>NC_090928.1:866787394-867412394 GCF_040938575.1 Ambystoma mexicanum
AAACGCACTCCTTCGTTTTGAGTTGGGAATTCTCTCCGTGAACATACAAGTGTCCTGGAAGAGATGTTGCCTATTCCGGAAATGTGTGATGGGCTTATCCAGCGATAGTGTGCTAAGAATCCTGGCAGACTATTTATTGCGGTCAGAACATTTATTCCCAGTAAATTGGAGAGCTGCTGTTTTGTCGGATCTAACAGAAGCTAATATCACATTGGATCTACTACTATCCAATCCTACCAAAG
The DNA here is from genome assembly GCF_040938575.1 of Ambystoma mexicanum. Classification (NCBI taxonomy): domain Eukaryota; kingdom Metazoa; phylum Chordata; class Amphibia; order Caudata; family Ambystomatidae; genus Ambystoma; species Ambystoma mexicanum. The sequence goes on from NC_090928.1 coordinate 866,787,637, forward strand.
CTAAAACCAAATTGTATCATTTAGATTGGCACATAACGCAACAGAACTGTATGAAGCTAAAAGATTTTGATAGAGCTATGTTTGGGCATAAAAAACTCCAGGGAACTGCCGATTACCTATTAAAATGTCCTTCCCATAAATTGAGAAATCAAATATTGCGATTTCGTTTGAATCTATGGCCAACGAATCAAGTCTTGCTAAGAAGGGGTATCATCAAGAGAAACTGTCTTTTTTGTCGATTCTGCAATGATGCAAAAGTCGAAGAAACATTGAAACATCTATTGATAGAATGTGCTGCATTACATTCACAGAGAAAGGATTTGGTTGACAAACTAACAAGGCATCATTACATAAGACGATCTAATGATGAGCTATGGTATGAGCTGTTCGCAACCTCAAAGATAACAATAAGAATAGCCACTATCCATTTCCTAAACAAAATATTATGTCCCATACTCAAGTAAGTAACTAATCTGCCCATTGGAAGAAATGGAAGAAATGCGATAGTATTTGGCTCTTTATTATATCTTGATTGTGGCATAGTTGTATCTGATTTTAACATGTAATTTTAACATGTGATGTTTTTTTTTCTTTCCTTTAACAATGTATGTATCTTGTTTTAAACCTCGTTTTGAAAGGTTGATTTAATCAGCCATCCAAAATAAAAAAAAAAAAAAAAAAAAAATAAAAAAATTGTTCTTCACATCACGAATAGCAATCTGCAAGTATTTGTCAAACAATGTTTATAAGCAGGAGGCTATATCACACAGTTTCTTTCATTAGGTGTATTTGGGTCTTTAAATGTGTTTGAAATACCTAGATCCAATATTTTTTTACTTCTTTAATTAGAATTCTGGTACTGGTAGACTTGCACGTGTATAGTGAAAATAAAGGTGCATTCATGCTCTTTTTGCATAACATTTTTATGTTTTTATATCGTCATATTGGTTTATCATATGATAAATCAAATATATACGCTGTTAGTGGACCTTAATCCTAGGAGCCAGGCATTGGTTGGAAACTGGCTATTTCACCAACATTCAATAATTGTATCTTCTTGATGTACTGCAGTGAGGAAAATCAGATCTCGAACCCCAGTATTTACAACAAGGCAATAAGGGCTTGGTGCACCTTATATTACTCGACCTCAGGAAGCACTGGTATGAGAAAGATGAACAGCTGATATAGGCACAAGTTTGATACTGGAATCTCAGACAAAAAGAGGGAACTAAACAAAAAGTGTAAGACAACTGAGAAAGGTTCCATCTGATCACAGTGCAAAAATAAAAGTATTGAAAGTGGCCTATAAAAATGGGCTAGATGTCATTGCTTTTTATTGTACATAAATGATGCAAAAGCAATTGTCATGGTCACTTGCCTAGGATCACAGGAGCTGCACCATGAGGTTGTGGGAGCAAGGGGGGGTAGCATGGTTCACGCACGTCCCTTTGGGACGTTTATACACAGGGGGCCCTGTTGGACTCAGTCCTGGCGCCTTTGGCGCCGGACTCATGGAGAAACATAAGCAAGACTCTTTATGGGCAGGAGTGCTTTTCAGGAACTTTCCACGTGTGTGCAGTCAGTCCGGTGTGGCTTTCCATCTTAACCTGCATATACAACTTTCCATTTATAAGATGCACCTGCAACTTCAAGGAGTGGCAGGGTGTGGCAAGTAGAACAGTACTAGCGGGCGTGGCCTTAAGAGCTCAGCTATAAAAGCCAACCCAACCCCAAGGCTCATGCTTCGCGTTATTCTGCATTTGCATGCAGCGTAACGCTGACCGCCGCCTGGGATAAAGCAGCACTTACCTTTGGAATCTAGTCTCCTGCCCATACGCTTACCTCCTGGAGTCTGCATTCAGCTGCATTCTTCAACCCTGAGCCTGGTGTCCATTCTTCATCCTCTGGAACGCAGGACTTCAGCTCTGGGCACCGCAACACAGCATCTTCTTTATCCTCTGGCACGCAGGACTTCGGCTCTGGGCACCGCAGCACGACATATTCTTCATCCTCCGGCACGCAGGACTTCTTCAGCTCTGGGCATGCAGCACATCTTCTTCATCCACGAAGGCGGACCCTGTAAAAAGACACAAGGCAAGGTTAGACATTACGAATTTTCAGTTTGAGGTCGCGCTTGCAAAATCCTTTGCGGTATCCTTAAAAGCTCACTTACCTGCTGCCAGACCGCTGTGGGATCCTCCGCTCCTCATCTGGAGTCACCTCGTGCTCTGTAGCTCTGCTGGGCCACAATCACACATATTTGGGAGAAAGATAGTCATTATTACAGAGCTGAAAACAGGTTGTGAGAAAGACAATACAAATATTTCAACACAATAGAGAAGAAAGACACTTACCAGAAAGGCGTGAAATAGTCGCAGCTGGACTGGACACCAAGTACGAAGGACCAATGAAGGAACTTGGTCCTCATCCTAAATGTGCCCCTGCCAGAAGTACCAGGATGGAGAGCTCACCATTAATAATCTACAGGTGAGCATTATTGGGTTGATGCGGTTTATAGTGAAAATGTCAACTGCAAAAATGCAATTTCCGACATTATTTTTTTCTACATTTTTGCATTTGACTTTTTTTTTCGATATTATAACTGGATACCATTTGATGCATGCTAACGGAAACCACGCTATGGGAAGAAGGGTTTGAGAGGAAATTCACTCACAGGCCAGAAAACTTACATCCTCTCATATCTACGCAAGAGCAGTGTTCCAATTCATCGCAGCAGCCCACATCCTATTTGCAGCGGGAGAAAGCAGTCAGGGGGGGTTCTATTCCTGGGAGGGCTGCAACCATGCCCCAATGTCCCCGCAGAGACCAGGAGAGCGTAACAGCAATGCTTAGTTCGATTGTTCGGAATAACACTGCTTCCTTCTGGAGACTCATTAAGGAGCCGCTGGAGCAATGCCATCTGCAAATCCTACCTATCGATATGGGGCTGTTGGAGGAGCACTTCTCCTCACTTTATCGGGAAAAGGAAGGGATCAATGATTGTTGCTTAGGTAACAACAGTTGGGCCACCAAGGTAAAGATTGAGTTAGGGACAATAAAGGGATTGATTAAGAAGTCTAAACCCTCAAACGCCCCAGGCCTGGATGGATTGGCAAACGTCACATTGAAGTCGAATTTTAACCACTGGGTGGCAATTCTTTATGTGCTAGTCCAAGAAATTGTTAGAGAAAGAAAACTTCCTGTCTCATCGAAATGAGCTAACATTGTGGTATTTCATAAAAAGGGTGACAGGTAAAAAACTATCATCCTATTTCCCTCTTAGATGCCACAAGTAAGATCTTTGGGGGTATAATCTTGGAGAATTTGCAGGAGTGGGCAGCCACGTCAGGGACTATTGACAAATTTGAATCAGGTTTCTGAGGAGGTTTAAATACTACGCACAACTGTTTTGTGATTAACCTCCTACACATCTGAGTTATCCAAGAAAATGAGGTTCTTTACTGTGCATTCTTGGACATTTCCCAGGCGTTTGATCGGGTAAACCGCAAACATCTATGGGAAAAACGTACCACGATGGAATGCCCACCCGGACTGGTAGATGTTCTAATTGCAATGCATGTGGACACTAAGGTAAGGGTCCTTCTAGATCAGAAGGGAAACTATACCAGGTGGATTGACAGTTGCTGTGGGTTACATCAAGGCTGTGTGCTGTTGCCATTTTTATTTAGTATGTACAAAAGCGATTATGGATTTTTTTTAAACATCTGCAAATCTTTCCCCCTAAACTAGGAAACCTGCATATGAGCTATCTGGCCTACGCTGATGACATAGTGATATTTGATTTGACACCAATTGGTCTCCAAAGGGCTCTAACAGTGACCAGTGCGTACTTTGCAGCATTGGACCTGCAAATCAATGCTGGGAAATCACAAATGTTAATGTTAAATTACACGAAAGAGACTAAACTAAATTTCAATTGGTGTGTATAGAAAAAACACTTGGAAGTTGAACTTTAGGTATCTGGGATTGGAGATTAGTTTAAAAAAACAAATGCATAGAAAACAAACGATTTCTAAAAAAAAAACTAAATTGAACACGTCTGAGTTATTGGCATTTGACAGAAGGTTTGGCAGGTTTTCATCGATTCCTATGATTAGGTATTATCACCAAAAAGTGGTTCCATGGTTGCAACATGGAGCAGAAACTGGTTTATTACCATCTATGTGGGAAAGAGTGGAATCTGTGTTGTGGAAAAGGCTCCTTCCAATTCCTAGGGGGGCGCCTATGCCGGTGATCAGACATGAATTAAGCTTGGTCTCACTCTAGGCAAGGGTGGATTGCAACTTTTGAGAAATCTGTTACTTCCCCCAGATAACTGTTGCTGTCCGAATTATGTTTTGTACTGTTTCATAATACATCTAGGGCTGTCATTGAGTGGTTCCAATCAAGTTTAAACCTTTTGAATGAGTATGATTTGAATCTTGAAAATGTTTTGCTCCTTGGATTGATAAGGAAAGGTCCCTGTTTGAGCTTGATTGGATTAGAAACAGATAATTAGCCATGAATTACCATCTGTTTTACCACGTAGCACACGAAATAAGGGCATTTAATATATTACCTTGTTACTTTATGCAACACTCGTCAATGAAACATTGATGTGAAATGCTCCGATTCAAACTGAATTTGTTTCCCACTAGGGAGGTTATAGGAGTACGACAAGGAATCCAATGCAATTTGCGAAATTGTAGACATTGTCTTGGGCAAATAGAAACAATCGATTATCTTCTGAATGAGTGCACACAATGAGATTATCTACGCACCCATCCTTTTGGAAAATGTGTCCCACAGGCGTACCTCCTCAAAACCGAATGGTTTTGGGTAAGGATTGCAAATAGTGGTGAATTGTTCTAAAATATTGCAGTTGTAAAGTTCTTAAATATATGCTGCATCGATGAATTGATGTGATTGCTTTTAGGCTAAGCATGTTATAGTAACTGATGATGTTTATTGTTGTTTGCTTGATTGTAACGTTTGAATTTGAATTTTATGAAATGTTGTAATTGTGTATGTATTGTTTTTGCTCTTTTTGCAAAGATTACTTGTTAATCATATGCAAATAAATAAAGTAAAGTAAATATTGGTTTATCATATGATTTCTGTACTTTTCAAGGCTGGCCTTCAAAAACAGGATATTAGTTTAGTTCTTAAAAGTCAGACATTCACACATCTGTTAACCTTGCTCTACGATAGGAGCTGGGAAATGAAGTGATCAGGTGGTAGAACTGCAAACTGGCCTCAATTCCCAATTGCTAAACAAAAGTGTGTGGTTTTGGGCAACTCATTTACTCTCACAGTGCCTAAAATGTCACAAATCAAAGTCGCCATTTATTTCAAAAATATCTGTGCCTATGATCTCACTGTATGAGCTTAAAAAAAAGGCTAACGCATAGTTTTATTGGCTTGAGTCTTGCTTCTTATATACTATCCTGCGCACTACAAAATGTAATTTATTCCTTGGCTCAGCATTGTCCATTCCACTTGAAAACCATGTCCCTCGTCTAACTTCACTCCAGATATGTGTACCTTTCTGGTCACTTCTGTTATACATCCTCTAACTTTGCTATGGTATATGTACAATTCTTGTGGCTTAAAATAAGTGTCCAGTATCCACACTTGAACACTCACTTGTAGCATCTGTGATATTGCTAATCTGTTTTCTGCAACAATGATTTGTCTATGTGTACCGCTATCATTGCCTCTAATTTCTGCCCTGTACTTGTGCAAAGGCATCTATACTTTCTAATGGAGTCTACAGCTGAGGACATGTACCTTCATTGTGGCTTCGAAATTCATACCTTGCAAATCAAAAACATATGCTCTTGTATTTGTGACATCCCTGTGATGTTTATTCTGCATTTATGCTGGGGTATGTGTAGGGTTTCTGGTTTTTAGTGTTTATGTTTTGTAATTTGCAGTGTTTTTCAAGAGTTAAAAAAGGGTGTATATCAGTGTTTGTACATTTTTTTGAGGCAAATAATTGATGGCAACATTTATTTTCATTGTATACGAAAACAGTTGCTTATTGGTACATGTACATTAATATTTGCTTCATTAGTGAAATGCTCACATGCAATCATTGGATTATTTGTGGAAGTGGCCATGGAACGACCGGCAATGGATTCTGTGGAAAGAAAGCGAAACTACGAACCTTTAGTTCCATATTAGACATTTTGGGCAAAAGCTTGCACATATTATGATAACAAAACGTCAAGGAGGGTATATCAACTATTTATGATGCCGACAGATCTCACTAACAGAAAGCGGAAGCTGTATGGTAATAATGCGCTGCAGCTTCAGACAAAAGTCCAGGGGTTACTCCCCTGCACGTGGCAGTGCTCTGAGAAAGTGATCAGAAGGGAGGCCATGTTTGGGAAGGGTTTAGCTAGGGAAAGCAGATACGCAGGCTTAAAGTGGCATGAGATAAAGCAGTCTGACGGGTATGGGGACTGGGGAAGAGGGGTATGTGTGCATGTCTGTATGTATGTGCAATATAAAGCATAAACCCAACTGTGAAGCAATGAAGCATTGCCGCACCGAGGAGGTTACACGGAGGGCGTGCAGGCAGCGTCGTTTTGTCCCTGTATGTGAGGCACTGTTTCACTCTTTTTCTGAGAGGAAGATTATGCTGCTGCTCCCAGGGCTGTGCCAGTTTTTTGGGTCGGGGATGCTTACACTGTTCCCGTCAAACACAATTTGAAACACTACATGCACGGAACTATAAGAAAAATATCCCGGGACACAAATACAGACCGTCCAAAAACCTTTCTGCATCATTTTTTATTTTGTATTTTTCAGGACTCAGGGTCTCTTTTGAGTAATTGTGGCAACATTTGAGCCATTACTTTTGGCACCAAATACACAAATATGTGGTGTCAAAAAAGGCTAACAATTGGCCACAATTCCTTAATGTATCCCCTGAGCACTGACAAATACTATTATGAAAGATGGGCTGGGGCACGAATACAGACACTGCAAATACGTGAATCCATTTTTTTGTTGCTAAAAATGTACTTGTCAGTGCTTAGGGAGTATTGTGAGGGATTGTGGCCAAGTTCGAGTGGTCACAAAAATAGGTCAGAATTAGCCAGAATTCTTCAAAATAGACAAATACTTCTTCTAGCAAAAACAAACAGAGTGCAACAGGGAGGCATGCCAGGGGCACCTGTGTGTCTGGGATGGGAAAAGGAATGATTTATTTGCAAAGACCAGACTGACTTCGAAGTTATCCACTCAGCTCATGTAGTCACCATATGAACATCACGTGATTAGGCCACAGGGCAAGGCAGTATCTTCTGAAACTTAACCAATATTTTAGACTGACCCAAGGTGAAGAGATCATCACCCACATGTTCCAGATATTGGATTCAGAGAAGAGGCAACCAATGAAAACAGGGTTCTATATGTGATTATTAGCATGTAAATAGGGTTCCATGTGTTAATTCCGCCGCAAAAATATTGCGATTCAAAATATTGCCATATTTTTGTGGCGAAATTCACACATGGACCCTGCAGAGGACACCCTCCGCAAACCCTGCATCATTTTTTAATGTGCGGGGACACCCCCGCAACCCCAGCTCCCACATAATATCCCCAACAAACATATTGCCTATGGTGAACCAAACGGCCATATCTACGGCAATATTTTTGTTGGGGATATTATGTAGTGATACCGTAAATAGGCAGTAGCCAATGAGGGTGGGGGATGAACATTGTATATTGAATACATCATGGATGACGATTATTGTAGTTATAACGTGTTGTTTGCTTTGAAGAAGACAGAGAGCTCTACAGCAGTGGACTTATAATACCATGTCGCCCCTTATCCTTTTTGTATACAAAATAGAAGCTGTTCTTCTCACAAAAGTGTGCACCAGACCTTTTGTCTTAGAGGGTGGTTCTTTTTGGTCTGGTTGTTGAGAGGATACTCTACAAATTGGTGACCCCCGACATGATACCAGACTCCCCTGAGAGGACAGAGGATTGTTGGCCGCACATTTGGAGGGGCCGCGCCCTCCTGTAGCAACCAGTCCCCTTGCGTGCACCTTGGAGAGGTTTTACAGGAACCATGTTATCAGAATTCATGTCTGTTCTTTGGACTGGGGCACTGTACCCAGATTGTGCAGGCCGGTGATGGGATCCCGTGACGGAAGATTTCGGGAGAGCACTTAGATGTAAGTGCACCTTTTGTGGAGAAAGACAAGTGGGGTAAGGGAGGGGGTGCAAGTGTTTTAGGGTGTGCGGAAGGGTGTGAGTGCAGTGAGTGAGGAGTCAGTGGAAGGTGTGGTAGACTATATGGAATTGTATATAGGTTGGCTTGATTATAATAAAGAGAATTGTGGCGTGACATGACCCTTTATTATTTTACCAGGGAAGAAGATAGCGCTATATAATTAAAAAAAATGTAAAAAAGGAGCCGGATAGAGGCTCTAAATATTTGGTGTGCCTGGGATCCCTCTGCCCAGTGTAACGGGGGTGGGGGGTGTGAGGATGAGAAGTAGTTGTGGTAGAGGCCCCTTATGGACATGGGATCTCCTCACCCAATATATAGGGGGTGTTGGAACGAAAAAGTAGCTCTTCATTGTTGTTATTGTGAGTGTATTGTTGTTAGTTTTATTGTGATGAGGTGAGGCTGAGGGAGGGCCTGGTTTTGTTGTATGAGAAAAGATTTGTGGGTAGTGTGAGGATGTGTGTGAGAGTAGTGCAGGAGGGGGTGAATGATTGGAAGGGTGGGGCATCAGTATCAGGGAATTGTAAGAAGGGGGAGGGGGACAATGGGTGAGAACAGCCCCGCTGGTTCAAGACAAGGCCAACAGAAGTATCGTATAACAGTGATAGAGGGGCTGCTATAATGGTGCCGGTAACCCTGTTGGAGTACATGTGTAAAGCGCTTCCTTTGTACTGGGAGAAAATCCTTAAGTATCATAAAGAATGGCTAGCAGAGACGAAAGGGGGGATGTACAGATCATGGCCAGAACAGGGAACAAATAATAAGGATATTTTGAGTCACATGTATACTTTATTGGCAGCCTTATATGCAAGCACCCCCAGTAGTGACATATGGTGCGCCACCGTTTACAGCCTGGCCTGCTCCCCCACTGTCATTTCCGCAGTTGGCAGCCCCAGGCTCTGGTGTTGCACCAACATATGTGGTACATACGGGGCAGCAGCGGGGCTCCCAGGTCCAGAATACCAATGCAGTGCCCAATGTCATTTTGACACATTACCAAGGGGCCACTGTTGTTGGAGGGAAACCATTTGTATTTCCAAGAACAAACACATTCCCAGATTAGGACAGCCCACAGAGAGGCTTAGCGTGCCCACTTCTATCGGTTGCTGCCAACCCAGAAGAGGAACCCTTGGGTGGCCGTGGAATAAACCATTCACATTCCTGGTGGATACAGGTCCAACTAAATCATGCATTAGTGAGGGAGGATTCACTTTGTCGGTGAGGTAATAGACATGCAGGACTTCTCTGGGGCAGTACAATCAGTTCCTTTTACAAAAGAATTACCCATTAAAATAGGTGACAGAGAGGCACAGGCCCCATTGTTGTTCTTCACTAAGACCCCTATCAATCTGTTAGGCAGAGACTTCACTAAGACCCCTATCAATCTGTTAGGCAGAATCAACTTAAGTAAGCTCAACATAAGCATTTCATTCACTGAGAGGGGTCTGGTGTGTTCGACCCCCCCGCATCTGCTATGTGAGGTTCATGGTGATCATACATGCTTTCGGAAATGAAGCAATGGAGAGAGGAATGAATACCAGTGGCCCCAGATTTGTTTATTTATGGGATTACAGTACCACCTATTGCAGTAATGCAGGTGGCCAATCAGTATTGGTGGGTTCCCTCTGAATTTTTGTTTAGACCTGCTCAAAACCAAGAACTTGTCACATGGACTATCTTCAAGTTTGACATAGATGGAGTGTTGGTGTTGAAGGAAAGGATTATGTTGATTGCCACAGACCGTGACAGGGGAGAGTGGCGTACGATTTTGTGTATTGATCCAACCCATCCCCAGAGAGATATAGCTGATGAGGACCTTTCTGAGAACAAAGATAATGATGAGGAGATAATATTTGAAGTGTGTGTCCCGTGTGAAATAATGATACAGTATCGACATGTTCCATGTCCAATGATATTGGTAGGTAGCACCCCTTCATTTGCCCAAGAAGATTTATCCCAGGTACCTGACATAATGTGTAACCCTCATGATGTAGGACTCCTGCAGAGTGTTGCATCACTTAGTATTACATTGAAGCCAGGCGCAGTGTTACCCAGAGTGAAACAGTACCCCGTATCCAAGGCAGCTGAAGAGGGAATTTCTGGCACTATTATGGCCCTTTTACACCAAGTCATCATATTTCCGTCCAATTCTCCATGCAACATGGCTATTTATTCTGTGAAGAAATCGAAGGCGGCAAGTTGGAGAATGATTCAGGATTTACACCCCTCAATGATGTAGTACAGGCAGAATTTCCCGTGGTTCCTAATCCTGCCACGATACTGTGTAACATACCTATGGCGGCCACACAGTTCACTGTTGTGGACCTGAAGAATGATTTCTTCTCGGTTCAATTATATCCTGATTCTCAATCAGTTTACGTTTGCCAGGAGGCAGTTCCAACTACTAGGCTCCCACATGGGTACTGTGAGTCTCCCAGAATTTTTAACAGGGATCTGCACAAAGATTTTGATAACATTCAAATGCCCAGTACCATCATTCAATATGTGGATGACTTGTTGGTGTGTAGTGACAGTGAGCAACAGTGCAGGGAATATTCCATCATATTATTGCAGTTGTTGTCCGACAAGGAATACAAGGTGGCTAGAGAAAAGTTCCAGTATTGCCAGCAGGAGGTGTAAGGATATGCAAAAATTCCTGGGGTTGTGTACCTATTTCAGGGCATGGATTTTTGACTATTCATCATACACTTGACCACTGCTGCAGGCCCTTAAAGAAGCCAAAACGAACATAAAATACCATTATTTGGACTGATGAGATGCTCACCAGCTTTTGGGAATTGAAAAATGTTATTTCTACTGCCCATGCGTTAGCAACCCCCGATTATACTAAAGAATTGTACCTTTTCTCACACTCTAATGGCCAAATGATAATGGCAGTACTGACACAACATAGCTCTATGGGACAAATACCTTTGGCATACTATAGTGGTATGTTAGATTCTGTCATGCAAAGACAGTTCCCTTGTGGACAAGCATTAGTTGCAGCTGCTTTTGCTATTGAGAAGTCAGTCACAATTGTCATGGGGTGCTCAGTGACTCCATACCTAGAACATGCAGTATTTGCCATTCTTCAGAGGTTCAAATCTATATTAACCACACAGAGGGCCTTGGTACATGACGTTATCATGTCCAGCCCATCTATTCACATTGTTTGCTGTAAGACAGTGAACCCTACCACCTTTTTGACAGAACCCATTACTGAAGATGATGATGTACATGACTGTGTCACGTATGAAGGACTGGATGATGATATTCCTAAAGCATGAGACTATGCCCTAGATGATGGAGAAGTGTTCTTTGTTGACGGGTCATCATTTATCGATCAGGAGACTGGCCAGTGACAAATTGGGGCAGCAGTAACCCGATTGGTTGATGGAGAGTACAAGGTCTTTGTCTAATGAAAGCTACCAGGGCATTACTCTGCCCAGGCGGCAGAACTGATTGCTCTCATTGAAGTGCTAGAGGTAGTGCAGGGGTGTAGAGTAATGATTTATTTGGATTCCGCATATGTAACGACAGCCGTATATTCAGGATTGCCGAGATGGATGAGAAGAGGGTTTCGGAGAGCTGAAGGAGTCAGAGTACTGCATGGAGCCCTCTTAGACAGATTGATTCACGCTCTCTTGCAGGGAACAAATGCTGCAATCATCAAGTGTGCCACCCATACTTATGGTGGGGACTTTGTTTCTATTGGCAATGAAGCAGTGGACACAGTTGCATAATTGGCTCCATATTTACAAGTGCCAGATATTCCTGAACACCCAGCACTTGTTGATATGCAATTTGCAAATACAGGTTAAATATACTGCATTAGCCATTACTGAAGTTATTGAATTACAGGCTCAAGCACCCCCCAGAGTGAACAGTTACTGTGGCAGAGGAGGGGGATGCACAGTCTCCTACAGACCTAGTATGAAGACAGGTTAGTACAGGGAAAGTGGTTATGCCCCGAGAATTGGTTTTAGTGGCATTTCATCTGTTGCACTACCCCTTACATGTGTCTAAGCAGCATATTGCTGCCAATATACTAGAGGACTGGTATGTGCAAAATATTCAGGTGCTTTGAAATATGTTTACTTCTAACTGTGTGGTCTGTCAGACATACAACTCTGGGTGCACCCTACAGACATAGAGGGGCATACAGCCCTGTTCAATTGTCCCCTTTCAGGATCTCCACATTGACATTGCAGATATGGGAGAGCAGTGCAATAGCTTTCACTATCTTTAAGTTCTGGTATGTCCTTTCTCCTGTTGGATTGAGGCTGGTCCTTGTGCACATCCTGATGCCAAGTCAGCAGCCACATATTTAGTCAGAGAAGTGTTTCCCCAATGGCGAGTGTGGGAAAATCTTAAAAGCAATAATGGCATCCACTTCTTTAATGAGCTGTTTAAAGAAATGTCAGCTCTTTTAAGGATTAAACATAAGATGTGCTCCATTGACCATCTCCAGGCCAACAGCGTAGTTGAAACGATGAATGGCATCTTGAAGGCTAAGCTGTCTAAGCTGTGTTACTAAGGACCATCACCTCTCCCTCACGAGATAGTGACGGTGAGATGTATGCACATGCCACTATCCCCTGTGCATAGCACATCTGATGCTCACAGGGCTGCGTCAATTTTAGGGAATGAGTTCTAATCTTATCTGACAGAGTGAACAAAAAATCTATAAAATGTCTTTCTCAACAGATTGCACGATGACGAGCAGAAGAGGACAACAGCACTGCACCAGATTCTGCAAGCGCACTGCCAGTCAAGCACCTTCCGGGGGACAGGGACAAAATATATATTTGAAACATTGTCCGTAGGTGGAGTGAACCATGCTATAACAGACCCTATACAGTATTTTATGCCACTCCACTTGCAGTCAAGGTGATAAAACTGTGGTATTGGGTACATCATTCCGATGTCCAGAAGGCACCCCATAAATCATCTCCTTCTTTGAGTGTTTTTCATGACTACTGATACAAAGACTGAAACAAGTCTGATCTGTAGCTTCTAGTGAAGCTACTCCAGTGCATCCTTCAATAATGCTAGAGGCATACCTGGCTTTCCAGTGCTGTCTTGTCTCCATATAGCCTCAGTGGGGGATAGAGAATACCCCTGTCTCTTCCATAAATCCTGCTCTTCCTGTGGAGCTCGACCTTGCAACTCAATTAATTGCACAATGGATAACATATTTCATCCTTCCTTCATTATCATGAATCGTTCTGACCCTTGCTTAACATCTTCTAATTCAAATTCAGAATATTTGGAAAACATCTGCGGCTTTGTTACCACGAGAAATCAGGTTTGCCCCTTAAGTATAGGCTGCGCACTTCACCATGGCGATAGTCAATGGGAGCTTTAGTACTTTAATGAGCCTGCCCAATAGAGATCCATGCTGCACAGGAGTGCTGTCTGCATGGAGGAAACCCCTCCCTTTCCAACGTGACAACATTGCATGTACGGTTGTTGTCACATAGGCGGAGTCAAAATACACCGTCACTTTCTCATCTTCAAATATCTGAAGCGTGGCAATGAGCACCACTAATTCTGCAGTCTATGCTGAACAATGTGAAGGAAATCTCACACTTGTCACTACTTTGAATCACCATTCTTTTTTAATTTCACTACTGCTGTTCTAAGTATGCTTTTCGCAAGTCATTTGATACATTTTCAAAGAACCATCAATAAAGAGAACTCCCCCCTCCTAGAGCATTTTCTCTAACGTGGGGAATATCATCATAGAATTCAGCATATTTTGTGCAGTCATGTACATATTCGTGTTTCCCTATTGGTTCTGCTATGAATGTTGCTTGATTCACTATTTTACACCTAACAATTTTGACTGCAGGAATTTAACTAATCACTTCATATCCAGGTGCTCTTTGTGTAGTCAATGTACTTTTAGGTTTCTCCAAAATGGCAAATAGAGAATGCCCGACAAATAATGTTATTAAGCACCCCATTGTAATACTGGTGGCTTTCTCAATTGCCAAAACAGCAGCTGCTAATGCTTATTTGAAAGGCTAATGTCCCTTTATTACTGGGTCTAGAATCCCACTATAAAAGGCTAATGGTTTGTGTCCATTTCCTAATTTCGTCTTCTGTGTAAGTAAAGCTGTCATCACTTCTCTATTTGAATGAGAGAAAAAGTAAAACTCTTCATTATAGTCTGGCATTCCTAACACAGAGCTGTGAAAATCACCATTTTTAATTCTTCAAATCCATCAGTCATGTCATCTGTCCATGTTATCCTACTTTTGCCTATCTGTACTCCCTTGAGTCGTTTTAAAAGTGGTTGAATATATGTACTGTAATGAAAAACCCAGACCCTACAATAATTACATAGACTTAAGAATTGTTGCCTTTCCCTTACTCTCTTGGGTTTGGGAATTTTCTAGGTTGCTTCTGCTCTTTCAGGTGTTACTTTTATCCCCTTTTGAGAGATGAGCTGTCCTATGTACAGGACCTCTTCCAGACATTATTGGAGCTTTTCTTTGTCTACATTGTATCCTTTTTCTGCTAGTATTGTCATTAGTTGAACTGAGTCTTCCCTGCATCTTTCCTCTGTTTCACTGCACACTTATATATCATCTACGTACAGAATTAGTGTGCTGTAGGGCTGTACATTAACGAGGTGCATCTCAAGGACTCTATTAAAGATTGATGCAGACTCACAGTACCCCTGAGTCATTTTTGTATGTTTTAGTAGCTGAATTTTATATGCAAATGAAGTACAATCCTGTGAGTCTTCATGAAGGGGAATTGAAAAGAAGGCATTCTTTAGATCTATTATGGTAAAATATTTGGCTTTAGCTGGGATGTTACATGATAGTGTAGCAGTGTTCGGAAGCAAAGGAAACTCTACCTCAACAATATTGTTTATGGGGCAGAGATCCTGAATAAATCTCCATGACCCTCCAGTTGATTTCTTCACCGGGTACACAGCCGTGTCACATGGGGACTCTAATAGCACTAATGTACCCTGCTTTGTTAAAGCAGACATTATCTCAAATATGCCTTAATCAACTTCTCTGAACATGAGTCACTAATTTGCTACTGGCAGAATTGCTCCTGGTTTATACGTGATGTTGACTGCTCCTTCTCCACTCAATAGACCCACATCATATGGGCTGCTGGTCCACAAGATGCTAGGCACCTGAGATCAAGACCAATCTTAGCATTTAACAGATTCATTAAGTTCAAACTATACACATTTACTTCACTTTATATACTATTTGTGCTTTCAATGTTAGGATGGGTATTTGGAACAATGAGGCCTCTCCCTAAGTGACACTTCAATTTCAAAATACAAACAAAATAAAACAAAACAAAACAAAAAAAAGAATCTACCCAAGTCCCCAACCTTGGTAAAGCCTCCATAGCTCGTTCAGTTAATAGGGTTCCTCGCTGGCATACTGGCTTTTAAGACTTTGATCTGTCCATCTCCTATAATTGGTGTACTTTGCCATTGCAGATTTAAGGGATCGCAAACCTTTTTCTCCATCATGGACTAGTTGTATGTTTCCAAGGATACCAAATACCAAGATTATCCCAATCCAATAGTGAGAGTGAGAGAGAGTGAGAGATTGATGCCTAGCTTTCTGCCCTCTCTGTGATGGTCTCTGCTTCTCTCTCCCATCCCTCTTTACTCTTGCTGCATCCTCCCAATCCTGCTCTTGTACCAAGATCCACCATATGTGCCTGACTGGGCCAGACCTATGCAGCTGGAACCTCCCTGTTTTCTCTGGCTATTTCCTCTTCTTGGTCTTTTGCTGTTGGATCTACACTTTTGTCCTTGCCTTGAAACCTTCTTACTACATGGCTTCTTAGCCAGGCCCCCCCTCGCCTTGAAGCCTTCTTCACTTGCATAACCTTTCTTTCTGCTCCTTCTCAATACCCACACATCCAGGTATTATCACTTCAGACTAACCATCATTTCCAATTCTCATAATTTTTTTCTTACTACCAGTTTCTCCAGGAGGGACACTGTAAGGAAGAGAAAACACCCATGAAGAAGAACCCTTCCATGAAATAGCAAATTAATGATTAGAAAGATAAAAAGAAAACCACTGAAGAGGAGTATTAGAGAAACCCATGCAATGAAGAGTAGAAGGCAAGTTAGGATGATCAACTGTGTCAAGCGAGCACTGAGATCAAGTAGAAACAACCTAGAATAAACTTAAGATGGCAGGCATAAAGTAATGAATTTGAGACAGATAGGATAGCAGTTCCAGTTGAGAATCCCAGATGGAAGCCAGATTGTTGATAAGGAAGCAGATTCAAAGCAGTCAAGTACTGTGTCAACCTGCTGCCATACCACACTGCATCAAAAAATCCACCGCCATCAACACCTTCTTCATTGACAAAATAAGCAAGATTTGCCAACACATAGACACCAGCTCTGCATCCACATACTCACTTCACGTCCCTCCTCGCAAAATCTCCACACCCTGGACAACATTCAAGACACTCTCTACAGAGGACCTGGTAGAAACCCTGGTCGCTCTCAATGCCACATCGTATACAGACGACATCCTCCCAGCACCCGTTCTCAAGATCCTCCCCACAGAAGCTCTCCTTCCCTACCTGGAGATTATCAACAGATCCCTAACTCAAGGCACCTTCCGATTGACTTTAAAGACAGGACCAATCCCCCCTCTACTAAAGAAACCCACTCTGGATTCTGAAAATCTAGGTAACTATTGCCCCATCACCCATCTTCCCTTCCTAGGTCAGATCATGGAGAAAGCGGTAGCTGCACAACTTCAGCAACCATCTCCTCCAAACCTACCTATCCGGGTTCAGACACAGATGCAGCACAGAGACAGCAACCATACAGGGTGTCGACGACACCCTCAACATCCTTGCTGGTGCCACGCCTGCCTCCTGGTTTTACTCAACCTCTTGGCCGCTTTTGACACAATAGACCACCAGACGCTCATTGACACCCTACATTGGCGCATGGGGATTAGTGACCTTACCCTATGCTGGTTCAAATCCTACCTCACCAACCAGCAGCAGTTTGTTCAGCTGGACTCCACTAGATTGCCAATGCTACCAGTCACAGAGTATTGCCGGGTTCCATCCTCTCACCAGTGATCTTAAATCTATTCATGGAGCCGCTAGGAGCCCCCCTAGCCACACATGACATCCACATCCATTAATATGCCGACAATATGCTGCTATACCTCCAGACAGACTCTATCAAGGCCATCCACAGGCTCAAAACCAGCCTCTCTGTGATCCAGTCTTGGATGTCCAGTGCATGCTTAAAGCTCAACCCCTCCAAGACCGAATTCTTACTCCTCACCAAAAACACTGAACACTCAGAAATACAGACCTGGCTATCAACCATGAACCTTGAGGGCTTCACACCCGAGCTCACCTCCTGCGCCAAGTAGTAGTAGTAGTAATTGCTTTATTCAGCAAATGTACCTTTAGCACACACATTCAAATACATCATTATGAAATACGTATATTTCGTACAAAAATGGATAATTCATATAAATAATAAAATATACAATTCATACATTGATGCCGATGAAATCTACTAAAAAGTATAAAAGACCATGGGATTTTAGTCAAGTGACTAATGGAAGCTGCCTATGAAACCAGGCATGATAGAGGAACAAACTATACATCATTCACCACTACAGTGGATCGGCATAATCATTGTAACACTCACAGAAAAGCAGAAAAATTGGTAACAGACTCAGGATCCAAACCACACATCGGGCATTTTTCACAATTGGCACCCCTCCAGCCACGAGTGAATGATACAACCTGAAGGGTACCAATCCTGAATTCTAGGAACAGAATGCACATACGCTGGGGTTATTAAATCCAAGTATCTCCCTCAACCTTGAACGGGTTTCAAGAATAGATAGGACAGAGCCACTTTCAGGTTTAAGCATGAACTTTTAAGGAGTTCCTGGATGTCACTTTTGGCAATCAACTTAACATCTCTTCTTAGACTACGAGGCAGTTTAAGATGGTGCTTTATGTGAATCGACCTATACAGAAAGTGGCCTCCCAGATGGTTTAACAGGTCTGAATATGCTTTCTGAAACTTTACAAGCTCTGGTGACCCCCAAAGTCTAATCCAATAAAAGACTGGTTTCCAAACCAACTGGTAAGTAGTAGGTTCTAGGCTACATTCCATTAGCAGTGGGGCGCTTGGGAAACTGCACGGAAAGTAGCTTTTTCAGGAATTTATTCTCAGCTACTCCTACGTTCGGGCAGTTAGAGTGACCCCACAACTCGGCTCCATGAATTACTGGACATATACTCTGGATAGAATAGATATTGATAGCAGGGGAGATGGCCTGCTCTCCATGAGAGACAAATAATTTCCACCACTGTTTCTTTCCAAAATGGCCTGCGATCTGCTGGACTGAGCTGGCCATGATCCTGTGTCACTGAATCCTACTCCCAGGCAGTCATAATGACTAACTTGTTCCAGGGCAGTTCCAGCAACCTCCATACAGAGTGCCACTGGCTTTGCTATCCTTGGTCTGAACACCTGCACCTTAGTCTGGCTCCTATTGAAGGACAGGTCTGGCTGAGAAGACTTAAAAATGAAGCACCCCAAACAATGCCTGATCCCCTTAGGAGACGGAGCCAACAAAACTCAGTCATTTGTGAAAAATAGTGCCACATACACACCAGCATCAAGTTTCGGTGGCTCAAGCACCCCCCCAGAGCATTCTGCCACCAGATCCAAAATAATCTCTTTAATATAAAGACAGAACAGAAGCGGGGCAAGGACACAGCCTTGCTGCACACCTCTGTCTACTGGAAACTGGTTTGTGCACACTGGTTCATGGAAACTCTCGCGCACACGAAGAGGCACACACACACAGATATACCTCTGACTCCACAGCTCGTCCTCTCCATCTCGGCTTGCATGTCAGCTCCTGCATGCACTCGTGTGCGATGCA
This sequence comes from Ambystoma mexicanum, assembly GCF_040938575.1. Classification (NCBI taxonomy): domain Eukaryota; kingdom Metazoa; phylum Chordata; class Amphibia; order Caudata; family Ambystomatidae; genus Ambystoma; species Ambystoma mexicanum. The sequence continues at coordinate 866,806,831 of NC_090928.1, forward strand.
GGGGCTGACAGTTCGATTTAGAAAGACCGTTCTGTATGCTCACGGAGCGGTCTTTCTAAACCGGTCTTTTTTCCTTTTGGAAAAAAGAAAAAGGTAATTTGACCTAACACGCCACTGTGTTGTTAAAATAAAGCTGAGCAATCACAGGCTATTAGCGTTCTCTTTACTCTTTTCTAAGAGTTCATTATTTATTTAAGTGCATTTACTCATCATTAAACACAAAGGTCTATATCAGGATAACACAAAAGGAATAAACAATGCAACAATTCATTAAACTCAATACTGTCTCAATCAATACAATTCTACATTCATAGTCAATGAATGTCTCTTTACATACTTCAACTGCAATGCCCACTGTGTGCAACCAGTTATATACAACATTTGTTATTAAAAACAATCTTAATTTTGTTATATTTAAACAAATATTATATTGAGTATATGATTTATAGAAACTCAACTTTTAACCCAACATGTTTCGTTCATATATTTTAGGCTTATATCCTCAGAACTCCTTCAATGGCTTGTGTCGCTTATGTATCCTAACAAACACCCAGTGTTGTGTTTTTTTTTTATACAAATACTAAGACCTAGGCTATGCTGCTAGGAGAGAGGGGCGCCTGCTAACTTTTTTGTAATTTTGCAAGGTACTTGGGGTTGATCACCCTAAGTTACCTGGGGGCGACCAGATTTGGACTCCCTGCTCACTGTGCTCAGAGAGGCACAGCTCCACCTCACTGATGAGGCCCAACAAGGCTGAAACACGTGTATGGGGTTGCTGTTGGTACTCTTGTTCAGAAAGGAATTGCCATAGCATTTCGGTGCTGGACTGCCTGTGTGGGCGGGACAAAGACTGATATGCAAATGGCTATTTCCCATATGTGAAAGGTACAGTGAGCAAAAAGCAGATGGCTGCTAACTTTCAAAGTGGTTAAAAACCACGGAACATGTTATCATGCCATGTTCTTTCGAGAGAGGGGCGCCTGCTACCTTTTTTGTACTTATGCTGCCAGGAGCCTTAAAATCTTCTATAGGTCGCCTATGTGTTTGACCTTATGCCTTGTCTGTACTTGGTCCAGTGAATGGCCAGATTATACCAGGAGATTGCTGTCCTATAATTGGGCACACGTATCTTCCTTCTTGGGGGCTTAATTGCTTAGCCCTACAACCTTTGAAATTGTTGCTCGTATTCAGCCACGTGTTCTGTTTCTTACTGTGGAGGCAATGTACATATAACATACTATTAGCTATTTGAATTTGTTGTCTAATTCATTCATAATTAGCACTACATTTTTTTGTGCATGAGTATATTAGTCTCACCTTCAGGCGTAGAGTAAAGGGTGCTGTATTTTTCCGTTATGCAATCGTCACTCCGTACTCATTTTTAATTGGATGCTTTTCCTGGTATATGTGTCTGTGGGAAAACATGCACTGCGTTCAATATTCCTATTTCAATCATTACCTCTGTTGCATCTGCTGTTTACATGCATTTGACTCCTTACTTACTTTGTATGAAGCCAGGATGTGGTTTGTTCGTGCGCACGTGTAACTCTATTTACTCTTCTTTCTCAAGACTTCGGAACACTCGTACTAACATTCTCTACCCGTTTGTGTATATTTATGTGTACCTTTTCTTAAGCTGCTGGCACCTTCCGATCGACCTCGAGGGAGCCGTTCTCTGATGCCATGATACGGGTTGCCTAGCAACTCAGACGCTGCCTTCTTTGCTTTTTCACTTACATGTACGAAAATGGCCACCATCTTTTCATATTGCCGTTCACATGCACCCATGTATACTCATTATCAACTTGTCCATAGTATGTTCACCCGTACATCTCCTATGCACGAATTGTTTGTAGCATTATGTGTATATTGATAGTATACTGTTCATTATTGGTACTTTCACCGTATTTTATGCCATTCAATATTATCATTTAGACCCTTTTGGTCACATTTGGTTTGAAATATAAGTTCTTGCTCTTTTTTGAACAACCGATTGTTATCAGCGTTGCTGTCTTTGCTTTTTTGTAATTCATAGAGTACCGTCCATTTGATCTCTTCACAGGTATGGCCCTTGGACATATAGTGTTTAACCACAGGAGCTTCTTGTTTCTTATTCCGAATACAGCTCTTATGTTCGCTGATTCTTGTTTTTCTTTTTCTTATGGTTTTACAAATGTACATCAGCGCACATGTACACCAAATAGCGTACATGACCATCTTTGAGTTGCAATTGGATAAAACCTGTTGCTGCCATTTCATCTTCAGTCCAATGTCTACTTCTCTTGATCTAGTTGTTGAGTCACAGCACTTACATTTTCCACATGCCATACATCCTTTGGCATTTGGCATTCCCCACAGCAGTGGTAAACTCGGTTGTTTCCTTATTTTCAAACTATCATTTCTCATTACTTGGTCTCTTAAGTTTGAATATCTTTTAAATGCCATAAGCGGTGCTGCCTAAGGTTTTTTACCCTTTGTCATAATACTCCAATTCTTCTTTATCATTTTAGTGATTATGTTCGACTAGTCAGTAAACAAGCTCACAAACACAAGCATGTTGTTGTTTGTAGTTTTATTTTTCTTATAGTCTAAGAGTGCCTCTGTTGTTGTTAGTAGCTCTTTTGGATGATTTTTTTTAACAATGTTTCTGGTTAACCTCTTGTACGTAGTTTATTTTTTATTGTCTTTGCCTCGTTAATATAGTCTGATTTATTGGTGCTATTCCTCCATAATATAAGGAACTGCCTTTGTCCCTTAGATGTTTGGGATGGAAGCTTGTATAGTTCATAAACACATTTTTGTCCGTCTTTTTATGACACGGTTTTACCGCCAGAACTTTTTTTTGTCTTCATAAATTGTCAAATCTAGGAAATTGATTGTGCAGTCATTGTATTCTATGGTGAATTGTGGACTCTTGTCCTGATTGTTGAGCCACTTTACAAAATTCTGTATTTCCTCCTTGTTTTTCCCTTTCCATATGATGAAAACATTGTCGAAGTTTATTTTCCACTATGTTAGATTATTTTTATATGGATTGGATGCTACATAGATTTTCATTTCTTCCACGATCTCTACGTACAGTTTGGCTACACTCGGAGCTACCATCGCCCCCATTGCCGTACCATGGATGTGCTTGTAGAAAGTATCTAGGAACCTGAAATAGTTCTCTGTCAATGTCATTTCGACACACCACAGTATACATGAATTAGGTGTTTTATTAAGTGTGCGCTTGGCATATAAAACCTCATCTAGCATTTGTAAGGCCTTATCTTGAGCTATCATCATATACAATGACACAATGTCCAGCCTGATCAGTGTTTCTTCATTAGAATCAAATTTCGTCCCTTGTATCTCTTTTATCACTGCGGTGGAATCTTGTATGTGTGACTTCATTTATTTCAATAAAGGTCTCAAATAGTTATCTGCATATTTAGACAGTGGTTCTAATACTGAGTTTAGACCCAAGACTATTTGACGACCGAGTGGGGATTTGAGATTTTTATGTATTTTTGGAACCGTATAGAATAAAGGTACTATCAGAGTTTTGGTTGTCAAAAAGGCTGCCACTTGTTTGCAAATCCATCATCTTTCTTGCGCTTTCTTCACTTTGAGTTTAATGTTGTTCTGTAATCTTTTTTTTTAATCAACTTTATTTATAATTTTCAAACAAATTCAAAGAAGGAAGGATAACAACATAAGAAGAACAACAAAATCAGCTTTAAACCTTCCAATAAACCGATATCAGTAAATATTTCTCATAATGAGATACATGGAAATGAGCAATTAAAAAAACAAGTAACAATGATCAAATGAGAGTCAAATATGTAGTAAGAACTAACAAATAAATATATAAATACAAAACAAAAATATCTTCACAGTAAAATTGACTAAGTCCCATAACATATAAACAAAAGGACAAAAACCCTCATACCTCACTTTCCCCATCCTGTGTTACACTACCATACAAATCAGTGAAAGATTTCCACAAAAAACAATTCTGTAATCTTTTTTTTTAAAAAAACTTTATTTATTGATTGTGGTACACTTCGCCACAACAACACAACATTCCATACATGTCTATAACTGAGATGTCTAGTTCTGATTTATAGCATGACATATGACATATGATATTTACAAAGCTGGCGCATTTCAGGGCCCGTCGGGCTGCTGCTAGCCGATCCCAATTCTCATAGATACACTCTGAACGGGGCCCAGATGTCCTTTGGTTTACTTGTCTTCGGGAGTGTCATTACATACTGTTACTCACACTCATTGACATATGTCAGTTCTTTGAGGAAGTGATTTATGCGTGGTGCGTGTACCTTCTTTCAGTTCTGCAGTATACACTTCTTGGCCACTGCGCACGCAAGTTAAATAGCCTTCGAGACACTTCAGATATCTTTTCTATATCCCCGAACAGGTATTTTTGGGGTGTGAGGTCTGTTGGCACTTGTGTGATTTCTTGCAGAATTTTTGCCACTTCTCCCCAGAACCCATATTTGAGTGGGCAGCTCCAGTACGTGTGAAATGATTCAGCGTGTTCACTCCCGCATTTCTGGCATCTACCTGGCCAGTTTTGTGTAAATTTAGCATTTTTTTCTGTTGTGTAGTATAGCTTATTCAGTATCTTAAATTGGATCAGCTGGAGGCCCCCGTTGATGTATACCCTTTTGGTCAGTTCACAGTATCTCGCCCAGGACTTATCTGTTATGGTTGTTCCCAGGTCAGTCTCCCAGGAGGCTTTAATCGTGTTTACTGTCGGTGTGTTTGTCTGTACAGCCATGTAGAGCCCAGAAACACTGGATCCAGACCGTGTGGACAGAGCCACGAGGCATGGGTGTGGTGGGTGCTCGTCTGGGAACAGTGGCCATCTAGCTTTGAAGGCCATTGACATTCTATGATACTGTAGTATTTTCAACTGGTCCCTCCCCATCCCAATCTTGAATTCTTATAAATGTACCTTTGGGAAAAATGTCCCTAATTTTGAATTCCCTCTCTGGGTCCCACATTTTCTGAACATCAGGATCATATGAGGGTGCAATTCCGGGAAAATTCCAGAAAGGGGCTTCCGAGTTATATGGAGTCTCCAGTTTGAGCCTATGGTAGATCTTGACCATGCATGTACTGTTGTACTGACTGGATCGAATGGACATTTATCTTTATGTTTAACTTTAAAGATGATGGACCTTAAGTCGGTTGGATGTGCTGTGTGTTTCTCTATGCCGATGTGTGGTGAGGTGTCCAGATCATCGTACCAGAATCTGACAAACTGAGCCTGCACTACCAGTTAATATAGTTCGAAGTCCGGAGCTGCTTCCCATTTCATTCTGACTGCCCCCCTGCACCAAACAAACTCCGCAACCATAGATCTAAGGGCATCGAAAAACTGTCTGCCAGGCCATATCAGGATGTTAGTAAAAATATATAATAGCTTCGGGAACATGACCATTTTTAATATGGCCACCCAGCCAATAAGCGAGATAGGGAGTTTAGCCCATAGACAGAGTTTGGTAGAAATTGTGCCCAATAATAGTTCATAATTGTCTGAGTATAGGGAGGTTCTGTCCCCAGACACGATAATTCCCAGGTATCTTATTTTGGTGGGAGACCATTGCAATCCTTGTGTGTTGTTCGGGCACCTAGTGGCAGAGGTTAGGGGAAAGATTTCGGATTTAGATGTGTTGGTTCTATAGCCTGAGTAGTCTGCAAACTCCTGTATGGTTTCCATTGCTGGCCCCAGATGTATGTCAGGTTCTCTGATATACAACAATGTATCGCCCGCGTATAGTGATATTGACTGGGTTAGGCCAGCCATCTTTATACCCCTCTGTCCTTGATTTTCCCTAATGGCGGCTGCAACTGGTTCCATTGTGAGGGCGAACAGTATGTGGGAGAATGGGCATCCCTGTCTCGTGCCCCTGCCCAACCCAAACCAGCCAGACAAGGTACGGTTGGTTAGTACTCTAGCTCCCAGATTAGAGTATAGTAGCTTGACACATTTTAGAAAGTATGGGCCTATTCCAAATTTCTCGAGTACTGTAAATAGATACATCCATGATACTGAATCAAACGCCTTTTCAGCGTCAAGGGATACGGCCACTGCCTGGGCTTCAGGTTTTATCTGGGCCATGACTCCAAACAATCTACAGAGATTCAGTGCCATTGACCTGGTGGGAATTAAGCCAAACTGATCCGGTTGCACCAGCATGGACATATTGGGTAGAAGTCTTGTGGCCAAGATTTTAGCGAATATTTTTGCATCGCAATTTGTTAGAGACCGGGGCCTATAAGAGGACATCTCATTGGGCGGTCATCTAGGTTTCAAAATTACTGTTATTATGGCCTCTCTCATGGATGTTGGCAGCGTTCCTAATTCTATGGCTTCCTCCTACACCAACAGTAACACAGGGGCCAGCTCCTCACTGAGTTCCTTATACGGTTGTATATGAATTGTTCGTTTTACAACTGTTCGAATGACAATTGACCTTTTCACAATTGACCGAATTGTGAAGATCAATTGTACCATATATGTGGTGGGAAACCCCCACAACCCCCCACCCAACGCCAAACCCCCCAACACCTATATATATATATATATATATATATATATATATATATATATATATATATATATATATATATGTTCGGTCAATTGTGAAAAGGTCAATTGTGACCCTTTAAATTCGTCAATTGTTCATTCGAACAATTGTAAACGAACAATTTGGGTAATACCCCTTATACAACTAGGCTCCCAGTCCGTTTGAGCCTGGTGCTTTTCCATTAGCTAACAATTATATTGCTTCAGTAATCTCATCGATCGTTAGGGGTTGGTTGAGCGCTAGTTTATACTCTATGGGCAATTTTGGGAGTGTAATATTGTCTAGGTAGTCTCTTATAGCACTGGCCGACTTCAGATCATGATTATCATACAGTTCTAAATAGAAACGGGTGAATTCTCTATTTATTCCCTCTTCACTAGTGGTCACTGTGCCGTCTCCTGCTAATATGCTGGAAATCAGCGCATGATGTCTCTCGACCTTCAGGTTTGCTAAGGTGCAACCTGCTCTATTTCCTTCGCCGTAGCGGTGTGCTCTAAGTGGAGTTGCCATATATAGTAGTTCCCTAGTCGCTAGTTTATTGAACTCTTGTAGGCTGCTTTTGATGTCCGCCAGGGTTTTATCTTCATGTGTTACTGTATATCGTGCTTCTAGCTCTCCCAAATGTTTCTCCACCTCCGCCAATTCTACCCTGACTGACCTCAACAGACCCGTGGATTTAGAAATTAGGGTCCCTCTCACCCACACCTTAAAGGTTTCCCAAAGGGTTGCGTTCCTGTCAACTGATCCCCTGTTGGTTTCAAGGAAGTGTTCCACCTCTATATGTAGTGCGTCTGCTACTGCTGGGTCTTTAAGGATGTCGGGTGGCATTCTCCATCTCCTAACCGGGGGTTTTACATTCTCTAGTGTCATGTCCACCGTGACAGGGGAGTGATCTGACAGGGTGCGTGGGGAGTATTTCACAGTTATTAATCTGGTTCATGAGGGATGCAGATCCCAACCAATAATCTATACATGACTCAGTGTCATGCACTGAGGAGTAAAACGAGTATTGTCTTTTTTGTGGGTGTAGCGTTCTCCAGGCGTCCACCTTTGACAGTTGCGATAGGATATGCTGTAACATATCGGATGTTTTTGTGGGATTTCGGTGTTTGGTGGTAGAGCGTTGTAACGTGATATCCAAAATGGTATTGAAGTCGCCCCCCCACACTCTCTGCTCATTCCCAGTGGAGCCTATTTCATGTACCACATCTGTGTAGAAATCGGGGTCATCCACATTCGGTCCATAAGTATTCACTAACACCATCTCTTTCCCTGCAATACTGCCCCATATTATGACATAACGACCGTGAGTGTCTATTTTTCTTTTTCCAAATCGAAGGCCTGCGGTGGGGTGTATTAAGGTGAGGACACCTCTTGCCTGTGAGGTATACTCGGTGTAATACCTATGTTTCCCCCAGCTCTTCAAGAACTCAGTGTTCACCTTCCGGAGTGCATGCGTGTTTTGTAACATGATCACCTGAGGGTGGTGTCTGGTGACATAGGCTCCCACCTTGCTTGACTTAGTGCGGTTGTTCAGAAGACGAACATTCCATGTAAGGAGTTTTAGCTTCAGCCCCTCAGCCATTGCACTAGTGTGTGCCATGTCTGTATGCCTTTATAATGTCCCTTATCTTAATATTTCTTAGTAGTATGTCATGTGCAGCGGCGCAACCACACATTTTAACTTGTAGTACCCTTCCAACTGGGTCCCGGAACCTCGCCTCCCCTCCCGGATTCCCACATAGCTCAACATAGCTAATCCTCGTATGCCATTTTATCCCACCACCCGCATCATCTCCCCCAACTTGATGATGCTGCCTGTTAACTCTTGAAACCTTCCCTTTGGGCATTCCCTTGAACTGGTGGAACTTTCCTGAGGGTCGTCTGTTGTGGCCATCTGGCTTACCCTGACAGGGGCTCACGGCGCAATTAACAATGAACCTTTGTCCAGGCCGCTCTTGTTAGTGTTCCTTTATCCTTGTGACGGAGGGCAAGCAGCATGTCCCTGTCAGTCTGCTGAGTCTCGCCTCTCCTCTCCCGGCCATGGTCTAGCATTTTGATCGATCACCCGATCTCTGGGAGGTAGTGGAATGGAGGCCACCACATATGCCATGGCTTCAGCAGGATTCTCAAAGAAGTGGGCTCTTCCACCATGTTGGATTCTCATTTTTGCCAGGAAGATGAGGGCATATGGCACGTTGCGCATCCGTAGCTGTTTCTTGACCAATTCATAGGACCTTCTCTGTATTTGTATGGTAGCAGAGAAGTCCGGCTATATGTGAATTCTATTTTGTTCAAAATGTAAAGTTCCTTTCTCTCTGGACAGTCGGAGTATTGTATCTCTGTCCCTGTAGTTTAGGAGACGTGCTGTTATTGTGCGGGGTGGAGCCCCTGGCTTCGGAGGTGGTGCTAGAGTTCGGTGGGCCCTCTCGACGAGGAAGTGCTCTGAAAAGGATTGCGCTCCCAGGATATCTTTGAAGAGGTTTTCCACTTGTCTCTCCATAGGGCCCTTGCCAAAGGTTTCCGAAACCCCGACAATCTGGATGTTATTCCTCCTTGATCTCGATTCGAGGTCGTCGCACTTGCTCTGAGTTTTATGTAGTTCTGTTTTGAGCTGGGCTATGTCACGGCCGTGTTGTGAAATTGTGTCCTCGTTCGTGCTTATTCTATTCTCCTCTTCCATGATGCGCGTGCTCTTCTTCTCCACTCTAGCTTTCAGGGATCCAATTGTCGCCACTATGTCGTCTAACTTGACATTGACTGCCAAAAACCCGTTTTGTACCAGTGTTCCTAGGCGGTCTAAAGGATCTTCCTCCTGTCTGTCGGGTGCTTGTGGCGCCACCCCGGCCGCTCCATTTGGCTGGGAACTAGCAAAGGAGTCCATTGGGCTGGTCTTTTTCCCTCCTGTGCCCTTCCTCTCATTGCGGCCCATGTGTTGTGGCCTATGGTTTGAGAGTGGACTGTGTTCTCCCACGCATTGATGTCCAACATGATATTGTCTAGCAAAAAAGAGGAAAGAAAATAGGGGAGTGATTTCTCCGTACCCCCTCCTTGCTCAGGATGTTTTGCACGTTTATTGCGAGCGCCTTTGCTTCTGTTTTGGTGCCTAAATCTCCCCCAAGTGCACCCCCCAAGTTCGTTCGGGATATTACCTTGCTGAGTTTCTTTGTAGGGTGTACCTCTGTGCACTTCTGGTGCAATTGGGATATTGCCCGGGTGGGGGGCTGTATTTCGGATATACTGAGGTTGCAGGCAGCTGTCCCTCACTTGAGGATTTTCTGTTGACCCAACTACTGCTTTCGCCTGCGCTTGTGGGGGTTCAGTTCGCCATCCCTCCCCAAAAAAATCCGGTCTAGGTTTGTAGTGTCAACATGGGCGCCCCAACAGCAACCCCCACCGCGGATCGCTTGTCGGGTGTTATTTGCACACTAATGTTTAAATGTTAGTAGGGGCTCCCTTCCCGCCTGCTCCACTTACCTGATGCGGGGGATAATGTCTGCCCCCCTCGTGTGCCTCTGCCTCCAGCCCACGTTGCACCGGGCAGCGGACGCAGAAGCCAGGCCCCTGTGGCGGCCGCAGCGCCACCAGCCACGTACACAGCGGGAGCAGCGCACGGCCCCTCTGATGTCGCCGCCGGCTCTTCGTTCCTTCTTCTTCCTTTTTTTCCACAGCTCCGGCTGCCGCGGCCCCTCTGGTCACGTGAAGTGCTGGCCGGTGTTAGTGTGGTGCACAAGGGTGGGGCGGCCACTCGGTGTTCTCATCCGGCCCGGGTGCCTCTGTCACAGTAGCGCCCCTCCCCCAATGCGGCCTGCTGTTCGCGTCTGCTCCTACAGCCCACAGCAAGTCCTGTGGAGCTGCCGGGCGGCCGCACCAAAGCCTCGCGGCTGTCACAAGTTCCGGGCGAGATATCTCGGCGCTCCCTCAACGTGCATGCACAATTTTTTCAAAGTCTGTCCAGGCAGCCCTCCGTCACCGAAATCTTGCCTTTTTATGCTTCTGGAACGGCGCTGGAAGGATTAATTCGAATCAGGATTTCATTCGAACCGGAGCTCACCTTTCAGGCAGCCATACTTGATGTGTGCAACAGCGCCCCCACCAATTCTGTAATCTTGACGTCGGACCTACATCTTTTTTGGGAGAGCTGCTGATTCCGGGTCCGCGCTTACAAACCTCTGGGTGTTTAAGGGCATTATAAATACGCAACTAAGACAAAAACAATTATGCAACTAAATAACAAACAATCCATGTAACAGCACCTCGATGCCCGAGGGCTCCGTGAGCGCTTTAAAAATGTAAAAAAAATAAATGAAAAAATATTCACAGGTCCCACACTCCAGGGTAAATGCTGCAGCGACAATGCGTTCCTGAGATGGTCCTTTGGTGTCTTTTATGAGTTATGCAGTATCCGTGACCGATTCCCCATTTAGCCATCTCTCACACCCCCCAGGGGGACAGCCAGATCCAAGCAGCGCCTTAACCTGCTTCTGCAGTAACCTATATGCAAATAAACTGTTTCCCCCTGTCATCTAAGTCGTGAAAGGTATTTTCTGGCAAGCCTTTCACCAGGTCTAGCGGCTTGAGGACTAAAATGGCAGTCACAGCGCATGAATCCAATCGCAGCTGAATTAAAGTTTGCCATTATTTTGCAGGTCCTGCCTGCCACCTTAGGCCTGCAGAGTCCTATTGGCTCAGTTGACATTCATGCGTTGAACTTCACTGTGGCTTGTGGTTAAACATTAATGCAATAAAACATTTCCTTGACAGGTACACAATAACCCTCAAAACAAGGACAAACATGATCTATGTTTTTAAAGTGTGCATACAAATACATTGCAAAAACCTCTGTTATGAACTTGAAAATCACAAAAGCATTGCACGTATTGTTTTTACATGTTGTATTAAGAAATACTTTGTGGAGGTTGTTTCAGAAGTACTGATAGTAGGCAAATAAGTATCATATGGACAATGTGGCCTAGCAGTTGTAAGGGCAAAATCCAGAATCAACAGTTCAATTTAGGGGCAATTGGGCAAGACTATAAACTGACTTATTATAATAAATGGTAGCCTGCAATATCCATATAAAAGCCTGCAAATAATGTTCTTATTAAAGACTAGCTGTGATCTCACAACAGACCTGTAATAAGAAAATTACATGTAATCAGTTGTTACACTTCAGTTGTGACATCACAATGTCTCCGCACACGTTGAGGGTTGTTTCAATACATTTTATTAAACTGATTGATCTGTTTTTCTGCAACACATTAGGAGCTGCATTTTTTCTTTTTTAAATCCAAACACATTCTATATTGATTATAAGGATCGGCAAATGCACGATCACTGGTATTATATTAAGCAAGATGCAAGGCACTAAATGGAATGACAGTGTGGGGCCATGTATTATAAGGAATAAAACACCCCCTAACATACTTAAAAAGGATATTGCAAGTCACCTTGGAGGTCTGTGACCTTATAAAGGAACTTGATCTTCGGCCTCATTCCTCTAATTGGTCCTGAACCTCCTCAGTGACTTACAATATCCTTATAATGTACAGTAGGGGTACATTATACCATATATAATTGGGAAAGTATTTTAAAATATATGTGTCATTTTGTAAGGTTAGCCAGTACACAGATCAAACAATATTGCAGACAAGGTCTGCTGTATTATACCACAAAGAAAATCTTCAGATGGGGTAATACAGTAGAAAATACATGTTTTTGCTGCAAGCAAAAATTTAGTAACTTCAGGCATGCGATAATAGAACGTGCATGTTTGGAACACAATTGGCAAGAAGTCTCTGATCAGATCATTTTATTTTCTGTGCCCAGGAAACTTGCTCTGAGACCAAGTCAATATTTATAGATCCCCTGGAATTCTATTGAAAACTCCACTGAAGGTATGTTCTAATTCTAATATTTGAATAGAATTAGAATAGCAGAATAGAAAAATATAACGATTCATGATAATCGTAATTCTGATTTGAAAATAACTACACAACAGAGATTGAAATAGAGATTAAAAACGGAAATATCTCTATGTTATTTTTAGAATTGAATGTTTGTGATTTTTGTCATTGTTATAACGATACACATGTATCTTTTTAGAGGGTTTAATCATGTATTTAAGACAATTTGTAAATCTCAATTGTAATGAAACTATATTAAAATGTGTATTTTTGAATCATTTGATGGAATCCAGATGAATGTATAACTGTTGATATCGGACCTAGTCCTATCTTTCTGAGTCTTGTGAAATCCTCTAGGAAACCTACAAAATGCACAATTTAAGAGATCTTTGTAATTTACTAAATAATAATGCCAAGAAACAACAAGACATGACAGCCAACATCAACGAACAACAATGGATCAAGCATTTTTCCACAATATATGCTAATCGAAATACTGACATGGAGGACAAACCACAGCAAGTCACAAACCGATGGTTTATTGAATACGAAAAACAAGATCTAATAGAGATGATAACAAAATTGAACTCCTCACGTGCCCCGGGACCTGATGGTTTATCAAATGAAACAATCATTGCATGAGCTATGGGCAAGGGTAATGGATTCTATCCTTACAGCAATTAACACAACAAATCGGATCCCGCAGTCCTAGAAAAAAGATAATACCACTATACAAACAGGGACCAAGGGAAGACCCTTGGAACTTTAGACCCATAGCGCTATTGGATCCCCTGGGCAAATTACTTGCATCATTACTGCAAAAAAAACTAAAACAATGGGCGACAGTGAATAACCACTTTGCGGTCCGACAAACAGGTTTCACTGCGAATGTAGGCACAAATGTGAACCTATTACTGCTGAATTTAATTAAACAGGAAACAATAAAAAAACAAGACCAATGTACATGCAGCCTTTATTGACATGCATATGGCGTTCGATTCAATACCCAGACAAACATTATGGAGAAAATTAAGAACATGGAACTGCCCAGTTGAGTTACTAGAACCAATCAAACAATTGTACACAAATACTTCGATAACAGTAAGAATGACAAAAGATGGCATCACTACTCCTAATATCGAAACGACCAACGGATTAAAACTAGGTTGCCCACTGGCAGCTACACTTTACAATTTATACACTGCAGACATAGAAGCAGACATCAAGAAGGAAACATTGAATCCACCAAAAATAAATTCAAATCCAGTTCCAATAATGATGTACGCGCACAATATTATATTGATGGACAAGACACCAGCTGGACTAAAGGAACGCTTACAACTATTGAGTGTGTACATGGAAAAGAACAAACTGAAGATAAATAGCGATAAAACTAAAGTGATGTCCTTGGCAAAACAGCCATTCCAAAGCATCAAACCTCTAAAATTGATAATCAACGGAAGCAGACTGGAAGAAGTTGCAACATACAAATACTTTGGTATAACCATAAACCTGTCGTCAACCGAGAAACAATGGATTGTACAATTAGAGGCAAAGACACAATCGCTAGCAAGACAAGGTGTGTAATACATCGAAAATATGGAACATTTTCAATGAAACCAATCCTTGCATACTACATACAAAAGGTTCTACCAACGATCACATATGGAAGCGAGTCAATGTTGCAAATACAGGACATCACGTGGCTAAGACTAGAAGGCGCTTTCTGGTGAAAGATCTTGAACTTACCAACCTTGTACCCGATGGTCAGAATACACCACGAAATTGCTACCCAATCCATGGCCTCAGCAGTAAAATGGAAACAATTAGATATTCTGAGTAAACTGCTATCAAATGACAGAATACCTGCAATTGACATTCTAAGAGAACATAAACTGGTCATGAACAACTCAGTTTTAAAGACGTGGAAAAAAGGTCTATTCCAGATGATGGAAGTTGAAGATATCACAACAGAAATGCTCATCAAAAGACCACAACACGCAAAGAAACAAATACTGACAAATGACTGGATAAGTACTTGCAGTAGAATCACAAGATATTCAAAAAACATCACTAGCCTTTTGGATATCTGAGCAACTAACAAAACACTGATGTACCTTACAACTTTTCCAGACACATCAATAAGAACAACATACATGAGTATCAGATTCAATATTCTCTCGACCAGAGACTATCTGGCTGCGACAAAACAACTGGAACCTGCGGGGGCAAATTGTTGTTTCTGTAAAACAAAATAATGTGAAACAATCTATCACTTGACAATGATATGTCCAAAACTAAACGAAAAGAGACAGATGTTTGGAGCCTTCTTTAAGATCTCGTCAACTGAAATGGATACAGAAAGGAGATGGGCCAAAATCATGAATGGACATAAAAAGAAACTAATCTTTACAATAGTGCAATTTTTACGAAACGTTTTAGAACTAACTCAATGAACTGAATTTATAATTTAAGTAGCTCTAATCAAAAAACTTAAGTATGAACTTAACAATGATCGATACATGAAAAGTTTGTAAGAAACAATATCATTTTAATTAAAAAAAAGAATATTAAAAAGTTAAAGAAATACAGAGAGACCTTCTAGCATTAATTTAACGTGTAATTTGTACTAAAATGGAGGCTATTTGACATACGTTAATTTGACTTGGTCATATCGACTACATAGGAATTGCAAAAAAAGTAGGAACTTTGAAAATTGCATCAAGGATAACTATAACATATTTGGAGAATGAAACACCAAAAGGAGAGAAATGTTTTGAAGATCTAAATAACCAAATACTGGAAGTTCCAAAGGATAGCAATGATTACAAGTACGGCCAGGAAGTCTATACTTTATTTGAGGAGCAATGTATTGAACAAAAGAATCTGATTAATCCTTAAAATGTTTGATTTGATGTGATATTTAAATATACTAACAGAGGAAGAAGGGTAGAGTGCACATGAAGAGGAACACACAATGGGCTGAGAAGGACCACAACCATTGAGATCAAGAGAAGCAGAGTCTGAATCAAGGGTGTCTTTTTTAAACAGAGCAAGAAAGCAAGATGCAGGGAGAGGGGAAGGAATTGAAAGATTTTCACCTGCAATGGATATATTAAGATTGTAGACAGGGGAGGTGTGGGGTGTCATCAATGAAAGAAGTGTCATTATTTAATGTACAAAGGCAACATTCAAGTCAAAGCCTTTATCCAAATGCAAACATGCAAGCCAAACCTAATGTAGAAAGAGCTATTCCCCAACACTTTGGGGACAGTAGCAGTAGTTGGGCTCTTCTGATCTTTCATGGGGTAGGTTTGGACATAAAGTGTGAAATGATCTTTGATCACAAGGATATTTTATATTCCTTCACTGTCTATTTCCACAGTCATGAAGTTGATGCACGTTTAGAGGAAGAGCAGTTTTGTCAGAGATGACACAATATAAATCATATAATAAACATTATAAAGCATACCTTACTAACTGCAGTATTTATTCAAAACTGGCTAGAAAATTCGAATTAAGCATTCCCCTGCTGGCTGAGAAACAAACATATCATTAACTCAACATTCAAATCTTATTCATTCCAACCATTCAGACATTCCCAAACATTTATATACATATAAATAAAGTAAAAACAATAAAGTGGTCAAGTCAGAGAATACAAAAATGGTAATTTAATAAGTGGAATTATTTCTTCTTTCTTGTGACACCTCAGTAGGTGGGTCTATGGTTTTATAATTCCCCATCCGTTACTTGTTTAACAATTGCATTTTTTGAGACCTGTTGGACTAGGCAACTAGGCAACTTGTTTAATGATTGAATGCTGTTCCTTATAATACAGTACCTCCCATATACCATCCATGTCAGCAACAGGTGAAGGAGATATGGCAGCTTCTGATCTTTGTTGATTAAGGCAGTAACCTTTTCACAGTATTAATATCTGGAAAGCTTTGGTACAGTCAGAGGTTCATCTATCCTTGAATAATTTGCTGTGCAGATATGAGGCATGGCTCTGGATATTGAAGATCGTTCCAGATTATTTCCTTTTGAATGATACTCCCTAGTCAAAAGTCAAAACTTTCATTAGCTTGGCCATCTTTGAGTAGCTGGGTGCAAAGTATCACAAGTAACAGCAAAATCCTAAGAAATTCATCATTTCATTTAAATTTATAGGCTATGTCAAGTTCAGGAGCTATTCCTTCAGCAAAGACAATGGGCCTCATTACAACTCTGGAGGTAGCCGTGCCAGTAAAACCGGCAAGCTGCCGCTGGAGTTGTGATTTTTTCCAGCGTCTTGCTCCATGGAAACACCAGGGGATTACGACCCTGGTGTTCCTGGAAGTCAGGTGCCAGAAAAATGTAAATCCCCATTCCCATTTGAGTCTCATAGGACTCAATGGAATGGGATGACGGAAGCAACAGTGCTATTAATAACGGTACTGGTGCTTCCCGGAAAGTCTGTAGGTGGGACCGCAGATGCCCGCAGACTCAGAGTGTGCCGGTCTAGTAACAACGATGCAGGTAGGCTTACCGGCAATATTGTTACCGGACCGGCATGCTCGTAATGAGGCCCAATGTGTCCAATTTGCTTCATGTTTTTTCAGCTGAATCTGGCCTACACTCCTTACCTTCCCTGCTATTGTCTCTAATGGGGTTATCTCATCCATGAGTGCATTAAGCAAGATCTCCCCAATTAAGAAGCACTTCTCAGGGTTAAGGCCTTCTGCCAGAGGCCAGAGAAGCTCTCAGTGTTAATCCATGGTAATAACAATTAGTCAGGAAAATGATCCTTTTTTATTTATTAAGTCATCTTTTATAATGTGCTTAATACCGGCAATTGTTCTCTTAGTGTACAACCAGGAACCAAACCTGTGTTGCTCTGCATTGTCTTGTTTCAAGATAAGCACATTGCTCCTGAGCTATGATAATAGTAAATAGAATGGTAACAGTTAATGACGATATCCTTCGTAGGATACAGACCCTGCTTAATAGTAAGCTTTTGACACTCTTTAGGACAGTTGCACTGTCAACTTGCAAATCTCAGCAGCACCTCCAGACAATTGCCTGTGTCTGAGCTGATAAAATAGTCAAACCACCCTGAGTAAGTCAGCGCCATCCAAAGCAGAGTTTGCTTCTAGAACACTCAAAGCATTATTTGTGTTTTCTTCAGTGAGAATGTGTGTTAATATATAATTATTTCAACATTTCTTTTTTACAAAAGATTTAACATTAAACCAACAAAAGCGTAAAGTCTACAAACATCAGAAATTATAAAGTTAAGGTAACAACATAATAAACTTTATCAATACATCAAAAACATATTATATTTAATTCAAATATCATGGTGACATTAACTCACCCTGTTTTCGTTTTGCAATATTTTGTTTTTGCTGTAAAATCCTTTATAGTCACAGTAATGTAATGTGTTGTGTGGAGATTAGTTTGTTTTTAATAAAAATGTAAAACTGTTTTTATTTTTTATGTTTTCAATGCAAATTATATTTGTGCTACTTTTGTTCATATTTACAGTTTGCATTATGTACTAAATTTAATTAAACACGCATATTAAATGTTTGCATTGTTTTTGCACAGTCTAATGACTATACATGCAATAAACACTGTGCAGTTCTTGCTTATGCAGACGATCTTGTGATACTTGATCATACTCTGAGCGGCCTGCGGAGATCAGCAGAAGCTTTATGGCTACATGCCAAAACCACGGTTTAATCATAAATCTGCAGAAAACCCAAGTGATGCTGTTTTTGGCAAAAAAAGTTGCATGTACCTGCCTTAATATCCAGGAATTGGAGATTTTGTGTACCCCATTTTACAGATATCTGGGTCTGGAATTCGAAACTAAAGGGGATTATCTTCAGTGTAAACAAATGAGGATGAGTAGGGCTGCCCAAATCTCTGCAATGGTATACCGTTTCACCATTTCCCACTGCAGTTTTACTGTTTGGGCCGCGCGTCTGCTATACCAACAGGTTTTCGGACCAATGATGACATAGTGTCATAAATCTCCCCCTGTCTCACCTGTGATCGGGATCTCCCTTGTTCAGCCGCAGGACTCTTCTTGTGGGTGGTTCGGGTCTTGAATAGGCTCGCCCGAGCCTCGTCAGGTTGCAGAGCGCGTTCAGAGTTCCGGGAAGTTCGTGGTTCCAGGGTGTCCAGGATTAGCGATAACAAGCAATGTAGGGGGGAAGTCCAAGAACAGGAAAAAAGGCAAGGAAGGAAGTATGAGGATCAAGGAAGCAAATGTAGAGAGCAAACACACGTCGGGTCACTATCGAAGATAGCGTTGAGACGCGCGGACCCGCAGGGGCGTGGCCAATTTATAGTACGTGCTACGACGTGAAAGCTAGTGCATAGCACGGAGCTTGCTACGGCCATGTTGGGAGGAACAAGGAGTACAAGCCCTTCGTGACAATGACCATGAGGTCCAGAAGGGGCAATTTTGCCGGGTCATGACATCATGCCCCCTCCGAAGACTGGTTCCTCCAGGCTTGCCTGGGTGAATAAGATGGAATTTTTGAGCAAACGAGGGGTCTTTAAATTAGAAACTGGTTCCCATGTTCTCTCGCTAGGGGGTAGCCTTTCCACTCAACCAGATATTGTAATCGACCCCTTCTATACCTGGAATCACATATCTTGAACACCTCATATTCCAACTGGTCGTCCACAACAACAGGTGTGGGTTTGAAGGGTTTTCGAGTAGATCTAACGTAGGGTTTCAACAGGGAAGTATGGAAGACTGGATGTATTTTCTTCCAGGAATCCGGGAGCTTAAGTCGGAAGGAGACAGGATTGATGATCTCCTTTATAGAAAATGGAACATAATAGCGAGGAGCCAATTTGTTTGGACGTAGATGCCAAGGTAACAGTTTCGAGGCTAGCCAGACTTGATCGCCAACTGAATAGGAAGGTGATGGTCTTCTCTTAGAGTCTGCATATCTTTTGGCTCGAGTCTGGGCCTGTTCTAACTGATCCTTGGCCTCTCTTTGTAAGTCGATCAGCGTCTGAATCCAAGAGTCAAGGGTAGGTACCGGAGTAGATTCTGGAAGAACTGATGGTAAAACAGACGGATGATAACCTTGACTGCAATAGAAGGGGCTGATCTTGAGAGCTGAATGATCTGAGTTATTGTAGGAGAATTCGGCTAAAGGTATAAGGAGAGACCAATCGTCTTGAACCTTGGTGGAAAAACAACGAAGATATTGTTCCACGGTTTGATTTACTCGTTCCATTGCCCCATTGGTTTGTGGATGATAGCCTGAAGAAAGGGCACGTTGGATACATAGAACACGACAGAGATGTTTCCAGAATTGTGAAATATATTGAGGTCCCCGATCCGAAATAATCTTGGAAGGGACGAAAAATATGTTCCAGGAAAATTCCAGCAAGTTCTGAGGAAGATGGTAGTTTATACAATGGTGTAAAATGAGCTAGATGAGTGAACAAGTCAATGGTTACCATGATGGTTGTATATCCTCGGGAAGGTGGTAATTCAACCAGGTAGTCAGTGGCAATAACTTCCCAGGGTCTGGTTGGCAACGTAGGTTGTAGAAGCAGACCCGCCGGCCTCTGATTATCGTATTTGTTCTGACTACAAATTGCACAGGTCTTGATGTATTGAACTACACTGGACTTCATCCCTGGCCACCAGAACTGTCTTTGTATAAGACGGAAGGTGTTGGTTACCCCTCGATGGCCGGAGTGAAGAGTTTCATGACATAGATTCATTACCTTCTGTTGAAGTTCTTTTGTCGGAATGACCACTGAATTGTTCTTGAATAAATATCCTTCCTTGATTGTCAAACGCCAGGGATTTTTCTTGGATATGTCCTTCCAGAGTTCAGATGATTGAGTCTGTACTCTGATTTCTTCCAGGAGATTGATCGCTTGAGCTACAAAGATTGTAGGTGGAAACATTTTAGGGTAGATCTTATCCTCCAAGGGAACGTAGTCGGGACACCGAGAAAGAGCATCAGCAATCATGTTTTGCGGTCCAGGAACATGTGAGATTTGAAATTGATATTGAGCAAAGAAGTAGGCCCATCGAGCTTGTCTACTGTTCCTGCACTCCATGGATTGTAGGACCTGAAGATTTCGATGATCAGTACGGACTTGAACTGGATATTTAGCACCCAGGAGTAGATGTCTCCATTCAGTGAAGGCATGACGAATGGCCAATAACTCCTTCTCCAGAACTGAGTAGTGAGTCTCACTGGTAGTCAGGGTCCGTGAAAGGTAAGCAATGGGGTGTTCCAACTTATCATCGGATTCTTGTTTTAAAACTGCTCCTATGGCATAATTGGAGGCATCTGTTTCCACTAGAAAAGGACGATTTATGTCAGGTTGGGCCAGGATGGGGGCCTGAGTGAATTCTTTTTTCAAGCGTTGGAATGCCTTGTCTTGTGGTATAGACCAGTTGAATGGAACATCTTTCTTCAGGAGATTAACAATGGGTTGAACAATCTCGGAAAAGGTGGGAATGAATTTCCGGTAGAAGTTGGCAAGCCCCAGGAAGGACTGTATTTGCTTTACAGATGTTGGGGCGGGCCAAGCCAGTATGGCCTTCACCTTTGAAGGATCCATACTAATTCCTTCTGAACTAAGGACAAACCCCAGATAGTGAACTGATGTAGCATGAAACAAACATTTTTCTGGTTTGGCTAAGAGTTGATTTTCACGGAGACGTTGAAGTACTGCCTTTACATGTTCTTCATGTTTCAAGATATCCGTTGAGAAGATCAATATGTCACCCAGGTAGACGATAACATTGAGAAATAACATGTCAGAGAACACCCTATCCATAAAATGCTGGAAGACTGCGGGAGCATTAGTCAGACCAAAGGGCATGACTAGGTATTCAAAGTGACCAAAGGGTGTTCTAAAGGCTGTTTTCCATTCGTCTCCTTCCCGGATAGGGATCAAATGCTAAGCACCTCGGAGATCCAGTTTTGTGAATATCACTGCACCTCTCACAGCTTCAAGGATATCCGAGATCAGGGGTAGTGGGTATCTGTCTTTCAGGGTGTGTTGATTTAGGCCCCGATAGTCCAGGCAAGGTCTGAGCTCTTTGGTATCCTTTTTAGGAACGAAGAACAATTAAGCACCAGCTGGTGATTTTGCAGGTCTTATGGTGCCATTCTCAAGATTAGTGTCTAGGTATTCCCAGAGGGCTCTCTTTTCTGGTTCTGAAAGGATAAACATCCTGCCAAAGGGAATCACTGCTGAGGGTTCAGTATCTATGGCACAGTCTTTGGGTCTATGTGGAGGTAAGGCTTGGACGATGGCAGTAGAGAATACATCAGCATACCCTTGATAGATCTCTGGAACTTGTACAATATTGGAAACCATGAGTGGTGTCTCCGGACACCTTGGTGGACCTTTAGGGGCTGTGACTGAGGTATCCAGGTTAAAACAATGGTTCATACAGAACTCCGAACCCAGGAATAAGGATCCGGCCGTCCAGTTGATATATGGATTGTGCCTTTGTAACCAGGGCATGCCCAAACCAAGGGTTAATGGGCTGATTTTATAATGTCAAACACAATTCTTTCTTGATGATGATTTATGGAAAGATGGATTTCCCTTGCTTGCAGACTTATGGCTCCTGAGGAAAGAGGTCTTCCGTCGATCGCTTCCACTGGCTGTGAAAAACTTCTTGCTTCATACGGAATGTTATGACTTCTGACCCAATCTTGATCAATGAAGATTCCCATTGCTCTGCAATCCACCAAGGCCAGTATGGGGTAGACCTTGTCCTTGGATGGCGATAAAAGGCCTGTAATATCACCAATTTGTTTTGTCCAGGAGAGTTCAAGGATGGAATTGATGAGGAGCAAACATCGCTCTCCCGAAACCTTGCTCCATTTAGGATCGGGAGCTGGCATTTCCCGAGCGTCGGGGAGGAGCCAGAGGACATTCTTTAACTAGATGTTTATCCGAGGCACAATACATGCATAAGCCTGTGTGTATTCTTCTTAACCTTTCCTGCGGGGAAATTGGTCCACGAAAGGCTCCAAGTTGCATGGGTTCAGAATCAGTGCTCGGACTCTTGGCAGATTCTGTCCTTGTAGTATTCTCTAGGGAGTATCTTTGAATTGATACTTTATTCTTTTTCTTTTCGGCCTTTCTTTCTTGGATTCTAAAGTCTATTTGCATAGACAAGTTCAGGAGGGCCTGGAATGAACTGGGACGTGCCACCCTGGCTAGCTCGTCCTTAATCTCTTCATTTAGACCTCTGCGAAACAAAGTAATACTGGCTTCCAGGGGCCAGTCCGCCTCTTTGGCTAGCTGTTTGAATCTGGTAACATAGGTCAACATGTCTTGGGATCCTTGTTGGAAGTCAAGTAGCTTTTCTTGAGCACTGTGAACCAGCTCTGGTCGTTCGAACATGGTCTTGAGTTCCGCAATGAACCCTTCATAATCATCCAGGAGAGCATCCCCTAAATTGAGTAATGGAGTGGCCCATGTAAGGGCATTACCGGAAAGATGCAATATTATGAAGCCCACCTTAGCCCTAGGAGTTGTGAAATAGTAGGGCTTAAAGGTAAAATGTACCAAACAAGAATCCAGGAATCCACATAAGGTCTTTGTTGAACCGTCGTATTTATCAACCACTCCTCCCAATAATACGCTGTCCTTGTTCGCGGAGTCGCATGACAAGACGAGCTGTCTTAGCGCCGCATTCTCAGCTTTTATATTCTGCATCTCTGTGGAAAGTTCTTGCATTCCGCGCATCAGGTCCTGAATAGCATTCTCCATGGTAGAATCCGTATTCATCGTTCGGCGTCTCAAACTGTCATAAATCTCCCCCTGTCTCACCTGTGATCGGGATCTCCCTTGTTCGGCCGCAGGACTCTTCCTGTGGGTGGTTCAGGTCTTGAATAGGCTCGCCCGAGCCTCGTCAGGTTATAGAGCACGTTCAGAGTTCCGGGAAGTTCGTGGTTCCAGGGTGTCCAGGATTAGCGATAACAAGCAATGTAAGGGGGAAGTCCAGGAACAGGAAAAAAGGCAAGGAAGTAAGTATGAGGATCAAGGAAGCAAATGTAGAGAGCAAACACACGTCGGGTCACTATCGAAGATAGCGTTGAGACGCGCGGACCCGCAGGGGCGTGACCAATTTATAGTACGTTCTACGACGTGAAAGCTAGTGCATTGCACGGAGCTTGGTATGGCCATGTTGGGAGGAACATGGAGTACAAGCCCTTCGTGACAATGACCATGAGGTCCAGAAGGGGCAATTTCGCCGGGTCATGACACATATGGAGTCGAAGCTCTACGAACAATGAACCTCAATTGGTTGCAAGTTGCTGAAGGGAAATATTGGAAAAAGATACTATGTTTACCAACCTGTATTCTGATGCCCATTATTAGGCTTGAACTGGGTTTAATCTCTTTAAAATTGTTGGTTCTAAAGAAAAAAGCAGAATTATATCTCATAATGATGAATAATACTAGCAATCAATAATTGAACATTATGAGGAAAGAGATCATTGGACAGCCTGCCCATTTTTCTCTGAGAAATAAAGTTGAGTTATACCTGAAAGATATTGGTTGGTCTACTCGATATGGAGAGTTCACTCATAAGTCAAGAAGGGTGCTCCAAAAAAAAGCAGAATTGGGTGACTGGCTTGAGAATTATACTCATTTGGAAAAATTGAAGAAATATCAATTTATCACTAATATGTTATATACGCATAAAAGACCGCAATTCCATTTCAACTTAAGTCCATCAGTGAGAGTCAGGTGCTTTATTCTCTTACTCAGGGTGAATTATCTTCATGTGCTGGATAATATTGGCCCTGCTAACCAGATTCCTTGTTTAGAATGCTATTGCCGGCTATGTAAGAATCATTCCAGAAAAGAAACTAGCAAACATGTCTTAATGAATTGTCCCAAATTGTTAAAAACATAAATTGCCTTTTATGGTAAATATGTACATAACAATGAGCATATAGCAACACTTGCCTTCTAGTGTAGTAGTATTAATACAAAAAAAATTAGCTTTTTTTTTGGATATATGTAATGTATGGCTTGTTATCAAGAGTTTACTGGAAATATCTATTTGAACTGTGTAGCTCGTCTAAAGTGTAGTGAAGCATTGCAGATTTTCATTTTTTACATATGGAAGTAATGATTTATATTTATATTTAATGTCTGATGATTAATATTGGATCTATAATATTTCTGTTATTATTGTCAATATAATATGTTGATTTTTATATCATTGTTCTATAATGTTTTATAATATATTTTATTTGCTATGTGCAAAATATATTTTATAGATTATATCACATTAAATAAATATTACAAATATTATAATAAACTTTATCAATACATCAAACAAATATTATATTTAAATCAAATATCATGGTAACCTTAATTCATCCTGTTTTTGTTTTGCAATATTTTGTTTTTGCTGTAAAATACTTTATAGTCACAGTAATGTAATGTGTTGTGTGAAAATTAGTTTGATTTTAATAATAATGTTAAACTGTTTTTATTTTTTATGTTTTTAATGCAAATTATATTTGTGTTGCTTTTGTTCATATTTAGAGTTTGCATTATATACTAAATTTAATTAAACATGCATATTAAATGTTTGCATTTTTTTTGCACTGTCTAATGACTATACATGTTCTATATATGTCAACGCTATTTGTTGAAGTCAATGTTAGTAAGCTTTTACTGTATGTGATATGTTAATAATTGTTTATTATTTTTGTGTATGTTTTATTTTTATAATGTTATGTTTATTGTTTACTAAATTATATGTATTTACAATGATGACATGTACCTTGTTCATTAACATTTGTAGTTTTATTATTTTATAAAGTTATGTGTTAATTAAAATGTTCGTATATGTAAAGTATAAACTTGAATACTTATGTATATTTTGTTATTGTAGATTTCTTTTGGAAAATATTCTGTGTATTTTTTTAATTGCAATTTATGGAGGAATTATGCTTCTGCATATTATAATTTAAGTTTATGTAGTTATTTTTATACTTTCTTTTAACATTTATTATAGCTGTACATTTACTGTTCTTTTAAATGATGTGACATTTTATACAATTGCTTGTTTTATGTGTGAAATTGTTATATTTATATGTAAATATTGTATGCTGTTAAGTGTGTGGGTGAGTTATTACGTTACCTTGATATTTTTTTTAATTGTTTTTTTTTAATTTATAAATACAGTTATTATATTGTTACCATAACTGTATTATTTCTGTTGTTTGCAGCCTTTACGTTTTTGTTGGTTTAACCTTAACTCTGTTGTACATTTTCTTTCAAATAATTTAAACTTTCTTTTACGGTTATATGATTATTGAGTCTGAGCATTTTTTGTGATACTAGCCTGTGCTGTATGAGCATGTAGTATAATTGTGTGTGCGACATAAGAGCATGTTGCATAACAATGTAAGTTGTAATTGTTGGTGTTGTAACCCCTTGTGTCATAAGATTGTGTGTCATGTGTTTTGTAGCATCATGTGTTGTAGGAGCATGTGTTTTAGGAGCGTGTGCTATAGCATTGGGTGTCGTAGGAGCATGTGTTGTAGGAGTGTGTCATTACAGTGTGTGCCATAAGAGTGTGTGTGGTTGGGCCATGTGTAGTAGGAGCATGTTTTCTAGGTTCACGTGTTCTAGGGGAATTTGAGGGCATGTGTTGTATGCCCACATGCTATGTGTAGTGGGTGCATATATAATAGGTGTGCAAGAATAGGAACATATATCACAGGAATTTGTGTTGTAGGAGGGCTTGTTATAGCACTGTGTGTCGTATGAGCATGTGTCATAGGAATGTGTGTCATTACAGTGTGTGCTATATGAGTGTGTGTGGTAGGAAGATGTGCAGTAGAAGCATGTGCATAGGAGTATGTGTCATAGGAGAACGTGTCATACATATATGTGCCTTATGTGCATTTGGGAGAACATGTCATATGTACACATGTGATGTGTAGTAGGCACATGTGTCGTAGGAGTTTGTGTGTAATAGGAGAACCATGTGTGAAAGGAGCAGGTGTTGTAGGAGCATGTGTTGTAGAGTCTGAGTCATAAGAATGCATCATAAGAGTGAGTGGTAAGTGTGGGTTGTAAGAATGTTCATCGTAAGAGTGTGTGTCGTAAAAGTGTGTGTGGTTGGCGTATGTGTCATAAGAGCACATGTAATTCATCCACATGTTATTTCCAGTAAATGTGTGCGTAGTAGCACATTATTGGAACATGTATTGTATGAGTATGTGTTGTAGGAGCATGTGTTATTGCAGTGTATGTTGTAGGAGCACATGTCTTAGGACTGTGTGTCATTAGAGTGTGTGTCGTAAGAATGTGTATAAGGGTGTCTGTTTTAAAAGTGTGTGTGGCAGGAGCAAGTGTGGTAGAAGTATTTGTGGTAGGAGCGTGTGTGGTGCATGTGTCTTGCGTGCATGTGTCTTAGGCGCATGTGTCATAGGTGAATGTGAGAGCATGTGCTGTATGTCCACACGTTAGATGCTGTAGGTGCATTTGTACTAGATGAGCATCTCATAGGAACATGTATGCTAGGAGAATGTGATGTAGGAATGCTTGTTATAGCAGCACATGACATAAGAGCACGTATCGTAGGAGCATGTGTCATAGGAGTGTGTGTTGTAAGAATGTGCTGTAAGTGTGTGTTGACAGGGTATGCTGCAGAAGCACGTGTCATAGAAGCATGTGTTGTACAAAATAGTGTCATAGGAGCATGTGTCGTAGGTGCATGTGTTGTAGGTTCACACTCTGTGTATAGTTTGTATTTTTCCATCACTTTAAAACTCATGTCAGTGATCTGTGACTAGCTTTTAATGTGGAATTTTTAGAAAATGTTAATTGTGCAATGTAGGCACTGTAAAACACATACACTCTGTGGATAGTTCATATTGAAAGTGTACATTCCATTACCTTAAATCCCACAATAAAATCAGCTGAGACTTGACTTTAATGTGAGTTTTAAGGACATGCTAATTGGGTAATGTACATATTGTAAAACACATATGCTCTGTGGACAGTTCGTATTGAACCTGTGCATTTATTCAATCACCCTAGAACTGATATCACTGTCAGCTGTGACTTTGCTTTGCTGTGAGTTTTTAGGAGATGTCAATTTTGTAATGTACCAACTGTAAAACTCATACGCTCTGCGTACATGATTGCAGCACATGTTGTAGGTGCCTCTGTGGTAGGAGTGCATGTTTGTAGAGTGTGTGTCGTAGGACAATGTCTTGTTGGAGCATATGTCGTAGGATTGCATCAAGAACAATTATTTTAGCAGTGTGCATCGGAAGAGCATGTGTGGTAGGAGCATGTGTCATAGGAGCCTGTGTCGTTGCATGGGAGAGCATGTGTTATACGTTAATATGTTCTGTGCAGTAGGTGCATATGTAGTTGGTGCACGTGTCTTAAGGGCATGCATGATAGGAGTGTGTCTAGTAGGAGAGCTGCTTATAGTAGCATGTGTCATAAGAGCACATCATAGGAGCACGTGTTATAGGAGTGTGTGTCATTAGAGTGTGTGTTGTAAGAATGTGCAGAAAGTGTGTGTTGTAAGGGTGTTTGTGGTAGGAGCATGTGTCATAGGAGCATGTGTTGTAGATGCATGCTCTGTTTAAGGTTAGAATGAAAAGTGTATGTATAAATTCCATCACCTTAAAACTGATATCAAAGTCAATTTATACGCACAATGGAGAGTTAGTATTGAAAGTGTACATTTATTACATCATCTTAAAACCCACATTAAAGTCAGCTGAGACTTGCCTTTAATGTGAGTTTCTAGATGTTAATGTGTATTTTACGTAGTGTTAAACTCATATGCTCTGTGGACAGTTCGTATTGAAAGTGTACACTTATTGCATGACCTTAAAACTCACATTAAAGTCATTTGAGACTTGCCTTTAATGTGAGTTTTTAGGCAATGTTAATTGTGTAATGTATGTATTGAAAAACTCATGTGCTCTGTGGGCAGTTCATATTGAAAACATGCTTTTATTCCATCACCCTAAGACTGGCAACACAGTCAGCTGTGACTTGCCTTTGATGTGAGTTCTTAGATGTTAACTGTGTAATATACATACTCTAAAACATATACGCTATGCGTACAGTTCGTAGGAAAAAGGTGCATTCATTCTGCACATGCAGAATATATAGATACATTTCAAACGTTAATATCACAAAATTCTCTAACACAATTTTCAAACTATTTCTTCAGTGCACACGTTCTAGATTGAATCCAGTGGCCTACAAAAAATTTATAAAATTGAAGTGCCGAATTCTGAGATATTTGGTCAGAATCTTTTTTTTTCCCCTAATGGAAAACCCCTGTTTAAAGCTATCCAAAACACAATCATACTAAACATTTTTTAATCTATGAAACCGTTAATGTAGAAATCTGAAATCTTGCATGCACAAGCGACTGCCTCGATATATTATTGCAATATTTTCAGATTTTTTTAATACAAGCATTTGAAATGAGTGCCAATGAGAACAGAAATGTAAATAGAGAGTACTAAATTTGAAAGTTATTAAGGAAAGAAACTTTCGGAAACACCATTATTAGCTCCATCCCCTTTCCAATTGAGCCCTATGGGGGCTCGAATGAGATTGGGGAATGGTTCCCGGAATGGGGACTTCCCGGGTCTCCAAGGTCGGAATGACCTGGTAAGTCCCTATTCCGGGAGCACGGACCCGGAATGCGATAAGGGGGTAGCCATGGCGCTAATAGCGCCATGGCTACTGCCTACCGTGTAATGAGGCCCTATGTGTATGGGCGGGAGGCAGGAGCTGCTGCAGGTGGGCATTTGGAAGCTTACACACACCTATTTCTAACCTGGTGGTGTGAACAAATCAACTCTAATGCCCCCCTATTCCATTCTGAAGTCATATGGGGATATCTTGTGGAAATCTACTAACATAGTTTTTCTGCATACTGCAAAATGAGTGCCAATGAGAACAGAAATGTAAATAGAGAGTACTAAATCTATACATATACGAGGAAAGGCAGATGGGCCGGTCAGTATCAGAAAGGAAGGAGCTAACCACATTAATAAAGACCCCAGCTCTGCTTTCTAATCTTTCTAAATCCTGAAATTCCGGCAGCCCTGCAAACCTCCTGTCTATCCACATTTGTCCAGCTTTTTCCAACCCCCCTTCATACCATAATTGAAAGTAGTTAGGGTCCCTGAAACCATTCCTGATGAGGGAGGGCAAATGCAACTCAGCGGGAGGGCTGCATTGATAGCCACCTATTATCTACTTTTTCACTCCAAAGCTCCCACCGTATCTGTAGAACCAGGTGCCTAAGAACCCTTAACAGTATTGTATTTTGAAGCACCTAGAGCCAATCTCAAGATAAAACCAAGTGGAGAACTAGGTTCTCCAATGGGACCCATTCTTTTATGGTATGTGGATCTAAATATTCCACCAGAACACTCAGTAGTGTCACTTTATAGTATGTTGCCAAGTCTGGGAAACCAAATCCACCCAATGTCAGAAATATCGTTGGACGCACCAATATTCTCTAGGGCTATGACAATGGTTCCTTTTAAAGATACATTGCCCATAACAATAGGAGAACGTGAGATGACTATGCCATTACTATTTTCTCTGAAAACACTGATTAACATATTGGAGAGAGATTTGATGAGTAAGCTAAACATGACTGAAGAAGGGAATAATATGTTCAACACCAGGTATTCACTATGTGAACACATGTGAGTTTGTCAGAGCCTTCTATGGTCAGCATGCACAAAGAAGGGTGCCGCTAAGCCTAGAGGTATTTCTTTATGCAGTACAAGTGCTATTGTCATGGCTTCCATGAATACAAGACTCATTGTTGAGATTACCCACAGAGTTTCTTTTCAGACCCTAGGTATCCACATTAAAATTGAACTAGAAGCAGCAATAGTGAGAGAGGGCCGAGTGATATTGCATGCAGCTGATGAAGAAGTAACGTGAAGCACGGTAGTAGGGTATGACTCAACACACAGGCTTACTGACTAGACAACTAAAATCACTGGTGCGTAAAGTAGCATTTTCTTTACAGAAGATTTGGTGAAAGTGCTGAGGTCATTGTGGATCAGCAGTCCATATGACATCAGTTTACTAAAAGGGCTAGGAGCAATCAAAATAAAAGTGAAGAAAGGTGGCAATTTACCATGAGTAAAACAGTATGCCAGTTCAAAAGAAGTGGACAAGGGCATTTATGAAACAATCACTAGCCTGGTGCGACAAGGCATATTGGTGCCTTCAGAATCGCCATGTAATACTGCAGTGTACCCTATAAAAAAGGCAAAAGGAAGGTCTTGGACATTTATAAAAGATTTACGCCCCTCAATAATATTGTTGAGGCTGAATTCCCATTGGTGCCGAATCCAGCAATGATATTATGTAAATGCCACCTAAAGCACAGTATTTTACAGTGATTGACATGAACAATGTTTTTTCTCTATCCCCTGCATGAGGATTCACAATATTTGACCACATTTACTTATCACAGAATCAGATTTCAGCACAGTTTCCCCCTACAGGGGTACTGTGAATCCTCCAGTGTTTTCAATAGGGTTCTACAGATGGACATGGGATATGTACAGATGGACAGCACAGTCAAACCCTATGTGGATGATTTGTTAGTGTACAGCACAACAGAGGAAGAGTGCAGGAAATACTTAGTGAAAATAGTGACAGTTTTGGTTGAAAAGTTGTTATGTATGGGTCTTTGACTTCAGCACATATGTTCGGCCCCTTTTAGAAGGACTGAAAGAAACGCAGACAGACCAGAGTGACATTGCATGGACAGGTGAGATGATAGTAGCCTTTAATGAATTAAAAGAAGCAATAAGCACAGCTCATGTGTTAGGGATTCCAGATTATAATGACAATTATTTCCTTATTTTCCCATTCAAATGGAGTTGTGATGATGGCTATTCTCGCACACACAAATAATCTACAATGGGAAATAAACCACTGGCATTTTATAGTGGGCCCGTTGAACCAGTAATGAGAGGACATTACCCATGTGAGCAAGTATTCATCCATAGTATCAAATCCATCTTCAATCAAAATTCTGAGGTGCAGCATTGTAAATCCTGCAAGGTTCATAGCCGAACCAGTGAAGGAAGGAAATAATGTACTTGACTGTACTACCAACACTGATTGTTATGACAACGTGCCCCATAGCAAGGAAAATACACTATGAGGGGGGGTAACTCTCTTCATTGATGGTTCATCGATGATAGATCAAAGCAGCAGAGAAAGGCATAGTGGGATGGCAGTGGTGAAGGAAGAGACGAGGGGAAGGTTCCCCTCCAGAACTAATTTGGCAACAGGATAGCACTGGGAAACCTGGCATGCCTATTTAGTTACTCACAGTAACGCTTGAACAACTACACTACCGAGGGCACACCACAAGGGAGTGTCTTGCAGCATCTATTTTGGACAACTGGTTCATCCCAAATTTTTAATGAGCATGTGGCCAATTTCATTTTTAACTACATAATGTGCTAAAAGTGCGCTGCTGGTCACAGGTTGAGACCGGGGAGAGGAACAAAACCTTGTCCTACTGGACCATTTCGGCATTAGCATATCGATTATGTGGCTATGCTTCAAACCTGTAATGGCTACCAATACATGATTGTGGTTGTTTTTCTCTTTTCTCGCTTGATAGAAGCAGGCCCCTGCAAACATCCAGATGCCATATCAGATGCAAAATTCCTTGTACAAGAGGAATTACATAGATGGGGATTGCGGAAGTGCTCCGTTCTGACAACGGACCCCATTTTTTAAAATAAGGTGTATGAACACATTGCATCTCTATTGGTAACAAGACACACATTCTCATCTGCATGTCACCCTCAAGTGAATGGAATTTACGAGCACCTAAACAGTCTTTTGAAGGAATGCATTGGGAAAAAAGACACTTTGCACAAAAATTGGTTGCACTGCCTTCCTTTGACTCTTTTTGCTTTACGCAGTCAACCAGGCTCTGACTACCACCTGACACCATATGAGCTTGTAGCAGGACAGTGAATGAATGTCCCAATTGCTCTTCCCACACGAGCTGAAACAGATGCTGAGAATTCAGAAGCAATGCTTGGTAAAGAGATGCATGATTATTTGATGGCTATGACTAAATCTCTGAAATGTAGCTCCAAACAGATTCATGCAAGGCAGGGGGACTCACCGAGAATCACAGAAGATTTAAATTAATATTTTGACCCTGCTAGTTTATTAAAACCTCTCCCCTTATATCTGGGGGACCAGGTCCTTTGTCATAATTGTTCTAGAAAGTGGTGCAAGCTGAGGTTTGAAGGGCCATACACAGTCGAGATAGCAACACTTTCAGCAGAAAAAATAGATGTAGGCAAGTTTGGGTAGATTTTAGCAATATTAACCCCTTAAGTGGTAAGGACGAGCATGCTCATCCTATTTGTATAGAATTTCATGGAGCTCAGCATTTAAGAGGTTGAAAGGTATTGTGGTGAGGACCCCCTTTCAGAAGATACAGAGCAGGAAGAAGTATGAAAACCCCAGACAAGGCTGATGACCAGAGTGAACCAGCAGCAAGAACAACCATAGAAGTAAACAGTGTGTTGTTTTCCTGTCTCCAGAAGAGTATTTAACATTCATCAAAGACGTTTGTGAAGTGCCCCCCATTCAGGAATTTTCTGAATTTCTTTTATGACAGTTGCTTAAAAAATATACATACATCATATATTGGTTTTAGAAAAAAATGTCTTTGATTTTATAATAGACTTTTTTTATTATAAACACTTATTTTTATGTGACGCAAAACAGACATTTGTTCTAAAGCAATTTGAATTTTTTAAACAATATCACATATTTATTTTCTTTGACCAAAGGAGCTTACAAAGGTAAGATACCTGCAGATGGTGGATTCCTTGGTTATCATGATTTTGTTTGCTTTTTCTCATTTTGTTGTCTGTGTTTTGCTTATTGTATTGCAGTGCAGCAGTTCAACACTGATGCTATGGAAAGGCCAATAGTTATTGAAGGTAACACAAGGATGATTCCTGAAATAACAGCAGTTGACATGAAAACTGAAATTCCTCCTGAAGGAAGTAAACAAATTAAAAGAGTAAAAAGAAGTGTGCAAAATTCCCTGAACCACATGATTCATTTTGATAATTCCCTCAATGTTACAAATCATGTGTGGTATCAGCACATGAGGAGGGTGGGAAGAGAGAAGTCTGATTAAAGCTTTTAGTTTTTTCTCTCATTCCATATGCCATGAGAGCTACTGAATGTTCATAGCAACATAAGTAAACACACACAAAGTACACTGCTTAACACATCTTGCACTATGCATCACAAGAAGGCAATTTTAGGGAAAACAGGGTACCATAGAATGGGATACAAAAGCAGACTCCCTTTGTGAAGATAGTTTAATTAAAGAAATACCCTGATGATTAACGCAAAAATGCAACACAAGGTAATGAAGTAGATATTGTCATGTTTCAGTGTACAGACACACAAGGGAAAGAAATACCTGGCTGCTGGAACAGAACTCAGTTACACATAGGAGGGATCATATTGAGCTCAGACAAATGGGTTGATGGACTTATAGGCTGTAAAGCACAAACACTCAGAATGGTACCAAAGGAGGTTGTGAAGAATGCAAACAGGGTGTGCCCAAAGAGTGTACTGGAGATTCCAAATTGCTTACATGGGTAAAAGATGACAGAGGACCAGTATCGATAATACAAATTCAAAATTCTCAAAATTCAACCCTGTTGTTCAGAAACAATGATACAGTGAAAGTAGGAATGAATTTGTGTTGCCAAGGTATCATTTGTATTTATATTTATTTATATTTTATATAGTGCCTTAACCCAAGACGCTGTACATAGAATCAGGACAGTACAAAAAATGAATGGTAACAACAATAAAATAAAAACAATCTGTCTAATTAACCAGGATGAAGAAGGTGAGACTTCAACGACTGTTACGCTCACCTGGCTCCCACAGAGGCGTCGATCTGAACTGGATATCTGCGGTCTCCACCAATGTGACGCGTAGGGCCGAGATGACGACTGGACTGGCCCACCTAGCTTCGTTTGCTTTGCCCGTAGGAATATTCTTCTGCAAATGGAGAAAGGGAATTAACCACCCGTGGAGTTGAGCGTAAATCCCCCCACCCCTGCTGTTCTCCCCACAGATCACCTTTGATGTCCCCTCTTATAGACTCACCTGATGGTTTGAAAAGATGAGCTCTCCATCCTGCATTGAGCGCAGGGGCGCGTTGATAACCAGTTGCTTCACTGGCTCGAAGGAATTGGTGAGTTCCAGAACAATATGCTTCACTGGCTCGAAGGAATTGGTGAGTTCCAGAACAATATTGACTCCAAAAAAGTATGTAGTTCGTAAGAGTTCACGTGTCTGATTTTCACTCTTGTCCGATTCCTTGCAGTTTGCAGCTTGACCCCAGCGAAGAGTTCCTCGTGGTAGCTGGCGAAGTTCAGGTGAGGATTTGGCTTAACCTACACAGTTCAATAAAATAAGGCCAGAATGTAACCTGTTGCTTGCTCCCTTATTCAGTTGTGGAGAGAAAATATGAAGTTCGGGGAATCATCCCTCTGGCGGTAAAATTAGGTAAGTCTATTGCGGTGAGAAGAGTTCCCCTTGTTTGTCCCTTTGTCTCACCTTGTTGTCCTTTTGTTCCCCTTAGGGGCCGGGGTACGGCGAGGATGCAATGGAGACTGCGCCGATCCGTGAAGAGGAATAGTACCCCCGGCGGTAATCAGGTAAGTCTATGGGGGTAGTTACTATTGCCTCTGTTTATTCCCTTGGCTCGCCTTTGCTGTTCTTGTGTTCCCCTTACGTGCCAGAGTGAGGCGGGAACGTGCAGAAGTATGCGGTGGATCGTGAGGATGCTGCGAAGGCCGGTGAATTCAGTGCGGCCCTGCAGCAGGCGAGGCGGCGCGCGTAAATGCTTCTTTCTTCCAGCACGAAGGCGCAGTGGATCTGGAATTCAGGTAAGGATTGAAGGTTTTGCTCTTATTCTAACCTTTTTTCCTTCTGTTCCTCCCTTTTTCTAGGAGCTGCAGACTCGAGGCGGGCGTGGCAGAAGGCTGGATGCAGGCTTGCAGACACGGTGAGCGTTATGCTGCTGGATGCAGAATAACGCAAAGTGTGTGCTGCTCTTCGGGCGTGGTTTAAATAGCCTCCAAAGTAGTCCCAGATAAGTATTCCTCCCCAGACCCACCCAAGTAAAAAATAGTCCCTAGGTAAAATAGTCCCTTCCAAGCCTCATTTGGCTTGGAGCTCTGCAGCATGGTCTGCATAAGGTAAGCTTGCAGCATGGTCTGCATCAGGTAAGTTCTACTCTATGAGCCTGGCGCCATAGGCGCCAGGACTGACTCTCCATATGAGCCTGGCGCCATAGGCACCAGGACCGCACCCAAACAGCCCCTAGCAGGGGTTTCTGGGCTTGCTCAAAATAACTTGATGTCTGCTTCCGGGGTTGCTGGACCTGGTCTGGTTCCCTGGGGGTAGGCATCATGACAACGACTCACAAAAAAGGAAGTACGAGAAGATGGAATGAAGAGAATAAGGCAGGGCATTCCAGTGTAGGGGTGCCAGAAGAGAAAAAGACCGAAAGCGAGACTGAGCACAGGGAGGACGGGGAACTGCTAGAAGAAATTGGGATGTAGAACGAAGCGATCGTAGAGGAGTATAGAATTAAACCAGAGAGGAGAGATAGTCAGGTGCAAGACCATGGAGAGACAAAAGAAATTAAATTTGAGTTGAGCTTGGAAAGATAGCCAACCAAGAGCAGAAAGAGAAGAGGAAATGGCATCATGGAAACAAAGAAGACAAAGTAGACGGAGAGATGCATTAAAACAGATTTTAGAGTGGCAAGATGAGTAGCAGGAAGACCAAATAGAGCGTTGGAACAGTAGAACAGTCAGGAAAAGATCAAAGTGGATATCAGCAGTTTTGTGGCTTGTAAAGTAAGAAAGGGGTGGCCTTTGCATAGGTTATGTAGATGGAAGTGACATGCGCGCAAGGACAGCAAAATATGGTGAGTGAAGGACAAAGCCGAATCAAGGTGGAGACCCAAAATTGCCAGCAGTGAAAGATATCGAGAGATAGGATGGGGGAATGAAAAGAAAGAAGGGAGATATTTTGGGAGGAAGAGTGTTTGCAGGAAAGAAAAGAACCTCAGTTTTAGCAGCATTAAGAGTAAGATAGTGAGTAGACATCCAAGATTTGATAGCTAATAAACAGGAGGACAGTCTGAGGTGAATATCAGAATAGAAAGAAGAGAAGGACCGAAAAAAAGCGGACTGATCAGGAAAGAGGGCGGGCACAGCTGTATTAATGGACCATTATTGGGTATGTGGCTCAAAGGCCTAAATGCAGCTCCCTCCAAATTGGGGAGGCATATGCTCCATAGTGATGAACAGTGCATCGGCTCTGGTGGTGCAACAAAGCGAGATGCAGATGGTCTCTTGCCCTAAAACGTACCTGAAGGGAGAATTATTTTTCAGCACAATCAATCAAGGCCTATAATGGCAGACCAAACAAATATAGGCTATTCTTCAGAACTGCAATTTTCTGTACCTCCTACCTTGCCCCTGGCTTGCAAGCAGCAACAAATGTCAAATGGTTACAAGTAACTAGATGGGAGCTGTTGCAAACAATAAGTGCCACAGTGAAGGGGTTTAATGCAATTAAAGAGGAGTTGAGAGCAGTCAGATTAATGACTCTCCAAAATAGGTATGTTCTTGATCTCATCACGGCCATATAGGGGGGTGTTTGCACCAAGATAGGCTCATCTTGCTGCAAGTACATAGTAGCAAATGATGAGCAGAATGGGCCCCTTACAGAGGCCATAACCACCTTACGGGAGCTACACTCTAAGAAGGTGTTAGAGGCAGAGGACATTGAAAAGGATGATTGGTTTAATTACCTGTTTTCATGCATACTCACCTGGTTGGTAAACACATTCAAAATATTATTGGCCATACTGGTACTGGTCCTGACAGCTTTTTTGTCCTGAAAATAGCCTTAAACCAATGTAAAAAGGCTAGAAAGAAAGCACTGGAAATGACAATAATACTAACTGTGGGTGACCAAATGCACCGCTATACCCAAACAGATGAACTACCCTATATGTACCCACTGGAACGTCCTATCGCACTTCCTGGGAAAATGTTTGAATGGTCTATTGACCCCCACAATTACACT
Organism: Ambystoma mexicanum; assembly: GCF_040938575.1. Taxonomy (NCBI): domain Eukaryota; kingdom Metazoa; phylum Chordata; class Amphibia; order Caudata; family Ambystomatidae; genus Ambystoma; species Ambystoma mexicanum. The sequence goes on from NC_090928.1 coordinate 866,844,572, forward strand.
GAACATTGGGTTGATTGTGCAGGGGATGGAGACTGCTGTTTTATGACATGTGGTCCAGAAGAATACATAGCAAAGGAGGTTAACGCAGGGGTGGTCATGAAAATATGGCTACCAAAGGATGGCTATAATGGGATAGGCAGACGTAAGGTGGTGGTTGATGAGTCTACCAGACGGGGAGGGTAATGAGGCAGATGAATATGCAAGGACCAATTCCTGCTCCTATTCCTCATGATTACCATACAGGTGAGAAACAATACCAGCTGAAGCAGCCCTACCACCCCATGAATCTAGGGGTGAGAGACGAGACAAACCAAGGCAGATTCCAAGAAACAATACTTTAAACAGTCGATGTACATACTTCTGCTTTGAAGAATTAGTTAGATTGTGCGACACTAGTAGGGATTACAGTTAGATAACAGAAAGCACAAGTAGTGTGCTGTATATAGCATAGAATGGAGGAGGATTTTGGAATACCAAGACAGGCACTCACTACACTGATAGGGAAAGAGGAATTACAGGCACATGAACAGACACGAATATAGGTTGCAAACTTGGAGGCGAGAAGTGCAGAAGTGCAGCCATTTGCCTAGTACAGCAGCTGCAGCAGACTTAGAAGTTAGCAAGGCCTCAGACAAGATGTTGAATTCATAAAGCATATTTATTTTAGAAGCCTTGAAGCTGCCTAGACAGTAGTTTGTAGAAAGCACCAAGGCCAGATGCATGGAAGGGAGTAATAGATGAGCAGAATGCAGGGACAAGATAGCAGTTCCCAGAACAAGAAGCGTAGACTCCCAAGTTAATTAAAGTTACCATAAGGCACGAATAGCAATTGATGTCCAGATGCATGTGATCAGTATGCCAAAAGGCCCTATAGCGGATTGATGAAGGGTGTCTCCATTGGTCACAAAGAGTTCAACAGGCATGTTATTATTAGCTAAAAGTCCAATAAATAGGAAGAAATTAATTATCCAATGCAGTCCCCTAACACATGATCAAGACATGAAGAACACTTGTTATTCATTATGAGCCAAGTACAGATAAGACACCTGCAGAAACTCCCTAGCACACACACAGAAATGAGATAATACAAGGCCAACTAGAAAGGAACAGGAACAGATAGGACTCATGGCCTGGGAATGACAGGGAATACTGTTAATTGGAATTGGTGCAGCCTATGGACTTCTCTCTCCCACTACACTATGTCTCTTATATTTTGGCATATCATCAAAGAGTCCAAGGTTGGTGGGTAAAGTTCTAACCAATAGAAATCCCTCTTGCCACACCACTCATGATGAACAACAACAGCCAATTAGTGGCCAATATAACGATGTAGTGAAACTATTATCTTAGGTGGGTTGGGCTCAAGAAGAGCCATCAGAGATGTATAAACCAATGACGAAACTAACACTTATGGATTCTCTATGTACTTTAAGATATCAACCAATCCTAACCACTTATACATTTTGTAATTGATATCGTATTATGATGTCATTGCTTATGTATTTTTAGTACAAAACTCGCTCAAATTCATTATAATGTTGAGAGATGCTTGTGTGCTGTCCCGGATGAGAATCTGTGTTTTGAATAATGCTGGGGTTTGTCATGCATTTTGAGTACTCCATTATTGAGTATAATTGTTATGCTATTCTGAATCTAGACCCATCTGGAAGTCCTTCCTAAAGTCCTCCAGTTGTGAGGTAAAAGCAGGTGTTGCAAGGCAGAGACCATCTCTGTCCCCCAACTATCCCCAGGGACCATTGAGGGTAAAATCTTCTGCAGGAACAGGACTTGCCTCTCTGCCACCCAGAGCAATACCCAGGACCTATCCATGTTGGAGTCCCCTGCAGTTGTGTGCCAGCCTCCCCTCTGTTTGGGAGCCTGAGAACAAGTGCTCATGTTGTCCCTGAGTACCTGGAGATGGACTCACAGCAGCGGAACAAGTGACCTGCTGCTGGAGCAACACCGCCTATCTGCCAGCCACAGCGGTACCCAGGACCTCACCATTTTGGAGGACCCCTGCAGTTGTGTGCCAGCCTCCCCCGTGTTTGGGAGCAAGAGAACATGACTCATGTTGTCCCCGAGTCCCTGGATTGGGACTCAGCACCCTGAGAGCCAATACAGCCGGGATCATAGTGCTGTTCACTGTCGAACTGCTTGGAGAATGTTTCCAGAACTTTTCAGCACATTTGAACCAGCAAGACCCTCTGTTGCTGCCTTTCGCTCACTCCCGACCCTCACATAGTACCAGAAGTCTGGTTTGGTGCTGCGGAACCACCAAGAACTGCTAAGAAGGTACTACTCACTGCTACCTCCTCCCTTGGTCTATATTTGGGCCATAGGGACTGGGTAAGTCACTTTGAACCCTTTTTTGCTCACAAGCACATAACCTCTTTAAAGAACATTGTTGCTTTTGCTTGCCTTTCACCCATGATTCATTACCCAGAGTGCTGCATCTACTATCTCTGCGTATGTTCTGCTCATCTTGTTCACCTTCTTTGCTTTTTGCTTCCTTGTATTTTTACAATGTTGAACCACCTCCTTCGTTACATTGTTTCCGTTTCCTGTTCTTCTTTTGAGGGACTGTGTTTTCAATTTCCAGTATTACTAAGGGGTCCATAATTAGCACAGACTGCTCTCCTGAGTTTGCTATTGCCTGAAGGTGTAAGAATTTCTCTATTACTTCTACTGAAGGCGGGGTGTCAGGATAGCCCAAGTCATCTGTATACTGGTTCAAATACACTATGTCCTCTTGATATTCAATTCTAATAACAAATGTGTCAGCAGAGGCTACAGGCTTTACCTGATCTTAGACGGCTATTCATTTTTCTGTTGTCTTGGGGTGTTCACTGCTTGAAAGGGATAATTTTCCTTGAATTTTTCAAGGGCAAGAGATTCAGAGTTTTCAATTTCCACCGTATGAACTGCAATATCATAACTTTCTCATGCAAGGGCATTCTGCAGAACTCTTTGTGGATCTCAGTTAATTTTTCCACGATGCCTGATACCGCATTCTTGAAAAAAATGTTACTTCTTTTTTTTGGTATCTGTATCACAGTCTCCTGAATTTCAATGATCTTTTCAGAATTTAGCTGAACCTCCTCTTTTAAAATACCAAATACTTCTACTAATGATGATAAAACAAAATGTAATGCTGTTAGAGTTTGTGGGCCCGAATCCGCTTCAGCAGGGAGTGAGTAGTCTCTGGTGCTGTATAGAATGGATGAGTCGTTTTGATTGGGAACTATTAAACAAATCAGGCATATTTGACAGCGTGTCTCTTGTGGGAGAATCTCAATTTGGTTAGCAGCCCCGTTACAAGCCCTCAAGATTTGCAGTGTGTCATTTTTTAAAGATGAAGTCGTGTTTGTTGTTTTTCACGTGTTTTCACTTCCGACAGGCCTTTTGAAATCTGATAGTAGTGCTTTATTACATGGAAACATTGTGTGATTTTCTTTTTGATGGCAGTGGCGTTTAGGGTGTAATCCAAAGAAATCATTTCAGACTGAGGAAGGACCCAACTACCCCCAGAGATGATTCCAGCTCACATATTTGACCTGGCTGAACCTCACCAATAAGCACTGAGTCAAACTCATTACAAGTATTTTCCTTTTCTGTTGGCGGTAGGGAATTCACCATGTCAATTATATCCCCTTTTTGATCACTACGTAAGTTCATTTCTATGGTGGAGAATAAAATGCCAGACACTCACCAGGATTTCATGCTGCACTGCTGTTTTGGAAAAGAGAGGAGACTTCCAGGGTATCAATGGAGCTTCAGCTCCGTGCAACTGCTACGCTTAACTGCGCTTTGATGGCACAAGATTTCACGGGAGTTTTGAACAATTAGCTTCTCCTCATAAGGCCCTTCGGATAACATGCATGCAATGGATGGGGTGCAGAACAATTCCAACTCCAAATAATCGAACCAACTCAGGAATATGGCAAAATTGTACTGTTTTATTAACAATTATCTAAAAAAGGGAGTTACAACAGACATCAGCGGACGTTTGCTCGAGCTCTGTGAATTTATCATAAAAGCACATTTATGTACTCAAAATTCATCATGCGTGATGTCATGGCAAGTGAGAAAAACCTATGAGGGGATGTGATAGGCTCAAGGGGAACATCTAATTATACTTTCTATAAGGGGTGGGATTGTGATTGGATATCTACTGTCAGTTGGACAATTTATGCCTACCTCTAAAATATGTAATCTTCAAAACTATTAAGTACATAGTATATAATTGGCTCTCAAACTATAACGCCCTTCGTTATACAGCCCTCTACAATTGGTTGGCATGCTCATGCCATGCCTGGAACATTCGGTTCGCTTAGCAGCACGTGCGCTCAGACCAAGGTGCCAGGAGGTGGACTTAACTTTACCTCCCGACCTAATTAGCCCAACGTCTCTCATCACTCATGCCTTCTGCCGTAAAAATTGTCTTTGAACTGGGCCTTGCAGAGTATTCTTGTCTCTGGGAATATAAAGGAGTGTGGGCATGCACCCTTCGTAGTCCTGGGACTCCATGCTCAACTCTATTTCCATCCTTGTCCCATGTGACAGGAGACCACGTTTGGTCCATTCTGCAGCATTTAAATGTCTTAAATTAATAAAACATGGCACGATTGGTGTTGTATCCTTGCACCTTAACAAGGGTTGATTCAGCTTTTCATGTTTGCCACCTTCAAGATCAGATAACCGGCCTTGGCTGCTTCAGCTTTGGTACCAGGCCAGACAGCCTCACCATTTGTATCCACGATCTCAGCTAAGCTAATTCTTTTCTGTGACACATTTCTCGGTCTTTCCTCTTTATGGGTCTGGGCTTACTAAATTGATGACACCGATGTCCAGTTAATATACAATGGTGCCTTTGCCTGCAGTCTATTCACTAAGTATAGCCAGCTTTTAAGATCACTTAGTCTACTTGGGTTACAGCATCTGTACAGTTATTGAACGGTTTGCATTTTCAGCAGTGCGTCACACACATGCAATCTTCTTTTCGCACATGAAAGTTTACTCGATTCTTAACTTTGTCATAAGGTTCTATAAGATCCATGCATTCTTCTTCAACCAGTCTTCTTGGGGCATCACGCTCGTCTTTTGTGATGTCACCAGCTCCTCTTTTGCTCTTTTTCATATTCCTTCGGGGAGTTCCTCCCTCATATTGTCATCTCTTAGGGAATACATTTGATAGGGTTTTCTCAGAGGGCATCTTCTTTTGAATATACGCTGCAGTATGGTCACAACTGCTGGTGTCAAGCATGGCACAATCTCAGGCTTACAACATATAGGAGGTATGGGGGTGGGATTTCCAGCAGAGGCATGTAACTGCTCCTCTACATTCCCCCCTCTGCTAAATTCATCGACCACCTCTTCTATGGTCTCCACATCTTGATATTTTCTCTTGAAGAAGTGCTTCTTCAGAGTCCAGTTCTTCGTCACCCCCTTCAGGGTGCCAGCTTATTTAACATGTTCATCGACACTCCAGGTCATGTAGTTGCACTGTCCATTCAGATTACAATAGACCCATCGTCCCACGTTCTTGTTATGATTCTTTTGATACAGGAATTTCATTCTTTCAGGTGCTAAGATGCTGGTCTCTATGCATTTTCTGACATCTTCATCTGTCAACTCTTTGGGTCCAAACCCTGATTCGACATCGATCATGATCTTAATTTCTACTGCCTTCTTTGCTATCTTCTTGCATTGGACAATTATTTTTTTGATCACACAAAATCCAAACATCACCATCAGCAGTATTGCGCCAAGAAACTTGAAGATGTTTGCCATCCACTGCGGAATCCATGAGAATATGAATGCAAACCAACTGTCATCTACAATGTCCTCTGTCTCGTCTTCCAGCTGATTATGCAGGTTTGTCAACAGCGTCATGGCCTCTGTCAAGGACCCATTCTCGTCATTGTGAGAAGGTCTGAATAAGAAATATGATCACCCGATTTTGGCGCAAACTCCTCCTTCCATCGCTGTGATCATGTCAAGGACATATCTGTTCTGGAGGGTAATAAGTCGTGTGGCTCTCAGCTCTTCCTTGATAGCATTGAATACCTTTATGGTGGTGTTGATTGTCTGCAGGAGCTCCCATCTGGTAATTTGTAACCATTTGGCATTATCCATTGTCTGGATCACAAGCATGAATATAGTCGTAAATGTTGAAGCAGTCTTACTGAACAATCTATGTTCATAAGGAATTGATTCTACTGCTTATTTTGACTTGGCTGAGAAGAAATTCCCTCTTCTGGTTCAATTGAGAAATTAAAGTGATTTCTTTTTCTATAATGGGCATCCACTTTTGGAAATTCTCCAATGTTCAGGTCACTCAGAGGAATCACTAATGCTGGAACATGAATGAGCACCAAGGAACACGTTCCTCCCCAATTCTTGGGCAGCTCCATGTAGGCCCTAGTCTGATAAGCCCAATATCGATCAATCAGAACAGTTGTCCCTGCTCCCACCCTGAAAACGTCAACTGTAGTTTTGCACCCTATGTTATCTCCCACATGCTTCCTTCCTTCTCTTCAAAAACACAATGTTGCATTCACCAATGAGATCGCAACCATTGGACCTGATTCTTCTTCTACCCATGGCAGCAGTTTGGCACGCCTAGCCCATGACTTCAAACACCCATCGTTCACTCTCTGCACCGCTTGTACATACTCTGGCTTCAGTAGATGAGACACAAAGGACATCAGCCTTCTTCCAATCCTTTCTTGGATTTCACTCAGCCATAGACTAAGACTTGAGTTTGTTCACAACATCCAGGCCATCCAGCTACTTTTGTTCTTTCAGGGCAGTTCATTCTCTTCATCTCTTCAATGATCACCTCTTACTGTCATGCTGCTGGATACACAAGCATCTTGCTCTTCCATTCAGGTTCCTTTTCCATCTGTGTGGTCTTGATATAATCATCCTGGTATGGAATCGACCATTTCGATCTCCATCGCAAAGTGGCCCAACTTCCCTGGAATTGTATTCTGGTCATACATGCTGCAAGATGAACCAGCCATCTGGCATTGTGTTTCGGAACATCTCTGGAAATTAAAGTTTGCACTTTATTCATGACATAGGGTATGAGAGTGCAGGTGTAGCAACTCTCCTTAGATGTTCTCTCTCCCAACTTTCTCATGTGCTGATACCAAATGTTATTAGCCAAGTGTGCTTCATTATCAAAATAAGTGTTTATCCCCTAATGATCTTTATCTGCATTTCTCTTATGTCTCACAAAGTTAGAGTTTGTGTAATACTCATGAAGCAAATCAAAAACAGTTCTCACAGTGTGGGGAACCATAGAAGCCTCTGCCGCAGTAAGCAAATCAAAAGCAGTTCCCGTAGTGAGGAGAAACCTAGAGGCCTCTGCCTCAATGGAAGTACTAGTATAATAGAGACTGTGAGAAAGAAGGAATAGAAAAACGGAGTGTAATCGTGTAGGCATATAATATGCACCAAAACATTGGCATTCACCTTTTGCACCATCCTGGCACTTGTCACACTTTTTCATTGTCTAGAACTGTAGGAAAAAAGGGGCTAGTTGCCTTCTTTTTTGTTAAAGAGGGGCTTGACTCAAAAAGGCGTGAATTACAGGGAGAATAGAGAGTCATAAGCTACCCCTGTTACACCGTTTAGGCTGCGGTAGGTTTTCAAAAGGCAGGAAGCTAGTTTGTAAATGCTAGCTATCTAAAGTCACAGAAAATGGGAGAGGAGAGACATTTTTGTTTATTCAGACTTACATATAGAATATAGAATTCATAGTAAAGGATACATAGTTTGAAACGAAAGATCGCATGCAAGCCTCGTTTGGCTTGTAACAAAAGAATACAAAAAATGAAAATGAGTACAAAACTGTTGTTACATCACAGTTTGGTAGGTGAGGGTAAGTAACATGTATTGTGGATTTCAAATACTACAATCAGATTGGTAGTATGTCATAGTGGTCGACACATTGTTATGGGTGTTTCTGGTTCGGCGGGTAGTCAACCTTCACTGAGTAGAAATGTTCACAGATGAAGGGTCCGAACTTTCATCAGGATGTGTTTGGGAACGCCTATTGGGAGGGAGAGGAGAGTATGTCAAGAGGAAGTGTGACCACACGGGGGAATCAGTATGAAAAAAGTACTGCACTATAGGAAACCTACCTATGTTCTATCAACGGTTGAATTGAATTCAGGAAGACAAATAAATTGGTCTGGTATCCATGGCATACCTTAGGTGATGGTATGCGGTCCAAAAAGAGGCATAGGTAACGTTTCTAACCTGAATAAGCCTCCAAGTACACAGCATTTGTACCCGTGTGATAAAACATTTTGAAACAACAATTCCTTTTTGGACCGCATACCATCACCTAAGGTATGCTATACTCTCGTTATTTGTTCCATCAAGTATGATCCTTCATACCATCCAGGCCCATTCTTTGCCATCTTTTCCTATTGTAGATTACCTCCATTGATACCAGACCAATTTACCCATAACAATGTGTCGGCCACTATGACATACTACCAATCTGATTGTAGTATTTGAAATCCACAATACATGTTACTAACCCTCACCTACCAAACTGTGATGTAACAACAGTTTTGTACTCATTTTCATTTTTTGTGTTCTTTTGTTACAAGCCAAACAAGACTTGCATGTGATCTTTCATTTCAAACTATGTATTCTTTACTATGAATTCTATATTCTATATGTATGTCAGAATAAACAAAAATGTCTATCCTCTCCCATTTTTGTGACTTTTGATAGCTAGCATTTACAAACTAGCTTCCTGCCTTTTGAAAACCTACCGCAGCCTAAACGGTGTAATAGGGGTAGCTTATGGCTCTCTCTTCTTGTCTAGAACTGTGCCAGATTCTATATTTCTCAGCTTTAATTCAATCATCAAATTTTTTACACCTGCAACTGTAAAATTTGCTTGATTATTGCTATAAGGAGCCTTCCTATCACAGGGCCATTCTTAGGATCCTGAGAAAAATTCAACTAACAATGTCTCTTCTGACAAGAGCAGGATAATCTTGAAGTATAAGTATAAAAACAGCAAGCACAAGCCGATGCACATCACTGTCAGTAAGTACCATATTTTTAACTGCATAGAACAGGTATGTACCACGAAATTAACTGGATCCTGATCTTGCTTCCATTTTCTAGTCAAGAACCGACGTTTAGGCATAACTCTGATGCTTCAATGTGTTTCTAAAGTTCATTTTTCCAAAATTCCTGAGATTCTTGGCAAGTCTTTGCACTCCTGCTAAAATATCTATAAGGAGTGTACGTTTGAATCACAGTTGAAATGCAACATCTCATTAGCCGTTGGTCGCTTTATCGCCCTTCTTTGTCATCGATCGACTCTGCACATGCTGAAATTCTTCTTCTTGCCTTGCTTCTGGATCAGCAACGGTGAGAGGGAAGGTCTCACCTTTGTAGACTTTTACATCACCTAAGTGAAGCCAAGCTCATCTTCCTTGGACTTTCACAGCTGAAGGGGTTATATTTTCAATGCAAAAAGGGCCATTAAAACGTGGCTCATGCCACTTCCAGGTAAAGTTCTTGATGAGGATTAGGTTGCCAACATATAACTTAGGTGCAGATAAAAGTTCAGTAGGTTTGGTTGTTGAATTGTCTTCATCTGTGTTCTGAGACCGACTCCACTGGCTCTTGAGTTGATCTGAAATGAGAGAGATGCTAGAGGTCAGACATGTCAAATAGTCATACAATTCATCACCTAACATTTTAGCTACACTCTGGGCATCACTTCTACTCCTAGATGGAGGCGTAAAAGGCATTCTTATTAGCCACCCTATCACTAGCTCACGAGGGGTGAGGTAATGGTGTGAACGTGGCTGATTCTGAAAGGCATATTAAGCTAAGGGCAGCAATATAGTCACCCCTTCTTTAAAGTCAATTTAATCTTGACAATCCTTTCTTTAAGGAGGCCGTTGAGTCTCCCACATATCCCGTTCTCTTGCGGGTGATAAGTAGAAGAAAATGTGTGTTTTATATTCAGGAGAAGCCCTATTTGTTAAAATAGCTAATTAACAAAATGTGGCCCATTGTTGGGTCTCATAACTTAACACACACCCCATCTCAGAAAGACTTTGTGCACTAAAGACTTTGCTGTGCAAGTGGCATATGGGTGCGAACACTGACCTGCCTCGATCGACCTGCAGAAGGGACACACCACCACTAATAGATACCTAGATCCATTACATACCTGCAGCATATCGACATAGTCAATATGTGAATGCTGAAATGGACCATTCGGTCGAGGTATTACCCCTCTAATTGTTCTCAGTGTATAAACAGCAGTAAACTTTAGACACCCGATGCCGTTTAGCATACATAGTGCAACGTGCTCCAATAAATTCATAATGAAGCAGTCTTCTGCAATTGTTGCAGCAAGACTCTACCTAGATACATACACGGTGTAATGCAGCTGTTCAAGCACAACCTTTAATAATGCTACTGGCATCACCAGTTTTCCAGTGCTATCTTGTCACCATAATGCTTCTGTGCGGGATAAAGAGCACCCCCTTCATTTCCATAATTCCTGATCATCCTGCGGTGCATTAACCATTAGTCTAGTTATTGACAATAGGCTTCATTACGAGCCTGGCGGTAGCCGTGCCCTTATTAAAAGCACGGCTGACGCCGGTAATGATTTTTTACCAGAGCCCAGAAAAGGGCAATAACCGGGTCATGCCGACCTTGGCTGACCCGGTAATTGCCTTTTTCTGGGCTCTGGTAAAAATGTATCCCCATTCCCATTGAGCCCCATAGGACCCCATAGGGCTCAATGGGAATGGGGAGTATGCTAACAACGGGCCCGTTAATGACGGGCCCGTTGTTAGCATCCTGGTCTGCTAGCGGGTCCCGCTAAGGATCCCTGGTCTGGCCAGGCGTCCTGAGCGGGACCTGCAGCAGACCTCGTAATGAGGAGGCCCGGAATGAACAGTGCCAGTCCCTTACTGGCACCGTTCATTCCGCGGCCGTAGGGGTACTAATGAGGCCCAATGTATTAAACCCTTCTTACATTAAGATAGTTGTAACTACTTTCTCTTTAATATTCTCCGTATCAAAACTCGAAATATCAGTGGAATATGCAATCCTTTTGGCTTTTCCGTCTGTGGGTTTGTTTCCAAAAGAGATGATTGCTTAGTCTGCGCTGAGCACTTAACGACTGCTATGGCTACTGGGAGTTATAGTGCCTTAATAAGCCTGTTCAATAAGGATTCGTTCTGCACTGATGTGCCGTCCGCATGGTGGTAGCCCCTCCTTTTCCAATGTGCTAAGCATGTACGGTTGACGTCACATAGGTGGAGTCACAGTACACCATCACTTCCTGCCCTTCGTGTTTCTTAAGCACGACAAATAGCGCCACCAATTCTACTGCTTGCACTGAAAAGTGAGATGGTAGCCTTAACCTTGCTACAACTTCAAATTCTCCATTTAATCTGTTTCTTATTACTGCGGTAATTGAATGCCTCTCCCCACTAGTCTGATCAATTTCCAAAGAACCATCAATAAAGAGAACTTCCCCTGCTGCTAAAGCATTTTCCTTCACAAAGGGTATATCATCAAAAAATTCAACATAATTAGCACAGTCATGCACATGATCACCTTTTTCTACTGGTTCAGCTATAAACGTGGCAGGATTCACTATTTTACATCTTAGAATCTTAATTGTTGGATTTGAAATCATTACCTCATAAGCTAAAGCTCTTAGGGATATCAATGTGCCTTTGGGGTTCTCTAAAATAGCAAACAGAGCATGCTCCACGAAAAGGGTCATAGAGCAGCCCATGACAATACTCGTAGACTTCTCAATTGCGAATATAGCAGCTGCCAATGACTGTTCAAGGAAAGTGTTGTCTCGTAACTGGGTCTAAGACCTCACTGTAATATGCCAAAGGCTTGTACCCCAATGTAGTTCTCTGTGTTAGCACTGCTGTCATGACCATCACATTTGTGTGTGAAAATAAATAAAATTCCTCAGCATAATTTGGGATTCCCAAAACAGGGGCTGAACAAATTGCTTTTTTCAGCTCCTCAAACCCTTCCTCTATTTCCTCAGTCCATTATATTTTTACTTTATCCACTAGTGCTTTCTTTAAAACTTGCAAAAGGGGTCTTGTTCAAACACACAGGTTCTAACATAATTGCATAATCCCAAAAACTGTTTCATCTGTTTCAATGTTTTTGGCTTTGAGGTTTTCATAATCGCCTCAGCTCTTTCAGGTGTCACCTTGTTTCCTTCATGTGGAATCAGCTGCCCTATCTATAATGCCTCTTTTTTTGTTTAATCATTTTTATTAGGTAAATTCATAAACCGGTCATATGAATTTATGGTGGAAACATTTTAACATTTATGCTCTCTTGAAGCATTATAACCATTAAGTTTGATAACATGAGTTAATTAAACAAATATGATACGATTATTTTACTTAATAGATATTAAGACAAACAGGGGGAGACAAAAACAAGACAGAAGACAATAGGAAAGGAGGGGGAGGGCATCAGTGACCAAGAATTGATTATACTTATTCAGGATTGTTAAGGTAATTAATAAACACATTCCCTTTTCTGTTAAATTTGTATAACCAGTCAACAGAGAATGCATGACATTTTTCAGTCCGATGAGTTGAACATATAGAATTCCACCAGATATTATAAGATAAGTTAGATGTATCCTTCCAGTTATAAGTGATCTTATGAAAAGCAATATTGATGAATAAGTTATATAATGCAGGAGATGTAGCCAATCATAAGATGAAGGTTCTGTAAAATGAAAGATCATTTGTAAAAATGATCAGATCTTTGTCCAAAAAGATAAACATATTTACAATAAAAAATTAAATGAAGAAAATCTCCATTGGGTTCATGTCAAGACCAGCAATTGCTGGGGGAGTTATCCACTACTTTGGCAATTCTCAGGGGTGATAGGAAAGCATAGTGTAGAAAAAAGAAGTGGGTTTGGGTAAGATTGGCAGCAATAGACGTAGAATGACACAGTTTCCAAATTTGTGTCCACAAGCCTGAAGTAGGTTGAAAGTTCCAGTGGATCTCCCATTGCCTGATAATACTGGCATTTAATAAATTGGGAGAAGGGGGATCATTTAGGAACACATATAATTTGGCTGCTCTAATGGATGGGCTGCTGGTTAAAAAAGTGGGGTTGGGGATTTTTGAGTCAATGAGGGCAAGGATTTAGTTAATGATTTGAGAAGGGATGCGCGAAAGGGGAGATCAGATTCAGGATAATGTATTGTGCACAAATCTGTGCAAAGGGGATTTCTGTGGAATTGTGGAGTAAGTGTTTGATATATTTGATGCCTGATGAATTCCATCTATAAATAATGGTGGGGTTAGATTTGGTATAGCTGTCTTTATTGAACCAGAGGATGATGTCACCCAGATTGGTTTCATAGAAAGAGTTGGTAGGGAGTTTATTCCAGATGGATTTCAAAAATGCTGTGAAGGAAATGGAGTAATATTAGGCCATGAGGATGTAGATAAGAAGTGGGAAAGGGAAAATGGGGAAATAATACTGGCTTCTATATTGGTCGATAAAGGAGCATTTTCAGAATAGTGTCAAAGCCACTTCCCAAAGTTCCTTCCCCTGGAGTCTCCTCACCTTGGTCTTCACTCTGACAGGTGGCCTTCTGTCTTCTCCTCCGGTCTTTCGGGGTTTTCTCCTCTTCAATATCCTTCTTAAGGAGTCCTTTACCCTTCTTGCGTTCGAAGAGATAGGGACGGTCTCCTCCGGAGGCCACCTTGACCGTTAACAGAATAAACCGTCAGGTGAACCCTGGGGAGTCCGCCCCTCCCAAATCAGGGAAAAAACGCCCATAAGGCAGAAAAAACCCTGTGAGGCTGCTGGCGAGGATGGATAGGAAGAATAGCGGATCCAGATGCTTTAAGAGTCTTGAGACTAATGTCCAGTTGAGAGCTCCAAAGTATAACAGATGGAGGACAGTGATTTCTTGGCAGGGATGAGAGCGTCTCGGAGGAGGCAATGGAGTGTGGGGCCACGAAGGATGACTTGTAGACTTCCGAGGGATCAAGCAAAGGCTCCGAAGACTGCTGACGGAGGTAAGTTGGTTTGGAGAGAGAGAGAGAAACGCGTGAGTGAAGGAGAGCAATACAGAGTCAGTGAGAGTGAGAGAGAATGAATGCGAGAGAGACAGAAAAGAGAGCGAGTGAAAGGCTAGGGAGTCTGAATGAGAGAGATCGAGTGAATGCTAGTGAGCCTGAATGAGATAGAGCGAGTGAATGCTAGGGGTGCGCGAATGAAGGAGAAGTGAATATAAGAGAGCATGAATGAGAGAGCGAGTGATTGTGAGAGTGCGCGAATGCGAAATAGAGTGGATGCAAGAGTATACGGATGAAAGAGGGGAAAGGCGAGGGAAGGTAAGACCGAAGGAATAAGGGAAGGCAAAAAAGGAACGGCCGTCGCCTGGCGAGAAGGCGATGGGCCGCGGAGTGTATCCAAGAAGGCAAAAGAGAACGGCCGTCGCCTGGCGAGAAGGCGATGGGCCGCGGAGTGTATCCGAGAAGGCAAAGATGAGCTCGAAAGGTCAGGAGCTATCGTAGGCACAGGTTCGAAAGTCAGCAGAGCGAGTTGCAACGCAACTCGCAGGGGGGGGCGTGGCTTCTTTAAATGCAGCGGCGAAAAAAGACTAGACCGTTCACCGACAGATCATTGGGACCTAATAGCGCCTCCATCTTGCCCATAGCTTCCACGGTCTCCGCGGTGTGACAGTATGCCCTCTCCTTATCCCTTCTCCCCCAGGCTTCCCTGGGTGAAGGCGATGGAACGATCTGAGAAGGCGTGGGGCATGGATGTTGTGTCTGGGCTCCCAAGATCGTTCTGCAGCGGAGTATCCTTTCCAATGGACCAGGTATTGTACGGTGCCATGTCTGTAACGGGAATCCACCAGCCTCTCCACCTCATACTCGTCAGGGTCCGGGTCCTCGATCCTTAAAGAAGAGGGTCTCCGATGACTCGCAGGATCGGGAATATAAGCTTTTAGGAGAGACGTATGGAAAACAGGATGAATCTTCTTCATCTTGGGTGGTAATTGTAACCGAAAGGCCACAGGATTTACTTGGGACAGAATGGTGAATGGACCTATGAAGCGGGCCGAGAATTTACCTGGGTGAACCCAACGTGGGAGATATTTGGTTGATAACCACACCTTGGTTCCTACAACCCAGTTAGGGTTAGGGGATCGCTTCTTATCCGCATACTTCTTGTAACGTATCCGGCTTGCCTCCAACTTATGTACCGCTTCCTTTTGGATGATACGGAGATCATAAAGATGTTGATCCACTGAGGGCACAGTAGTAGTAGGAATCCCGAAAAGAGGTATATGTCTCGGATGATACCCATAGGTAAAAAAGAAGGGACTGATGCCTGTAGCAGAATGTTGGGTATTGTTATATGTAAACTCTGCCAGTGCTAGATAGGACTGCCACTTATCCTGCTCCTGATTGCAGAAACAACGTAGATATTGTTCGATGGTGGCATTGAGGCGTTCGGTCTGGCCGTTACTCTGGGGATGGTAACCAGACGACAGTGCCCTCTGAATCCCCAGAGAGTTGCATAACGCTGACCAAAAACGGGAGGTAAATTGGGTACCCCTATCCGACACTATGGTCCGAGGCAAGCCATGTAGTCTCACTACGTCTCTCAGGAACACCTCGGCAGTCACAGGAGCGGAAGGCAAGCCATGTAAGGGAGAGAAGTGTGCCATCTTGCTCAGGGAGTCAATCGTCACCATAATTGCTGTATAACCCCCCAAAGGGGGAAGATCTACAATAAAATCGGTAGATACATGTATCCACGGCTGGGATGGTAGAGGCTCTTGTTGGAGCAGACCCAAAGGTCTGTGAGTGGTATTCTTGTTGGCAGCACATACTGGACAACTCATCACGTATGTCTTAGTGTCCTTTATCATTGTCGGCCACCAGAAATATCTAGACGCCAGGCATAGGGTTGCCCTCTGCCCCTTGTGACCCGCAGACGGAAGGTCGTGACACCAATATAGGGCTTGCGTTTGCGACTCCTTAGACGGTAGAAATAGGGCGCCTTGATGAAAGTACAATCCACCCTTCTTCACCAGAAGCGGTTGGTACTCTGAAGACACCTCGATATGGTTAGTGGCAAGCTCTACTTCTTGTAGGAAAGAGCTGACCAACCCCAGGATTCTCTTGCCAGCAAGTATCCCATCCTGGCCCTGTTTCTCTTCCTCTTGGTACTCCAGGCTCCGAGAGAGAGCGTCCGCTAAGGCGTTCTCCTTTCCAGGAAGATGTGTGATTTCAAAGTCATATTGGGAGAAGAAATAGGCCCATCGAGCGTGTCTGGAATTGCGACACTCCATTTGCTGCAATATCTTCAGATTCCGGTGGTCAGTGCGAACCAGAAAGGGATGGGCCGCTCCCTGTAACAAATGTCTCCATTCGATACAGGCCTGTCGGATCGCCAGTAACTCTCGTTCCAAAACCGAGTAATTCCTTTCACTAGGTGTAAGTGTTCTAGAGTAATAAGCCACCGGATGTTCCACTCCATCTTTGCCGGCTTGTAGAAGAGCAGCTCCAATAGCCCCTCCAGAGGCATCTGTTTCTACCACAAAGGGGAGAGATTGGTTGGGTTGCACCAGAATGGGGGCAGTAGTAAAGGCTTTCTTGAGTACCAAGAAGGCTTGGTCGGCATCCTTATCCCATTCAAACCTCTGGCCCTTTTTTAGAAGACGAGTGATGGGTAAGACTATGTCAGAGAAGTTTGGGATGAATCTTCTGTAGAAGTTGGAAAGACCCAAAAATCTCTGTATGTCCTTAGGACTCTTCGGAACAGACCACCTAAGGACTGCCCTTACCTTCTCCGGATCCATCTGTACCCCTTCCTTTGAGACGATAAAACCTAAGTATGACACTGAGACAGCCTCAAATATGCACTTTTCTGGCTTGACCAGAAGCTGATTTTCCCTTAATCTTTGGAGGACCAGGGAGACATGTCTTCGGTGTTCCGAGAGGGAGGAGGAAAAGACCAAAATATCGTCTAAATAGACCACCACTGAGGCATACAGCAAGTCAGAAAAAATCTTGTCAACAAAGCGCTGGAACACTGCCGGGGCGTTCACCAGACCAAAGGGCATGACTCTGTATTCGAAGTGTCCCAGAGGGGTTCTAAAGGCCGTCTTCCACTCATCCCCTTTCCTTATTCTTAGCAGATGGTAGGCTCCCCGAAGGTCTAATTTGGTGAATATAGAAGTTCCTTCTACTGCTTCGAGTACCTCTTTTATGAGAGGCATAGGGTATCTGTCCCGAATAGTCAAGCTGTTCAATCCCCGGTAATCTATGCACGGCCTGAGTTCAGTAGAGCCCTTCTTTGGGATGAAGAACATTGAAGCCCCTGCTGGGGAGTGAGATTCCTGGATCAGGCCATTCTGTAGATTTGCATCCAGATACTCCTTCAATGCCCTTCTTTCTGGTAGGGACATCGGATACATGCGTCCAAACGGTACCGATGCTTCAGGTTTCAAATTGATAGCACAATCCTCAGCTCGATGAGGAGGTAAAGTACGGGGTAGTTTGTCCTCAAATAACTCGGCATACTGCTGGTAACAAGGAGGGATCGTTTGAACCACTGCCGAGGAGGTTGAAATAGCGGCTCCCTTCCCCCTGAAAGGAGATACCTGGGGAAGACACGAAGTGGAACAATATGAGGACTGAAAACTTACAGTATTCGTAGCCCAGTCTATCCTGGGGTTATGCTTGCGCAACCAGGGTATGCCCAGGATGACGGGAAAATGGGCAGCTCTGATGACATCAAAGGTAATTTGTTCCTGGTGTTGGAACAAAGCCATAGTAGCTGGAGAAGTCTCTTGAATGATAGGTCCAGAAGAGAGAGGAGCCCCGTCTACACCCTCTACCGGTAAAGGACAGTCTTTCTGAATTAGGGGAATGGCTTGTTCTTGAACCCACTGAATATCAATAAAATTTCCAGCCGCCCCGCAATCCAGCATAGCCAAGGTTTCTAGTGAAGCAAGAGATCCGAAAGTTAGATGGACTGTAAATACCATGAGTCTATGGTCCTCCTTCGGCTTATCCTGCTGCCTGGAATTGCAGGGATTAATCGATTCCGTCCGGTTCCTTTCCCTGCTTAAGACCGGGGAGACGCGTTTCCCAACCGTCTCGGGGGAACTTCGGGACAACTCCTAAGCAGATGCTTAGAGGATCCACAGTACATGCAAAGACCTTGTTCTCTGCGTCTCTTTCGTTCCTCGGGAGTCAACGGGCACCTAGTTGATCCTATTTGCATAGGTTCCTCAGATGGCGATCGAGTAGAGGGAGTTGAGGCGGGTACTCCGATGGTCTGGTGAGGTCTGAACCTCCTCCTTTCTAATTTTCGCTCTTGCAATCTATACTCCAATTGCAGGGACAGCGTAACCAACTCTGGGAAGGAAGCAGGACGTGTCATCCGGGCAAGTTCGTCCTTAAGTTCATCATGTAATCCTCGTCGGAAGAGGGTCTGCTGGGCTGAATCTGGCCATCCTGCCTCCGTCGCCAACTTCATAAATGCGGAGGCGTATGTCTGTACCCCCTGATTCCCCTGACGGAGATCCAGAAGGGCTTCATACGAAGAATATTGGACCTCTGGTCGTTCAAATCTGTTCCGCATCAATTGAATGAACTATGCGTAGTCATTAACCGCAGGATTTGTTTGCGCTATCAATGGAGTAGCCCACGCCAAAGCATTACCCACTAGGTTGGAGACCAAAAACCCAACCTTGGCCCTATCGAGTTGGTAGGCCTTAGGTCGAAAGGTATAGTAAATCATACAGGCATCCAAAAATTCTTTCAGGAGTTGTGGACTGCCATCATACTTCCCGAAGGAAAACGTCAGGGGAGGCAGGTCGCCTCGGAAATCGTCTCGAGCTGCCACCTGCTGACGTAAGTTGATGTTCTCTGTTCGAAGGCTCTGAACCTCCGCCTGGAGACCCTGAATCGCTGTTACCATCTCCTGGTATTGTTCCAAGGAGGCCATCGTACTTGTTGGGCGTTGCAAACTGTCAAAGCCACTTCCCAAAGTTCCTTCCCCTGGAGTCTCCTCACCTTGGTCTTCACTCTGACAGGTGGCCTTCTGTCTTCTCCTCCGGTCTTTCGGGGTTTTCTCCTCTTCAATATCCTTCTTAAGGAGTCCTTTACCCTTCTTGCGTTCGAAGAGATAGGGACGGTCTCCTCCGGAGGCCACCTTGACCGTTAACAGAATAAACCGTCAGGTGAACCCTGGGGAGTCCGCCCCTCCCAAATCAGGGAAAAAGCCCGTAAGGCAGAAAAAACCCTGTGAGGCTGCTGGCGAGGATGGATAGGAAGAATAGCGGATCCAGATGCTTTAAGAGTCTTGAGACTAATGTCCAGTTGAGAGCTCCAAAGTATAACAGATGGAGGACAGTGATTTCTTGGCAGGGATGAGAGCGTCTCGGAGGAGGCAATGGAGTGTGGGGCCACGAAGGATGACTTGTAGACTTCCGAGGGATCAAGCAAAGGCTCCGAAGACTGCTGACGGAGGTAAGTTGGTTTGGAGAGAGAGAGAGAAACGCGTGAGTGAAGGAGAGCAATACAGAGTCAGTGAGAGTGAGAGAGAATGAATGCGAGAGAGACAGAAAAGAGAGCGAGTGAAAGGCTAGGGAGTCTGAATGAGAGAGATCGAGTGAATGCTAGTGAGCCTGAATGAGATAGAGCGAGGGAATGCTAGGGGTGCGCGAATGAAGGAGAAGTGAATATAAGAGAGCATGAATGAGAGAGCGAGTGATTGTGAGAGTGCGCGAATGCGAAGTAGAGTGGATGCAAGAGTATACGGAGGAAAGAGGGGAAAGGCGAGGGAAGGTAAGACCGAAGGAATAAGGGAAGGCAAAAAAGGAACGGCCGTCGCCTGGCGAGAAGGCGATGGGCCGCAGAGTGTATCCAAGAAGGCACAAGAGAACGGCCGTCGCCTGGCGAGAAGGCGATGGGCCGCGGAGTGTATCCGAGAAGGCAAAGATGAGCTCGAAAGGTCAGGAGCTATCGTAGGCACAGGTTCGAAAGTCAGCAGAGCGAGTTGCAACGCAACTCGCAGGGGGGGCGTGGCTTCTTTAAATGCAGCGGCGAAAAAAGACTAGACCGTTCACCGACAGATCATTGGGACCTAATAGCGCCTCCATCTTGCCCATAGCTTCCACGGTCTCCGCGGTGTGACAAATAGGTTTCATAGTGTTTAAAAATAGTTAATTGTTCTAGGACGAAAGCTTTATGATGCAATTGAAAGATGGGAAATGTAACTCCACCTAAAAGCTTAGGGAGTTTTAGTTTGTTGGTTGCAATTCTCTGTGTTTTATGGTTCTATAAGAAATTAATTAGTAGGGATTCACCTTTTTTGGTATGAATTGCTACTGGTATCATAGATAAAGAGTAGAAGATAATGGGGATGATCATCATTTTAGAAGAGAGCTGTCCATCCCGAGATCATTTGTGTTACTTTCTCAGTTAAGAGATTGGTGTTGAGGGTAATAGTGGTGTGAATAACTTTAGCAATATGAAGCCCTACATACATAATATGCAAGGGTTGCCAATGCATGCCAAATAATGGGGTATTGGTTGGATTGCAAGCGTTAGTGAGAGGCATAACCTCAGAATTGTCAAATTTGAATTTGTAGCCTGAAACAATAAAAACATTATATATGGTAGATATTAAATGTTGGATGGAAGAGGCAGGATTTGAAAGATAGAGCAGGATGTCATCTGCATAAGCAGATCATTTTATTTCTATTTTTTTAATAGATATACCTTTGATGTTGGTGTTCGCTCTGATATTTTGTGAAAGAGGTTCTAGTGCAAGGTTAAATAATAAGGGTGAGAGGGAGCAGCCTTGACGAGTACATCTTTTTATTTGGAAAGAAGAGGAGAGAGAGTTGTTTATGAAAATTCGAGTGGTAGGATCAGAGTATAAGACTCTAATCAGATTAATAAAATAAGGAGAGAAGCCATGCCATTTTAAGCAATAGAACATAAAGATTCATGATACATGGTTGAGGGCTTTTTCTGCGTCAAGTGCCAATAGGGGTAAGGGGTTGTCAGAATTCTGGGAGTGAGAAAGCATATTAAACAAAAGCCTAGATTTAGATGACGCATAGCGATCTTTGATAAAACCAGATTGGTCAGTGTGAATAAGATTAGGAAGATATTTTTCTAAACGTTTTGCCAGAATTTTGGCAAATATTTTATAGTTGAGTTGGTAAGAGAGATAGGCCTGTAGTTTTTAACTAAAGAGGGATCCCTATTTGGTTTGGGAAATAGAACAAGAAGGGCTTCACCAAAGGAACCAGGGCTTTGACCAATTTAAGCAAAGTAAGAATATAATTGTAAAAGGTTGCGTGCAATGGAATCAATACATGTTTTATAGAAGTCCACGGTAAAATCATCGGACCTTGGGCTTTATTGGGTTTGAGATCTAATATGCCTTGCTTAATTTCTGTTAAGGTTATATTTGTGTTAAGTGGGCAAAGGTGGATGGGATCTAAAGAGTTGTTCTTATTTCTTTCAAAGAAAGAATGGATTTCAGAAGTCTTAATAGAGGTATCAGAGGAATATAGTTTGTATTAAGAGTCCAGAAAGGCTCTGTTTATATCCTTTTGATTGGTTAACCTATTACCATTGGAAGAGATAATATGGGTTATGAGTAATTTTTCTTTTTTCTTTTTTAGATAGGATGCTAACATTTTCCCTGCTTTGTTGGATCCACTGTACAATTTGGATCTAGATCAAAGTATAGCGTTAGCAGCTATATCAGTGCATAGTTTGTTAAATTTGATGCGTTCATTCATGAGAGCTTTTGCAACATTAGGATCAGGGTTAGCATAGTACGGCTTTTCAAGATCTTTAATTGAGGACAATAATGTGTTATGAGTAGATTCAGATTGTCGTTTTTTCATAGCAGAGAATTGAATTATAAACCCACAGAGGGATGCTTAGAAAGCGTCACAGTTATTATGCATGGAGGTATGTTCTGGACGATTGTAGAGAAAGAACTCTTCAATGAAAGAGTTGGTTTTGTCAATGAAGGATCCGTCTTTAAAGAGAAATTAGTTCAATATCCATCTTGGAGAGAGTTATGTATTGGTATCCATTCTAGAGTAGTAGAGACAGGTGCATGAACAGAAATTATTATGGGGCCGATCTCAGAATTTATAATAGTGGAGGTTAGTGAGGGGTTAACAAAAATATAATCCAACCTAGAAAAGGATTTGCGCAGGGGAGAGTAGAAAGTTTAATCTTTTGTATGTGGGTGACAAAGCGCCAGGAGTCAATCATATTGAGATTTTGTAGTAAATTGAGGAAACTACTCTGAGATTTGGAATTGACAAAATTGGAGGTAGATTTGCAATCAAGGGTAAAGTCAAAAACCTGGTTTTCATCTCAACATATGATACATCTATCTGGATTTATCTGAGCAAGTTTTAAATTAAAATTGGACCAGAAAAGGGGGGTTGGGGAGTTGGGACCATAGACATTAATTATGGTTACTGGCAAGTTGTTAACAATGATCCATCGGCCTTCGGGATCTTTTTATTAATTTCTAAATGTGAAGTTTAAGTGTTTATTGATCAAAATAGAGACACGGCCTTCCGGTTTTGTCTAGAGCATTGGAAAAGAGTGTATGGCTGACCCAAGAGGCTCTGATTTTGAGGGTTTCACTATCAGAGCTCAGATGAGTCTCTTGGAGACAAGCAATATCTGCTTTAATGTTTGTAAGTTGGGTAATTATCTTGTTGCATTTAATGGGGTGATTTAACCCTTGGATATTCCAAGTATCAAACTTAATAGACATTTGCAATAAAAAAGTTGATAATGACAAAAGTGAAGAGTGCAGTGAAAGCTGATACATTAACGTAACCCAATGTATATGATTTTAATAGACGTAATGAACCAGTGAAATTGGCATGTTAAGTTTTGTCATTAAATCTCTTCCCAAAATGTAAACCAGCGTCTGTCGTGAATACAACAAAGGAACAAGCATGTCACACTCTCCGATAGATGCTGGTAATTCATTAGTAAAAGGAACTCGACTCATAGCTCGAGAGAACCCTTGAGCATACATGGCAATTCCCGACATTGGATATTTTCCCTCTCTTATACATGAACGAGTAGCCCTTCTAATAGAAAAGAAAAGGATTGGCCTCCTACCGTGACATCGACCCTTGTTTTCTCTTGGGGGTCGGGATTCACCGATAGTACTGAACACATCAAGTCACCCTGTGAGCTGTCCTATTGTGGGTACAGGATCATCCCCGTCCCTGTGAAAGGATTTCCTCTTACCACAGTAACTCCTCATATTCTGGGTGTCAGTACTTGTCCTGTGTTTGCATACTGATGCATCTGCATAGGGGCTTGTTACAACTGCCCTTGTGGTGGATTCATTTGTACTCGCTCTTGCTGCTGCATCTGCTGTACTCACGGTGCTTGTGTCTGATACACTGTGTGATCTGGAGCAAACCCTTCCCTCGTTTGTGTGCTATATGGTGGAGGATTATCTGTCCCCCCTCTTGAAAATTGGTCATTCTGTACATTCCCTTGGCTCCCACATACGCGTGCAATGTGCCCTGTCATCCCACAAGTCCAACATAATGGGGGTGCTCGTCTAACAAGAACCCCTTGGTTAAATCCTTCCTGGGTACTCTGATTCTCATTCTGTCTATTCTGAAACCCACCTTGATCATTTTGGAATCCTCCTCTTCTTCCTCTATAACCCATAGCTCTGCCTCATGGCACAAACCCATATCCACCTTAGTCCTTCGGGTGCTGATTACTCGCCTGCGATGTGCCCATTGATTCCTCTATTCCCAATCCTTCTCCACTTGTCAATACCGCCCCTTCTATAGCAAATGTTGGCAGTTTTCTCTGAACTAGCTGTCACGACCCTCACCCGAAACCCCCTCTGGCAAACCCATTGGCCAGGTGGAGTCAGGACTCGGGCCTCTAGAGCCTGGCATCCTCTTCAAAAGCCCTCATGGGGCCAGTCCTGGCGGCTATGGCGCCAGGCTCATACACCATGAAAAACAATGTGCTTGGGAACTACTTTATTGTATTGTCAGCCAACATGGAGGCATCCACATAGCTTGGTTCCTTAGAGCCAAGCTATGCAGTCTAGTGTTTTGGGTGTGGTAGCCTAGGAACTACATTACCTGGACTATTTTGTTGGGGCTATTTAAACCACACCCAAGCAAGACAACACGCTTCGTGTTACTTTGCAGCTTGCAACGTGATGCTCACCGTGTCCAGCTATTCCCTCGAACCTCAGAGAAGCAGAACCTGCAAGGAGACAAAAGGAACATCATTAGCAGCAGCATTTTACCTGCAGTCTTCATCTTTAAACACTCGCAGCTACTGAGAACAGCTTCCTCGAATCTGCACGCCTTCCGGACAGAAAGACCTGAAAGAGGAAGATAGAGGCAACATTAAAGAAAGCACTAGAGACATTTACAAATTACGAACTGCTCAAAAGGCTTACCTGGCTGGTCGCCTCTCAGCTGGCACCACTCCGGACATTCCACTCGCGCTGAAGAACACCGTGACCTACAAGGAAGGAAAACACAGGTTAGCAAAGGCAAGACTTTGCAGCGCTGTGCATAGCACTTACTTACCGTATCATAGCACTCTTAATGCGCCATCATTTACCAGCGGGGCTCAACCGAGCCAGTTCGCCGCGCTGAAGCTCCATATACCTAAGGGAGAAAAAAAGAGACATTTTAAACAAAGAAAGGCATGCAGGATAGCAACAAAACTAAAGAACAGCAATAAGACCTACCTGAACAATATCAAACGGGCCGGCGTCAGTGAAGTAACTGGACCGCACTCGCCCATGAAAGACAAGGCGCCCCTGCAAAGAAGGCAGGACGGAGAGCACGCCTAATTTTACCACAAGGTGAGGAGAGGACGCCAGAGGGACTGAAATCATACGGGGGTGGAGGGAGGATACTTACCCCCGTCGGTCAGTCTTGAACACAGTCCTCCTGTATTTTCAGGCAGAACCTTTCCCGCAGACCACATCAGGGCAAAGCTGAGAAGCATACCAGCGAGTAACCCAGCTGGGTGGCGTTCCTGTGGATACCAGGTGAGCGTAACACTAGCTTGGCTTCCCTGATTTTCCTAGTCTCATCTTTCTTCTTATTTTTCTCTTACAATAGCCAACAGTGATGCACTATTCTCAGCTGCATCTCAGCCCATGGTTCTGCTTCCATTCCCCCTTGTTTCTCCATCTGCCTCTGCACTGGCTCATGTAACTCCTGGCATAAAATGTGGTAAAATAATGACACCATTTTTTCCCACAGCTCGCGAGTTTCAAGTTGCCATTTCTCTTAATTGTCCTGTATGTAAGCAATAGGGTCTTCCTTCCTACGTGTCATAATTGCACCTATATCTGATGTATCAGGGTACTGTACCCTGAGAGCCCTCCAAATGTCTGACCTCCTGCAAACAGCACTCCGTCATGTGCTGTGTTTTGAGGTGTCAACTTGAATATCCTTCTCTCCTTCATATGTCATCAGCTCTTTCCCCAAGAATAGCTGTCAGGAGACCTTTTATGACCCCTATAGCCAATGTATTTCCTCCTGTCATTTTTTCTAATTCGTGTATCAATTTCCCAGTGCCCGAAGTAAAACTCGGGAGCTTACACGTTAAATTATTCTTGTCCATCTGTGGCCATGTGTGAATCCCAACCCGCAGTCGGCTCCCATCTTTAGTCTATCCATGGCAGGGACGATGACCGTTTTTTTGATGGTAGCGACCTTAATCTCCTCATATATGGTGGCAATTCTCAGTTCTCACTAAACGATCGTCCTCGGGGATGCTCTAGATATGGTGATGGATATGGCGTCCTATCCTTAGGT
The DNA here is from genome assembly GCF_040938575.1 of Ambystoma mexicanum. Lineage (NCBI taxonomy): Eukaryota > Metazoa > Chordata > Amphibia > Caudata > Ambystomatidae > Ambystoma > Ambystoma mexicanum. Next base: position 866,870,503 of record NC_090928.1, read on the forward strand.
TGTTCCAGATCCGACCATCTTACTTCTTTGTCCATTTGCAAGCGTCCCTCAGGGGCGCACACCCCAACTAGTATGATTATCATCCCCTTCACCCTTATCCAGATTAAATCTACTTAAAGACAATGCTGGCCCTTCATCACTTAACAGGCTTTCCTCCTATCTTTGTGATCGAAGCTTTAGGGATCGATCATAGTTCCCTCGAATTCCATGCTCGCTATTTCGTTTCAACTGTTCATAGGCCTTATCGATCCTTTCTCCGATGCTTTCTGCATCAAATCTTTCCTCTTGAAATACTACTCTAGATGCCTGTGGCATTACTTCATTTATTGGAAGGAACTCTTCTGTTCTGCCCCATCGTATTTCTGGGCTTGTTCCTACTGGTTCCTTATGAATGAAACTAGTATCAAGACTGCACTATGTTCTTCTTTGTTCTAAGTCTTCCATCTAATTCTCATTGCTTTCTCGCATCTCTTCTAATTTATTTCTTCCACTCGCCTTCTTTCTTCCCTCCTTAATCCTTCCCTTCTTTCCTCTTCTTCCCTTCATCTCTGTATTCTTTTGTCCCTTAATTCCTGCACTTCCTCCTCTTCTTGCTGCCTTTCTCGTCTATCCCTGTCATCTATTGCTCTCTGTCTATTGTCCTACTTTCTTTGTTCTTCTGACCGTTCTTCTTTTTTCTCTTGCTCCTCCTGATACATCTGTTCTCGTCGCTCCCTCTTCTTCCTTTTCTGCTCGTCTTCTTTCAATCTCTACTCTTGTTCCTTATCTCTTCTTTCTTGTTCATCCTTATCGTCCCTTTGCCTAACTTCCCCAATGTTTTCCCATCTATTTTAAGTAATATCTGTCCTCCCTTCCATTCATTCTGCACTAGCGCTATCTCATCAGCTTTATCCTTCTCGCCTTTCCATCTCTTAATCTCCCTTTCTATTTCTGTCGACACATATGACAGCTCACTCTTGTCTTCTTTGTCTTGTATGACGTTATAGATCTCTTCTTTTCTCTTATTCTCATCTGGACTATCATCGCTGCAATAAGCGGGAGGTTTGTATATTGGATTACTATACCCCGTCGCCGCTTTAACCTCCTCCAAAGGGTAAAACCCTATTTCTTCTGTACTAGCGTCTTTTACTTTGGCCGAGGTAAGGGGAGCTCAGGGCTCAACACCTTCCACCTTTCGCTGACTAAACATACACTCCTCAGGTATCAGATCTTCCCTCTCTTCCTGATACATTTATCAGAGCTCTAGAACTGCTAATCATTTGTCTAATTTCTTCCCTGTGTACGCAGCATGCAAGTATGTGGTCATGTGTTGCAATACCACTTTTGACAGTGATCCCCCTTGTGGCCATGGCATGATCATTTTATTTGCCGTGCTTTTCACCCATTGCCCACTATACTGTTTGAGCTTGGGCATGTGCTTTGGCAGTGTCTTGCATAAGTGCATAAGAGCAGAGTCTCCCATGATGACAAGTCTCAATTGACTGTCAATACCTACCAGACTTATAAAATAACCTTTACACTTTTGCTTAAAACGACACTTTTCATTGCCTTTAAAACAACAAATATGAGCGCGCACAAGCCATTGCCGCTCAACCCTCTAATTTCTTAATTAGCTATCTCTACCTTTGGATTGGTACCAATCACTTTGCTATGGTAGGCACTGTGGCTCCTTAACTTCTCTTCAATTACTTCACAACTTTTATCACTCTTCAAAATGTTTGCTCAATGAACAACATACAGACTAGTCAACTTTACACATTAATAAACACTGTGATCACCCTTTTCTATTTTGCCTTTACTTATAAACTGTACAGGGTTTGAGACGTCTCCTTACATGAACCTGTTCATGCATTATACATATCACTCTACTCCAATTGGAGTTTTAGACGTCTCCTTCTGAGTTCCCTTGAGCTAGGACTCAAGGATCTATATCTTCTTCACACAATATTTCCTGTTACTCAAAAATCATACAGCCCCATCCCTTTGCCATTCCCCTTACTCTACTCACCATTCATTCGTTAATCGACTCAAGGCCTTCGGTATTGACTCCCCTCTCCAATCCAACCACTTTGCCTTCTGTACGCAGAGCACCTGTGGAAACCAGGCAGGGATTTTGTCAAAGGGGGACCTGTCCACTGTCTTGGTTCTTCTTGCAAGTTTACTTCTATTCAGCCACTCTCCACAGGAAACCCAGTGATCTTCTGGCTAATGGCGGAGGATACTCGATCGTCAGAGACTCTGGAGACAAACTAGTTTGTATCTTTAAACCATCCTCTGCTGCCACGTGAGCATAAGGCCCTGTTGGATAACATGCATGCAATGGCTGAGGATGCAGAATAACTCTGACTCCAAATAATCTAACCAACTCAGGAAGATGGCAAAATTTTACTGTTTTATTAACAACAATCTAAAACAGGGAGTTACAACAGACAACAATGGACGTTCACTCGAGCTCTCTGTGAATTTATCATAAAAACATATTCATATACTAACTATTCATCATATGTGAAGTCATACTACGTGGCAAATGAGAAAAACCTACAAGGGTGTGTGATAGGCTCAATGGGAACATCTAAGTATACTTTCTATAAGGGGTGGGATTGGGATTGGATAGCCACTGTCAGGTGGACAACTAATGGCTACCTCTAAAACATGTCATCTTCAACACTATTAAGTACACAGTATATCATTGGCTCTCAAACTATAAGGCCCTTTGCTATACGGCTCTCTATAATTGGTTGGCATATCTGGAACATTCGGTTCACTTAGCAGCATGTGAGCTCAGACCCAGGTGGACTTGACTTTACCTCCCCACCTAATTAGCCCAACTTCTCTCATCACCCATGCCTTCTGCCATGAAGATTGTCTTTGAACTTGGTTTTGCAGAGTATTCTTGTCTCTGAGAATATAAGGGTGTGCGGGCATGCACTATCGTAGTTCTGGGTACTCCATGCTCAACTCTATTTCCATCCTTGTCCCACGTGACAGGAGACCACGATTTGGTCCATTCTGCAGGATTTAAATGTCTTAAATGAATAAAACTTAGCACACTGGGTGTGCTTTCTTTGCACCTTAACAAGGGATGATTCAGCTTCTCACGTTTGCCACCTTCAAGAATAGATAACAGGCCTTGGCTGCTTCAGCTTTGGTACCAAGCCAGACAGCCTCGCCATTTGTATCCACGATCTCAGCTAATTCTTTGCTATGACACAGTTCTCGGTCTTTACTCTCCGTGGGTCCGGGCTTACTAAATTCATGACACTGATGCCCAGTTTGTACACAATGGCAGCTTCGCCTGCAGTCTATTGACTACGTATAGCCAGCTTCTAAGATCAGTTAGTCTACTTGTGTTACAGCATCTGTGCAGTTATTTAATGGCTTGCATTTTCTGCAGTGCGTCGCACACATGCAATCTTCTTTTTGTACATGAAAGTTTACTTGATTCTTAACTTCGTCATCAGGTTCTATAAGATCCATGCATTTTGATTTTGATTTTGATTTTGAGCCATTTCTTATGTGCACCAAGCAAGCAATTGCATTCGGGCGCAGATGTTAACTATATGTTATATATTTAGCTGTGGAGGCTTAGGGTCACCATGGTTACTTAGGTTCATTTGAATAGGAATGTTTTTAATTCTTTTCTGAACGTTGCCAGTGTAGTGCATGAACGGATGGCAAAAGGCAGCTGGTTCCACAGCTTGGGGCCGAACACGGAGAACCTCCTGTCGCCTTTAGAGGTGTATTTTGTCCGAGGGACACATAGCAGGAGTTTGTCTCCTGAATGGAGGTCTCTGGTAGGGTGATACTGGTGGATTCTCGTGTTAAGGTATCTGGGTGCGAGTTTGTGGTAACATTTATAAACAAGACACGCCACCTTGAATGTAATACGGTCCTCCACCATCAGCCAGTGGAAGGCTTTTCGAGATGAAGAAATGTGATCTCTTTTGCCCAGGTGGGCAGTTAACCTCACTGCCACATTCTGGGCTTTTTGTAGTCTTGACATTTGTTTCATAGGAATCCCTGTCATGAGACTATTACAATAGTCAAGATGGGCATTTACCAAGGCTCCCACCACAACTGGCTGCTCTTGGGGTGTTAAAACAGGTAGTACGTTCCTAAGCAAGCACAGGGAGTGATATACTGCTTTTATTTTTGCCCCAACTTGTGCATCACTAGTCAAGTTTTCTTGCCAGATGCAACCAAGATTTTTTACTTTCCTAGAAAAAGGGATGTTTTCACCTAATATCTGTGGAGTTAAGTGGGTTCCTTCCTCTCTGTTTTTGTTCTCAGATCTGAATAGTATTACCTCCGTTTTGGCTGCGTTGAGCTGTAACTGGTTGCACGCCATCCATTTTTTGACATCCTGCATACACTGGTCTATCCTTTCAAATGCCTCCGGCAGATTATCTGTCTACACATAAAATCTGCGTATCGTCGGCATAAGAATGGAAGCGTAGACCGTGTTTCCTCAGGATGTCAAACAGTGGTCGGATGTAAAGGTTGAAGATCAGAGGTGAAAGTGCTGAACCCTGGGGGACTCCACATCTCAGATGTATTAACTCTGAGAGGAAGGCTCCCAGGGCCACCTGTTGAGTTCTGTCTTGTAGGAAGGAATCGAACCAATCCACCACAACTTTAGCTGCTCTGCCTATACTTCCAATCCGTTGGAGTATAATTTTGTGGTTGATTGTGTCGAATGCTGCCGACAGATCGAGCATCAGCAGTATCGTGTTGCTTCCTCTGTCCGCAGCTTCTAGGAGGTCGTCCTGGACTGCCAGTAGGGCGGTCTCTGTCCCATGATTGGGACGAAATCCTGATCGGTGTTCGTCCAAGATGTCTCTATTATCGACAAACTGCTGGAATTGATTGGCCAGCATAGATTAGCCACAGGACGATAGTTATTTAGTATCATGGGGTCCAACTTGGGCTTTTTTAATAAAGGTTTTACCACTGCTCGCTTAAGTGAGCTAGGGACATAGTCTTCTGATAAGGATTTATTTACAAAAGTTGTTAGGAAAGGGGTGAGGTTGGCTGCTAAGCGAATAGCGGTACATGCTGGTATGGGAAAAGCCAAGTCCTTAGTGGGTTTTAACTTGAGTATTAAAGCTTCTATATCTTCCTTCTCCTTCTTGGAAGCAAAATTTCTCCTCGGTTTCCTGGCTTTCTACTACTTCTCTCTCTTCTCCAGAATCTCCACATTCTTCCACGATTATCAGTTCAGAATTCTTCTTCAACAAGTCTTCTTAGGACGTAACGCTCATCTTTCGTGACGTCACTAGCTCCTCTTTTGCTCTTTTTCATATTCTGTTGGGGAGTGCCTCCCTCAGATTGTCATCTCTTGGGGAATACATTTGATAGGGTTTTCTCAGAGGGTATCTTCTTTCAGATATACGCTGTGGTATGGTGTCAAGCATGGCATATAGGAGGTATTGGGGCGGGACTTCCTGCAGAAGCATGTAACTGCTCCTCCATAGTGCTTTGGGAAATCAAGTCCAATCTCCACCAGAAATAAAAATCCAAACAAGCAAGTTTGTAGAGAGACACACTAGGGTAACCGCTACTCACAACTGTGCTTTGCTGGCTCTATGTTTGCTTATTCTGTGTTCTTTCCTCAGGAATGGGTTTTGTGTAGTGCTTTTCTTGTTAGTTATTATTGTGCATGATGTGTTTAATTAAAGTGTATATATTTTTATCGAACCTTGATTGGACACTCCTTTATTTTGGACTGTTATACTTCTCTGTTTCAGTTACTACTGATCCACAATCACACCCCACTTAAGAGTATAGCCTTCCCTCTTCCCACATTACCATAAAAGGCACAGGAGGGATATCTCTTGACTGTGTCTATTTTACCTTTATGATTGTGCTGGCTCTTGGTTTGTAGATGTGTGAGGGGTGAGTGGGCGCTTTAGCCTCTAGTCATCCTTCTACGCCGTCAAGGTCGAAGTCAATTTGTCACAATCTCACAAACTAGTACAATGATCATTGATTCTGTAGCCCATTTCTTGCCAATACAATCGCCTTGCTCATTGGTTACTGTTCCAATTCACAAAGCATAAAGGACGATTAGCAGAACCTGAACATTTTCATGGGAATTCTCAAAAGTATCAGACATTTCTCATGGAATATCAGCTTGTTTTACGACAGAGACCAAATTCTGTCTCAAAGCCTAGTCCTAGGTGGTATCCAGCCTTTCTTATTTATAGGGACATTAGGTTTTATTGGTGAGTTCCTTTTTGTGCAAACACAACTCCCTCTTATAGTACAGATTCGTTCAGGGCCTACTTTTACCTCATTTGTGTTGTATTTTGTTATCTGGCCAAGCTATTGACAGTTATGTCAATCTAACTGCAAAGTTTCAGAACTAAAGCACCTATTTTGGTTGGTTAGTGGTAGAAGTATGATCAACCAAACCATAGCAGACTACAGTCTTTTACAAAGGATTTAATGTTGAGTAAATAGAAGAACTGGTGCACTGAATGCATAGTCCTTATAACAAGCTTCCTATTGAGGTTTGATGAAGTCGGGCATTCCATTGTATCACATTTTCAGTGGCAGAGGTTGGGCATGTGGGTATGGAATATACTTATGTTTGGCTTAGTGAATGATCTATGTAATCCATGCAAATCAAACTTTTCAAGAAAAGGTCAGTTTACGGTGACATTCAGTGAAGACGCATTGGAAAGGTCTGCTTTTAGTGGGTAAATTCATCAATCCATTTGGAATTGCCAAAGAAGATCGTGAAATCCACAGTCAGGAACCAAATCAGCTTGAAAGTAGTTGGATCTGATTTGAAAAGCTGATTGAGAATAATTAGGCCCAGAAATTGTCAGATAAAGCACTGCTATCATTCCTTGCTTATCCAGTGATCTTCCTAGAACTCTTCTGCAAGATGCAGACTGCTATCATCCATTGCTCATACAGTGATCTACTTAGAACTCTTCTGCAAGATGCAGACTGCTATCATCCATTGCTCATACAGTGATCTTGCATAGGCCTCTTCTGCAAGATGCAGAATGCTATCATCCATTGATTAGCCTAGGACTCTTCTGCAAGTTGCAGAATGCTATCATCCATTGCTCATACAGTGATCTACTTAGAACTCTTCTGCAAGATGCAGACTGCTATCATCCATTGCTCATACAGTGATCTTGCATAGGCCTCTTCTGCAAGATGCAGAATGCTATCATCCATTGATTAGCCTAGGACTCTTCTGCAAGATGCAGACTGCTATCATCCATTGCTCATACAGTGATCTACTTAGAACTCTTCTGCAAGATGCAGACTGCTATCATCCATTGCTCATACAGTGATCTACTTAGAACTCTTCTGCAAGATGCAGACTGCTATCATCCATTGCTCATACAGTGATCTTGCATAGGCCTCTTCTGCAAGATGCAGAATGCTATCATCCATTGATTAGCCTAGGACTCTTCTGCAAGATGCAGACTGCTATCATCCATTGCTCATACAGTGATCTACTTAGAACTCTTCTGCAAGATGCAGACTGCTATCATCCATTGCTCATACAGTGATCTTGCATAGGCCTCTTCTGCAAGATGCAGAATGCTATCATCCATTGATTAGCCTAGGACTCTTCTGCAAGATGCAGACTGCTATCATCCATTGCTCATACAGTGATCTACTTAGAACTCTTCTGCAAGATGCAGACTGCTATCATCCATTGCTCATACAGTGATCTTGCATAGGCCTCTTCTGCAAGATGCAGAATGCTATCATCCATTGATTAGCCTAGGACTCTTCTGCAAGTTGCAGAATGCTATCATTCGTTGCTAATCCAGTGATCTACTTAGAACTCTTCTGCAAGATGCAGACTGCTATCATCCATTGCTCATACAGTGATCTTCCTGGGACTTTTCTGAAGGATGCAGCACCCTAACAGCCATTGCTTATACAGGGGTCTAAAAAATACAAGATTTGCAGCCATATATCAAACCCTATGGTGAAAAGAAATCGTCCTAAATTTTGTTGTTGGCATTGATTAGATGCAGCCCCTGGTATTGTGACTGCCCAAAAAAATACAGAATAAACCAGAAGTGGAGCAATGTTTCTGCATACAACACAGGGTTGGTTTGAAAATCAGGTGTGTGGCATATTACTCAAAATCACAATTAAAGGTCAAAGATTCTATTCAGATTTCAGAATTGCTGTTTAATGCTCAAGCATAATATTCAGTTCCTTAATGTTCAAGAACAATATTCAGTTACTCATTGCATCACCCATTGCTCATCCAGTGATCTGCCTGGGACTTTTCTGAAGGATCCAGCACCCTAACAGCCATTGCTTATACAGGGGTCTAAAAAATACAAGATTTGCAGCCATATATCAAACCATATGGTGAAAAGAAATCGTCCTAAATTTTGTTGTTGGCATTGATTAGATGCAGCCCCTGGTATTGTGACTGCCCAAAAACAATATAGAATAAACCAGAAGTGGAGCAATGTTTCTGCGTACAACACTGGGTTGGTTTGAAAATCAGGTGTGTGGCATATTACTCAAAATTACAATTAAAGGTCAAAGATTATATTCAGGTTTTCAGAATTGATGCTTAATGTGCAAGCATAATATTCAGTTCCTTAATGTTCAAGAATAATATTCAGTTACTCATTGCACATTTGCTATTTGATATTCATAATATTCAGTTGCTCAATGATCAAGCACAGTAGTCAGTTCCTCTACACGTTTTTCACCACATTATTTGTGTGGATCATTAGGAGGGGAAAGAGGTAGTCTTATATCTTTATTTCATATAAAGCATCTCATTGAATTGATGCCATTGACAATTACTTTTTTAGCTACAATATAAAGAAAAGTTGTCAGGAAAAATATAAAATCTGCTGTTTAAAGTAATTCCTGCTGGAATACATCCTCCAATTCAAATTCTACTTACTTGTGGCTACTTACCCTAAATATTCCTTTGTTGTTACATGCTTTAATGAGATATTCTTCTTGTGAGGTTTGATAAGCCTGTATGGATAAATTCTGTGTGTCAAATAATTTGGTATACATTTCTAAAGATTAAAGAATTAAGAAAAATGGGCTGGGGATGCAGAACCAAGTTAATAGCCTATTTACCTTGAGCGCACGTACGCCCAAAGGCACCTTGGCGCTGGAAGCAGAGGTGAAAAAAACAAAATTGAGTAAGGACATAAGAGTCTTACTGCTGAGTACTTAGATAAAAACACTGCTAAGGGAAAGCCACCTGTGAGTAGTGGGGTTTCTTACTATAATCAATATTTGTAACAAATATTTTGATGAGACGATTCAGTGAGCTGCAATAGGGTTTTAATTAGATTGCAGCGGGTGTTTACAATACACGTAATCATGAGCACAAGATACATAAGCCAGTGTACATTTTTGAGGTAAGTTAACCAGTTAGTCGGGTACAAATGCTGGATATTTGTAGTCTCAATCAGTTGCTTCTTCGTCCACTAAGGTGTCCTTGGGAAGCAGACCAGCAGACTTAGTGATGTGATAGCACATAAATAATCAGAACATTGTAGGGTTGAACAACAACAACACACAAAAATACAGAAAGTCAACACAACATTGTTTTTGCCAGGGAATGAGCTAGTTGAGCTCTGGTAGGACGGCCTTAATCAGGACAAGACGATTCCAAGGGCGGAGGTATCTTGAGAGGTCTGTTGAGGTAAACACACAGGGATGTTTTAGGAGTGAGTCAAATAAGGAGGAAATAGCAGTGAGATAGTGACAGTAATCACAAGGGAAAAGAGCCGGTGTTTACCGGATCTTGAGAGCGCAGTGGCTCGGAAGGAAAACAGTGTCCAAATACACTGCGAGGGTTACGAGGTCTAATTGATCCAGTGGAAAAGACAAGCGGCATTTAGTTGCCAGTCTCTGTTGAATTGAGGAGATATAGCCAGGTGGGTAGGGACTTACCTATAGGTAACCTGAGGCTGGGTGTTCCATCAGGCGGGCGTAGGGTGACGCTGTGTCAATCCGCCAAGGTGGATGACTGTGGATAAAATGAACACATGGTTCAGATAAGGACGTGAGCCATGGTCTCATGGATGTCTGGGTGCCTGTGTGAAACAGTGTGGTGAGACAGGCGTGGTAAGCGCTAGTGTGGAGAAGCCTGCGTATATCCATGGTGTCCTATTAGTGATGACACAGATATGCAAAGCTGGTACATGCAACTGTGCACTTAGGAGTGCTGCTATGTAGGATGTGCAGACTAGTACGCAGATGCTATGTGCACTAGGCCGTGTGGTATAGTGAAACTTAAAGGTAAAGTCTGCAAAAACGTTCATTTTGGGCACGATCTTCACCATGCTCCACGGCCCAATGCACCCAGCATTTTAGTGCTAGTCTGTACACCTGACCTAACAGCACAGTTGCTATGACTAAGCATGTTTACCGCACAAACGTTATTTTGGACTTTACCTTTAAGTTTCACTATACCACATGGCCTAGTGCACGTAGCATCTGAGTACTAGTCTGCACATCCTACATAGCAGCACTCCTAAGTGCACAGTTGCATGTACCAGCTTTGCATATCTGTGTCATCAAATATTAGACACCATGGATGTACGCAGGCTTCTCCACACTAGCGCTTACCACGCCTGTCTCACCACACTGTGTCACACGGGCACCTAGACATCCATGAGACCCTGGCCCACGTTCTTATCTGAACCATGTGTTTATTTTATCCACAGTCATCCACCTTGGTGGATTGACAGCGTCACCCTACGCCCGCCTGATGGAACACCCAGCCTCAGGTTACCTATAGGTAAGTCCCTACCCACCTGGCTATATCTCCTCAATTCAACAGAGACTGGCAACTAAATGCTGCTTGTCTTTTCCACAGGATCAATTAGACCTCGTAACACTCACAGTGTATTTAGACACTGTTTTCCCTCCGAGCCACTGTGCTCTCAAGATCCGGTAAGCACCGGCTCTTTTCTCTTGTGATTACTGTCACTATCTCACTGCTAGATCCTCCTTATTTGACTCACTCCTAAAACATCCCTGTCTCTTTACCTAAACAGACCTCTCAAGATACCTCCGCCCTTGGAATCGTCTTGTCCTGATGAAGGCCGTCCTACCAGAGGTCAACTAGCTCATTCCCTGGCAAAAACACTGTTGTGTTCACTTTCTGTATTTTTGTGTGTTGTTGTTGTTCAACCCTACAATGTTCTGATTATTTATGTGCTATCACATCACTAAGTCTGCTTGTCTGCTTCCCAAGGACATCTTAGTGGACGAAGAAGCAACTGATTGAGACTACAAATATCCAGCATTTGTACCCGACTAACTGGTTAACTTACCTCAAAAATGTACACTGGCTGATGTATCTTGTGCTCATGATTACGTGTATTGTAAACACCCGCTGCAATCTAATTAAAACCCTATTGCAGCTCACTGAATCGTCTCATCAAAATATTTGTTACAAATATTCATTATAGTAAGAAACCCCACTACTCACAGGTGGCTTTTCCAAGGGCGTGTTTTTATCTAAGTACTCAGCAGTAAGACTCTTATGTCCTTACTCACTTTTGTTCTTTTCACCATGTTACCCGCCTGGGCAGAGTAAGGCATCAACTAGGTGCCCTTTTTGATCAAAAATGCTGGAAGCCGAGGTACAGTATTTTCCTAAAAGAAGATTAGAATAAAAAAGTTTTCAATCACTGGCGAAAGGTAAGATGATCAGCCGTTGCATGGAGAAAGAGAGGCAAAGCATTGCAAGCCTTAGCCGCAGCCACCGGGAAAGCCTGGCTGCCCATGCAGTACAGTCGCACATGAGGAGGCAGCACTAGCAGAGAAGACTGAGAATGAAGACAGCGGGCAGGAACATAGCGCAGAAACTTAGCCTGTAAGTATTCTGCCCCTATTATATAAAATGCGCGATGGACGATGCACTTGGACTCAAAAAGAATTAATTTCTCAACCGGTAGCCAATGAAGCTGTATCAACAAAGGAGACATATGGTCTCCAAACGGAGTATGAAGGATGGATCTGGCTGTGGCATTCTGAAGAAGTTGAAGCCGGTTAATAAGAAAATGGGTCTGAACCAGATATAGTGAGAGTGGTGGACTGAATATAATAATGCAGCCTGAGAAGGATCCTAGAATCCCAAATCTGTGTGGATTTGGCATTCTATCATGGCCACCTGTATTTATTTTCGCGTGTGACATCATTGCATGCATGTTGGTTCTTTTGGCTGCCATTTTAGTTGCCACCAGGAGACTCTAATAAATGCTTTTTTATGAATTTCTTTTCTGAAGGGCAATGATCATAGGTTGCCATTGATTTGACAGCATACTTGTTCAGCTTTGGCTCAATTCTGGTACGTGCGGCAGCCTTTTTAGTTGCTGCTGGGAAACTCAAATAAACACTATTTTTATATTTCTCTTCTAAAGAGCATTCATTAAGTTGCCGTTAATTTAACAGCATATTTGTCAGCATTGCCTCATAATAGTTTTTTAAACTGTTGTTCAGGTGATAATCATACACTGTTATCCTAATTATAGGCACAGAAACGAGTGTTTCATTTGAATGCTATGATAAAAAGAAACTAAACACACATATGAAAAAATAATACTAAATAATAAAATGTCTAGTTTGCAACATTACGTTTTTTACAGGGGTTTGCCTAGACCTCTTCTGTAGGATGTAGTACCCTATCATCCACTGCTTATCAAACGATCTCCCTAGAATTATTCTGCAGGATGCAGTACATGTGATCCATTGCTTATCCAGAGATCGGCCTAGAACCCGTCTGTGGGATGCAGTACCCTATCATCTACTGCTTATCCAGTGATCTCCCTAGAATTCCTCTGCAGGATGCAGCACGCCACCATCCATTGATTATGCAGTGATCTGCCTAGAACTCCTCTGTGGGATGCAGTCTCTGATCATCCATTGCTTATCCAGTGATTTTCTAGAGCTCATCTGCAGGATGCAGTACCCTGTCATCCATTGCTTAACAAGTGATCTTCCTAGAATTCTTCTGCAAGATATATTACCCTATCATCCATTGCTTATCAAGTGATCTCCCTAGAAATCTTCTGCAAGATGCATTACCCTATCATCCATTGATTATCATGTGATCTTCCTAGAATTCGTCTGCAAGATGCATTACCCTATCATCCATTGGTTATCATGTGATCTCCCTAAAATTCTTTTGCAAGATGCAGTACCCCATCATCCTTTGCTTATCCAGTGATCTGCCTAGAACTATTCTGCGTGATTCAGTACCCCATCATCCTTTGCTTATGCAGTGATCTGCCTAGAACTCTTCTATGTGATGCAGGACCCTATCATCCATTGCTTATCCAGGGGTCTGCCTAAAACACTTCTGCGGGAAGCAGGACCCTATCATCCATTACTCGTCCATTGATCTGCCTAGAAGTCTTCTGCGGGATCCCGTACCCTGTGATCCACTGCTTATCGAGTGATCTGCTTGTCATTGTCTGTGGGATGCATTACTCTATTAACCATTGCTTATCCAGTGATCATTCTAGAGCTCTTCTGCAGGATGCAGTACCCTATCATCCACTGCTTATGCAGTTTTCTGCCTAGAGCTCTTCTGCAGGATGCAGTACCCTATCATCGATTGCTTATGCACTGATCTGCCTAGAACTCTTCTGTGGGATAAAGTGCCCTATCATCTATTAATTATACAGTGATCTGCCTAAAATTCTTCTACAGGATGAAGTAACCTATCATCCAATGCTTATCCAGTGATCGGTCTAGAGCTCCTGTGCAGGATACATCACCTTATAATCCACTGCTTATCCAGCGATCTGCCTAAAACCCTTCTGCAGGAAGAAGTACCCTATCATCCAGTGCTTAGCCAGTGATCAGTTTAGGACTCTTCTGCCGGGTGCAGTGCCCTATCATCCACTGCTTATGCAGTGTTCTGCCTAGAGCTCTTCTGCGGGATGCAGTACCCTACCATCCATTGCTTAATCAGTGATCTGACTCGAATTTGCCAGATGCAGTACCCTAGACTTCTAAAGATGGTTCTGACTTTTTTCACACAGTTTCTATAAATGGTTGGTTTGACCTACAAAATCTGTTCTTTTCTATCAAAAGCACGTGTTGCCCCCAAATCTAGGTTCTGTGCCTTTAAAAAGTAGGATAAGTGCTCTGAAAACTTAAAAAAGTCCTGCTCACTTGATAGTCCAGACAAGATAGCCCTGCTATTAGAATGCATTTAGTTGAAGTGTAATGAAAACTAGTGGTTTAGTGAGTGACGTATCCCCCACCCCCAAGTCTAAATTCAAGAAAGAAGGCAATGTTTGCCTTTTTAAAGTGGCCCGATATATTTTCCTCTGGACAGGCTCTCAGAGAATCTGTTGGACATGCTAACAATTTCCCAAGGTAGTTCAGCTGTGTTTTATGTGAACATCAAAATACACAAGCATGGGGCCAGCAACAAAACAGAAGCAAAAATTGAAGCAATGTAAACATTAATAACAAAAGGATTCATAGTTCCAAGAAATGCACTGTTTGTTTTGGCTATGAGCATTCTGGCTGGGCATTTTTAGAAGAATAAAATAGATGCACAGTGTGTTGAATATGGACCTCTCCATTTGTAAAGAACGTTACCTGTGAGCCATTCAACACCCACACAGGAGCTAGAAAGCAGCACTTAAGAACGTCTGAGAGATGCCAGTCCTGCAGGAGCTAAAGTGAAGTGAACATCTTCAAAGAGCCTATCAAGTGAATTAAGAGATATGCTTTAACTGCAACAGGTATAGCTCCAAAGGTGAAATGGTTGTAAAAGGTAGAACTAGCAATGGTACAGACTCAGTTCCCAATAGTTTCTACTCGCGTCGACCACTGGATATCATAGAATCACATATTTGCCAACATTGCATCACAATTCTCTACTTTCCCTGCAACAATTAAGCATAATCCATCTGGATCACTTTTCGATTTGTAGATGAACATCAGCGGCCTCATTACAAAAGGGCAGTTTCAAAAATTGGTAAACACCACCACAGATAAGTGAACTCCCATTTCAGAAAATATCACCTAATCGTTAAATCCATTTAGTGGGTAACTGCTTGCCGTAATTACGTTTTTACAAGCAATCCTCAAACAAAAGTCTATCGAACAATGCAGAACGTTCCTTCCCAAAATAAAGTTAGCATAGAGTTGGTTTTAAAAAGGGTAGAAGAACCTTCAACCAGATGCCGCAATCAATATCGTGTGCTTTGTGTCGCCGTGTTGGAGAAGTGGTCTGGGCCACAGGAGCCCTGTACTTGCCCCGGAAATTGACATATGTGATAACTACCCTTAGGCATTTTTGGCTAGCATCTTGAAATGCAAGACAGCCTTTCACTGGCTTTATTTTTACTGTTGATATGATTAGACCTAGTCCTCCCCATTATTCGGATTCAGAATCTTTAACAACCTGATTAAGGAGGTGTTCCCCAGGAAGAGCTAAAACTGACAATCTGTGATGGGGGAAGCACACACACAGGCAGTGTGCAGTCGATCCTCATTTACATGTCATATCAGAAGTAGTATTGTTTTATCGGGGGTCTTCAGAAGGTGAGGAACAAGAAACCAAGCTTTCAAGTGTGAAAATAAGTAGATGTTGAATGAGAAACAACCTTAAAAACAAATATTGGCAATGCCAACAGTTTGAGCTTTAGTGTAGGCATGGGAAAAGGCACTTACCAGGCCACTGCCATAGTGGTATTATCTGGGCATTGATGGTAGCAGGTGCAAAATCATGCAAGTACATGGGCACAAAATAGCAGTGCCTGGCACATACCTAATGCTCATACACAACCCAAAACTATTGGCTTTGCCAATGCTTGTTCTTAACGGGACTTCAGTGAAGACATGCATAGTGCTTATCAACCAAGAGGTTGAATGCAGATCTGGTTAAAACATTTTTATTACACTAATAGCGGGTTTAGAACTTCAATGAAGTAATTAGCTCTCCGAAGACTGCTTTGAGAAAAAAACTAGCAGGCACTTCGAAATCAAAGTTTGATGGGAAGGCAAAGAGTTCCCATGTGGGATGTCACTGTTTATTACACAGGACACGCCAAGTAGGGAACTCCGTCCCCTACAATGGATGTGGAGCACAACAAAGCGCTTTTTAGTTTTAATATGCTACAGATTCTTTTGAGTAGGTCTCCAAACCGTCTCGCACTCAACCTCCACAAACACCCCGTGTCACAATGGACCAGGAACCAGGCCGGTGTGTATCAATAAGATATTTATTAATTTATTATTCATTATAAAGAATTATAATCAAAATACAGCACAGCCACTAATGTTGTGGCAACACAAAATGAAATAATATCTACAAAACAACCATGTTAACATATAATATCACAGTTACTTGCTTTTTTTTAATGGCAGAACAGAAAAAGAACAATTTCCCACAAAGTGATAGGACCAACGGTTTAGCACTCCCCCTGGAACACTCACCCCCAAACATCAATTCGACTTGATTCCTTTGAATGGAAGGCAGTGGCAAGGAGTAGGAATGGAGAGAGAGAATCGGATTTGGGGTAAAACCCACCACCACAAGATGGGAAGACAGCAAAGAAGGAAAACCTGTTTTTGGAGCAAAAGGGAAGAATGGGGTTTTGGTAATTTCTCACAACTGCTAGGGGACAGAATAGAAGGAAATTCATATTGCTTACACATAGGAGGTAGGGAAAGTTTAGAGAATACTAATCAGCACACCAGGGCAAATATAGAAATGAATTGGGAGAAAGCAAAAGCAAAGGGAAAATACAGTGGCAAATGGAAATTCATTTACAATGGGACTTCCAATGACAGACAGCTCTGGAAAGGGGTTTACCTTACAATAAGAAAATCGGTTTTCAGTGACAAGGACAGAGGCACATAACAGGTAGACTTCTAGGCAAAGGGATTGCTCCCAATGGGAACCACGGTTTGGGTTTAATAGGACAGGTGAAAATTGATATTTGTTTGGTAATGCACATAATACACAGACACATTCGGTTTTAAGTTACAAGGAGAATAATTATTTTTCGGAAGCACTTAACGACTATAGCAATTAAATAAAAACACCAGGGACGATATGGTGGATTTCGAATTTCAATAATTTTGAACCATGAATTTCAATGGAGGAATTCATTGATTTACTGAAAAAAATACTATGGATTTACACAGACAAATGAGAGGTTTTTCAAAGTAGTTATGCTAACAGACACAGGCAAATGAGATTCTTCTATGGGGAGATGACTGTATTACACTGGCAATTTGGGGTTTTCAATGGGGTATTGGATTAAATGCACTACTTCAAAAATGAAGGGTTTATTCAATTTAGGGCTGGGGTTATATGCTACTTACAAAACAAGCCTTGGTTTAGGATTCAGGAAAGCCAGCTGGATCTCAGGACACTATGACCAAATTGGGCAAAGGATCTGGTCACTGCACTCTCAAAGATGGTAAGGTTCAGCAGCCTTCTTTCCATCCTCTTTTTCCTGTCTCCCCGGTTTTGGTGTGTGTCTCTCCCGAGTCCTAGTACAGTCCCCCTTATATAGAAGAAATTACATCACTAACTTTACAATCTAGGCGGAGTACCCTGTAGTTATCACTGCTGCTCATATTGGACAGTTATCATTCCTCTCTTTGCCCACTGTCAGGACTAGTTCAGGGGAGGAGAGCACCATTTGTCTGTTTGCTTTTATTACCTTCCTTTGTCCTCATTACCACTTTTTGGCAAAAACGAGTTATGTCTCATAATTTCATAATTATACTAACCACTGCCATATGAAACAGATATTCGGTTTTCTCTGGTCATATGGAATTAGGTAAGCTGATCGCCAACTCCATACGATGTAGCATTACCCGATGGCACATTTTTGTCCTTTTCATAAAATGTACAAAATTATGAATCTGCAAATGATCAAGCATGTTCTTAATTTCATCTTCCATCTTTTCACCAACTGTCACATTTGTCACATGTTGAGATCAGCCAGAAAACTAGTCTAACTGGCCATTTCAGTCCCCAACGTCCTAGGTAAATGCAATGTATCTCTTTAAAACTGCCTGGAAATTACATGAAAAATGGCATGAAATTAAATTGATCCTCATTCTGATTGCGGCGCAAAATGCCTAAAAATAAAATCAGTCTTTTAATGTCAATTGGGAGTGTCTTGTTCCACATGTTGGAGGCCTGCCTCATCCCCCAGAGCCATCTGCCTTCCTCTGGGCTCTGCCGGTAAACAGAGTCCCTTTGAAATTGGCAGTTTGCTCATTGAAGTGGATGCAGGAAGGGCTCACACCTCCTGGCCATGCTTCAGCCACACTTTGCCTTCTTAGAAATCTCTGGGCTGCTGCCTTCATGTCTGCAGAACAGGGAATTATGATGCCCTCAGCAGCCTCACATTTTATTGCAGGATGGTTATAGGATATGTGTGATATCCAATGGGAAGTGGGGCTTTGTCATCATGAATTTCCTGCCTTCATGCCAGAACTGGTTTTACCTGTAGTAAGGGCCTATTCAAAGGTGACTGGAGTTTTGTGGGTTGGAACATAATATGCATTTGCTTTGGTCAACCCCCCACCCCACATTATATTTTTCTGACACTTCTCTGTGTGAGCAGTGCTATTTGTTTCCACTGTGGCTTTTTAAAGCAGTTTTTCCTTTCACACAAGTGCAAGGCCGTTTTTGGTTTCAGTGTAGAAATTCTTGCCACTCATGTGAAATAAGAGCAAAACAAGTCCGTTTTTGGTGGCAGTGTTTAAATGCTGCTGTTCAGATGAGAGGGGCGTCTGTCTAGGGCTTTAAATGCACCCTTCCTCCACTCTCTGCCCTTTACAACAAATCCATAAAAAGGATTGCAAGACTTGTCCTTGGCCTCAAGCCCTGGGATCGTATCTCTCCAGCTCTGAAATCCCTTCATTGGCTCCCAGTGAATGCAAGGATTACATTTAAAACCATCTGCATTGTCCACAAGGATTTCTGGGGCCTGGGTCCAAAATACCTTCAACTATCCCTCAGTAAATACATCCCCTCTCGAGCCCTTTGCTCCTCTACCTCTAACTCCCTCAGGGTCAGTCGTTTTTCAAAGAAGTGAGCTGGGGGTAGATCTCTGACTTCAGCTGGGACCTCCCTTTGGAACTGCCTCACTGCCACCTTGAAACTTGAGGAGAGCCATCTACGGATCCGGAAGCCCTTCAAGACCTCCCTCTTCACTTCTACCTTTGCCCCGCTTCTCCCCTGCTGATTTGTTTTAATCTCCCTGCACTGTGTACCTGGCCACCCTCTGCCCTTTCCAGTCCAGGTACCTGCTCACACTGCCACCGTCCTGCATTGCCTCCGGGCCACCCCTTGCACTGGGGCCTGTATCTGTACCCATACAGTCCCCCACCCACTCTTCTTATGCACTTATCAGATACACCCTATCTGACTAACCTAGCACTTTGCCACCTACCGGCTGCACTACCACTGTTTATCACCTTTATTTATTAATTTGACTTTTATTTATGTTGTTCTCTTCTATGCTCTGCACTTTCAAATTCCTCCCCCCTTCCATGTACTTTCCCCCTTTTTCCTTCCCCATGCACTTGCACGTTCTCAATGTCACTGGGCCTAGTAAGATCATTGTGTTTGTTTCTCCCCATGTCTTCCTCCCTTCGACTGGTCGCGCTCTGAAACACCTGTGTATGTGCATGATATAAATAAAATATCATATCATATCATACCCCACAGGGAGGTGTTTTGGGTGGGGAGGGAGATAGGGATTAGCATGGCCATGGCCAGTCAATGAGTGGGCATATAAACAAACGAAACCTACAAGCTGGGTGTCCCTCCTCATATGCCATCTATCCCTATCTGTACTCTAATCCAGTAGTTTCAGCTGATAGGTGGTGCAAGTGCCACTAAATAGCCTAAACTAATGAGATGTTCTGCTTGGCAGCCTAGGACAGTGGGCTTGCAAGCCTTGAGTGTATGATTAGACCATTTGCTGGCATATTGCTGATTGCTCACAAAGCAATTGCTGCCTTTGAAATATCTTCTGCAGCAGCTTGCATGGTCACAAGGTGCGGCGTGGCCATAATGGGCGTGGGGGCATCAACCCACCAATACCCTTGCCCATTATGGAGGAGCGGCGCCAGACCACTGTATACATTGAGCACTCCATTAGCTGCTTTCTGCAGCTAAGGGAGAACTCCTGGGCTGGCCTAAATTGTCAGAGAAACATCATTTCCCTTTGGCAGTTTTGTTCCGCAGCACAAATGACCAATGGACCATGTAAGGCCCGGGGCATTTTGCTTCCTCAGCCTTGAACGTCTCAATGTGCATAGAGAATGCTCCTGTGCCTCCCCACACATTCAGATTGATGGGAGAACTGACAATGGAGTAAGTCAACTCCTGAGCACATGTGCAGGAACCAGGAAGTGCACTTCGCTTCCTGGTTCCTGTTCGTGCTGTTTGGGAGCTGGTGTTCGGACCGGGGCTGGAGGTAAGAGGTATTTTAGTATGTACTGTGTATGGGTGACTGAGTGAGTGTGTGATGAATGGATGCGCGTATGAATGAGCAAGTGTATGGTGTATGTGTGCGTGTGTCAATGAGCGAGTGAATGTTGTGCGTTAATGAACAAGTGAATGTTGTGTGAATGCAGTGTTGGCTGGTAATTATTTTAAGTGCAGGGGCATGAAGATTTCCCACAAATATGCCAGAGTGACCGAGCGTAGCGAGTCTGTCCCAACCCATCAAGGGGGGTTTGCGGAGGTTCTCAATTGAGAAATGGTTTGGTATAATGGGTTAAAATGGTGCATCATACAGCACTTTCTGGGAAGAATTGTGTAAAAAGCCAGACAGTTTACAACTGGTTTTGTAGCGTTACTCCAATACAAAAGTCCAATAGAGGCAAGTTACTAGCAGAGCACAGGAACATTTCCCAATACATTTTCATGATGCCTTTGCCCACGATAGATGCCAGTATACAACATTTTCATTTTGTGAGTGCCCATACATTTCCATGCTTGCTGCACCAATATAATATATATAGTGTGAGCAGGCGGCAGGAGTGCCGCAAACCGCGTAAACTAACTTGGGAGAGCCGTGATGAATGGCGGCTGCACATTGGTGCATCGTGATATGCTGCATGAATTATGGGAAATTAAATAAAGGAATGGTAAACAAATTTGCGTCCTGACATTGAGTGAATAGAACAGTGGAAGGAGAGTGCTCCTCAATCACTGGTGGCTTTGCAGGCTGGGGAAAAAAAATAAAAAAAAAAAAATATATATATATATATATATATATATATATATATATATATATATATATATATATTTACATTTGAAAAAAAAACAGGAAACCATTAATGAAATCCTGAAGGGGGATTGCACTCCAAAAGAAAAAAACGCCAGCACGTAACTTCACAAGATTAAAAGATTCAGGTAACCAACCCGAGTATCAAGTCCTGATATTATTCAGTTTTATTAAATGACAAAAGTAAAAAAAGAGAAAAGAAACGGTATGACACGTTTCACAGCGTCCTCACCACTTGTTCACATGGGAGTTCAAAAAACACCCAGTGGCACTACAAATCCACATAATTAGTCTCTAGTTTTGTCCCTCACTGCTGTGCACTTTCTCTTTCCATGCTTTGTGGTTAACATTGTTAGGCAGGACATTTGTAAGTTACTGCGGCCATTTTACAAAGATAAAATATACAATTCCGCTATACTTGTACATACATCTTGAAGCATACCAAACATGCAAAATATACGGTATAAAGACCAAAGTGCTTAAACCGTGCATTCAAGAGAACATTCTACAAAATATTATGAAGTTCCAAATTTATAAAGGAATAAATAAGAAAATGCAGATGACAGCCGTATGGTTAAAACCAAATCTCACTAAACTGTGAGTTCACAAAGTGCTAAGTGCATATATTTAATGGCTGCCATTGCAGATACTTTGGACCAAATCTAATGATAAAATCAATTCCAAAGTGCTTAGTGCATATATTTTTTTTTATAGCTGCCATGATATTGCATATAATTTGGGCCAAATATAGCAATGATGCCAACTTTAATGTGCTTAGTGGATAGATGTCATATCTGCCATTATGTTATCTCACATTTTTGAATGTTTTGTATAATAACTCTACAAATCACAGTGATTGTCACACAATATGAATTAAAAGTATAGTAATATTCTAGAATAAAATGGATTACTGGACATCATGCTCAATTATATCTTAGATGCATATTTCAATATAAACCTTGCCTGGCGTAATGAGATTCACCAACATTTAATTTCCCACAATAGGTCTTATTCCATATTTCGAACCCCAACAATATCCACAAGCCAATAGTACAATTTTCATATTGAGAAGGAGATGCACACATAGTTGGGCCTAACAAACTTGTTTTGGCACTAAGAATCTCTCATACATATTTAAAGGCCTGAATATTTTGATAAAGTTCATAGTGCTTATCTTGTCTATAAACAGACCTATATGTCATCTATTGCTTGTAATCATGGAGGGCCTCACCACTATTGATTATGTCGGACAGCTGTAGAAAAATGTTCAAATTCATATTTAGTAAGAATAGAGAATGCCTGATTTCATAGAGGGCATGGGACAGACAAACGCTTTCTTATTTATCGACACACTGAATATACATTTTGTATTGTTAAGTGCCTAAAAAAGTGTACAGTTCCTCATCAAGGTTGTGTCCCTTTGGTTTTTTAGTTTCAAGATCTAATATAAACCAGGTTTCCATTTCCAAAACATCCAGGAAAATTATTGACTCCCTACTGTGTGTTTCTGTAAATTTTAGTTTTAGATCGTTGATGTTCAAAATGTTTACAAAATTGAGCCAATCTTTTTCATCTCTGTTCCATAGGATAAACAAGTCATCTATGAATCTTAGCCATAGAACCACCTGGTTTTTATATATCGGCTGTTGATCTCTGTCCGAACTACGGACTTTTCCCACCACTCCATTGTCAAATTTGCGTATGGTGGAGCAAGGCAAGTCCCCATGGAAGTACCATGTAACTGATTATAGTATTTGTTATTGAACAAAAAGACATGGGGCCTCATTACGAGTCAGCCGGTCCGGAAATAATGATGGAGGTAAACCCGCCACCACTGTTGTTTCCGGACCGGCTGATCTCGAGTTCTGCAGGCGGGAGGCGTCACTCCCACCAGGTCTGACCTGGCGGGTTTAACACCACCCGCCTGCAGGCAGTGGAAACATTGGCACCATTACAGCATGGTGCCGGTGTTTCCACTTCCCCATTCCCATGGAGTCCTATGGGACTTCATGGGAATGGGGATTAACAGAATTCCGCCTCTGGAATTACCGGGTCACTGGGGTTGTAATGCCCCGGTGAGTCTGGCAATCACGAATGGGGAATGGTAATGTGAGTCCAGCAGTAACCTGCCAGAATTTCCGGCACGGTTACTGCCGGACTCGTAATGAGGCCCATTGTTTTTTAGACATAAATCCACCATTTCTATAATCATCTGGCCATGGGCAAGAAAGTTCAATGATCTAATGTCCAAATAGTGTTTGCACGCTTTTTCCCCATCAATGTGTTCAATTGAAATATAAAGAGAAACTACATCTATTGTGGCAAACATATAGTTTTTTAAAAAATGTCTTCATTGTTTTCCTTCTTTTTTTTTAAACAACAACAAAACACATAACATGCAAACAACCCTAACACAACTGGATTATTGGCACCTTGCACTGATTTTGTCCTTCTGCTATCGTTCCATAACTCTCACCGGCGACCTTGTTATTTCAATCCGAACCTCCCATTGGGTCAGTCACAGGGTCTGGTGTGCATATCCTTGGGCTTCATGCTCAGTCCTCCTAGTTTGTTTATTGATCCTCTGTTCTCGTGGGATCTTCGCAGTCTCCCTCCTCTCCGTAGCCAAACAAATCCTGCATTAGGGAGTCCCATGCAGTTAATTTATACGCTGTTTCTCCTTCTCCTCTTGTCACTGCTCTTATCCACACCACAGTCTCTGCCTGCATCCACTTCTGGAGATCCGACCATGATGCTTCTATCTTCGGGCCCTCCCTTGACTTCCATGTCATTGCTATTCTTCTCTTGGCCAATATACATATTAGGTCTTTCATCTTCACTAGGTGCGATTCCTGTTTGCTCCCTCTCGAAAAGGGACCCAGTAGGTACTTTTCCGGGTGCTCCGCCTGGATTTGGAGTCCACTTTGTGGTATCTTGGTTCTGATCTTATCCCAAAAATCCTGTATCACTGGGCAAGACCAAAACATGTGTACCATATCCGCTTCCTCCGCTGAGCAGCGGGGGCACCTATTCTGATTCCCCATCTGGACCTTATTCATCTTCTTAGGTGTGGATATGCTCTATGCGTTATTTATAGCTGCCCCTGTCTGAATCTTGCATTTCTTGATGCTTCTTTTGGGTATCGTAGTGCCCTGGTCCATTCTTGGTCACTAAGAGGCCTCCCTAGCTCCTCCTCCCAACGCTGCCTCGTGTGTTGCTCCTGTGGGTTATTTGCTCTTAACATATGTTCGTATAGCCTGGAGGTTGTGTGCGTTCCCTTTGCAATGTAGTACCATACATCTAATGTTGTCTCTTTCTCCTGGTCTACCCATTTTCGCCAACTTTTATTAATGTTTCTTATCATGCTATTGTTTAGGATGAATTGGCCCGCATATATTTCATGTTCGTCCACCATTTCGTGGAAGTCTGCCCACCTTCCCTCTCTCTTCAGGTCCCTGATTTGTGCTACACCCTTAGCTTCCCAGTGCAATCGATATGCTGCTAGTGTGTTTGTGTCCCCTCCTAAGAGGCCTGCTAGAGGGATTTGTGCCGAGTGTGGATCTTTTGTCCCTAGGAGTTTCCACACTCTGTTCCATAGCTCCACGGCAATGTTGAACATGTTCGGTAGGGTCCTAAGCAGGGGTCTGTCAAGCCATGGTATTTCTCTTAAATAATATTGTTTCAGTGCCGGCTAAAAGATGTGTGCGTCTATTGTTTTGTCCTCCCCCAGCCATTTTACTGTGAATTGCAGGAGGCCCTGCTAAATAGTACTTTTTTGAAATCTGGTAGTCTGATGCCCCCTTCTTCATAGTCCTTCTGCAAGGTCCTTATCACAATCCTGTTTCTTCCCCCCATAGGAACGAACGTGTTATCGGGTTTAGTTTGATGAAAAAGGCCCTGGGAATGCTGTATGGGATGTTCGTAAAGTAATATAATAGGTGGGGTAGTACCACCATTTTCAGGAGAGCTGCTCTTCCAATCATCCCTAGTGGAAGTGTTCCCCAAAAGGCCATTGACTTCTGTGTTTTTTCCAGGGCAACGAGTGTGTTGGATGTATGGGTATCGGCGGTGTCATGATGTATATCTATGCCCAGATATTTGAAGGAGCGGGCGCCCACATCAGGCCCAGGTCCGGTAGGCAATCTGGGGGGGACACATTTTAAGCCTGCCAGGGGGAAGATAAGGAACTGTTAATTGCTATGACCGAAAGTCTGGTGTACGCCTCTAAGAGGCAGGGTAGGTTTGTGGCTGGGTTGTTTACGAATAGCAGCATGTCGTCTGCGTATAACGAGATTTGGTGGAGTACCCCATCTGTGTCTATCCCAATGTCTCCATATTCTGCTCTAAGAAATACCTCCAGTGACTCTAAGGCCAGGATATACAACATTGGTGACAGTGGGCACCCCTGCTTTGTTCCCCTATGTATCCTCCACTCTTTGGAGATGAATCACCCAGTTTTCACCCTTTTTCTGGGTTCCTTATATAATAGTCTGATTCATCGAGGAACCCCTCCCCGATACCAAAGTGAGCAAGTACACTCACCAGCCACTCCCAGCACACAGAATCGAAGGCTTTGACAGCGTCAAGGGAAACTATTGCGCTCTAGTCTTGTTTTTGATTTGTCTTATCTATCACGTGGTGTAATCTGCGGAGGTTCCACAACGTATTCCGTCCCGGGACATAGCCTGTTTGGTTTGGGTGAATCAGCGTGGGTATTACGTATTTTAAACGGTTGGCTAGGACTGCCATTAATATTTTGGCATCTTGATTGATGAGGGATATTGGCCTGTAGGAGGCGCATTTCCTGGGGGATTGCTCTGGTTTAAGGATCAGAACGATTATTGATTCCGACAGGCTAGTTGGCAACCGTATGCTCTCGTATGCGTCTTGAAATGTCTCAAGTAGTTTTGGGGCAATGACGCTCTTGTACATCTTATAGAACTCTCCCAGGAGCCCATCCGGGCCTGGGGATTTGCTGGTGGGAATTTCTGTGATCACACTCTCTATTTCTTCCACTGTAAGGGGTGCGTCTAGTAACTGGGCCTGTTCTTCTGCTAGCCTTGGTAGCCCTATTTCTACCAGTGCATCCGTTATGTCCTCTGGGTCTATCTCCGGATTCGGGGCATACAGTTGCTCATAGAAGCGGGCAATTAGAATGTTAATGTGTTCTTGGTCTCTAATCTCCCTCCCAGTGTGGTCTTCTAGCATTGTTATAGGTTTTTTTTTACTTTCCTGTCTGGTAAGCCATGCCAGGAACCTGCTGGGTTTGTACCCTTCCGCATGTAGGCGCTGCAGGTACCTCCCATAGTTCAGTCTCCCTAATTTTTCCCACAGTGACATACATTCTGTCCGCAGCTCTACCAGTTCCCCCGGTTCCTCCCCCTCTATCCCTGCTCGTTGTTCCCTTAGTTCAATCTCCCCCTCGAGTTTGCTCAGCTCCCTCATGGCCGCTCTCATCAGTCCTCCAGTTTTACCTATTGCCGCTCCCCTTATTACTACCTTTAATACTTCCCACACTGCCTTCATTCGGCACGAAATAGTCTTCTATCACCTCTTGGAGGTGTTCTTCAAACTCGCCCTCTCTCAGGGCCTCTGCTCGGAGTCGCCATGTTGGTATCGGGGCTTTCCTGTGGGTGTATGCCCATGTCGCCACTATTGGGGCATGATCAGAAAGTGTGCACGCTTTAATGGTGATTCCTGTGATGTCTTGCAATGATTCCCTGCCTGTGAATATATAATCTATACGTGTGAATGTTCCATGTGGTGCGCTGTGGTGTGTATAACCCCTCCTCTCTCCATGTACCTGCCTCCATACGTCCACCAGCTGTAGCTACTCCAGGGTCCTATGTAGTTCTTTAGCTGGGGGTGCTGGCTTCTTATGTTTATCATCAGACCTGCCGAGGAGGGGGTTCAAAGTGCAGTTGAAGTCGGGGCCCAAATGAACGTTGCCTCCCTGTACTGTGCTAGCTTGGGTGCTAGCTTCTTGAAGAAGTCTGTTGCATCATGGTTTGGGGCGTAGGTGTTGACCAGGCGCACTTCTTTGTTTTCGAGCATGCCATGCACTAGTACAAGCCTCCCTTCTGTGTCAGTCTCCTGCTTGAGTAGCTGGAATGCGACCCCTGGGGCAATCCATATTAGTACTCCTCATGCAAAGTTCGAGTATGTGGCACTGCATGTCTGTCCTCCCCATTTTTTTTCCACCTTGGCTTGTCTGTCTGTCGTTCCGTGTGTCTCTTGTAGCATCGCTATCTTGATTTTCATCCAGTTTAGCCAGACGTAGACCCTGAGTCTCTTAACATACGCATTGAGTCCTCTCACATTCCAGGTTGCTATTGTTAGTTCGTCTGGTCCCATGGTCTCCTCTTTTGGCCTAGCTTCATTGTCCCACTGCCGTGTCCTTGCACTCTGCCCTTTGATCTCCCCGTATCAATATCTCTCAGAGCTCTAGTCATGGATCCTTTCTTCTTAATGCAACCGTGGTTGCCGCCGCAGAGTTTCTGCCCTAAGTTGCTCCGGTCGCTTTGTGCCTGTATTACTTCATTGTATTTTGCGGTGTTCATTCCGCTATTTGTGCCATGTGCCACCCATTCACTCCATTCAACGTCCTTAACCTTAACAAAAACTGAAGAACTAATGCCCAGCCACCCTCCCCCTGCTCGGGCTCCGCTGCTTCTCTCGTCGTGCTCCTTTGGGAGGGGCAGACTCGCTACAGCGTGATGTCTTAAAACTGACATTCAAACTAATAGTTCATTCTTTCCGGGGGTGCTGCTTCTCTCAGACAACACAGTTAAGGTGGGGGCTGATCCCTACTCTGTACTTGCTTCTAGCTTGTTTACTTATGTAGTGCTTATTTTCGTTGTTCCAAATTGCCTTTATTACTCCTCATTGGGGTCTGTTTTCGTCGTTGCTGGCATTTCGCTGCCTCAATTGGGGGATGCCTTGTGAGTCCATCCAACTGTGGGCCTCGTCGGTGGAGTCAAAAAAGCATGTTTTGCCTTGGTGTATCACCTTGAGTTTTGCAGGGAACAGGAGGGTGTACCTCACCCCTGCAACCCTGAGGCATTCTTTGTTGGGCTGAACTGTGCTCTCTGCCTCTGGACCATAACCGTATAGTCTGAATACACTGAGATCTTGGAGGAGTTTCTGGTGATTACCCCCCCTTCCTTGAGAATGTTAGTATTTTCTCCCTGCCCCTATAATTCATGATCCTAGCAATCATCGCCCTCGGGGGGGCACCCGGCTGGGGTCTCCTGGTCAAGGCTCTGTTTGCCCTTTCTACCACAAAGCCCTGGGATAGTGTGCCAACTCGGATCTCCTGGAGCAGCAAGTTTTCGACATACTCTGTGGGGTCGTTGCCTTCCTCGCCTCCCGGAATTCCAATTATGCTAATGTTGTTCCTCTGTGCTCTTCCCTCTGCGTCCTCCGCTCTCCTCTCCAGAACCTTGACTCTCTGTAGTACCTCTGACATCTGCCGTGTTTTGTTGTACCTGCTGTTCCGTCGCTGTTGCCCTCTCTGTTCAGTTCCTTGCGTCCTGGCAAAGGAGACCGACATCCACCATAACTGTGTCCAATTTCTTTTCTAGAGATGCTTTCAGGGCCCCTATTGCTGGGTCCATCTTATTTTCACGGGATGCTTTCAAGGAGGCAATTGCTTCTAGTATTGGACCTTTGTTGGCGCTTTCCGCTTTATCTGGAGAGTTATTTGCGGCTGCTGCCATTTCCGTTGGCGTTGACTGTTTATGCCCAGCTGCCTTAGTAAAGGTTTCCATGCTTACTTGCTTGGTTTTCCCTTCCGTTTTCTTATTTGGCATTGTGCTTGTACCTGCCTGAGGTGTCCCCCTCTTTCGGCTCTTTTCTAGTTGATTTGTTGTCTTAGTTATCGTGGGGGTGTTGTCCTTGGCGTGGACTGCTGGTATCGATCTTGGCTGTGTGCCACTTGCTGTGGCCTCTGTTTCTTCCTTTACGTTGTTTTCCCCTCTCCCCCGTGTTTGCAGGTCTTTTGGGTGTATGCCTCTTGGGTAACCTCTCTCCTTGTGGTATGGATGTTACACAGTTCTGGTAGGGTACGGTATCTATGAAGTATCCCTGTACTGGACCCTCCTATCCTTAGTGCCACCGTTACCCAGGGCTTCCAGGGGGTTCTTATCCCAGTGTGCGTACCCCTTTCGCCTCAGTCCTACTGCCCACTCGGGCTTCCCTCGCTCTTTCCATGCTTTGTCGGTGTGAACCTGCATAATATTTTGTCCCGGTCCCCTCTGCATCGCCTCCTTAGGCCGGTGGGGATCTGCCCTTTGTTTACCTCGTTTCCCCCTCCTTATTCCTCTCTTCTCTTCCCCCCGGCGTGCACCATGCCCTGGCGCCTTTTGTTTCCAGGTGTCGCACCTCGGGCCCGGATTAGAGCCTTTTCTGTGCCTGCTGCATTTGTTCCTCCGGGGAGGTAGCTGTCAACAAGGATCTTTCAGCCGAAGCGTATCAGCGAGTAGATTCGGCCATATACCGGTGTTCGCCTCGCACCAGAGCCTTTATTGCCAGCTGCGTGTGCGATGGGTTCAACATCAATGTTTGTATTTTATGGTGTCTCCCTCATCTGGCCTCAACTCCGGTTTTCCCGAGGTCCGCACCCGCCGTGGTACGGCCCTGTGTGCGCTCTGACTCTGCGTTGGGCTTCGTGGGCAGGGTTGGTACAGGCTCTCTGAAATCTGTTCGCTGCAGTCCCCGTCTGCGTCCTTGGCTCTTCCCTGCCTCACTGTCCTTCTTCCCCAGTTGCACTGGTCTCTGCGTTGTACGCCGCAGGTGTCCTTCTCGCCGGTCGTGTAGATTTGCCGGCTCTCTCTGGTGCGCCCTGCTTACTTTGTGTTGTGCGGCCAGGGTCCTCCCACAGCTCTCGCGCCCACCATTTTGATTCTGCAGGGCGATTCCCCTCCGGTGGTCTGTCTTCTGTTTCACTGCCCGATTCTCCCCGGGGGCTTCACCGAGTGGGCAGCAGGTGTTCTGGTGTCTATAGGGAAACTTTGGTGTTCTTCTGGAACCAATTTATGCTAGTTTTGTCGGATCTTGTCAGGATCACTCCAGAGCTCCTCAGCAGCGTGTCCTACTACATTGGCTGCTTAGCCACGCCCCCTCGTGGCAAACATATAGTTATTTTCCCATGCTATGCCATCAATTTTGCTTAGAAAATCTTTTGTATCACGCAAATAAGATGACAAAGTAAATACCACGGGCAAAAGAGTCTGATCTTTGTATTTGGACATGTTTTCTAATGCTGCTTCATTAAGTGTGACAATGGGTCTGTCAGGCAGACAAGTGAGGTTCTTATGCACTTTAGGCAAGAAATATATGGTTGTTGTGGTGGGGAATTTGTTCAGAAGGAATGTGCAGTCGTCGTCATCTAGAATGTTCAAATCTGTCAATTCTTTCAAAAGGCACTCGATTTTGGTAGTAATTTGCTGCATAGGATTGATGGATAATTCTTTATAACAGGTGATGTCCAGAAGCTGCCTTTGGGCTTCTCTAATATATTCAGTTCTCTTCTGAATGACAATATTAGTCCCCTTATCTGAGGCTTTAATGACTACGTCATTTAGATTTTGTAATTCCCACAGGATTTCTTTCTCCCTAAAGGAGAGATTGGACTTGATTGGTTTTTTCTTTGACCTTGCTTTCTTTAGGTCTTGAATCACTCAATCTTGGAAAGCTTCAATGAGTCCACCTGGTTGAAATATGGGATTGAACCTAGACTTTGTTTTCAGATCACACACAATAGGCCAATCAGTGTCTATATTGAGCATGTCCAATGGAGTTTCTGAGGTATCATTGGAGGATTCCCCTGATTCTAACTGTGCAAGGTCTAATAGCCCATCTAGGTCTTCAATGGCCAATGCTGTTTTACCTTGTGGCAACACTTTAGGCTTTATTTACGGTGGATTAAGAATGAAGAATTCTTTTTGTCTTATTTTCCGCATGTATTTGTGGAAATCAATTCTAGTTTCAGCATAATTATACGTTGCCGTCGGACAGAAATTAAAACCATATTGGAGCACTCTGGTTTATTCCTCAGTTAAAGTGTGTTTGGACAAATTAATAATCGTGTTGTCCGGACCACTAAAATTCATTCTGTTGTTTTCTTTCCAGACCGCGTTCTTGTGCTTCTGTTCGAGTCTGAAATGCTGGTTCCTTTGCCCCTCCTTGTTTTCTTGTTCCGCCATATACTTGTGATTTTGCCCAACCTCTTCCATGGTTCTTTTTTGGATTGCTGCATCCATCTATGCCCAACATCCTCATTTCGTCTAAAAAATGCACCTTTCTAGGCTGGTTGTCAATTTCACTGCTAGCAGAATCTGCTTCTGAAGTTGATGCTATCTCGCTTGAGACCGGGGTTGGTGGCTTACACTAGATGTTCTGGCTCATGATGTTTTTTCTTAAAAGGTCGAAACGGCGAGCAAATGTATATACTCTCCCCCTTTCGTAGTCTTCTTTATCACAGAGGAACAGTCCCACGTTTGCGTAGTTTTATTTCCTCTTTGTAGGTTTTGAGACTTTCATCAATACTTGCTCTTAATTTATTACTTTCTTCGCTGGGAGTTATTTTTGAGAGTTGTTTGCTTATTTCTTCCATTTTAGCCAATACCTTTTGCCTATCAATTCTGGCATATTTGATCACAATGTTTAGAACTCTTTCAGAGCACCCATTAGTCAAGTCTCCCCATTCTTTAAGCATCCCCGGGTCCCGATCTTCAAAGGATGGCGAGATTAGAATACGTAGGCCTCGTGAGATTCGGCCTACGTCTGCATAATTTTGCAGTGAATGTTCCTCCCACCACTTGCTGATTTCCTTTTTTTGGTACTTTTCTAGCTCCTTCAGCAAATTCATTTCATTTTTCTCTTTTGGCGTATTTCCTGATTGTGGAATACTCTTAGCAGCTGCATTTTCATGTTGTGTCTCACAAAACAGAGACTGTGCTTGCTCTCACCGTGTATTTTCTCTGTCAATTTGGGATGTCATATTTAAGAGTATAACTCTTCAATTTACTGGAAAGGATAGTCAGGAGGTTTGTTTCCAAGTTGAAATATCATCTGACAAGGAGAACAGAGAATTCTGGCGTTAAAAATGTGTGGTCTGATTGACATGAGATTGTCATGTATAGACTGCTGATACGAGCGGGGATAGAGCCGCACAGTTTAACCAGATTAAAGTTCGAAGACACTCACCAGTGTGTTGGACTCCCTGTCCATCCTCCGATGATAGAGGGCTCCTCTGCAGACGGATGCGTGTCTCCAAACAGCACCTGGGCACCATGCGTTTACACTCTAATCATCCACGTCTGGAGTGTAAGCATAGAAAGTCCTTTATGTGACTCAAGACTTTGCTCGCATCTGATCCTCAGCCGGTGTAAATCCAGCGCCCATCGTCTATATATATAGAGTGGGGGGATAAAACAAGCATATGTTTTATTACATGGTTAAACTGCCATTTTGGTGCAGCCACTGGGCATCAATGATAGATCGAGCATGATAAGTGTTATTACCTGACTAGAGTGGTATTTTAATGCAGCCAGCCTAGCTATTTATTACAGTAACATGGCATTTTAGTCTGGGCAATTATGATAAACTAAGCATTATAAGTGTTTTTACGTGCTCAGACTGACATTTCGATGCAGCAAGTCTAGTTATTTCTTACTGTTTTTACTTTTCTAGGCATCTATGCTAAAGCAAGCAGGTAACTGTTAGTATGTTGCTGGACACATTTTGGTGCATTCAGTCTAGTTATTTCTTACTGTGACATTGCATTTTTTTATTCATCATCAAGGGCAAAGCAAACATGTTAAGTGTTATTATGTGCCTAGACATTGTGCAGCCAGTTTGGACATGTTTTCTTATTGTGGCATGGCATTTATAATGGCAAATCCAATAGGAATATGTCTTGCAAGGGAATAATGCCATATATTAGCAGAGTCAGTGTCTTAATATGTGCAATGAAAATGAGTATGTTCATATTTGAGAATACTGGCACATATTGGTGCAGCCAGCATGCAAATGTATGGGCAGAGCGAGCGTGAAAATTGTTTTATACTGGCTTGTATTGAGGGCAAAGGCATCATGAAAATGTGTTGGGAAATGCTCCTGGGCTCTGTTGGTGACTTGCATCTATTGGGTTTTTGGATTGGAATTACCCTACAAAACCAATTGCAAACTGTATGGCTTACTGCCCCAGTTTTTCACAGAAGAGTGTGTTGTATAATGCACCGTTTTAACAAATTACTCTAAACAATTTCTTGTGGGGAGAAACACACCCGAACAATTGTTGGTTGATTTGGGCACCCTCAACATGCTCGGTGGCTCTGCCATATTTGTGGGAAATAGTTACGCCTCTCCAATTAGAAAAGTAAGCAGCCGCCATTGAGTAACGCGGGCAATTATTGCGGATTCTCTTTTTTTGTGTTAGCCGCTTGGCCTTGCACTATTAAACATGGGTTATTTTTAGGGTAACTATTTTGATTTGAACTATTTTGAGGCTGAGGATTTAAGTACTAGAGGAATAATGGCAGCAGATGTAAAATGTCGCAACCAATGATAATGGAAGGACATGTATCGGTATTCACCGAGTGACCTGGTGCTTCCTGGAAGACTGGGGAGAAGGAAGAAAAGAGTTGTGCAGCCCTCGTGATGAATTACGCACCCCAGATGCCCCATTGCCATTGATATAATTATAAGAAATAACATTTGAACTAAGTGAAATTGTATGTAAATAAAAGTATTCTCTATTGAGAGTATACATCCAACGGTATAAAACATAATTTTGAGAAAGTGAAATTGCATGAAAGTAAAAAAAAAAAAGTATTGGGTTGTTTATACTAAACAGTATCTGTGACTAAATGAATGTCAACAGATATTACAATGCCACTTTTAATTATTTCCTGTTGCCAAATGGGCCAGTGCGTATCACAAACATATGTGCTACAAAACCATTATATTAAAAAAAGACAGTCACAAGGGGGCACGGATGGGGTGGTGTTCAAACAGTTAGCTACAAAACCATTATATTAAAAAAAGACAGTCACAAGGGGGCACGGATGGGGTGGTGTTCAAACAGTTAGCTACAAAACCATTATATTAAAAAAAGACAGTCACAAGGGGGCACGGATGGGGTGGTGTTCAAACAGTTAGCTACAAAACCATTATATTAAAAAAAGACAGTCACAAGGGGGCACGGATGGGGTGGTGTTCAAACAGTTAGCTACAAAATCATTATATTAAAAAAAGACAGTCACAAGGGGGCACGGATGGGGTGGTGTTCAAACAGTTAGCTACAAAACCATTATATTAAAAAAAGACAGTCACAAGGGGGCACGGATGGGGTGGTGTTCAAACAGTTAGCTACAAAACCATTATATTAAAAAAAGACAGTCACAAGGGGGCACGGATGGGGTGGTGTTCAAACAGTTAGCTACAAAACCATTATATTAAAAAAAGACAGTCACAAGGGGGCACGGATGGGGTGGTGTTCAAACAGTTAGCTACAAAACCATTATATTAAAAAAAGACATTCACAAGGGGGCACGGATGGGGTGGTGTTCAAACAGTTAGCTACAAAACCATTATATTAAAAAAAGACAGTCACAAGGGGGCACGGATGGGGTGGTGTTCAAACAGTTAGCTACAAAACCATTATATTAAAAAAAGACATTCACAAGGGGGCACGGATGGGGTGGTGTTCAAACAGTTAGCTACAAAACCATTATATTAAAAAAAGACAGTCACAAGGGGGCACGGATGGGGTGGTGTTCAAACAGTTAGCTACAAAACCATTATATTAAAAAAAGACAGTCACAAGGGGGCACGGATGGGGTGGTGTTCAAACAGTTAGGATGCATGCTGAGCAGTCGAAAAGCTATATGTTATTTTTATCATATATATATATATATATATATATATATATATATATATATATATATATATATATATATATATATATATATATATGATAAAAAATAACATGTGCTGAAAGCTGATATAGCAAGCAAAGGCAAAAACAACAGGCGGTGCACATTTAGCTAAAGCACTCACTCGGATCCGAAGTTGAGAAGGAGCTTATTCTATTTGCAGACATCGGTGACAAGCCCTTGATTGTGAAAGGCGAGTTTATTTCATTTTGCGAGAGGCAGGAGCCTAGCACTCCGAGCGCTCGCCGTTTGACTCTCAGGCAGGAATGTTAGCTTGGCTGCAGAATAAGCCTGCTTCCTGTGGTAGACAGCTGTGTGTACAATACATCACAGATCGAAAATTGTCTCCTTACCACAGGGAGTCAGCGCAGCTCAATCATCAAAGGGGTCACACGACAGACTCTTGGAATAATAAGGATCATGTGAACTTCGGAATTAGTGAATCCCTCGCAAGATCACCAGCGCAAAGGCCTTTTTTACAGAATGCAAGAGAATATTACGTTCAATACTAAGAAATACTACTGACTAAGGAAGCCAGGCAAATGTCTCTGCCAACCTGGCGTCCCACAGCTTCTTGTGGCAGTCCTGTCAGCACACGTGCAGGTGGATAAGCCGAGAAACGTGGCAGGGGATAATCAACCAATTGGTGCTGAAAGATGTTTTGCCATTTTTTAGAGGCAGACAAAATGGCAGACATAGCACTACACAAGACCTAGTACCATTATGTAACTTATTCAATTGCGCTATATCAAGCGTGGAAGGCTGAGTCGTGCCAGAGGTGCGATGAGATTGAAATATAGACCTTGATACAAATGTACACATATGTGTTTAGTTCCTGTTCAACTGCAGTCCAGGTCTTGGGTGGAAACACAGGAGAAGCACTGTCATTTCCAGTGCAAATCACCTACTACCAGGCCACGAAGAAGTGTTTAGAGGTTTTTGGGCCTAGCTCGCGAGAGCTTCAGCTCTCTGCCAGAGCTCTTGCAGCATTATGTAGAGGGGCCCTAGTGTCAAGGAGCTGCTCTGCGATGCAGAAAGAGTGCATATGTTGAAACTAGTCGTGGAGTGACACGTTGGCGTCACTTCTGGAGCTCGAACTTGGTGACAACATAAGTGTATGAAAGTTGTCTCAACTGGTAGACTGAACATTTTCAAATGATTAATTGATTATTTTGAAATTACTATTTCTAAATGATTGAGCGTTTAAGTATATATTGGGCCTCATTACAAGGCTGGCAGTAGTTGTGCCTGTAATACAGGCACGGCTGCCGCCAGTATTTTATTTTTTCCGATGGCCAGGAATGTGCAATTACTGGGTCATTATGGCCTTGATAGACCAGGTAATTACCCATTCCTGGGCGCCGGAAAATATTCTTGCCCATTCCCATTTGAGCCCCTAGAGCTCAATGGGAATTGGGAAGCCGGATGCACGGCACCGCTATCAACGGTGCCGGTGCATCCAACATGCTCTGCTCGAGGGTGCCGGAACGGCCGCCAGGTCAGACCTGGCAGCCGCAAAGGCACCCGCAAGCCGAACTCATACTTTGCCGGACCAGGAACTACGGTACCGGCATGCTTACCGGTACCGTAGTTCCCGGACCGGCAACCTTATAATGAGGCCCATTGTCTATTTAAACAGACAATGGACTGTATTATTAATTGTATTGTATTTAGCTTTTGGAAATAAGCAACATTTTAAGCACTTTTCAGTATGTCATTGCACCTTTTTTTTTAGATTGTCCTAATTTGTGCCCAGTGATTATGTACCATGAACTTTATTGCACCAAGTGATGATAGTCATTTTACGATGTTGATTGATTTAATATGGAACATGTGATGTATGTTCTCATGAATAGCTTTTGTAGCATCCTATTTTTTGTTAGAAAAAATATACAGTTGTTATATATGTTTTTATGATAATTTGCCATTCACTTACAGTTTGTTGTTTACGAGCATCATCAGTGAGGCATTGTTGTGGAACTGTGACTCTCTAGGCCTAGGTTCTCCAACAAGTAGATCGCGAGTGACTGGTAGCTCGCCTGAAGCTTCTCAATAGCTCCTAGCATCAGACACCAAAATGAGCACGTTGTGTTTATTTTGGTGTCTAAAGTCCCCTAGCGTCTACCCTTGCCCCCACCCTATCCTCTTCCTGCAAAGCAAATAGTAAAACATTGTGTGCATGGTGAGAAGAAGAGGTGGTGTATCTGGGCTTAAGGGCTCGGGGCAAGAATATGGTAACTATCAATAATGCAGATTGGAAATGTTTTTGGCGGCCATTGTTACCAGGAGGTGCAAATGATGGCTGATTAGAAAGGGGAAGGGTGCATGAATTTGCTGGCCAAGGTTGGTGCTGTGATTGTTTCAGTCTCACTGTGTTTCTTTATATTAATCCCCATTAGTATTACTTTTCATGTTAATGATTACAGCCTTTCAAACAGAATGGGGAAAATGTGTGTGTGTTTCTCTAGAAAAAAAGACAACCCCTGTGAGTCCCAGCTTTCAAGCAAAAAGGTACATCCAATGGTATGTGTTGCTGTTTATGGTAAAACTGTGAATAATGTGTTTTGATTTGAAGATACTGAGTTCTTTTTTTACAGCAGTAGTACCCCAATTGTATTAAAGGTTAAGATTGAATTTTCTGTGATATGCAAGAGCCACCTATACAGGATTTCAAGTGCTAATGGCAATTTCCCATTTAAGTCAATATGGAAAACGTCTAGCTGCCCTGCATTCTCGTGCTTGTCCACTTTAATTTATAAAACATTTACAGGATTGCAAAATGACAAATACAATTAATGCCAGGACTTGAAAAACATGATCTGAGTGTTCTGTTTCAGCCTATGTTCTATGAAACAAGAGTACAAATGAAGTAATCGGGTGAGAAAAGTAAGCAATGGTTTGTATGTATATTTTTAGCTATGTATAGGATTAATATAGCTTAACCCTAATTACTAAGTAGCAGAGCAGTGTACAAAACAGGGTGCTGAATACAGGCAGAGAACATGGAGGAGACCCATGGGATGGGAGAAGAATTAATATAATTGATCCCCTGTGGCTATGCACACAAACCGGGAGATCTACAGAGCTCTGCGGCGCACCTGGATGCATATGTTCAAATTCTGGCAGGGAATTATCTGCCTTTCAATACTGAGTTGAAATGGTGCATTTTGTGAGCACTGTTTCTGCTAAAACTAGGCAAAACACCATAACATTTACAAGTCATTCTCTAACACATGAAAGATTCCAAAAGTACCTGGTCACCAACAGTATGCTGGGCATGCCAGCAATGCTACTGTAAAACACATGTTGATGTTATTGAAAACAATCTCATAATTGTCATTTTAAACCATGTTTGTGATGCTGAAGCCCTTAATATGTGTGAGAGAGCTGTACGTTGAAGCCAGGCATGGCCCATTGGTCATGCACCAGAATCAGCTGCAGGATTCCTGCAGGGAGAGGCATCGATCCTGTGATACTGCCTCCTTCATAAAGGGCAGAGTATGGGGGTGGTAGGGGCAGGCTGCAACCTATTATGTATAAGTCACCCCTCAATACAACCATACTCTCTTAGCTCAAAACGTTAATATAATGATCATATATAGTCTGGCTGGGTTTCGCTATAAAACAGAATGCTAGTTTAGCCTTGTGAGTATAGCCACTTTTCTTTCCATATAACTTGATAATATGGTTTCCACATGTTCATTTTTTCAATCTTGCCAATTATTCTGACATAAATACTTTTAAGGTTGTGAACAAAGTAGGCTTTGGCTTACCTTTCCCTGGCTGAATTCTTTGACTTGGCATGTGGGCAATTTGCATGAATTAGGGATGCGCTAAACTGGCAGTGGATTATTGTTTGACAAAGCAGAAGGCGGTATATGCTGCATTTTTTAAAGACCTTATAACACATTGATTTAAATAATCCTCACATTTATTTTGTACATGCATCCCAAAAGGGAACAAACTACCCTTGTTGAAATTCTGGATACAGATGCAGGCGCACCATCCAACTAAAGGTAAAAGATGTACCATGTCCATCTATAGTGTGAAACCGATTTTCTTCCTTCCAGCACTTTTAATCTACGGTGCCCAAGTTACAGTGAGACAAAAAAAGAGTACCTTTGAGAGGCATTTTTTCAATAATGCACACACACCAATGACAATTCTTTTCCCAAAAAGGAGATAAACTAAACGCTGAAATGCAAATGCTGTTAAAGAGGCATCCTTAAAAGGTGCTAATTATTTGATGAAAAATAAATGTACTTTTAAAGATAGTTCAATTGTGAAGGGTGCAGTGACTCCCATGGGTGAGTCTGCTGTAATAGACTTTAAAAACTGCCATACATTTATATCTGTGATGTCTAGTGTGCATTTAGGTGCAAACACTATGGCAAGGAGGGATTCTGTACTATCAGCCAATGTCATTGCCAATCTCTGTGAAGCTGCCTTTTTCAGACCTGAACTTCCTGAAATCAACACTTTTATCCCGCCTGACAGCATCTGTGTGCTCTTGCTTCACACCAGATTACTGAGCACTGGTGGACAGTGTCAGCCTTCACATTGAATGTCCCAATTGATTTCCTACATTCTGATGTGGTTGTTCATTTCAATGTAGTGAATAATCGTTGAACCCATGCTACCTGTCTGTGGCGCGCCACTTCCCTCCACCTGCCCCACTCCTCCCCCACCCAGAGTTTCTTTCGACCCCCCCCCTTATGTCCCATTCTCCTGGATATAGCTAACGCTGCCCCTGTACATACATCAAGACAGTGGACATGTCCTTCCCTACGGTCAATTCACTTACACAATCATGTAGTGTTGTAAGGTTTACTGGCCCATTGTGTGCCGTCCCTCGCCTAACATTGCGATGCGTGGAACTATCTGTGGATCCAAACCACAGGCTTACCTCCCTATGATACGCCAATACCAAGAAAAAAAAAACACCTTCCTTCCCATTTAGAGACCCAGCCATCGGAGTCCCACACCTAGCAGGTCACGAAACCAGCTCCACCCCATACCACATAAAATGTCATGGAACCTTCCCGCCCTATGAAACCCACACTAAAGTGGTCCTCAAAACCGAAAAGAGTCAATACTAGCCAGCATCTACAAACCCTACAGGAAAACGGTCAGCCCCATACCTCCCAAGGTTGACTTACATCCGGCCCAAGAATATCTGAGCACTCCAACAACCAGGTGACTACATATATATCCGCCTAGCTCCCATCCACCCCACCTTGCTCCCATGGCCAGCCACCCACAAACATTCAAAAGCCCTGCCCACCACCCAGTTATTACTGCAGTAAGGAACACAGACTTGGTATCAGGTCTCTCAGAGTTAACCATTCTCACCACCCAGCGTCTTTTGCAATGAGGATCATCCACCACAGAGCCAGAACCAGCACCAAGTACCACTACCCACATGCTAGCATGAAAGGTCTGTGATGCAGCACACATTCCATGAAAACGCGACCCACGACCAATGTAACTACAGCCAGGATCGACCCCTCTTCTGACAGTGCCAGTTCAGGCATGCCTACTAGCACTAAGATGAGGAGGAGGAAGCACCCTACTTCCCCCACCACCCCAGTTTGTCCCACTTATGACCTTAACCCTCTTCTCCTCCACGGAGTCCTCATTAATGCGAGGTCCCTTCCGGCACATGCATTAGACATTAATAACCTAATCACTTCCAAAAAACTAGACCTACTGGCAATCTCAGAAACATGGCTCCACCAAACCTCAGGTCCAGCCCTATTCCTAGCTCTCCCTGAGGGATTCACCGTACTTAGATGTGACAAAGCCGGTGCCAGAGGAGGAGGTGTCACACTCATCTATAGAGATTCCCTACAAATTAGACACATTACTAATTCAATGGAGGAAAACTCTGGTCTCCTGTCCGTTAAACTTCCCACCACCCCATCACTGTGCACATCGTTTACAGGCAGCCTGGTCCATCTGCTGTTTTTGAGGAAGAGATCATGCATGTGATTGGGGATCACATCAAGCCTTCTTCAAGAGTCAGACTCTTGGGCGACCTCAATCTGGGCCTCCTCGACCCTCTGGACACAACAGCAACTGCAATGGAGAATGCCATGACTGAATTAGGCTTTATTCACCATATCACCGACCCAACCCACATCAAAGGGAGAACCTTGGACTAGGTAGCTGACTTGAATAGGCAGATCACCAACTCCCCCTGCCCTTGGTCAGATCACCATATCCTACTCTTCACTTTCCCTCTGCAGAAACAACTACTTCCAACCAACCCAAGCCTGCCCCCTACCTTGGCCAGCAGCTCCCGGAACATCTCTAAAGAATCAATCTCCCTGCTACTATCACCTCTATACCTGGAACACCTGGAAACTACAGATCGAGAGATCTTAGCAGACCTATACTCAACTACCCTAACCAAAGCAGTAAACCTGGTAGCACTCCTTCTCCCAAGAAAAGCCAATCCAAAAAGCCATATTAACTCGTGGTTCACCCCCGACCTCTTAGCCTTACGCACGCAAAAAAGGCAGGCTGAAGCCATCTGGAAGAAAGACCTGATGATCCTCCCTAAAATCGCCATCTCCACTATATCTAAAGAATAAAAGCAGGCTATCACGGCAGCAAAAGCAGAAGCCTACAACACTAGGATAACCAGGGCCGACTCCAACTCTCAAGAGTTATTTTTTAAAATTCTAAGAGAGTTACAGACTCCTGCCCTGCCACCTACCACCTTCACCAAGAAGGAGAGCTGCTGTACTAACATTCAGAATGCTATGCAACTTAAAATAAGCTCACTACAGCAGAAAATTAAAAATAAATAAGCTGTGGTACGAAATTACACCACACCCCACCTTTCCACTTTACAGAAGTGTCAGAAGTAGAAATAACCAACATTCTGAGAAATCTCAAACCCTCCTGATGTAAAGGTGACATTTTCCCAGCTGCATCATTAAATATTGCTCTGAAGCCTAAGTCCCATTTATTGCAAGATTCATCAATGCCTCGTTCTCATCCAGCCGGGTCCCGGTCAGTTTAAACAAGTCTTGGGTACTCCCTTTACTAAAGAAACCCTTCCTGGACCCACTATCACCTAACAATTACTGGCCCATCACAACAGTACCCTTCATACTAAAGATCCTAGACAGGACAGCTTACATGCAAATGCAGTCATACCTTGAAACACATCACATCCTAGGGATGCATCAATCAGATCTCCGGCCGGGCCATGGTACGGATTTGGCACTACTAGACTTGAAATGCCAACTGAACGCTTTCAGAGATGAGGGAAAACCAGCTCTCCTCCTCCTTCTGGATCTATCAGCTGTTTCTGACCTGGTAGATCACAACATATTGTACCACCATCTCTCATCATCAAACAACTTCTCACCCAAAGCTGCATCTTGGGTTGCATCCTTCCTAGAAGACAGCTTGATGAGAGCCTTCTTATACATTGCAAGTGCTGCACTGATCCCCTTTCCCTGTGGGGTCCCCAAGGATCCTGCATCTCCCCATCACTCTATAACATATTCACCAAACCCTTATTCAAATTCCTGGACACCATCGCCATATGCTACACCAACTATGCCGGTGACACATAAATTCTCCTCCCCTTATCAGGCTCCCACTACGAAGACTCCTTCACCCACAGTAAATCTACTCCACAATCCAAACCTGGATGGACGCCAACTACCTGTGCTTAAATGATGACAAGATAGAGATCCTACTAGTTGGGTCCCCCAACATGCTCAAGAAACTCAATGCTCAATTCACCTTCTTCAACATAGATGGAATTCAGATACCCATATCGTCTGCAGTAAAAACACTCGGTGTCCATTTGGAGGCCACCCTCTCACTTACCAAACAAGTGAATGTGATTGTCTCCACTTCAGCCTACACAGCTAAGCTTATCAATGCAGCCAGACATTTCTTCTCACCGGACAGCTGCCTGACCATCGCCCGGGCAATCATAGGAGCGAGACTGGATAACTGTAATGTCCTCTTTTCAGGAACTTAAACCAAACCATAACAAATTATAGATAATCCAAAACAATGCTCTCCGAGCATCCCTGAACATTTCAAATAGAGACCACATCTCAGCTGCGAGGAGGAAAGCTCACTGGTTACCAATTCGGGAAACGATTATCTTCAAAACTCTGTCTATTACCCCCAAATGCCTCTCCAATATGGCCCCTCAATATTTGTCCCAGAAGATCATGAGAGTCAAGTCTACCAGACCAGTAAGATTCATGCAGGCACATCGCCTGATTCTACCTACGGTGAAAAGAAGAGGGCGGTCCAGTTTCTCCACAGTGGCAGTGAGCCATTGGAATGTCCTCCCGCACAGCCTAAGGGCAGAAGCATCTTACTGGCCCTTCCGAAAGGCGCTAAAAAGGTGCTATAAATGTGGCTGCTAAGCAACATGCATATTTCTCTGTTATGCTTGTATGCGATCACACCACCAGTTTGCATTTAAGTTTTGATGTCATGTAATTGGATTGCAACAGCGTCATTATGCTCGTAGGCTTAGGTGCTTTACAAATGTAATAAATAAATACATTTCTTATATAAAGAGTGTTATGAGCCAACCCTAACACCTCCTTCCCTACAACAAACAAAACACCTCAAACACACCTGGAGGAAGCAACCCTAACACCTCCTCCTCTTGCATAAAGAACAACACACTCTTTCAAAACAGCAAGACACACCTCACTCTC
Source organism: Ambystoma mexicanum (assembly GCF_040938575.1). NCBI lineage: Eukaryota > Metazoa > Chordata > Amphibia > Caudata > Ambystomatidae > Ambystoma > Ambystoma mexicanum. Next base: position 866,914,423 of record NC_090928.1, read on the forward strand.
AGCAGAGTTCTGCTAACCCCAGAGACTGAACAGACAGGCTTAACTAACATCCTACGACAGTCCCAGCCACCACAACTAACAGTCCTATCCAATCAAAACATCCCAAATCACCTTCCGTTCCCCCCTGGCACAAAGGAACCTCGAACTGCCACTTTCGAGCACTAAACGCCCACCTCGGCAAACAAACCAAAACACTACCAAGACCAACCAAACAAAAAGCTCCTTCCGTTCCTCCCTGCCACAAAGGAACCTCAAACTGCCACTTTCGAGCACTAACCGCCCACCTCGGCAAACAAACCAAAACACTACCAAAACCAACCAAACACAAATCTCCTTCCGTTCCTCTCTGCCACAAAGGAACCTCGAACTGCCACTTCCGAGCACTAACTCCCAAAACCGGGAAAAACCAGGTACTGTTGTAACTGTGGGAGATACTTACTAACAACCCAACAATCTACCCGGGTCACCAAGAAACCACAGTCACAACTCATACCTGTGTCAAACCCAATCCAAAATTCAAACAACACAGACACACTAAATCACCAATCACTCACCTCATCACACCAATAAAGAAAGGCTACCAGCTGTCAATAAACAACCACCACCAGCCTATCGCTACAAATGTTGGCCAGACAAATGAGCCCTTCAAAACATTTCAAAACACCCCAAAGTGAACACAGCTGCAGATGACACGTTGCCAGGCTTCTGAAATTGATCAAGAAGAACTCAAGAACAATCCCAGAAGCCACCTTAAAGTTCAAGAAAAGAAGAAACAAGATGCAAGATCATATGCATCTAAAAAAAGAAACAAATCCAACGAAATCCCTGGACCTTAACAACTCTGTAGGATCACCAAAACAACATCATATCTTCACACAGCTTTAGGCACTAGTCCCCTGCTAGATGCCTCTCAGCTCCACAGAGCCACAACCCAAAACAACATTAAAGCTTCACAAAGCATCACGCGAAACCCTCAGAGTCACAAATCATCACAACATACACAGCTTCACAAAGCTTGAGGTACTAGTCTCCTACTAGATACCTCTGGACCCCTCAGAGTCACTATCCAATTTCATCAAAGCTCCAAAAAGCTTCTATACTAGCCTACCACTAGTAACATCACTGACCCCGCAGGCCCTCAAAACACCAAACACCTCCAACTCTGCAGAGTCCCTTGACCAACCCTGGTCATGTACATCAATTAAAGCACATTCCAAAAACCCCAAAAGATTCCAAAACCAAGAACTGGTCAAGCACCAACACTAAAACATTCACATACTACTCCAGAACACACATCAGACACATGATGCTCAAAAATGCAGACAACCCCACATAGAATGTTAACTGCTAAGGAGCGCTGCAGACACTCTAGCAGTCATCATGGGTTGCACCTTCATACACGCACAAACAAAACATCACACCTACAATGCCTCAAAAATGGTTACTCTAAGCATCTCAATAGGTGATACATTAATACAATGTACATTGCCGGTCAAATTATCTAACAGTCCACATTGCCTTAAATCAGGCAACTCTAAATGCTGAAATTGCTCAAAGATGTTATACTAAGCATAATAGGATCAACATCCTTTGATTGTCCACCTCAGTCAACCTCATATGTGCCACTCACACACAACCCCTGTCAAAACACAAATGTGGAAACCGACTTTAAATGAGACCTAAACGTCCATGTTGCCAACTGAGGCCAACTCTAAAACCATCCTGCAATGCCTTAAAATGGTTACATCTAAAATAAAATGCATCTCCTATTCTCAGTGCAACATCATTCTCACTAATACTTCTCATGTTAATTCACTACTAATGCACAACAGCACTCTTCAGTCACAACTTGTCACATCGTTGTTCAATCCATTATCACTTTTTACTTTTAAATGAAACTCCAAAATGCATCTCCTATTCTCAGTGCAACATCATTCTCACTAATACTTCTGTTAATTCACTACTAATGCACAACAGTACTCTTCAGTCACAACTTGTCACATCGTTGCTCAATCCATTATGACATTTTACTTTTTAAATGAAACTCCAAAATTTCTTCTGCAAGTGTAAACTAATCATCCACAAAAACTACTATCATACCCAAACCCAAACAGTAACCGTTTTCTCATTGCGTGGTCCCTACTTCAGACCAAATCAGCATAGCGTCTATACTCATTAAAACCTTTAGCCTTCCAGGTGCATAAAAAGGCACAATTACGCTTACTTGGCATGGAAATTACACTTCCCCTTTTTAAATAATGCTGGCGTAGTCACTCAGGAAATGGTAGCACACTTGGGCAGCCTCATGCAACCCTGCCAATGTCTCCTCATGTACCAGGGGGCCTGCTCCTGGCAGACTCCAAGAGGCCATTCTTGCCCCAGGCTCCATGGGGCAAGGTGCTGCTGTCACCCCTGGGTGGGCTCCTCCAACAGCCCTGGGGGCTGACTAAAGCAGTACTGGGTGGCTGACTCAAACAGCCCTGGGTGCTTTCCATTTCCCCAGACTTTTGGACAGCCTCTAATGACTCCTGACCTCAAACAGGGCACTCTCCCTTCTTCCCAGGGGTCTCCTCTGACAGGATATCCCTTCCAGCCCTGGGTGCTTTCCATTTTTCCAGACTCTTGGACAGCCTCGAATGACTCCTGGCCTCAAACAGGGCACTCTCCTTTCTTCCCAGGGGTCTCCTCTGACAGGCTGTCCCTTCCAGCCCTGGGTGGTGGGCACTGAACAGTCCATCGGGGGCAGTGGGCTCTCCCTCACTTCCAACAGTCACTTTTCATCCCCTTGCCTGCACCCCTGTTATGATAGTTCACCATTCTTAAGATTCCAGACCCACTCAACAAAGATCAACTACGCAGTTTTTTGGGATTAACAGAGTATTATTCGAAATTTGTAGACCATTATGCTGACAGAACAGAACAAATGAGAAAACTAATGTGCAAAGGTACAAGATTTGTTTGGTCTGAAGAATGCAAAAATGAATTTGAAATAGTAAAATCACTGATCAATAAGGCACTGGCACTTAAAATGTTTGATTCAAAAGCAAAAACCAGAATATCAGTGGATGCCAGCAACATGGGACTAGGTGGTGTATTGGAGCAAGTTCATGATGGTGAAGTGGTTCCCATTGCTTTTGCATCCAGGACATTGAGAGGAGCTGAAAGAAATTACTCCACTATTGAGAAGGAGGCTTTGGGAGTTAAATGGGTCCTTGAACATTTTAAAAGTCTAGTGTGGGGCATACCGATTGAAGTCAGAACTGACCACAAACCATTGATACATGTTTTAAATTCAAAAAATCCACACATGACCTCACCGCGCATAAGAAGGTGGATCTTGATTATTATGCAGTATAACGTCAGTATAAAATATACCCCTGGAAAGTCGAATGTTGTGGCAGATTGCTTTTCTCGATTGCCTTGCAGTTCAGATGTGATGGAAGATGAAGGAAATAGCGAATTAACAGATGATCAGAACATGGAGTGCATTATTGCACATATACATCCAAGTTTTTCAAAAGAAGAATGGATTGAGGCGAGAGAACAAGATTATGAACAGAAACAAGTAAGGAAAGCCATTGAAGATGGGTGGACAGTTGTTGAAGAAAACATCAAATCCTGGGAAAAATTGAGAGATGAATTGACGTGCGATACTACATGCGTATATAGAGGAGATCGTATAATTCCCCCTGTGAAGATGAGAGAGAGAATTATGAGAATAGCGCATGAAGGACATATAGGAAGAAATTTGACCAAAAGAAGGGTGAGAGAAGCTTACTGGTGGCCCAACATGTGGGGTGAACTGGAAGCCCTTGTTAGAGATTGCACAGCTTGTGCAGTGAGCGATAAAAGCAAGACAACACACGCCACACCATTACAACCAGTGGAAATTCCGAATACTGTATGGACAAAACTGGCCATTGATATAGCAGGACCATATGAAACTTTAGGGCCACAGAAAATCTATTTAATTGTGTTGGTTGACTATACGTCCAAATGGGTGGAGTGTGGCATAGTAGAAGAGTCCATATCAGCAATGAAAGTGATGAAGTTTTTAGAGGAGATCTTTAACAGAGAAGGAGAGCCTCAAGAAATAATATCAGACAATGGTGCCCAATTCATGTCAAGTGAAATTCAAAAGTTTTTCAAGGAAAGAGCAATCAAACATTCCACCACAGCCTTATATCATCCAATGGCAAACGGATTGGTAGAAAGGATGAATCGTTTTATAAAAGGTATTATTCAGTTAGCCATTGTCAACAACATACCTTGGAAAGAGACATTGAAGGAAGCACTAAATACGTACAAAGTTACACCCCATTCAGTAACAGAAGAAGAACCTTTCACATTGATGAGAGGGAGAATAGCCACAAACAGACTTAGACCTGCGTGGATAACAAGAAGAAGAAATAAAGAAATTAACTTGGAAGAGATAGTCAACAGAGTAAGAAGGAAACAAGAAGTATACAAAAACTATTATGACACACAGAGACATGTCAAAGAATGCAGTTATAAGAAAGGAGATTGGGTGAAAGTGAGAGAACCCAGGAGAGTGATGAAGGGAGAATCAAAATTTCGTTTTCCACAAGAAATAAAGGAATGTTCTGGAAAATCAGTAATTTTAGAAGATGGGAAAAAGTGGTCATGTGATGACATTATCCTGGCTAAAGAGGAGGAAGTTGAAAGGAACAGGAGAGAATTGATGACAAAAGGAGAAATATTCAAAGATAAGACTGATGAACTAAGATACATGAACAAGTCGCATGTTCAAGAGAATAAAGAGGAAGAAAGGGTAGGAGATAATCTATCATCTGCGAGAATCAAGAAAAGTATATGGAATCGAAATCAAGACTATGTGTATTATTAGAGATCTCTTAAAAGATTTTAGACTACATCTCAACAAGCAACAAAGAAATCTCATGACAAAATGTATCCTTTCTTTTTGTTTCCGATATATTTGTAGTCATACATTGCACTTATGCATAATATGTAGATAACTGTTAAACAGCCTTCGGCTATTAATGTTGGTTAAATTATTATAGAGGGGAAGATGTTATGATAGTTTCCCTATTGTTTACAGCATGACCTACTACGTCATGCTGCATGTGTTTTATAACATTCTGTAATAACTGGAGCGTGTTCGTGTATGGTTCCAGAATGTTGTGAGGCCATACACGAAGACGCTCCAGGTTTGATGGTTGGCCTTCAAGGGGGCTCCTCCTAATAAACTAACGTAGTTATAATATACTACGCTCAAGTGTGTTAATTACCATACATAACAACCCCCCGCAGCAGAGTCTTTCCTCCTCTCACATGACATCACACAGGTACCTGCTTCCTTTTGCTTCACTTGCTGTCCACATGAAGGTCCTCCTTCACCATACCTTGGACCATCCTCGTTGCCAATTATTATGACCGGCTCTTGGTCATAGGGTTCACTCCAAGGGACAATCAGGATACACAGGCCAGGTACGCATAGTGGTTACTTTATTAGGGTTCTTCTGTTACAAGGATCAGATGTCATCATAGTTATTAGGAGATAAAAAGGCAAGGGACAGGAGCCCACTGGCTCCCACCACCCAGGCTCTAACTGCCTGGGTTAGAACCCATTCAACTCTAAACATTCTGACCTCACACTCCACACTCACAGCCTACATTCTGATGATGACATCAATCCTGGCTCAGCACACATGCAAGTAGAAGAGCCAACCCTAACAAAGAGCAAATAAACTTCCACAAAAGATCTTAGTGCAAATTCTCATAATCATGAACATTACCACCCTACAAGCTCCCGCCAGTAGCTCCCAGCTATTGGCCATTAGCTACAAGTAGCTCTTGCTAATGTAAAGGGTTGGAGACCTCTGTTCTAGGCAAAGAGAGCAAGGGGTCTGCATCTGGATTAACTACAGTAATCTAAGGTGAAACTCCAAGCATTCCAAATTGGCAAAAATGGGAAGAGCCTCAGTACAGAGAACAAACACAGCCACATGAACTGTTCTTTGGGATGATGCCCAGTTTCGTAGTGTCTAGAATCATGTTTTAGCTCACTGTGCTTTCATAAAAGAGAAATATACATTTGCATACGTCATGTTGTGCCCACAATGACAGTCCAGCACCAAAATGCTAGGATATTCTCCTCTGAAAAAGAGTACCACCAGCAACTCCAGGACATGTATCTGCCTTGTTGGGCATCATCAGGGAGGTGTGGCTCTGGTGCTGTATCTCTTCAGGTCAAGAGAGCAAGAGTTTCTCATCTGGATTACCATTACTAAAATGTGATTGTAGACCCTTCTGAGAGGGGACCATCCGAAAGAACAGGTTATTTTGCCATTCTTGTTCTCAGTAGTGGGCCCCACATGTTGTAAACACTGCTTAACTATGCTCTAATGTTTCTACACCTTTGCAAGGTGTTTTAATTGATTTTGAAAACACATCTTAGATTTGAAATTGATCTCACAGTGCCAGCAGCCCATATCTAACACCATCTCTGATCGCAATCCTATCCCCAAAATGCAGAAACAAGAAACAGGCTGCATATGATCGGAACATTCAGATTTATTAAAATAGTAAATCAAAACCAGAGGTGGCCCCATATCTTATAAGTCACCCACAATATTATACAATCACAGGTAGCTTGTCTACAGAAGAGAAAATTCACCAGCCTACATCTTGCTGTATGTCAACGCACATAAACATCCATTTGTATAAATACATATTTGTGTATATTCTAGACAACAATATACAATATACCTTTAACTTATTTCTGACAATGTGATGCATTTTTATTTTTGCCAACATCAACCACAAATGTTGGTATCAGAGTAATATTTCAAGTAGGCATTTATCTGCATTTTCTCTAATGTCATTGTGAAAATCTACATCATATATATCACATTCAATAGAAAATTCTCGTTCAAAGGATATTTGACCATATCTTTTTGATTCTGTTGTGTTCTTATCTAAGCATGTATGTAAAATTCAAAGTGGTGAGCTGTACTAGGAATAGATATCCTTGGGATTAGGGACCTGTGTTTTAATTGTTGGACAGCAGAAAATATTGGTTCAAACAAAAATCACATAAACATGAACATCTAAGTCTCCGAAGGGATATAAACTAATCCCACAAAACCTACTTAGGATACAGAGTTTGCTTAATGCAGGGTCCTGTCCTCGCTGTGCAATGTGATTGCAAAGATTGCAAAGGTAATTTAAATTGCCATCATTTTCTGGGAATGGAAATGGACAAACTAATCTCCCTCTCATTCCACTACAATGGTATTGCTGTACTCAGAAGTTCTCTTTTTATATAACTAAGGCTTCTACAAGGCAATTGTTTAATAATCCACTGTTTAACTGTAAAAATGTTCAATGTGCATTTTGCACTTACAACCCAACCATGTTGAATAGCCTAGCTGCTAAAGGATTCCCAAGGACATATATATATAAAACATGAACAAGCGGCCAGTTTTGCCGCGAAACACATAGTTTTCGTCCACTTTTTCTCTTGTCCATGACATTTATTGATTAAAGAATATTTTTGGATGCTTGGAGCTTCGTGGGTTACTCTTTGAACTCTGGGTCCAGTGTGGAACTTCTACGCAGGTCTGTTTTCTGGAGTGCACTCCAATAGCTTTATAGCGTGGTACAAAGCAACTCTATATATATATATATATATATATATATATATATATATAAAAACGCATGCCCCTCCGCGGTTGTAACACTACAGAAAACCACCCAGTGGGCAAGTAGTACAAAAGCACCCCAGCACACAAGACCTAACTATTTAAAATATCATCTTTATTATTGCAAAGTACAGCACATCATAGAAACAGAGGTAAAGTCATTCCCCTGTGACAGACATAAGGTGTACAAAAAGCACTCACCCCATGGGTGGAAAAAGTCACGCGTTCCGTCTGAATGCTCAGGCTTCCTCAGACTATTATTATCCAAATGCGTGATTTACAACTTAGCATTTAAAAGGGAAGTGCAATTCCAGAGCGTCCCCACTCGTACCACATCACGTGAAAAAGCGGAAATGAATATTTCTTTCTTAAAAATGCTCATCCAGTGACTCCCTTAATCTATTTTAACCCCAAGGTCCATAAAAGTTTAACAGACACACCAGGTCGTCCTATTGTGTCTTCTATGGGTAGCTTACTTGAAAATACATCCAAATATCTGGACTATTTTCCCCCACTGCTTGTCTTGAGCTTGAGCTCGTATATACGAGACACTGCAGATCTACTTGCCAAGGTAGAGAATATTAATTGGGAACCTGGATATTTTCTTGTCTCAGTATATGTAGTATCTTTGTATACTTCCATTCAACACACAGCAGGTATTAAAGCATGTCATTCCTTTTTGGAAAGTAGATCTATCAGCTAATGACAGCATAATGTGATGCTGTTGAGTATGTTACAATTTTGCTTGGAGCATAACTATTTTCTCCATGAGGACCAACTATACAGGCAGATACAAGGGACAGCTATGGGGTCGTGTATGGCCCCTACATATGCCAACCTGTATATGGGATGGTGGGAGATACATCAGGCGTGGACAGAAGAATTGGAAAAATTGACCCAACATGTGAAAATCTGGTATCGGTTCATAGATGATCTGTTTATTATATGGGATGGAACTGAATCAGAGTTTATGGAATATGTTGATATACTCAATGATAATGTGCACAATTTAGAACTAACAGCAGTCATTAGTAAGCAATATTTGGTATTTTTAGATGTCCAATTTGAGGTAGTTAATGAAACCCTTACATCTAAACTATATAGGAAACCAACAAGTTCCAATTCAACTCTCCACGCCAAGAGTCATCATCCCAGAGCTCTAATAGACTCCATTCCATATGGAGAATTTTTGAGAGCTAAAAGAGCATGCAGCAACAACAGTGATTACGAGAGAGAGGCTAAAAATATTAGCCAGAAATTTATCAGACGTGGGTATGGGAAACATGTTATCTCTAAAAGCTACATGAAAGCAGAAATGCCTACTAGAGAATCCCTTTTGTCCAGAAAATTGAAAGTGAATGACAAGAAAATCAGGTTAATCACAAGGCTTAACCATCAAGCCAAACAAATCAAAAGGATTATGAATACACTTTGGAAGGTTCTGCTCACTGATCCTCATCTTAAGGTAGTTTTGGATGATGTTGCTAATATCACCTATTGTAAGGCCCCGACCCTCAAAACTATGCTGTCCCCCAGTATGGTGGTCACTAAACCAGCTGAGAATATGAGGATGACTAATATGAATAGAGTTGGCTTCTATAAATGTGCCCACTGCAAACTCTGTAATCATGTGTCTAAGGTCCCCTTTCGGAGTGTGAATGGCCAGTGTTGGAAATACAAACATAGAATTTCCTGCATCACAAAACATGTAGTATATGCTATTACATGTGCTTGTGGCCTTCATTATATAGGCTCGATTATAGGACCCCTTAAAATGCGGATTCTCCAGCATTATAGAGCCATTAAAAATGGAGATTTAACCTATCCTCTGACTAGCCATTTCCAAGAGGTATATAATGGCGATGTTAGATTTCTATCTTTTACAGGGTTGGCCCATATACCATCTATCAAAAGATTAGGTAACCGAGAATTGAGGTGAGGCAACTGGAAGCCACACTCATATGCAAATTTGATACCCTGAAACCTAATGGTTTAAACATTGATGCTGAAATGTATGTATTTTTACAAAAATGAGTTAATGGTTGTATTATGCTGCTACTTTTTTCTATTGTATGTTTGACACAGGAATTGCTATTTGCACTTTGTGCACTGCACCTCTTTTTGGATCAATTTATACATTTTTTATATACTGTGTCGTATTAAGTGAAGTATTTCTTGATGAATTATGCTGCTACTTTTTGATATTGCACTTTCTGATATTGCATTTTTGACATAGGAATTGCCATTTGCATGCCAACAGGATTTGTCTATTAATATGAATTACATTAACATTGTTGAACTAACATGGCACTGGCCATATGATATATTACGTACATTTTAGAGGTTTGGTAGTGATTGGGCATTTGCCCATTTAGAACATGGCTGCTGTTTTCTGCTCGTCGCACTAAGCTTAGAGGTGCTTGCCCTTATAGGGGGCGTATGGCTAACAGTGGCCATTTCAGCTGCTCTTAGTCAGTTTATGACATACAGGCACATTGGTGCATCTGTGATATACAATGATTGATTTTAAGGAACAATTTTAAAAGTGTTATTTTCGAGCGTCTCCAACATCGTTCGAGCATCGCGGTAACCACCTGTATTGTATAGTGGAACTGTATACGTTATACGGGACTATTTACCTTTAGAATATACTGTTTCTATAGGCATATGACCATTCCAATATGGAGGTCATTACGTACGAGAGGTTTTCCATCATTATGATAGATGCGGTCACATGATCGCTTTTTCACGTGATGTGGTACGAGTGGGGACGCTCTGGAATTGCACTTCCCTTTTAAATGCTAAGATGTAAATCGCGCATTTGGATAATAATAGTCTGAGGAAGCCTGAGCATTCAGGCGGAACGCGTGACTTTTTCCACCCATGGGGTGAGTGCTTTTTGTACACCTTATGTCTGTCACAGGGGAATGACTTTACCTCTGTTTTTATGATGTGCTATACTTTGCAATAATAAAGATGCTATTTTAAGTAGCTAGGTCTTGTGTGCTGGCGTGCTTTTGTACTTGCCCACTAGGTGTTTTCTTTGTAGTGTTACAACCGCGCAGGGGCATGTGTCTTTTCAGTGTTTAACGAATTTGGCTAAATTCGTTTCCCCAGCACCAGTCACTACATGAGGGAGAGCGCCACTTTTTGGCCAAACCAGTCTATATCTATATATATATATGACAACTCCCAGTCAACTGACCTGGCTTAACTGTAGGAACAAGGGTTTCTACAAATGTACGAAATGCAAGATATGCACATTTGCAGATGAGTGCTCGAGTTATCTACACCCTGTACTTAAGAAAATCATTCCTATCACTGAAAGAATTACTTGTGAATCAGAGTACATAGTGTATGCACTTAAATGCACTTGTAAGAAATGGTACATTGGCAGCACTAAGTGCAAATTGAAAATTCGTATCCAACAGCATATCAGAGCGATCGGAAATCGTGACTTTGCATATCCTATAGCCAAACATTTTTGGGAGAAACATGATGGGAAGCTTTGTGATTTTTCATTTATGGGGCTACAGCAAATTAACATTGGATTGAGGGGAGGAGACAGAGAAAAACTACTAAGACAGCGAGAAACACGCTATATTATTGACTTTGAGAGCAAGACCCCTCTAGGACATAATATAGATGAGGAGCTGTATACTTTTCTTGGTGAATAATCAAGGGAATCTTGTACAATACTGGTGATGTTTACTTTTTTGCACAAGCCATGAGAAACAGGGCACAATTATGTGCTATTACCAACTATGATTAAATCCATTATTGAAGTTGGGTAATGTTGGATAGCCTATTCCCTCACATTGTTGTTAATATTGATTGTTCTTGTAACATTTTTAATACTCCTGCCTTTATGAAATCAATTGTGAGGAGGCAGAGAGCTTTTTAGGAGTAACTTTGGACACTCTGTAGGATTCCGGATATTCCCCCTCTTTTCTCTTTAGAGTGAAATTTAGTACTTACCATTTAGGGTTCTATAGATGGGCATTGAGCCAAAAAATGGGTATTAGTTTGAATCTAAGTTGTTGATAATCCTGGTGATTCTAGTCCAGAGTAAGAATCGGAGAGATGTAATGCACTATGCACTTTATATTTAATTTAGAGATCAATGAGTGAAGTGATATGGCTATTGCGTATATTCTTAATGCACATTTTTCCTGTGTAATTTTCGTGTATATTGCATACATGCCAACATTCTGTGACCAAAAATCTGTAGGAATCTTAAAGTTTCAAAAATAGTCAGGCGAGGAGGTAATGATAGGAATAGGGCGCGTCAGCAGCCCATTGTCATTGAATGAGCCCGCCGCCGCGGGTGCATTCAATGACAATGAGGCGCCTGCCACGCCTTCTGCCATCACGCCAGCTCGGGGGAGCCCTTGAAAGACTCACCGGAGTTGACGTGGTGGGGGGCTAATGGCGCCTTTTGTGAAAGGCACTCGCGGCGGAGGGGCGCCCTTAGCTCACAACCGTGGGCGCCTTTTACATCAAAGGCCTGCATGCTGCGCCTTCTCCCGCTACGCCAGCTCGGGGAAGTCCTTGAAAGACTCCCCCGAGCTGGCGTGGTGGGGGGCTAATGGCGCCTTTGGCCAAAAGGCACCCGCGGTGGAGGGGCGCTTTTAGCCCACCGCCGTGGGTGCCTTTGACATTAAAAGCCTGCATGCTGCGCCTTCTCCCGCTACGCAAGCTCAGGGAAGTCCTTGAAAGACTCCCCCGAGTTGGCGTGGTGGGGGGCTAATGGCGTCTTTTGCCAAAGGCACCCGCGGCGGAGGGGCGCTTTTAGCCCACCGCCGTGGGTGCCTTTGACATTAACAGCCTGCATGCCGCGCCTTCTCCCGCTACGCCAGCTCGGGGAAGTCCTTGAAAAACTCCCCCGAGTTGGCGTGGTGGGGGGCTAATGGCGCCTTTTGCCAAAGGCACCCGCGGCGGAGGGGCGCTTTTAGCCCACCGCTGTGAGTGCCTTTGACATTAACAGCCTGCATGCCGCGCCTTCTCCCACTACGCCAGCTCGGGGAAGTCCTTGAAAGACTCCCCCGAATTGGCGTGGTGGGGGGCTAATGGCGCCTTTTGCCAAAGGCACCTGCGGCGGAGGGGCGCTTTTAGCCCACCGCCGTGGGTGCCTTTGACATTAACAGCCTGCATGCCACGCCTTCTCCCGCTACGCCAGCTTGGGGAAGTCCTTGAAAGACTCCCCCAAGCTGGCGTGGTGGGGGACTAATGGCGCCTTTTGCCAAAGGCACCCGCGGCGGAGGGGCCCTTTAGCCCACCGCCGTGGGTGCCTTTGACATTAAAAGCCTGCATGCCGGGCATTCTCCCGGTACGCCAGCTCGGGGGAGCCCTTGAAAGACTCCCCCGAGCTGGCGTGGGCAAAAAAAAAAAAAAATGTAAAAAAAAAAAAAAAAAAAAAACATTTTTTTTTTACCACAAAAAATCGGTATTTGGTGTAAAAAAATCGGTAGGCGGTAGGACTGCTTAAAAAGCGGTATCCTACCGCCTAAATCGGTAGGGTTGGCAAGTATGTTATTGAACATGCATTTAGATGTGATGTCCGGAGCCTACAATTGTGAACGCACAGGATGGATGGCAGTATAGCTGGACATGCACATGGGATATACCACGTTATTAAATGGTTACTGCACATTAGTGTTCAGGGATTCACTATACACGGTTGTAGTTACACAGGTAATGGGGGACCAAAGAGTTCAGCCAGCCATACTCATGGCATATTGCATTCTCTCCTGATCTTGGACACCCAAAATATTGTGGGACTCATTAGGACATTCTATTTGACAAATAGATAGAACTATATTTTCCACAGACAACGGGCAACATTACCTTCCTCTACAAACACCATGATGTAAATTATGTTACATGGTGCTATTTTTGAATGCAAACGTGAGGTTTATATTTAAATTGATAATCTGCATTTTTGGGAATTTTATGCAATTATGGATGTGATTGTATTGGATATTTGATATTGCAAAAATATATAGATTAAACATATATCAGGAGGAACAAAGGGTTGCTCACGTAATCATACGGCAGTGGAACACGCCTGAAGAAAAAGCCTGGAACACAAACACAAGATTTTCGAATTGGTCCCTTGTTTGTTTCCATGCCCACTATGTGGAGGGAAGGGGAACGGAATAAAAGAGTGTCTAGAAAGTGCACAAGATCATGTGACCAAGCTACAAGGTGTAGCGAAACGCGTCATCTGTGGAGCGCCTTTGCTCGGCTGGGCGAGGGTTGGAGGTTTCTCTTATGAAATTGTTTTTAAAACCCAAATTTTTGATAAATAAAGCAAAACTTTTTATTCTATTTGGATTCTGGTGCAGTTTGTGGATTTGAGCTGGGAGCCTGCAGTCGGAAGTTTACTCCGTGAGTGCGGCTCAACATCACTCCGCGTAGTCGGAGTGAAAGGATTGGAAATATATAAATATATATAAAATTGTACAGGGATTTTTATGCTCACTTCCTGGTTTGCCTCTGACCGGTATCTTTCAGCTCCAAGCAGTCGGTCCTATTAAGGCAACGTTCTGCATCCATTTTTTTTCCTGAATACGGCCTGCTTATGGGATCCTCCCATTATCTTCAAGGTATTGAACCACTTCAGCACTTCTCCTGTCGGGCAGAGTTCCCCCATCTATAGGCTTGCCAGAATCTCAGAACGCCCTTTATTTGTGTCGGGGCTAAATAGTCGATGCATTGTACCATGCAGTGTCATTTGACATACAATTTTTCACTGGACATGTTTGCTAATTTGTTCCCTTCAGATGGTGACACACCCAGTGAGAAAACCCTTTATTAGAGTAGATGTGATATGACAAAGGGAGGCTCTTCTCAGATTTGGATCCAAATCATGTTTTCATTCATAACTGTTGTTAGAAAAATATCCCCATGGTGAGGCATATATTTAGAGAATTGCACAACAAACCCGCACCCAGAGATATGTCACACGCCCCATACCATGAAATTATGTCAACGTTCTTTGATTATGGAACTTTATCAATAATTGGTATGTTAATATATAATGTTTAGACTGAAACTATGGGGCATGTTCTACCAAAGCCAAAACTGTCTTCTCTTTCTCAAATGACCAAATTGTTGCAAAGTTATGGTCATTTTTATAAATTCTATATTGGTGTAGGTTAACCTGGTCATTTTCTGTACATTGGACATCCATTTAAATTTAATTAATACATTTGAAGCTAGGTTTGTGCCAAGCCATCAACATAAACATTTATTTTGTTGCATTTATTTGCGGGGGTTGACATGCCAAAAGGTTACAGACCTTGCAGAAAACTTGGTGTTTGATCCATTGCCCTGTGTAAAGCACAGATCACCCATAAAATTGATGAAGACTGTCTAATGCATTTTGGCAGAAAGTATTTTAGTGCTAATCATCTCTATTTTTTCAGAATGAGCCTGATGGATTTCTTTAAAGAGTAATGAGAGGTATGGCTTTGTCAAAAGGTTGACCCATGAACTCTTTACCTAGGCAACCCAGATTCAAATCCACGTATTCTGAACTGTATTTGTCTTCTTAAAGTGACATGCATAGTACAGGTCAGAATGTATTTTCATGGTTTTTGGCATTCTGCAATGTAAGTTAATCTAAAATGTACATTAATTCGCTGTGAAAACAGTAGAGCTAAATTCTTCCTAGGGAGTAGGAAGCACGCAGATTTCAAAAGGACATTAAAGTACATTTATACATCAAATAAAGTACATTAATACAATTTCTATAAGTTAACATTATGGAGAAAACGCAGTGAATATGGCAACCTTCTGCATTAGAAACTGTTTCAATGGGATAATACATTGCAGAAATGAATAGCAGTGCACATGTCAAGTTTTCAAATATTGAAAGACATGGTTGAATTGCTGATGCAATTATATACATGTTTCATTGTTTCTGCGTAACTGGGCTATGCTGGAGAAACCTGTCCCATTCTAACATCTGCCTCCCTGTAACTTTTGGGAGGTTTTTGCATGACAGAAATGAATAATCCAAGCACATAGTGTTTAGTTCAATAATCTGGATTACATTTTCATTAGAAATCCCCTAACGGTTGCCGCCTTCTTTGGTGCTCCAGAGGGGAAGAACATATTTGATATGTTCTTATTTTATATTTATATTTTAATTGTACACATTTCAGTTGTTGTTATGTTGTGTTAGATTAGTTGGGCAGCAATAAGCAATTTATTATTACAGTGACTAGTGAACATACATTATTTTTAGCTGCACTACATTTCCCAGGGGCCTTGAGACATTGGTTCAGGTGAGTATCATCCAGCTGTCATCCTCATGTATGAGCTTAAAAACACTTGCCCAGGTGCAAAGGAATAGTTAATTCATTGATTTCTGTTGTAAATACATGGTGAACCTTTGAACATTTTTGTTTCAAAGCTTGCTGTAAACTGGCAATGTTATATTTTAGCTGTACACTGTTAGGTTGATTTTAGGCTGTTGTAGGTTAGTTGGGCAGCACTAAGCACTGTATTACTAAAGTGAAATTTGAACACACATTCTGTTCAGCTGCACTACAATTCAAAGGGCTCTTGAGACGTCGGTTTAGGCAACTAGCATACTGCCCTCATCTTCATGTACAAGCTTAAAAACACTTACACAGGCATGAAGCGCCATGCAAAATGTATTTGTGGGTATTTAAAGCAGGTTTTGCAGGCAGGAGATAATTCCTTGATCACAGAGATTTACACTAATGTATCTTCTGTTCAGTTGATCTACAATCTCTTTTCTGGATTGAAGGAGATCTTTACACCTGGTTTGGTAATTTCCAGTGGATTAGGGAGTAAGGGTATATACGGAGCAGAATTTTCCAATTCATCTAAAGTAATATATAGTTAGCGTGTGAAGAGTTATATCTTATGATAGTCCAGTTAGGGAACTCTGGGTGGGGTAGATTAACCAGGATTTTAGTGCATTATACACACATTGTAATTGGTCAGCTTCCACTTTCCCCTAACTATCCATGATAATGTGTAGATTACAGGACCATTCATTAACTTCATCTACTATTCCGGTGCATTTCTGTAATTGTTATCTCACCCCAAGAAGACGAATGAGAAATGGTCAGTGAACCTTCAAAATTTGAGTAAAGTGGCTTTGAACCCATGAGAGGGTGCAGATTTGTTTTGCATAGTAATCAGTTTAAATGCCTGTTAATTAATGCACGTTCTACAATTGTGCATGCAGAGGACATTGCTGACGCTATTGTAACGGATCAGGCTGATTTTATGTTTATTACAGAAATGTAGTTGCATGATCATTCTAGACATATTATAGACATTTTAGTACCACAAGGATATACTATCCTCCTTCAAGACAGATTTGAGAAAACTGAGGGAGGGGTTGCTGTAATTTTCCAGAGTTACTTTAATTGTTCTAAAGTGTCCATTGATTCCTTGGCAACATTTGAGTGCATTAGGATTCAGTTGTTTCTGCATGTACTCCATATTTATGTGATATATCATCCCCCAGGGAACAATGAGTTGTTCATGTCAGAATTCATGTATTTTGCTATTAATGCTCGATTGCGCTCCACTTGCTGCTTTTTGGTGGGGGATAATGGGTGATTTTAATCTTTGGATCAATGACCCTAAAGACCCAGCAGCCAAGGAGTTATATAGATTCATGAAGGCCATGGGCTTCTTACAACACATACACATGCCCACACATGCCAAGGGTCACATATTGGACTGGGTATTTTCAGCTATCACATCCCTGAAGAAACTGACTTCTTCCGAACAAAAGTGGGTTAAGTCAAGAAATTTGGGGGACTGGATTGTACCTTCAGATTAAGAAGATATATTGGCCCTCATTAGAACACCGGCGCTAAAGCATGGCGCTATTAGCACCATGGTTGGTGCCGGTGTTGTAACAAGTCCGCCATGGTGAAATGGGGAAATACCGCCCCATTCCAAGGTTGGCGGGGCGGTATTTCCCCATTTCCCCATGGCCCTTCTCCATTCCCATTTTTGCCCCATAGGGCTCAATGGGAATGGGGAAGGCAGCAATTACGGTACCGCAAATTGTGGTACCGTAATTGCCTGCGAGGTCCCTTTGCGGGTCCCTACTTTAACGGCTGGTCCAGACCAGCCGTTCAGGTCGGGTCCCGCAAAGGGACCTCGTAGTAAGGCGCTAAGTGGTTAACGGCGCTGCAGCCTTTTACGGCACCGTTAACCACTTAGCGCCTGGGTCGTAATGAGTCCCATTGCCTTCTGGGAATGTGGGGGTATTGACTGATTCCCTCTTGAACAGCCTAGCCAAAGCCATTGATGTAATAGCCCCTATAAAAAAATAGGAAAGTCAGGAATCATGTTAAAACTATCTGGTTCTCTGAGGATTTTTATAGAAATAAGAATAGAAAAGAGGAAAACATTCTACCTGTGGAAAAACCGAAGAAGGAAGAGGACAGAATCATCTATCTGGCAGCGGCTAATAGATTCAAAATGCCAGTTATAAAGGCTAAAAAGGATTCGTATGAAGCACGGATCCAAACTGCCCACCATGACTCTAAGGAAATATTCTGAATTCTTAGTGAACTTGAAAAGTCTGATACCAATTATCAGGAATACATTGTTAAAGATCAGGAGTGGTGTACTCAGATACAAGAAACCATGATTGCTAAAACAACAAAATAAAAAATGGTATTTATCAAGCCATGAATTCACGGTCTGCAGACCTTCATAAGGTGGTTCAAGAACAATCATCTACCACTCTGCCCTTCATAGCTAAATTTGACTTCAGGAGTATATCAGAAGATGAACTTCGTATTACTTTGGCCACACTTAAGCATTCCATTTGCAAAGGAGACCAGTTTCCAGCTACGGCCATTAAGGCCTGTTCGGAGCTCCTAATTAGTTCTATAACTAGGATTGTTAATGCCTCATTTAAGGTGGGTAGGGTTCCGATGAGATTCAAGGGTTCCTGGGTCACCCCCTTGTTGAAGAAACCTGATCTTGATCCCAAAAATGCAACTAATTATTGACTCATTTCCAATTCACTCTTCATTCTTGAGATCATGGATAGAGTTGCGTATGATCAACATTTACGCTAAATAAAAGATCAGCCGATTTTCAATGAGGCACAATCAGGCTTTCGCCAGGCTTCAGCACTGAATCAGCGCTGCCCGAACTAAAATCAAACATGATGACTAACATCAATCAGGGCACAACAATGTTGTTGATGTCCTTGGACCTATCATCTGCGTTCGATTTAGTGGACCGCCCCCTCCTCATGGACAGATTACAGAATTTTGCTAATTTTAGTGTACTTGCAAATGACTGGATGCAGTCCTTCTTAGGGATGAGGACTATGCAGGTCTTTAGCAAGCAAGCAGAAGCGGATCCCGTTTTAGTCAGCTATGGTGTTCCTCAAGGGGCTGCACTCTCCCCAGTCCTGTTAGATCTTTTTACAACCCCTTTCTTTCATATACTCGAAGAAAAAAAGATCTGCTACTCAAATTATGCAGACGATTCACAGTGCCTCATTCCCCTTAAGGGCAATTACGGAAAGGAAGCCATAGTAGTGGCTGAGATATATGATCTTATTCACGATTGGATGGTTAGGAATGGTATGGCACTGAACCATGACAAGACAGAGCTCATGATAATTGGATCCAGACGTAAACTTGCTAAACTTGTGAGAGAGTATGAATCCTTTCTCATTGCGGATTATGATATTCCGACAAAGGATAAAATGAAATTCCAGGAGTAACATTTGATCAGACACTGAGTATGTCTGCTCATGTCAACGGCCTGGTGTCAGCATCATCCTATGATACCAGGTTGCCCGCGCACATTCGCCCATTCTTATCCCAAAAGGGATGCAAAACTATTGCTAGAGCTATTAGCTCTGCAACAAATGACTATTGTGTCTCTCTCCTTATCAGAGTTGGAAAAACTGAGCTAGTGAAACTCCAAGTAGTGCAGAACAGTGCTATCAGAGTTATTATGGGCTTACAAAAGTTTGCACATGTGTCAGACATAAGAAGAAACCTACGTCGGTTACCAATTGCAGAGAGAATTGATGTCAGGCTGCTTAGCATTACTTATAAATCGCTCATAGGATGCTTTCCAGCATATATTGCCAAGAGACTAAAAACTAAACATGTTGTACATACATTTCGGTCAAATAGTGCCAAAACTCTGCAAATACCAAAAACTTCTTTGTAGCTAATTAAAAAGGGTGCTTTTTGGGCTGCGCCCCCGGCTAAATGGAATGCCCTACCTATGGCCTTAAGAAACTGACTGACACTGGATGTATTCAAGAACAAACTTAAAACACACATATTTAAATAAAGTAGCTGTCCATCTCTAGATAATCTGATCATCCGTCCTTTATAGTCTTTGGCGCCTGTATGCATCGGGGCCACTTTGCATGTGCCTTATAAATAATATAAAATAAAGTAAAAGTAAACATCTCTGCTCCATAGAATGGTGGAAAGCTTACTTTCAGCTGGAGTTTGATGGGAAGTTACTGCTGTTATTGGTATTTGTTTGAAGAGTTGTTCCATATCAATTTATTCCCCCAGAGTGCTCCAATTCTGTTTAGTTGTTCTGATAAGTAAATTATGGTTTTGTCAGGACCCTCAACCTTTAAATTCCTTCTTATTTACTTTCAATAGTTGGTGATGTTGTTTGACATCCATAAATCATCTATTTCTTGGATTACCTTCCCATGTTTCACAGTTTGTTGTTTGCACACAGCACACCTCTGGCTTTCCAATTGACCAAATCCATTTTGGACGTAATCTGATTAATACATTTTTTCTAGTTCCTGAAATTGATGCTTTACAGACAGCAAAGACAGCTTTATATATAACCATCAATTCTGCCACTTGACTACTCAAGTGACCAGTTTTGTAGCCAGTTTAGCATTCAGGGGTGTCATTCATCCAAGGCTTTCCAGCACCACCTACTAATTCCTTCTCATAATTTCCTTGATATGGTAAAAACATCCACCCAGGTAAACTACGGGCATACCCTAATAGGTATTTTCTTCTTACTATTTATGTGGAGGCACTATGTATGCCTCTATATGACCGTTATTTTTTATTTCTTCATCTTCTAAACAGATATCCTGTATACAGTCATGTGGATCTGCTAATAATTGTGCAAAATGACTCTTTAAAAAAAATATATAACTGCATATGGTTGAGGAAATCAACCTTTTGCACTGTACTGTGCACAAATGATAAATACATAGATATTTTCACAATAATTTCACATTAATAAAATACACAATCATTCGAGCAGTGATACATGATTTCCATATGATATACCTTTAAAAACACAGTATTTATGAATTATCTTAATCATGATACTCTTCCATAAATCTAAAAACCATCATAATTAAATGAGCCCAATAAAATCGCTACTCTGTAATGTGTACTATGAATGCTAATATAAAAAAATCATGAATTACTCTTTTTATTTTGACCACATCTGATATCAAGAGGATAAACCTTTAGCAAAAGAATCCAGGAAGTAATCTTTGAATGCGAGACATTCTGAGTCCATATTCAGTCTCTCTGCAAATATTGTAGAGGCTAGTAGGATATCTCAACCATAATATGCTCCCCATGGATCAAAGGATGCTATTTTTTCAATGCCCATACCATTGCCAGGAGAGATTTCTCACATTCATTGAGCTTAATCTCCACAGGTGATAATGTTTTTTTTTGCCTATGAAATAACCCTATTAACCTGGGCATGCTTCTGATACTAGACTGCTGTTAATCAGGTGCTGGACAATTCTGTTTCCAGGAAAAACTTGCTTGGGAAATACTTTGTTTCAGTTGTTTCACATCCTCTGTTTGTGAGTCCCCCCAACTCCCACTTTACCCATGCCTTCACTAGATGTGCCAAGGTTAGAGTGATTGCTGCATAATTCTCTATGAATTTACGGATGTAGTTCTAAGAGTCTTTGTAATTCATGCTCTTTTTCCGGGGTTTAAAGCCCTCAGCTGGGATTGCATGGCCTATCAAGTTTACTTTGGTTCTGCACCACTGTGCCTACTGAAGAGATAGTTGTGCACCTGCATTTCTAAGTTGAATCAACATGTGGCGCATCGCCACCAAGTGTTCTTCCACAGTTTTACTCTTGATTAATAAGTCAAGTTGCCTTTCTACAAGGACAGGCATGGCTTTAGGTAGAAATATGTTCAACTAATTTTCACTGTTAACATAACCAAACAGTGAACAAGTCCATGAAAAACAGTGAACAAGTCCATGAAAATTGCTGCCACCCAAATGTAAAGGGAAATTTAGATTTGTGTTCACAGAGTACCGAGAAAGTCCAATATCCATTAGACAAAACGAGAGCAGAGTATGCTTTTCAACCCTGGATCTGTGCAGGTCCTTGACCTATATAAGGGAGAGCCCACCTTGTCATGTGCACCCCCTTGTTGAGTTCCCCTAGGTCTACACAGAGCCTCTATTGTCCATTGTTTTTTTATAGTCATACAGCTTGGTTATTAAATGTACTGTGGATGGGATAAATGATCCCACAGCAGGCCACATTTTTGATAACCACAGTTAATGGTTCCATGGACATGAGAGGCCACCTGTACTGTATTACAAATACTGGCACCATATTGGGGATCCTTGGTATTATGGGGTAATGAAGAAACATATATCGACAACCAAAGGAATCGGCAGAGACGTTTCTCGGAAAATCCAGAAACACTTGGCCCAATTGTTTTCTTTGTTTACTGTCTCACAGGCATCAGCCATACTGATCTGTTCTTCAACCATCTGATAAAAGTCGGGAAATATATCTGAGGTGACAATTTCTGAAGTATCTTTTACTTAAGTGGAGAGATCTCTATTTATGGCATAAACCAGAATGGAAGATTCCTTAACATCGAGGTAGTTACTAGTAACTCAGAATACTAATTAATTTTCTAACATATCACAGGAGAAATCCTACATCCCACAAAGAGCACAGGGAGTACACCATAAAATTCCACTCTTGTCAAGGGTAGAGTATTTCTGGCTTGCTACCATCAGTACTGTTGTACCAGTCTTCAGTTATTCAGGACAAATGATAGTCATTCCAATGGAGGTGTCTTGATGCAAAATGATGCTTTGAGGGTCATTATCGTCAGCCAGTATTTAAACTGCATCATCTTTAAAATCCACTCATGGAGTGGGAGGTAATGAAAGTCCTTGTAGATTAAGAATATTATATACATTAACAAAAGCTTATTTATTAAACATTAAACAAGGTTTGTTGTTTTCTGATCTTTGTTGATGAAAAATAGTGTCGACTAGTTACAGGAATGGTAGCATTTTCTTTGATTTGATGTTCAGCAGCATAAGGTAGCAATTGAGTTGACCTAAATGCTTTTTTGAGTTCATTGAAATCCATCCAGTCTCCCCCAATTTTGGGCCAGACATTGCTTTTAATAAGATCTACATTAATTGTTAATTGATGGAGTATGTTATAACCTTTCTTATGACCCAGCAATTATGATTTATTGATTTGATTCCAATTGTGATCTTCATCATACACCATCTAGTAACTAGATGTTTTGAATGCAGCACATCAAGGACAGGTCCTAATTTATCTATTAGAAGAAATGAGTGATTTTATGGTCCTTTTACCTAAGCAATCTCCCACTGATGAAGCTTCTTTCTTGTGTGAAACAGAATTTTGGGAGAACTGGATGTGTACCGCCATGAAGTTGAATAGGGATGAAAATGAGTTCTCCTTTGCTTTGGAGGTCTGCCAGGGATAGAATCTCAGTGTATTTCTCTTCAGAGTGTAGAACTACTCATTATCTGGCAGTACATTTATTTTTAAATATTCAGTTGCAGTCCCTACACTATCATCCTGTTTCTTCAAAGATATAATAGCGTCAGGGGTTTCAGTATTTTGAAAATTAATTTCCATTCAGTGTGAGCACTTTACGATCAAGTGACAAGCAGGGTTCAAGCTGACATAATCAGCACTTCTTTTTAATTTGATCGGGAGGTGAGATTGCATCCAGGGGACTTGGTTCATGCATTCTATCAAAGGCAAAAGCCTTTGAAGTAAGTCGTTCCACAGTAAACAGGTGACTATCGCCCTATTTTGATTTCTACTTCAGTAAACCCAGCTACAGGAATTTCATTTGCATCAAATTTATGCAACTTCCCAAGGAGGTGTAGGGTGGGGCATCTTTGATATGTAATCCAAATAAAGTACAAAAAAGTAATTAAAATATGAGTTTTCACTGTGTAAGAAGGAACACTACTTTATTGCAGAAACAACTGGGAGAAGAAATTCAGACAGTCCCATGAAACTGTACCGTCTCTGTCATGCCCACTACTGATACACTATTTATACAGCAAAACATTAATGACATTTTGGGGCAAGTCAAAATAAATGAATGGTCGGCATCACTGAGCTCCTAAGGGACCGTATACATTAGTTAATGCTAATTGGTGAAAACAGTTCCTGTAACAAAACCCTCTAGCACCCCTTCATGATGTCATGATACCAAAATATCCCACCCATTAATGACATCACTTAAGCTGACCAGCAGATAAACTCTTAGCTGTAATAGGCTGGCACAGTTCTACACACAAATAGATAAAAGCTGCAAGCTAATTGGACCCTGTGTTTGGAAATAGCATAAGCTACAGCATCCCACCAAGTCTGACCAATTAAATCATGAGGGAACAGCAACAAGGTCAGACTGTTACAGCCCATGGAACACCATATTCCAGCCTTCGGATGGGTTCTCCTCCTTCATCGCCTTGTGCAACTGCCAGCCCTCCCCGTCTCTTCCCTTGTATCGTGCCAGCTTTAGTTAGGAAAAGCTTCGCAGGATGCCGTCAATTAATTTCTATTTCTCCTATTTATTTATGTATTTATTGGTCATTTATAATGCACCTATACATCACATGGTGTTTCAAGATGATTCAAGACAAAGTAAGCGGGGGACAGGGATGCAGAAAAACAAAAACAAAAACGTCCCTACAAGTCTGTGAGACATTCGGATCATGCAAGTGCTATAACATGAATGAAAGAGGGAAAGGGGAGGAGGGGGTTTGCTGTAAGGGGGGAAACAAGGGTGAAGAAAACAAACAAACCATTCCTACTAGGCCCGGAGAAAATTCAGATTGTGCAAGTGCAATAACATAAATGAAGGGGAGAGAAAGGGAGGGGAAGTGCCAGACAGGGAGACAGAGAAAACATAATGAGGAGAAAGGTACATTAAGTGCAGTGTGCAGAGTCGAACACAGCACAAGGCTGGAATGAAAAGTGGGTGCACATCTTGGGAACACCTCACCACATGGTGCAGGGGCTATATCAAGCATCACCTCAAAATAAAAAATGTAAAACACAGCACAGGCTGCGAAAGGTCAATCAGTGGTTGCAGGAAGGTGAAATGTAAAACACAGCAAGGTTGCAGAGTCAATCAGTGGTTGCAGGTAGGTCAAATGCAAAACACAGCAAGGTTTCATAGTCAATCAGTGGTTGCAGGTAGGTCAAATGCAAAATGCAGCATGGTGGCAAAGTCAATCGGTGGTTGCAGGTTGGTCAAATGCAAGGTTTCAAAGTCAAACAGTGGCTGCAGGTAGGTGAAATGCAAAACACAGCACGGTTGCAGAGTCAATCAGTGATCGTGGTAGATGAAATGCAAAACACAGCAAGGAGGTGAAAGTCACTCAGAGGTTGCAGGTAGGAAAGAAACACTGCACAGGGCTGAGGAGTGACTACCAAAGGCTACAGGAAGGGAAGAATGAAGACAACAGGACAAGGCTGAAAATGACAGCCAAGACGTTGCAAGAGGGACAATGCAAGATGAGCTAAGTCGAGCCACTGGTTACAGCTCACCACATGATATGGGGTGACATCAGAGGGCTCCAGAAAATACTGGTTGGCAGAAGCACGGAGGGGCAGTGCCTCACAGCAGGGAGAACGAGTAGCACAAGGAGTGCCAAGATGGGAATGCCTGACCAGACAGAGCCACTGGTTAAGCAAAAATAGAAGGGAGAGGCTAGGACAGTCGAGCGGGCCAGTGAGTATCAAATAAGGGGATGCAGCATCCCCAATAACCAGTGGAAGCCATGGCTGCACTCGGAAGTGGAGATTAGAAGCAAAGAGGCAGGGAATAGAAGTAGCGAGGCAAATGCAGTGGAGAAAATGAACCAAAGAGAGCGAGTTACAGCTGACAGGAAGGCAGCTAGCCAAGAGCAGTGTTGAGTGAAGTGGTGGGAAGAGAATGAAGGAGAGGGTAGGATAGGAAGTGTGCACAGGTTATAGCAGGGGGAAAGCCTCTTGACCTTACAATGAGAGGAGGAACCAGTGCAGTACCTCGGTTGAAGACAGGAGCCATAAGCATAGAGCAACAGCACGGGAGCAAGCAACAGAGATGTGGTGTAGGCTCTGCAGCGCAGTCTGTGCCCTTACAGGCCCAGACAGGGTACAACGAGGGCCTTATAGGTGGCTTCTCGAGGGGGCCAATCTGCAGTGAGCAGAGGTGGGCTCCTGGACTCAGATGCGGTAGTCCTCAGTGTTCTTTGTCGCACAGCAGCCATGATGGAAAGGCCCAGCCATAATGTTGTCAATGGAGACCCTCACAGGCTCATGGGCTGATGTATGTAACCCACGGGCAGATGAAATAATCTTCTTTTACTATTCTATTTGTTGCCAAGGCCCTTGAAACCTATTGTGTGAGACTGTGCCTTAGGTCTGGCTGGCGCTCTCTTCCCATGAGAAACCCGTCCCTTGGCAACAAATAATTAACTACTGTGGGCTTCTTCGTTTCTCAACCTTGGTGAGTTGATCCACTATTTCTTCATGTCAGCAGACATTACATTTTACTGTGTGATGTGGCCTGTCAAACACTTAATAATAATGGCTTCTATCAAGTCTGCCCGGGGCGTGCCAAAATGTGGCTGAACTGTGGTTTATTAATATAACACAAATGTGGTTACCTCCAAATGTCAAAATAATAATAGGAATATGTTGTGAAAACAACCTAGGAGCAACAGTTCTGCTCCACCCATGCTAATAAAATGAAGACAGACAGCGAAGACCTATGTGCTCCCATATCAAAAGTGCACGAGTGTGCTATGAAAATAAAAATGATCAAAAAAGATTACAGATGTTACTGTTGCTAGATGTGTGTTTTGTCATTGGGGCAGCCATGCTCATTTGTCCCTACTTATCTACAAATTGGGAACACATCTATATTTGTGTTTTCATCCGTGTATTTCCCTGCACAGGGCCCTGCTCCCTGACATGTGGCACACTAGGTGTATTGTGCTTGCGCTGTGACCTCACCCTCCAAGTTAATTTTTGGCCTTACTGTTTTACTTCTTTAGCTTGTATGTGCGTCCCTGGAACAGAGGGTTTTCAGGGTAATACAGTAATCTTCCCTCTTCCTTGGTTCAGAGTATCAAGTACTTCTGGAGATATCAAGGCATCTGGGAACCAGTATCTATGAAAGCCTATAGATCATACTGTCCCTGAATTTTGATAGGCATGAAAAACCTTTCACCTTTCATTTCCGATTTACAGAGAAAGCATAAATTAGTGGATAATTCTGACTGTATTTTTGCAATGCTTGGGGTTTCATGAGCTTCACCTTGGGCCGTCACTGTATCGTATCATCCTCAAGCTAAAGTTCATGTGGGTTGGCCAAGGACTCTGGTTCGAGGTCACTGCCTCTGTAAGGACTGCAATCCCTAGAATGGTCTGGAGATGAAGGAATGCCTGTTTGTTTTGTTATCTCTATAGGATTTATGTTATTTCATTCTTTCTGGGTCTTGTGCTTAGGGTTTTCTTGGTTAATCTCTTTCTTTTCTCTTACATTCTTTGTCACACTTCTAAATCTGATTTTTTGTTCTTTCAGTATTTTGCATGCCTGATGAGGGACTAGTCGGCTGGCTTGAATGGATAGTTTTCTCTGCCTGTTAATATCTTTACCAATAGAGGACTAAGTCTTCACCCCCATTTCTAAGTCCAACGGAGGAAAACTGTTCACCTGTGCTACCTTACTGGCAGGAGTTAGTTTAAGGTTCTTTTCTTTTTTTTGGAAGTTGTTGGGTACTATTTGCCATTAATTCCTATAACTGGGTGATAGTCCACCAAAGAAATCACACTAACTGACTCACTGCATATTTTGGAATGGGCTTGGAAGAAAGTCGTTTTAAAATCCAGACTCTCAAATTCAACAATTCAAGAAATTTGGGCAAATGCACACTTGAGTTTTTGAGCAAATTCCGTAGGAGATAGCTCCTTAGCATGCATTAAGGTATAGGTAGACTCGTGGGCTTCTTGTGGTTTTCTATAAGTTATTTCAAAATGGCCACCTTCCGAGAGGATCATATGCAATAATTTTGGTTTTTCCATCCAGCAAAGAAACTAGACAATTTGGTAGAAAATTCAGTGTTATGTATTCATTGTTGTTTCGGTCATTTCTCGGTCCAAATGATGCCATCATCTGTTCCTGCAATTCTATATGTTCTCAAACAGAATATTTGGCATTGTTATGCTAAGGGGTCATAAAGTGTTTCATGGCCTTAATATGTTTGATTGGTTCTTTCACAAAATATGATTTTGTTTTTCATTTTCTATATTTCTTTACTGGGGTCCAACTTCCTTCGTCCTCCCTATTTACATATTTGTTCTCCCTGTCATAATGACTGAAGGGGGTCTTTTATAAGCATGTTACATTAAGACCTCTCCTTTCTCTCTTCCTCATTTGTCTTCTTCAGTATGGGCCTCAAATCTTTTCTGATGGTCTGCATAATATGGTGTTTCTTCACAATGTTGTACAGACTTAGTGTTCCCCATTTACTTAGAGGTTCTATGATTTAACCATAATCCCTGGTAAAGGAAAGGGCCTTTTAGAAGGCCCTTTCTGGGTTGCATTCTCTGTCTCTCACATTAGCCTGATTTTCTAAATGGTCTCTCTTTTGGATTATACATTGTAAGTCTTGTTCGCTCTTCTCATGTTGGTACATATTTGCACGTATTCTTTTTGATAGTACTCACATTTCCTCTCCTGACCACTCTGGGCATATTAAGTGAACCACTCCTCCCTTCTCCCATCTGAAGGTCTAGATATTCCTCTGTATCAGAACAATTCTTGTCAGTCTGGGTGTGTTTGGGAAGGGGAATCAGTGAATCTGGCACCTCCTATGTCTTTAATATGGCTAGGTGTACCAGATCCACTTGTATGTCTCAGGGAAGATATGTACTAGATAAAGAAGATATGGACACTGGAGACGTATTCACAGAAATAGAGATTTGCTCTACTTCTATGAAATGCATGTGTCTTTTAACATCGCTGGTGATTCTGAACCATAGCTATCTATTTCAATTATCATTGGTTTCTTACTTTGTACTAGTTGTTCCCTAGATTCAATTAGACTGGCCACGCTAATCTTCAATGCACACTCAAACTGCACACTACTCAGGATACACTAATACACAACACACAAATGTCACCGGACTGTAGATATGAGAAATAATTAATTTCAGACCAGCGAGACACACAACAAACCCCCCAGCACCTAATACAGCTTGAAGCATGTCACCAGTGAGGTATGGGGGCCACGTGATGAAACTCTTTGGCCCCTAACTGTGTATACCCGACCACACAGGATTGCTTGATTTGGTGGGTGAGCTTCTGGCTCCCTCTCTCAGCCTTGTACGCATCCGCATCCTGTATATTGCTCCTGATAGTTTGAGGGTAGCTGGTACACTACACATGAAATATATTAGGATAGTCTGCCCATGTCATGAAAAAATTTACTAGGTTTTTCTTGTCTATTGCACTCTGTCTTGAATGCGCAACTAGAAGAACTATGCTGTTAGCCTGTCTGCTGTCGGAACATTTATGAGGGATCACTGATAAATGGACTCAGAAGATACTTGAAATTGGAATCTTAAGTTTTAGGGTGACATCCTGTTATTGCGCTTAGAGCATGGCATTTTACAGATGACTTTAGCAATCAACTACTTCAAAGACAAGACTCTGTCGGAGCCTGAAGGTACGTATGCACGCACCTCTTCAGTGAACTTTGGCCGCAGGCACAGACACCCACCCGCATGCATTAGAATGCAGTGATGACCTATGACATTAATTCAGGTCTAGCTGGACACATAATGCTCCTCCAGGCTTAAACACAACACACAACACCTTGTACATCAGAATACAGCGATGACCTATGAAAGAATTTGGTCTAGCTCGACAATTAACGATTCTTTCTCAATATCACACATATTTCTCTCCACTCAGAACCCATCCAGGTGCTTGACTTCGTGGTTAGCTTTTATGGAGCCCAGCCAGCCCTCGAAACTCCTAATCTTGGCCACATGCACACACACATTCTGGCTTTCACACATCTTCCCACACTTGTACTTTGTTCCCCTGAGGGTGTTCCCACCACAAGCGCGTTGAGGTCATGTTAATGAGATAAAGATGGTATACAAATTACTACTGCTAGTACTGCTACTGTTGGAGGACAGTATTCCTGGCCTATTTTGTAATTGTTACTTCAAGGAATCTTTTCCTTTCTGACAATAATGTAATTCTTCCACTGACTCTTGGTTTATTCACTGATAGACAGCAAATTCTGTCTTTGAGTGTTCAATCTGCAACACTGTACTATCAAGGTACTTCATCAATTATTCGGACTTCTTTCAATATTGCATTCTCTTCTATTCTTTTCACTAACTCTTGCAGAGACACCTTACTACTTTGTGCATGTGCTAGTTTCATTTTTATGTTCATAATGTTATCTAACAAACCATTGGTATAAGCAGTTTTTATCATTTAATTTACTCTTTAAATTTTCATGTGTCTGTAAACACAGACTATGAATTTCATTTACATTCAAATGTTCTATTTAAGAATTGTTTGGCTTCACTAGACACTTTCAATTTGTCTTTGCCTGCGTCTAGGAGACTATGTTGCTTCTGTAATATTGTCATCCAGAGACTCATTTGAATGTTTCATTTCTTGTTCTTTGAATGAGTGTTAATTATGCTCAAGTCTTTGTTTCTGTGATTTGGTGTATGTAGATTTCCCTGTCAGTGAATCTGTCCTCCACCAATTTGAGGTGGAAGAAGGGATGGTCTGAAAGATTCATGATCATATTTCCATCCTCCTAGCTAGTGTCGGTCATATCTATATTTTGCAAAGACTGATCCAGCGGATTCTCTTCTTCACAAATGTTTACTCCTACTTTCTCCACTGTTTCCCTCATTATATCTTTCCGTGACTCTGGATCCTGTGCCATCCACATATACCAATTATTGACTATCATCCTGAATTATATTTCTCATTTGAAAATCCAATAGTCTATCAAACCATGGACCCACGAAAATATAGCTCTAGTCTCCCTTCAATCAACTCTATCGTATTACAAAAACTTTATGCTCACGTGAGATTATACAGCAGGGACCATCTTATTCAACACAACACAATAATGCAACTTTACTCATATCTGTGTTCTTAGGCACAGTCTATTTTACACAATGCATATATGTGTTGACATCAGTGATGCCATTATCTCTCTGTCCTGACAAGAACCGCCAAGGTGTTTCAATTGATTTGCAAATGTTAACTTAGCTTTGCAATTGATCTCACCAAGCTGCACCCCAGATCTAACACCCCACATCACGAAAATCCCAAACCAAAATTCTGGTGCAAGAAGATTTATGCTGGAGAAGTCATCCATAATATTATACAAACACAGGCATCTTGTCTACACAAGAGACCATGTACCTTGCTGATTATTCTTGCTACTTCTCAATGCACACTACAGCACATTTTTGTAAATAAAATGTATGTATATATTCTAGATAATAATATACAGTAAACCTTTAACATATTGCCAACAAGTTAATGCATTTTATTATCTCCATCAGCGTCAAGTTTTGTCGTTAGAGAATGATTTCGAATAGGCATTTATCTGGGTTTTCTCTCACGCCAATTGGCAAGCATTGGCATCAGAAAAAACCTACATGATATACATCACATTCAATTACAACTTCTCATTCACAGAGTAATAGGCATCACAAAGTACATTATAATAATAGTTGCAGTTATGGTGATTTTTATAAACATCATTTTGGAGCAGCTTAAACTGGTCATTTTCTGTACATTGGGGGCCCATCTTAACTTTGAAGCTAGGTTAGTTTCCAATCCAAGAAAACAATTGGGGCTGCCATGTGAAAAGATTGAGGGCCTGGCAGGAAACCTGGTGTTTGACCCATTGTTTTATGGAAAACACAGATTTCCCATAAACTAAAGAAGACTGTGAAATTAATCTCTGCAGAATGTATTCTATCTGTATTTATCCATTTTCCCAAGATGAGCCTGCAACACTGTGGGTATAACCTAGCCTAATGGATTTATCTAAAGATTTAGGAGAGGTCTGGTATTCGGAGGTGGCTGGCTCAGGAATTTATTGCCTAGGCAACCAAGCCTGACAGCCTTGTATTCTGAACTCTATTTGTGACATGCATGATACAGGTCCATGCAAGGGTGTTTTTTCTTTGTGTTTGGAATTATGTAATGTATGTTGATCTAATATGTACATTCATTCTCTATGGATACAGTAAATTTCTAGGTGTCCTTCGCAGTACGAAGTGTTCAGATTTCAAAAGGAGAAAGTGCAGTTAAACAATTTCTGCGAGTAAGGGATATTATGTTACAGAAATGTAATGCAAAGCACATATACAAGTTAGTGAATGTTGAAGTACAGGGTTGGATTTCTGGCTCAATTATATACATTTTCATCATTTTGGTACAAGAGGGATGTGCAGAATAAACGTGTCTTGTTCTAACATTTGCCTCCCTATAACATTTGGAAGGTTTTTTCAAGACAGAAATGAACAGGTCAAACACACCATGTTTGGTTCAATAAACTGGGTTCCCTTTATGTAAACTATTCCCAATGTAATGGTATACCATAGGATGGGGGGTGCCCGCATCAATGTTATCAGAGGTCAGCATAGTTTCTGGGGCTCAATCAAACCCTTCCTCCTGGAAAAACCATTGCCTGAACCTGTGTCACTTGCTTTTATCCTTTAGTGACATCACAGCTACCAACCCATCCCAAAAACTTAAGGGCCATCCCTATTGGGTAGCTCGGGTGATATTATCTATAGAGATTCCCAATGTGAGTTATGCCATTGGTCTTCCCATGTAGGTTGGGTCTGCCTGAGACTTACCCAAAAACTATTTTTTACTTTGTTGCAAGGTTGCACGATGACCATTGGCCCTTGCAACATTATACACCACCCCAGGGCTTGAGCATCTGGATTGGCTGGAGCGGGTCTTCCCAGGTCTGGGACCCTGTCCTGTTCACAGAGCTCATGTACCTTTTCAAGATAATGAGAAAGACTGTGTGTCCCCATTGTTGCCACTGATATGGCCACTTAGCCTGAGAGAGTGCCTGCAGGTTGCAATGTTTGCTGGACGATGCATGTATCAATCTTGTCTGCTTCGCTGGGAACACCTCCTCTTCCCACCACAAGTAAATGG
Source organism: Ambystoma mexicanum (assembly GCF_040938575.1). Classification (NCBI taxonomy): domain Eukaryota; kingdom Metazoa; phylum Chordata; class Amphibia; order Caudata; family Ambystomatidae; genus Ambystoma; species Ambystoma mexicanum. The sequence goes on from NC_090928.1 coordinate 866,947,646, forward strand.
CCATTGTTCGGCTCATCTGGGTCTCGTGTGGGAAGACCACAAAACTGAGCCTTTCGGTCTGCAATTATTGAGGATGTTATTCTGTATTTTGCAGGTGGCTCACCGCCTCGGGGATCCGGAATTTTCCACCCGCCATTGTCCTTGGCCATGAACACTGTTTCTGTGCTTTACGCTGCAGAGTCTGCATCTCTTCTTCCATATTTTGAGGCCTATGGCTTCTCATTCTACGGTTTCCCTATACACTCTAATATTTTCTTTAGAGATTAGTAGTGATCGGGCCCTTATATGTTTCTTATACGTACCCGTAGCTCCTTATGGTTAGTTGCGCAAATCGATTGCAACAACGGTCCATGTATGCTTAGCTTTCTTGTATTTCTGCATTTGGCTACTGAAAAGGAAAAGCTTGTGATAGTATGTATCTGTCCTCTAGCTACAGAACAGTGTAAGCATGTTCTTCATGTGTGCATGTCTGTGTAACTTCGTGCAGGAGTGCAAATGTACTTCATGACCAACGCTGCTATGTCTTGTCACTCATGACGTCAGCACAGCTGGAGATTATTATTGGTCAACCTGATTCAATGACGATACACCTGTCCCTTTGAAGCCGTCAGGTTTGAAAGGTCGTGTGAGGGAATATCTCTAGACATACGTGGAATACACTGGTGCGCCCAGTGGTTGACCAAACATCGAGGTGCATCTCTTGTTTCTCCTCCTTTGGCCTGACATGCACATAGGGGACATGAGGGCCATTCCAGGGACCCTCTCTTCACCTATGACTATTTCCTCTGTACCTGCTGCAGTGCTCCGAAGCAATTTCCTACAATCTGGCACTATATAAAATTACAACAACAAAAATAAACGGAGTAACTTATCTCAGAAGAAGCAAACACATTCAACCAGTGAATTCTATGGTGAGGGCATGGCACATTACCTATCATCGCCGCAACCTTTTATGGGCAACTTCCTGGCTCCCTGATAACGTCATCGTACTGTTCTCCCCCACCCGGATGAGGCGCTGGAGAAACGCTTGGCAGCGGGAGTCCCGGAAAGTTTAGAAACACGTGTATGTATGTGCATCTGTGTATGTGTGTGCGCAAGAGTGTGTGTGTGTCTTTGAATGCATATGTGATTGAGTGCAGTGTGTATGTGTGTGCAAGCATGAATTCAAGGGGTTGTATTTGTCTGAGTGCGCATGTGCGAATAAGTGCCATGGTACAATCTCCCTCTTATGCATTTTGTAGTAAAAACTTAAGTGGAATGAATAATTATATTTATGGAGGAGGACATTTGGTGCAGTATCTAAATCGCTGATCTAAAACCTAACCATGATTGCGTAGTTATGGGCACCTCCATTCTCTCTGCCTGCTCCACACGTTCTTTCTTCCTGCTGTTCAAATGCCTACATCCACAACCACATTCATTTCTCCTCCTCATCAAATGTAGCCATTTGCGTTGACTGCTCTCATCTGGACACCATGCAAGACCCATATCCATGCACGGCCAAGTTTTCCATACCACAAAAGATCCTATATCTACAACGGCCCACTCCTCTTAGGAATCAGGTCAGTGATGCATCGACCAACTAAATGAGAAAAGCGCATGCGCGTTGTCAGTGCTGGGTATCTCTAAACTCGTTACTTATCTGAGAGGCTCGGTGGCACTTGCTGCGCAGTAAACCGATTTGAGGCACTAATTATGTCCTGACCTAACACATAAAGCACATCCATATGTGAAGTTAGCATGTCAGAGGCAGTGAAATAATGTGCAGTTAACCAGGCCATTTCTTTGCATTAACAATAGCAACGCCAGTAGTTAAACTAAAGACTTTAAACGTCCAATGACACTCTTATTCTAATTATAAAGTAACAAGCCTAAACTCCTTAGGGCAATTTTCAACAATGACATTTAACTTGTCTTTTGTACAGTAATGCACTGTTCATTTTACTTTGCAGTCCATGTGTACCTGTGCAGGGGTTTACCAATTAAGTCCTGATTCACAAAGCCTTTTCCTACGGGATTGCGCAATTATAAAACGCTTCTGGGAATCAGGCAGTGAAACTCCTGCCCAGCTAAATCAGGCTTTGCTCTGTGGAATTGCTCTGCCGATTAAATTGTTCATTGGTAGCCTTTGCACTACAAAGGCACATTGAGCTGGGAGTGAGGAAAGGCCAAGGGTGGACTGGCCAATATTGACAACTGTGGAGATTTCCAGGTGGGCCTCTGCACTTTGGGCCTTGTTTGTGTGTTCATTTATTTTATTTCCAAATTTTCTCATAGGAGAAGGGTCAGGCTTGCTGAAATTGTGTAATATGGGGCCACTGTGAACATTATTTCCAGGGCCTATTTTGGGTTCCCAGTCCACCCCAGGGAAAGGCAACTCCCATGGTGGTCAGCCATACCTTCTTCTTGAATTGCCCATGCATGTGTATATAGGAAATGCACACTCAGAAACTCTAGGCAGTAGATATAATACGCAGAGGCAATACACAGACAATACACGTAGGTTTAGGTTAAACAAGCAGGCATCCTACTTTATTTCTCAGAGGGCCAACTGATTGGTAAAAAGCCCCTTTAATCCCTTACCTGTTTGAACCTATCACCGAACTGGTGACCACTTCTAGGGATGGCTAGGAGACTGTGGTCTGGGAGAGAAGCTGACTTCCTCTGACTTCCTCTTGCCCTGGCTATACCAGCCCTGAGTCCTCCCGGCTGTCAGTCCCGCTAATGGGAGCTGACAAGAACTACCTATTAGTACCCATGCAGTCAAACCTGCCTTGCCTGACTCCACGTAACAGGGGCCCCCACAGCCCCCGTGGTGCGGGCAGAGCCATTTTAAGCAAATTTGGGGCCTGGGGCACAGACACCTTTGGGGCCCCCTCCACCGAACCAAACGAATGATGCGATCCAGAATATTTATGTTAGCCCCCCTCATCGCAATCACAGCCCATAGCTTGATATGCTGCCTCACAGTGATCAAAATAAGCATGTGTAATCCTTTTCAGTCCCCTTACCATTCTCATTGTAATAACAATGATAAACATGTTACATTTCAAGGTCAACATTTGCAGTCCACGACAAGGGTTCTTATGTTCTAGTAGAGCTGCAGGACAATGTTCAACAATAGCAGCAACGCGGAAGGTATACTGCCCAAATTATAAATGCAGGATTTAGATCATTTAAAAAGGTTCACATAATCCAGAATAGACAGAGTATTCAGATTACCAGCCTCACGGAATACAAAAGTGCATGTAAACTGGAGACGCAATAGGAATGAAGGAGAAAGCTAAACATACCATAGCATAGATAGTGGATGAAAATTAGAAGCTACCAGGAAGGAGTCCGTATCCAGAAGGACTGAGATTAGAAGAGGGACATGGTTTTCAAGTAGTGTTGCCATTAGAGAACAAAGGAACAAGTGGTTGTGGTGCACAATATATCAATGCTCACTATTATTATAGAGGAAGCAAGACTATAGCCATTGAAGCCATGAGTGAGGCTTTTTCGATGATCATACTTTAAGAACGAAATCACTCTCATGCCCAAGATCACACATTGATAGGTGAAGTTGGGATATGCCCACTCTGCAATTTGTGCACTTCGCCACTTTTTTCCCTGTTCTAAGCATGAACTAAAATAATCCCATTGTATAGAACTGACTTGGAAAGTACACAAATCACATAACCCAACCTGTCCATTTTTAAAAATAAAATGTCATAAAACCTTATTATGCAGACTGGGAATGGTTCTAGTTCATTGTCTCCATCATCAAAGCACCATACTAATTGATCCCAACTTAAAATATTCCATCTTGGTTTCTCTTTTGTATTTTAAAGCTTTTAAAAAACATAACATACAGGCTTGTGAAATTGTCATTCATAAATGTGCATACAAATCTTTCAATTGTACAACAAGGCAAACCCTTTTTTCTTCTTCAAATGAGCAGACCTTAATTATGCTTGCCAGAGGCCAGCAATACCTGGACTGCTCTCTTCTGTCTAGAACCTCTTCCACTCAGATGGCCTACCTAAACAGAAATACCAGGTAATGGGTAAACAACGCCATCGGCATGTGAAATGGCAACCCTTTTCACAGAAGACAGCACAATAATGTTAGTGCTATAAGATGAATATTTAGTCCAGGATCACTGAATTGTCTTCTGGCCAAGCCATGATACAAGCATGAACGCTTTGGTTCCACAGTCTTGAATTTGGATACCTAATCACCTCTCGGACTAAAACTTTATGCCTGATCATTGGAGGTGGCTTCCTAGGTTTTACAACTCCACATTTGAACAGACCAATATCTAGACCTTCTAGGTGCTGATGTTATGTTACTTTATATAGCAAACGCTATCTGGTGCAGGAATATTGCTGATAATAGCACCTGTTGTGCTACAAAACAAGTACAAAACAAAGTACATTTACATGCAGCTGGAATGTGTAATCTTGCATATTAACACAGACCTCGCAATGAGTGCTTAACACAGTAAGCAATCTTCTGAACCATTGCTTCACGCAAATGTATTAATATGCATTTCAACTTGACCTGTTTTACATGATCAACATAATTCCCATGGAAAGTTGAGAATGCTGTACCACTTGTTCCACAGTGAATGAACAAACCATGTATTGCATAGTGAGCGCCCCAGCAGCAACATCACTGCACAGTGTGCATTCAGACTTCAGTCAGAGGGAGGGAGCCGACGACACTGTATAACCCAGAGAGACAGTGGCTGGCCCTCTGTCTCAGCTGGGTCTCACAGTGCCGTCAGCGTGCTGCACTAGTCCTCTGCACTAGTGGCACTGCTGTACAGCAGTGGACCGCGGCGCCGCCTGGGCTGGCAGTAGTCACAGGTGAAGTTAGGCAGGCCGGCACAGTGTACCTACACAGTTGCCTAATGCCTTCTCTTCCACTCCACACGCACAGCTATGAGAAGCCATGCCTCGGCACGAGCTCTTAGAGAAGAGAGCGAGCTGCACCCTGACACCACGTGCCGGCTGACCACAGACAGGGGGTTTCTTGTCAGACATTCGAATTTGCCGCGGCTCATCTAAGGATTTAGTTCGGAAGGGTGTGAGTGACTCGGTACTTTGCAAGGTAAGTTATTTTTATTTTAAATTGTGCTGGTGTTGTGTAAGTAACTTGTGTGCGCACACGCCTTCTGTGCAGCTTGGGCCCTGGGGGCATGGCACATCATAGGCCATAAACACGCCTGAGGCCATCCACGGCCGCAGACCAGGCACGCCTCCAGAGAGATGTGTGTCCCCAAGTGGCCAGGTTGCCTGATGCTGCTAGCCATCCGGTATCCCTCCAAACCACCATAGCACTTTCCCCACAGGACTTTTAAGTGCCTTTTAGCCAGTACTTTCTGGTGGGCCATGGAGCTGTAAAACTTGGGGTATGGGATTGTGGGGTCGGTAGAACGTGGTGCTTAATGGGCTGACCCCACATGAAAATGTAGTAAAACTGATGAAAGTTCCATCGCAATGGAATGCCATAGATCGAGGTTTCTGGAGGCATCATACCAGCAGCATGTGTGGGCGCATGCACAGGCCTTACTTGGTGTGATGAGCACTGTGCATCGTATGTAGTGGCAGCCTCCTGAATCCTGTGTGATCTCTGCCGACTGGTATGCATTCGGAATATGCAAAGAAAGGAATGCATATTCGTTCTGCATGCAACAAGACGCTCTGGAGTCACACACCCACCTATTGCCCCTCATGCTTTGTGTTGACAGCCTTTCAAGTGGGGCGATTCATAAGCAATGGCTCATTTAACAAGCCATTGTTTTATACAGTATATGCCTAACATTTCATTGTTAAGAAATGAACGTTCCATGGGGAATTTATATTCACCAGGCCTGCACTAGTGTCAGTTAGCTGATCAAACCTATGTAAAAGAGAATTAACGTGCCACACAGAAAAGTTGAAAACTATTTTCTTTATTTTCATGTCTCTTTGTTTTACACACCAAAACCTTTTTTGTCTATCACCATCCATGTGAAGGCTGTCATTTTCTTGCTTTTGTATTCTAGTAGCTGCTTTGAGACATGGCCTAAATGCATCATCTTAGCAACAAAGGTCTTTTAATTTTCTAAACAAGCCAACGACTGCCTAGCACGCACATTAGATGTCACCTCAATACTGCTTGGCACCTTGATTAGGAAAGCAGAGTTCACCATGCAGACAGTAGTCCATGGCAAATCAATGCAGGCATAGCATATGAGGCAGCAATGATTTGTGCGCTGCCCAAGCCACCACCATGTTGCTTAATGGCGTCTATGTGGTGCTGCTCCCTTATGTAACAGTACATATACCTGTTGTTTTCTGATGTGCCCAATGTCCATACAATAGCACACTGGAATATTTTGTGTAGTTGGCTCTGACGAGCATGCCATACTGTACCCACACATAAAGCAATTCAAGAAGTTGCCTCAAATTGAACATCCACTAGGCCAAACGTCCTTTCTACTCTGCCACACCATGATTTTCACTAGCTGCAGGCCAGCACTTAATAAGAGATGCTAATGCCAGCTCTGTTAGAGCATGAGGCCTGCGTAAAAGTGAGTAGTTAGTGGCTGAGGGACTGTGGACCCTTTACCATGCATTAGAAGCCGGTTTTGTTTAAAACGCTTCATCAGCTTATTACTGGTAAGGCTAAAGTTTGTAAGAGGTACATTCCTTTCTGTGTAACCTTTCTGTGCGTTGTTTATTGGGTCTCTTGTGTGCTATCCTGTCCTGTCTCTAGATATAATTCCCTAAAGATTTTTCCTTGTTGGGGTTGGACATGCTCACACTGAGACCCAGCGCTTCCTCCTCTATAATTCTTCAGAAAGAAGAAGCAAAAGAGCCCTTGTACCCCATTTGAGAGGCTGATGTTGCAGCCATTTAATACTTGCATCCAAAAACTTAAGCTGTTCAAATGAGCATGTATGGTTCATGGTTACAAACATTTTAATGTCAGGCTGAGTATTGTGAACCATGATGTGAGCACCAAGCTATGAATTTAGAGATTCACACATACAATCCTTTCATCACAGACTTGTTTATCTAATATAGAGATCTCTGATCACTGCTATAGTCCTGAAATGTTCTGTGATTTAATGCAAAGCATACATGAATCCTCATGGGTGCTATTTATTCCATTTCCCATTCTACGAGAGGTATTTTGAAAGAGTACAATAATAGTGTGCCAGACTGTCCATCCTGGAATAACCTACTATCAGAAAATAATTCATATGGTTAGTCTAATATTGCCCCTTGCAAAATACAAGTGAGGTGGTATGAATAGGACACCCGCAACACAGGGCCAGTGGTCAGTGGGACCTCAGACACCGTAGACTGCTCACACCATTGTTTATCCAATATAGAGATCTCTGATCACTGTTATAGTTCTGAAATGTTCTGTGATTTAATGCAAACCATACATGAAGCCTCATGGGTGCTATTTGTTCCATTTCCCACTCTCCGAGAGGTATTTTGAAAGAGTACAATAATAGTGTGCCAGACTGTCCATCCTGGAATAACCTGCTATCAGAAAATAATTCATATGGTTAGTCTAATATTGCCCCTTGCAAAATACAAGTGAGGTGGTACGAATAGGACACCCGCAACACAGGGCCAGTGGTCAGTGGGACCTCAGACCCCGTAGACTGCTCACCCCACAGTGTGCCAGTACTGACAGTTTGAAACTGCATTCAGGCAAGGCCTTCCCTAAAAACAGGTGACAAAAAACATTTACTTGGGCAGCAACATCTGTGTCTTCACATTCCAATTCTTCTGTAAAGTACTGGAATTTCAGTGTAATGAAACCAGCTTCATTTATATTGCAATTATTAATTCATATTGAGGAGGGGTTTTGTCGCACGACAGGTGTGTGTAGTTTGGGAGTGATGGGAGCCAGTCGGGGGCGCATTCTGATGTTTTGCCATGGGCACCAAGTTGGCTAGAAACTGCCCTGGATAAGGTGGAGAGGTTTATGCGCACACATCCCTCGTATAGGAGCCCTTCACCTTTTCAGTGGTATTCAGCATTCTCTTCTTATAACCTGCTGCAGGGAATAGGCAGGTTACGGCTGGCAGCCTCGGTGGAGCTTCGGGCTAGACTCACAGAGCCAAACGGGGGAGCATGGTTTGCTTGGGAGAAAACAGGGAACAGCCTTTCAGCTTTGCTGCTTTGTCTACAAAGCAACAGCCTGACTGTAGCATGATAGCCACTAAGGGATGGCGCAGACTGAAAAGTTATCATTTGCATGCAAATCCCTTATGTCTCAAAGCACAACGAGGGATCCGGCTAGGGAGGGGTGATATGAAAGGAAAGTGGAAGCAGAGAGAAGGAAGTGTTAAAGATGTTTTTATTACACCAGCAGCACAGGCAAAGTTCCAATTAAACCTTTAACTCTCAGATGCCTTGTTTGAAATAACCCTGTCAGCTACTTTGAGCACACAGTTTGATGTTACTACTTGATAAAGCTAGCTCACAAAGACACTAGGAGGATGTGTTTGGAAGGGGGAGGCAGGAAGTGGGTGGGAATGGCCATAGTCATTATCATGGCCAAGTGCAGTGAATGGGTGGGTAAAAAAACACCTACCAGCTTTGTGTCCCTCATATCTCACCTCCCACCTATGTATTCAAATTCAATAGTTTTGGCTTGTAGGTGTCCCTTTGGCACAACCGAATAGTGAAAAATAAAAATGGGTACTCACATTTACATATCTTATTACTGCCATACACATTCGATATTTGCAAAGCGAATTGGTCAGGTTGTGTAAAGGAAAAGGGAATTTTTTTTAAAAAGTCCCACAGAACAAAAAAGGTTATCATTTACATTTGCAAAACAAGGCTTATTGACTTTACCAATGCTTGCTATATATATGGGGAACTGAAGTGAATTCCCAATGCTTCCATGACGGCCCGATTGCAATTCAAAGTGTCCAGTATTTGGGATAATGACTATATTGTGTTACTGACAAGCGGAAACATATATTTTATAATATTTGACTTCGATCACTATACTCTGATTTGGGGCTTGTTTTCTTTATCACTTCTTTATGTATATTTGCTTAGTTTGTATATGTTTTAGGATAACATAAGTATTGCATTATATTCTGACTGTGCTATGTATTAGATACAATACATTGTACATTAATGGGAGCAATATTTACGAAATAAAAGTAAGAATGTTGTACTTGAGTGCAGATGCTCGTCAAGGTATAAGTGGGACGAATGGCTATGAGTGGAGCATATATATACAAGTGGAGCAAATTTGTATGGGTGGGGCATATGGTGATGGGCGTGGTCTAAATCGATGCGTGGGGCATACCAATTTTGGGTGGAGCTTAGGGGGGCCCCCATTGGGAGGTCTCGCAGTGGGGCCCCCACATTTTGTGTTACGCCCCTGACTCCACCATGTTGACGTATGGCACGGAGTCTGTTAATTTCCCCAAATACATACAAGAGGAACTGGTTCAGGGGAAATTCCCCACAGTAAAAAACAGAAGAGTACAAAAATGTGACAAAACTGACTGTTTATTAAAAGCTTTCAAAACAGGGATCAAGAAATTGATATCACATGATTTCCAATGCTCTCTCTCTTTGGTTACAGGCTTGTCATGGAGTTTTATGTGATGTGACGTCACAAAATAAATGATACATTGCAAAATCCTAAGGTGAGATGTGGTTGGTTAGTACTGTAGGCTACATATAGAAAGATATAGGGTTAGCATTTTCATTGGCTAAACAGGTTAGCACTTTCATTGGCTAAACAGTGTCTGGTGGCTCCTCCTGCGACCACCTCCTAATTGTTGCAAGTACAGGCATGTCATGTTGGCACACTTCCATGGGTCTTGCAACAGAGTGTGAGCTAGCGTAGAAGGTGGGTAGGGATTGGTCAGAGAGGGTCTTCTCAGCCTTGGCACTTTGGAAACTTAACAGCACATGAGAAACATTTCAAGGTGGAGGGAATAGCCTCAAAGTTTCTGTCTGCACCCAATAGGGCTACTCTCTCTGATATTCTACGCCTTGAGACAGAACATTAAGCTTTCAACTTGTTATTATTTTTGTATCATCTGTCTTCAGTTGGGTGGGAACAACAGTCTCTGTCTGGCTCGAATGAATAGGGTTTGTCTTCCAGGTTCGGATCACGTGTTCAGGTACCACAATGTTAATTTTCCTGCTCACGAATATGAGGACTTTCAGCTTTTGCAGGTGTCCTATCTCTTCTGCTAATGTGAAACTTTCTCTCCCTAGTGTCCTTGGCAAGAATATGCACAGTGGCTGCTCTGACAGTCTAGTCTGCACTTCTCTTCAATATCAGTGTGTCAGGCCTCTCTCTGTGTCCTGGAGCCTTACCAGTACCTTCTATTTATTTCAATGTGGCTGCAGCTTACATCATGTTAGTTGCATTTAGCGTCAGCAAGCAGTTCATATGCATTGTTGTGCGACTTGCAGTTACTTCATAGCAAAGGTGTATCCGTCCTCAATCTAAGTGGGTCATAAGCATGTTCTTCGTGTCTAGGAGTAATTCAATCTAAATGTCTGCGTAGCTTCATGCAGGGATACATATGTGCTTCATGTGTAACTCATCTATGTCATAGTCTCAGGCATGAAGTCATCAGCTCTTGCATGGTCACAGTCAGTTTACTTCATCCATCAGCTGAATACGTATCACTTCAACAACGTCATAAGGATAGGGTCTAAATGGCTGAGTGTATAGCATTCATCACATCTGCGGTACATCAGGGAAGAGGAGGAGGGGGCCAGGAATGATGTACACTTAATTTCTATGACCTCGGGGCGAGGGCGGGACCGTGCAACAAGGGCCACATTCATGTCTCCCTCTTCAATGTGATGAACAGACTGCATCCTTCAGCCGGACGAGCTGGTATAAGCAGATGACCCATCACGTACCACCACTACTCTACCTGGTTGTGACAACTGAGCTTTAAATTACAGCTGAGCAGAGATCTACTAGGATTGGTTAATAGCTTCTCGCTGGGTTGGTGTGGGAGTGGAAAGATGGCTAAAACCTGGGTGAGCTCCTTGTGGGGGACTCTGGCATCCCTGTGAGGAATTGCCATCTGGTAAGGATGTAGGAGCCCTGACTTTTTTGATTTGTATTCATTCATAAAATTATGCAGGTAATTCCATTTCTGAAAGGAAAATCTGCTGATCAGATTACCTTTTCGTAAGCTCCATGCCAAAAGCATAGTGTGTGCTTGTGCCTTGCTGCATCAGTATCCTGATTCACAGTGCCTGTTCTACCAGTGTCACAGAGCAGGTTCAGATGACATAGGAGCCCTCTTGACAGCTGCAGTGATAGCCAAGACTCTTCAGTGCAAAGGTTGCATTTAAAATATGCACCCCTGTTAAATAATACTGCATAACTCTGAGGATCCACGCCTGTTGGCAAGGTAAACTGTTAATAAAAGCCACTCTTGAGTTACGGTATGGTGGCCAGCATCGCTCAGAGTTATCCCAGCCACAGATATCACACATGTATCAGCCCTGTGGGCCCGGTTCAGCTGTGGACATTTTATGTGTATACATTCCAAATAAGGATCCCCCTGCCCACTGGCAGGACTGTAGCCTTGGGTGGATCTATGCTCTTTGTTCCTTTGTTAGGGCACATAACACCCTTTCCCCAGTAACAGACACACCACAGGAAGCAGGCCTGGGAACAGGAATCAAAGGGCACACCCATTCACAAATTGCCAGGCCTCACACCAGGGTGCTGCATTTCTAAAGGCCTTTGATTCTATTGAGCACGGAAGGGGCAGAGTTAGTATAGCCAGGGAGACATCTGTACAGTTAGGCAAGATTCTGCCATGTGGTTTCTCTCTGCCTCTCTCTTTCCTTCCTGTTCCCTCCACTTCCCCTGGAACAAAGCAATGTGGGTGTGATGTCAGAAGGACAAAGGCCCCTCCTTTAAAGAGCAGGGATTGATTCCCTAAAGCAGGCTAGCCTTAGTCCAATCGCCTGTGGGATTTTGTCTTTGAAAGAAGGGGTCTCACACCACTTCTTGGAATCATCCTTTGGACAATAATGCTGAAAGAAGATTTTGTTGGATCCTGCTTTGAGAGCAGTCCCTTCCAGAGTCCTCCAGTTACGAGTTGAAGGCAGGTGTTTCAAGGCAGAGGTGATCGCTATCTCCTAACCATCCCCAGGGAAAATTGGGGGTGATCTGATGCTGGACCAAAACCGCATCTCTGCCAGCCACCCTATTGCCTGGGACCACACTGTGTTGCAGGACCCCTGAAGGTGGGTGACAGCCTCTCCCCATGTTTGTGAACCCGGGAAATGACTAACCTTGGCCCTTGGGACCCTGGAAGAATGGGATTCACAGCACCTGGAAGCCTGAACAGCTGAGATCACTGTCTTTGACGTCAACCAGCTGCGAGCCATGATTCGAGTGTGTTCGACACTGACTGAACTACCAGGACCCTTTGATGCTGCCTTTGGTGTTCATTATTCATCAAATTGCTGCTTGCCTGTTCAACTCTGTTTGCTGCCACCCAGCGTATGCTGAATTGTGTCATTGTTTTGCCTTGAACCATCGAAGTACTGCTGCCTTTAATTTCTATTGTATCCTCCTCACTGCTCCTGTAAGTCGATAAACCCAACCCTGGTGTCTCCCGAATAGCGACCTCTGAGACCCCGCATCAAATCGTCAGACCTGTGCCTTCTGGTAGCAGCTCACCTCCGTCTAACCTCGACTGCCGACCGAACCTGATAAAAGCATGATCCGTACACCTCAAGTAGACGATTGGAGACCGCAACCACCTTCCGCCCGATCCCGACACAGCACCAGCTTGCTGCTGGACCACCGTGACTGCTGCATCCTCGAACTGAAGAGAGCCCATGATCAATGTTGAGAATCCTGGTTCTACTCCGCCGAACCACCAAGACTTTGGTCCTCCCCTTGGTCCATTTATGGGCCATAGAGACTGGCTAAGTCATTGTAATCCCTTTTGCAATCTCAAGAAAATATCCTTTGAATAATGTGTTTTTTATTGCCTGTCCTCCGCCCGCCTAATTACCCAGAGTGCTGCATCTATTCTATCTTTACATATGCTGTGTTCGCTCTACAGCGGTGGGTTTTTACAGTGTATTCTAGTTAGTTATTACTGTACATGGTGTGTGTGATTGAAGTATATATTTTCATAGAACCTTATTTGGACATTGCTTTGGAATGTTATACTTTGCTTTTTGGCTTGTTACTGAACCACATTCACACCCCTTCTGAGAGTATAGCCTCATCCATGGCCCATGTTACTACAAAAGAGGAAGGAGGCATAGCCCTTAAGGCCCCAGGAGGATAGCTCAGCGGCAGCGTGCTTAACTTGGAAACAAGACGACACGGAGCAACACAGGTTTGATCCCTGGGTCTGCGCTTAGAAACCTCTGGGTATTAAGCGCGTTATAAATAACCTATCATATCATAACTGGGCCTCTTTTACCTTTATGATTGTGTTGGCTCTTGGTTGGTAGAAGTGTGAGGGCTGAGTGGGTGTTTTAGCCTCTAGCCATCCTTATACTCGTTCAAGGCAAGTCAATTTGTCACATTCCACAATGATTCTGGACGACGGCGCGATGCCTTCATTGAAGTACTGTTCCCATGCACTGTTAGCTGTGGAGGTAGGTGGGAGCCTCATCCTTATCGGGCCGCCCACCCCCCAAACACAGCTGCTCCCTACAACCTAGGTGCCCTGGTACTCTTGGACAGTACACTCAGAAGCCTGCAATGCCTTAGAGTGACTGACCCATCTCTCCGCACAGGACCACAATATATGGGCAAAGCAGAATGAGAAATATGGGGCAGCAGAAAGGAAAAAGGAAATAAAAAAGGTTGGTTGTTTAAGGGCTTTAACTTCCTGTATAATGCCTCATAATGTTCGAATACTCAAAGTAAAGCAGTAGCTAAAACGTATAGCTCGGCGTACTGATAATAGAGGGTCCTAATCGTGCATTAGAGCTGTTTCAAAAAATGTTCATACGGTTCATTTAACAATTCGACCCAACGTCTGGCTGCTTGGCTATTTCTTCTTCTGACAAGCACCTAATAAAATCCTCTTTTACAGAATTGTGGAAAAGTTAAGCACAGTCCAAGCTTATAAGAAAAAAATCCTGTTACATGCACACTGGTTTTACACAAATACTGTATTCCGACAAACATCCCCATATCACGTTGGTGACAAAAGCAATCAAAAAAAGTAAAATGTATTCAAGAGGGAACGCACTGTTCTTCCCTCTGTCCATTACCTTGCATTATAGTTTCATTTCTTTTGTAACGTTGTTCTCTACTCTTCAATACCAGATCTTTACACTGAACTCCAGACATATGTTCCCCTATCCCGCCACTCCCAGATCACCCCTACCCGATCTCCTCCACCCATCCTTCCTAGCTCACCCCTACCTGGAAACTCTCCTGCCCTGATCTTCCACCCACCCTCCCTAGTTCACTGCAGAACCCAGAGGTCACACTTCCACCTCCCACAAGCTCCCCTATCTACACTGCTGCACCCACCCTTCACAGCTCACCCATGCAGCCTCCCAAAAGCTCTTGGCTCATCCCTGCAAGCAGAACCCTGTAAAAGCTCACTGCTGTACCTGCCCACCCTGGCTTACCCATGCATGGCTCACCCTCTACAGAGCTCACTCCTGTACCATCTAAAAGCTCACCCCTGCAGCCACCCACCCGCTCTAGCTCAACCCTGCCTTCACTCACTCTTCCTATCCCACTTTGGCATACATCCACCCACCCTAGATAACCCTTGCAACCGGCCACTCAACCTAGATCACCCCCGCACGCACCCACCAATCCAGACTAGCATGCCCCTAGCCCCATCCACCCGTTTCAACCCACCCTTGAAAGCTCACACCTGCAAAACCAACCCAATCATCCAACCTCCCAAGCTCAACCCGCCATAGTGCTCGCCTGCATCCACCCACCCACCCTAGCTCATCACTGCACCCACCCAAGCTCCACCCTAAGCCCACTCATTCACCCTCTATCACTTCGGCATCCACCCACCCTAACCCATCTCTGCACTCATTCATCTATCCACCCAAACTAGCACACCCCTGCACTCACATCTAACTAACCTATGCACCCACATATCAACCCAAGCTTACCACTACCCATCGACCCAACCCCTGGAAAACCCACCCTACAGAGTTCACCTCTGCATAACCCATTCCTGTGTGGTTCACCCCTTCTCACATCAACCCTAGCTCACTCCTGAATCCAAAGGTTATCTGACCTAGCTAACACCTGCAACCAAATCTGGCCCAACCTCGCTCACACATGCACCCAAATACCACCCACCGAAGCTCACCATTGCACCGATCCTCCATACCTCACCCCTGAATGTCTTACATCTTCACCCAGCCACCCAACCTGGTCCAACACCTGCAGCCATCCATCCATTCATCCTAGCCCACCACCTGCAAATACCTGCTTGAGCTCACTATCGCCAACACTCATCTGCCCAAGCTCACCCCAGCCCCCCCTTCCTTGCCTCATTCCTCTCTACCTTCACCAATTCAATCTGCCTCACCCCTCTTTGCCTCACCCTACTTCACCCTTCTTCTATCCTTAATCCCCCCACACAACGCTTGTTGTCCCCATATTACCCCTCACTACCTTTTCCATAACCATCACTCACCCCTTTCTTACCCCTCTCCACATACACCCATCCCCTACCTCATCCTTGACCCTCACCCGCCCACTTTCATGCACCTGCCTGCCTGCCTTTCCTCACCCCTGCTATCCATCTCTGCCCACACTGATACACCCTGTCTCACCCCCCCTATACCCTCAATGACCGAAATGGCCTCACCCCTCTTTGCTCCCCTCTACTTCAATGTTCACTTCTCTAGACCAGACCCACCTCACCCCTCTCTATCCCCTACATACCACACCCCTTTCTAGACCCAGCCCTATCCACCCCCTTCTTCCACCCTCTCTACTTGCACCCAAAGACTTTCTCACCCAAGCCCCCTGGCACCAACTACCTGCCACTACCTGACCAACCTTCCTTGCCCCTGCCTATCCCCTTCCACTCCCATCTGTCCTCACCCCAGCCTACCCCATCCACCATCACATACTTGTTTCAACCCCATGACCCCCGCTCCTCCCCACCACACTTTCCTCATTTCTCTGGAGCTGCCATGGAAATGGAAGAGCCCCACATTCCATCTCCATGGCGGCCATGTTAGGTAAGTATTTTGTTTGAATGTCCGGGACACGGCCATGCTGCATCCTGTTCATTCAAACAAAATACATTGCTGTCAGCGCCCCAGGTTTTTGGATTGAAAACCTGGGGTGCTAATAGCAATAAAACCTGTGCTGGCCTGCCAAATGAGGTGGTAATGGCACCGGGGCCCATCGTTAAGGCCCTTCCATGCTGGATTGGATTCTATTGCTATATTAACGACCATTCTAAGCAAAGAAAGGGACGACCTCTGATTACTTCAATGAGGCAAAATGTGTATTAAATTAAAGGACTAAATAAATATAACGCCTGTGATTTTCGTCAAAGCTCACAACCTGGACTCCCCCATTACAAACTTCTCCCTCTGTTTTCAGGGAATATAAAACAAATATAGCTGGTGTCCTCAAAGTCATTTCTGTTTCAGAGGTCTGGACTTTTTCTTGAGTGAAGAGAAATTCCTGCTGCAATCCATCCCAGACAGTCAACAAGTAGCAGCAAAAACAGGGTGGCTTCTAAAGTGCCAGTATTGCACTGGTGCGGCATGGACACCCACAACAATAGTACTGGTAGAGATGTCATCCTGTAATTACGACATGGATTCCATTAGGGACCATCTCTCAGTCAATCAGAATGCAGCTGGTAATCTCAGGTGTAGGCCTCATTCCAAACATTCCTACTTGAGTAGCAGCCTGAAAGGCAGCACGGAAACAATGGTATTCAGATTTGTAGGCAAAGAGAAGCATGCAAAGTTCAATTCCTCAAACTAACAAACAACAATCAAACACAAAATGTGCACATTTTATTGTTACTAGTTCCATGCTCATTAAATTATATGAACTCTTTTCCCTTTGAGTGGCAAACTGCATGTGCTAAGATCATTATTGAGATCATTATAGACCTTATGTAGGGGTAGTCATTATATGATATATTGACCCTTCCTCAGCTTTTAGCCTTTGCTTCAACCCGGGCAATAACTCAGGATAAGGTCATTATCCTCCATTGATTGACAAGGCTCATATAGACAATTCAAAAGCATCATCTGTTCTGGCAAAATCCCGAATATGGGATTTTCTTCTGCAACTCCCTGAAGCCTGGATTTCTTTTCATATTCTCAGAGTTCCTCATAGCCATACAAAGTAATTCCCAGGAAAACAATGAATTGGTAACATTAAATGTTGCATTCAGGGCTCTTAATTTACATTATAATCACTATCTAACTCTATTTGCATAGGGGGCTCCAGGAGCAACATCACAAATGGATCTAAACACTCAGTGAGCAAACTTCAGCCAGAGCAGAAAGTTGCTGGCAGGCCCTCCCTTCACACTTGTAGCACTGCAAACATTGTTTCCAGCCCAACCAACTCACAATAGTTATGCAGTTGTGTTTCTCATTCCATTTAAGGCGCACCTTATGGTGGTATAGCTTACTAGCATCTGGCGATATGAAGGTAATGCGTTAGGCAAAAGGGGAGATCGTTTTAGTACAGGGATATGGAGTCCAATCACAGCCTGCTGTAACTGGGTCATGGGTTTGACCCTGTCAAGTCAGGTCAAAGAACCCTCTCAAACAGAGGGCCCACCAGGGAAACTCTAGAGCCAGACCTACTTCAGAGTTGGTGAGAGGAAATACAAAAACCAGAATGCTCCAGACTCCTCAGATCCCTGTGATGAATAATGGTTTTTAGGAGGCAACACCATTCTAAAAGTACTAGTACTACAATGCACCTGGGCCACATGGATAAGACCCAGCTTGGAACAGGAATAACAAACTGGTTGCCCTAATGGGTATGTTATAGGCTTCCCTATTCAGGAGCCAAATGGGAGAGCAACCTTGTATTACAGACGGCCCAGGCAGGCTACAGGGGAGCCAGTTAGAATCAGTGTGGGAGCTGGAGAAATCAGTGAGCAACACTGCCCTAGGGGAGTCCAGAGAACCCTCCCCAAAGTATTGGTGGACATTGACTTACTTGGTACAGTACTGAACCAGAGAATAAACTACCACAGAGACTGCATGGTGCTTGGGGAAAATGGACACTAGAAAGGGGATGGAGCTAAAGGCCTTTATGATGACTTCCTTGTACAATCCCAGGAAGGGGCGGTCTGTAAAAAGCCAACCGAATCAGTCAGCAATAAGAGGTATTTGGATGAAGTTGTATAGGAGGTGAATGAGGACCGAAAGCCCAGAGAGGAATGAGCAGCAGGTGGAGGAGGACTTGGAAAATACTGTCTTGGTTTATTTTGGAGAGAGTGAAGTCAAGGTGTTGCGATTGAGACAGTTACACCAAGTTTGGCTGTGTGTATGTATGGGGATGAGTGTGTGTGTGAGAGAGGTAAGAATGGGAGTGTTAGGGGAGAAGAGGTGGTAAGGAGTAAGAGGGGGAGAAAGAGTTTAGTGAGCAGGGCACTGTATCCATAGGTGTGGTTTAGTGTGCAGGGCAATATATACCTTGGGCGGGCACTATATCCTGAGGTGTGGTTTAGTATGCAGAGCAATATATACCTTGAGCAGGCACTATATCATGTGGTGTAGTTTAGTGTGCTGGGCACTGTGTCACTTGGCCAATTACAGTGAGGCAGGCACTATATACCTGGAAGGTGATTGGGGCACCTTAAAAAGTGGTATTCTAGTAATATTGTCACATGACTTATTGAAACCCCTGTCATAAGGCTGACTCTTGAATAGTTGTCTAAAAAGGATTTTAGGTCATTGTGACTGGATGGATCTGAGACTGGAGTCTATAGCAATCTCCAATGGACATGGCCAGCCACACAATAACCCATGATAGGATGGTACAGGCTGATTCGCACGTGAATATTCGGTGTGTCAAGGGACAATTTCTGTGCACCTATGTCAATTTGCACATGTGCAGAATTTGCACGATACACAAATGCTGTCTCTTAGTTTGCTCTGCACAAGGGTTTCTAGTATGTAAGAGGTGTGATGAAGAACCTGCGAGAGGAGACGTCAACACCTCCCCACCTGCCAATGCCGAATTGTGTAAAAGAAACCTGCATGAAAAAAGGGGCAGGAGATGGGCCACACCTCTCAAAGATAGTCTTGAGTTCTTGGGATATTCAGGGGTGCCCTGCGTGTGCTGGACCTGGAGGGACAAGCTTTTATTGTGGGTAAAATAACTGTGCTTACGCCTGGGGTGCAAGGTGAAGCCAACTCCAGGATTCCCTCGCCTTTGAGTTATACACGATCACAGGCAACAAGTAAAATGTAATAAAACCATAAACACAAATTAACTTCCGGTAGGAAGTAATCATAGGTTATTTAGAAACATCCATAGAGGATATTGTATGTATTTCTGGTTATTGGTTACCAAACAAGGCCTCACAAAAAATGCAAACACCTATCTTTTGAACTAAAGGTAATGGAAAAGGGAACGTTATCCCAATTGGACAGCTAGAAAAAAACAACCTTTAAAAAACAGGAATATAGTACCACATATGTATATTTTAGTAAACCCTAGAGCATGTAAATATTAATGAAAACTTCACCACTTACTATTGCCAGGTAAATAACCTTAAATATGTTGGTGTGCACCAATAAATATTGCAAGTATTATTTTACGACATATCACATTACATAACTATAACAACAACAAATTTATGTTTGATAAATAACACAGAGATAAAACAGCAACACGATTCCACTTTAGTCACTTTTCTTTCAGTTCCTTATATCACTGACCTACTATGATTAGCACTAGTGCAAGTCCTTCAATCTGTAGATATATTTGTGAAAGCCTGTTTGTATGTTTGGAGTTGGCTCCTGCCTCATAAAAGTTGGTGGGCTGAAAGTTTGGACCAAGGTCGGCATACCAGTCTAGGGTGTACTGGTGATAGTGGAATTTGACCAACCCCCACCCATTTGCCTTGCACAGGACGGGGTCCGGCCCTGTGCTATCAATATAGGCGATTTTCAGGAGATTGTGACTGTTCCAAAAATAGGAAGTTATGGCGCAATAAAATAAAACAGACCAGGCTATAGCAGTCGCCCACGTTCATGTCAGCTACAGATCCGTGCAACGCTGGGTGGTACCGCTAGTTCCTTATATTACTGACCTTCTATGAGTAGCACTAGTGGAAGTCCTTCAATTCCGTACATTACCGCCCTTCTATGAGTAGCACTAGTGGAAGTCCTTCAATTCCTTATATTACTGCCTTTCTATGATAGCACTAGTAGAAGTCCTTCAATTCCTTATATGACTACGCTTCTATGAGTAGCGCTAGTGGAAGTCCTTCAATTCCTTAAATGACTGCCCTAATTCGAGTAGCGCTAATGGAAGTCCTTCAATTCCTTATATTACTGCCCTTCTATGAGTAGCACTAGTGGAAGTCCTTCAATTCCTTATATTACTGCCCTTCTATGATAGCACTAGTAGAAGTCCTTCAATTCCTTATATGACTCCGCTTCTATGAGTAGCGCTAGTGGAAGTCCTTCAATTCCTTATATTACTGCCCTACTTCGAGTAGCGCTAATGGAAGTCCTTCAATTCCTTATATTATAGCCCTTCTATGAGTAGCTCTAGTAGAAGTCCTTCAATTCCTTATATTACTGCCCTTCTATGAGTAGCTCTAGTGGAAGTCCTTCAATTCCTTATATTACTGCCTTTCTATGATAGCACTAGTAGAAGTCCTTCAATTCCTTATATGACTACGCTTCTATGAGTAGTGCTAGTGGAAGTCCTTCAATTCCTTAAATGACTGCCCTAATTCGAGTAGCGCTAATGGAAGTCCTTCAATTCCTTATATTACTGCCCTTCTATGAGTAGCACTAGTGGAAGTCCTTCAATTCCTTATATTACTGCCCTTCTATGATAGCACTAGTAGCAGTCCTTCAATTCCTTATATGACTTTGGTTCTATGAGTAGCGCTAGTGGAAGTCCTTCAATTCCTTAAATGACTGCCCTACTTCGAGTAGCGCTAATGGAAGTCCTTCAATTTCTTATATTACTGCCCTTTGATGAGTAGCTCTAGTGGAAGTCCTTCAATTCCTTATATTACTGCCCGTCTATGAGTAGTTCTAGTAGAAGCCCTTCAATTCCTTTTATGACAACCCTTCTATGAGTAGCGCTAGTGGAAGTCCTTCAATTCCTTAAATGACTGCCCTACTTCGAGTAGCGCTAATGGAAGTCCTTCAATTCCTTATATTACTGCCCTTCTATGAGCAGCTCTAGTGGAAGTCATTCAATTCCTTACATTACTGCCCCTCTTTGAGTAGCACTAGTGAAAGTTTCTGAAGGCAATGAGGGGCTCAGACATTATGAAGTAACCCTGTGAGTCATAACCAAGAAGCAAGGGTCAATGATAATGGGCGCAGATGGGTGGTCCTGCATTATGAGAAATTGCATTTGGTTCAAGGAGCATCAGAAACCCGTGGACGACCTGCAGCAGACAGAATGGGGAACCTTCGGATGAATTAAGCATGGGGAGAACAGAGGACGATGATTCAAGGTGACAGGACAGCAGGTAGGAGTTATAGGCAACCTGAAGGTGCAATACAGGTTTGGGGTTACTTAGAGACCTATGTATTATATTGTTAAGCGGTGTGGGGAGGGTAGTATAGATAAAAGAACATATAGACACAGCAAAGGGTTTTTATAAAAAATGTTGATTAATGTGTATGTTAATTACAGTTGTTCCCTGGTGTTACCTGACTCTACCAAGGCGTCTCCACTGTGGGGGGACACTGAACATCCAGAGATTAAGAAAAATGGGCAGGATTCCCCTGCCAAAGAACATAAACCTATCTACGGTGGAGAGTCTGTGAAATAAGCTGAGACACTTGAAAATCCATGGTTAAAAGGGATTGTTGGGGAAAGGAAATGGAAGGAGAGGCAGCTTGTCTGCTTCCTGAGCAGCCCTGGCCTTGAGCGGCCCCCAAGGTTTCAGAGACCCTGATTGCTGAAACACATGACCAGATGCGGCCCAGCAGTGTTCAGAACATGGGTGCGTGACAGGAGCATCCTGGGATCCTAAAGGGCCCTAGGTCGTGCAGGATGGCGGCCCAGGTGAAAAATTAGCACTGATCCAGGGCCGTGTGAATGTGGCGGCCACTGACCAGGGGCACGGCCTGGTAGCCAGAGAACACCAAGCCGCATGCATGGTGGTGCCTGGGTGAAGACGCTCCCCGACCCTCAGATGTGTGAATGTGGTGGCACCCGCAAAGCGGCATGGCTTGTGAGCAGCACACCCACCCAGAGGCCAGGCCGGATGACCTGGAGTAGAACAAAGCCGCAAGCCACGTGCATGGGGCAGCCCAGGGGAAGATAGAGGTGCCTGAATGGGAAACCTGTTTGCATCTGAATATGCAAGTACCTCGCTGGCCTGTGCAGGGCCATCCACACAGACGAGGGGCCTATGAGATCTGTGTCCTCAACATCTCGCCCCTGGGGAGCGCTACCGAACTTACCTGGAGCCCCAGCTTCTTCGCTCGGGAGCTCTGGCGGAGTGCAGCACTTCTTCCGAGTCCACACCCTGGTAGGCAGGCCTGGGCAGCGACTGGCTTTCATGCGAGGGGCGAACCTCACGTGATGAAGAACTTGCAATGGGCCATAGGGAAAAAGAATGGTTGCACCATCATGGAGGAATTGGGTAACGTGATGACTCATTGTCACTGTGAAAAAATGGGCGGGTGCAGCTCAGCAATGAGTGACATTTAAAGGCACCGCCATAAAGGAAGAATTGGTTTCATAGACCGGCAAGTCCTTTCACAAGAGTGACAGATTGTGGAACCAATTGTAGTAGCCACCCGCGCTAGAGCTGGGTTTGTAGCCATTCACAGTTGGGGTCAACACCGGAGGACAAAGGTACTGTGTCATGCACAATTGTAAATAGACTCAGACTGAACTATTAAAGACATGAGAGTTAAAATTAGGGAAGTGGAAAAAAATGAAAAAGTACTGAGCACTAAGTAAGTGGATGATTTACTCACCCACTATCCTTTAATCCAAGACTGAAGGAGGTCCAGTAGGGTCCATCCAGCTATTGTGCCCACTTACCTAACATGAGGGGTGGATCATTGAAGAATACTTACAGAGCTAAATGGGTATGTGGCACTTATCGACATGTCAATGTTGTGTTCAAGGCATGTGTACACCCTCGCAAAAATACACACACACCTTATGTACCTTGAAATGCACATACACCGCCAAGATAAATATCAAACCGCATATCAAGGTGCACTCTTTCAGTCAGTGTGCACTACATGAAATGGCATTTTGTGGCAAACAATCCAGTGCATGCTGCTAATGACACTTCCAAAGACCAACAGAACCCTTTTCAACAACACTCAGCAGAAGTGGAACAAAATCCTCTTGCTGTAGAAAGATAGTTACAATAAAGAATACAGGTTTTCTACTATTGAATGTTGAATGTTCAAGAAATATACATTTTGTTCATTACATGATACACAAGTAATCACTGAGGCATCTTTGGGGGTGCATGCGTGCCTGGTCTCTTCCACTGTTGATGGTGGGGCATTGCCAGCCCAGGACTCTCCTTTTCATGTTGTCTTGGTGTTGGCTATTGTGCTTCTGACAAATGGGGCCACGATGAGGTCTACCCATGCCGATAGCGCACTGGAAGACTCTGGCATAATATTCTTGACAACTAGCCTCATGGTGTCTGGTCACTCTTTCAGGCCACCTTAGGGAACAGAGGCGACAATCCCCCCACAGCCTTGTCCTGGGCTGTGGCAGAGCTTCTGGCATTCCTCCCGTGATCTCTGCCAAAGACAACTTTGTCAGTGTTCCTGGCCCGACTCCCCTCTCCCGGTCAGGTCCTTCTCTTTCCATGGACCCAATACCTCCCGTTAGGACTACACTCTCAGGGGTACCACCTTGAGTGCTCCCGCACAGGCCTTGCACCCTTCGCTTTGCCCAGTGCTTTAAGTGGGATTAGAAATCGAGGGGGGGTGGGGCTCTCATTGGGGGCGTGGCCTAAGTACACCTCTCCTTAGGCCATGCCCCCAACAAGACCCCCTCCCTCTATTAAAGGGGGGGCCTGGTAAAAGAAGTGAAGTTGGGCTGCATGGGCATTATTACCTTTGATGCGCCCAGCTCCCTTTTTTAAACAAAAGAAGGGGCGGGGCAGCCCTAAGGTGAAACACCAGTGTGACCCAACTAGGACTCAGCAGGCAGCCCTTTCATTCAAGAAGCCCGCTTTAACCACAGGCTCCTTGAGTGAAAGGTCTCCCTGATGATGATGTCTACGTGCTCAAACAAGAGGAAGGCTGGAGGGCCCAATCTCTCCTTTTGTTTCTGAGTAAATAACTGTTTACTCAGAAACAAAAGGAAAGCTGCGCAGTCCAACCCTCCGCCTTTTTTTAGTAAATAAACATCAGGCAGCCTGCAAGGCACGGTCACACCTGCTGCTTGCAGGTGTCGGTACTTAGGAATCAGTCTTCCAAATCTGACCACTATCAAATGTCATTCATAGCTCCATCACCAAATCTCCCTGGGAGGAATATTATTCCAAGCCAACTTGGATACAAAATCAACAGCCCTCTTCTAATTGCCCTACTCAACCAAGACAGACCCCAATTCCATGAGCCCTACACAGGTTAACCCTGGTCCTCTAATTCCGACTGGCCTAATTGACCATAACCACACTCAGACATAGGTCCACCTCAATCCTCGAGCATCACAGAACAGCAACTTTAATGTAGACAATGGGGTGTCAACTAGTAGCCAAGCATCCTCACCAACCCATTAAACAGTCCTAAAAGAGACAACAGATGCAGACGGCCCACAGACTTCAGAAATCACTTTAGGCACATGGCATGCTAGGTCAGACATAGAGTACACCTAGAAGATCACAGTATCCAGCTACTCAGTGCTACTGAAACTTGGTTCAATGACAGCAATACTGCCATTGTGGATTCCCTCCACCTGCAGGATCAACATCATACCCATCCAAAGGAAAGATAACACAGCGACTGGAGTCACCCTCAATTATTCAAGCATGCACCAAATATCCTCCCTTCCGGTGAGGGAAACTATATTGCTAGAAAAATTACTGTGCATATGCCTTCTTGACCCTAAAACGTCTAATGTTTGTGCTGTAGTGCACATATTGCGTAATACTCCTAAATAACCATCTCCAACAAGGTTTTGGACCTAGGTGACATCAACCTATGGCTCGATTTCAAGTAGAATTAAACAGCACGTATCTTCCTGACCGAATGACCAGAAGAGGGTTAGAGTTCTGGATTACCAACCCCCACTTATAAAGATGAACATGCACTAGACATCATCTGCTCTTCCAACATTCCGATTTCCACCCCCAGTCACATCACAGTACCTTTGTCTGACCATAAGTTTGTTCTTAGTACTTGGTCTTTGCCAAAAAAAGCACACAACACCAATGGCTACAGCTTTCACAACCTCCCTACCTATTTCAGAGTCAGAAGGAGGATCAACAAGGATACATTTAAAGCCTACTTTCAACAAAAATTCCCTGGACACTGTCATCTTGACCAAATAAATGTCTGCCAATTTTTAAAAGTTTGAAATCACCAGAGACCATTATACCTTGGCTCCCTCGGTTAAGAAAAAATCAAAAGTCCACTAAAATTAGCCAACAAATGGTTAGTAGCATAAAATGCTAAGTGAGAATTTTCGAGCACAAATGAAGAAAGTGTCAGCCCTTCACTGAACCAACAGTTTTCAAAATCATGGCCAGGGGACACCATTATACCCGTGATTGTAAAATAAGAGCTTTCTTACAAACTTGCATGATGTCAGCTCACCAGAAGTCAAAAGAGCTGTTTAAAAGATTTAAAGAGCTTAGCTCACCTTCACAAGTCAGCTCAGAGTCCACCCTTCTCAAGTATCAGCAAATACGCTAGCCACGACCTTTCAAGATAAAATCACATCTGAACAGAAAAACATTGATGCAGTCAAAAAGAAAATAAATAACCACTATGAGGGACACCAACCCACAATTCACAACCTTCAATAAAACCACACCCAATGAAATCATGGAACTGGTGAAAACAATGAAACTGCTGGCCTAGGGACCGAGGTTACTCCTCACTGATGAGGTTGAATGAGGCTGAAACATGCTTGGGGATGCCTGTGGTCTTGTGCAGAAAGAATGTGACCTAATAGTCCGGGATGGACTGCCCCTTTTGGTGTGGGTCCAACCCTGATTTGCATATGGTCTTTACCCTTTTGTAATGGCTTGGCAGGAGAAGACCGATGGTCTGGAGGGTTGGATCAATTGTAAACCTTCCAGCTATCACCTCTTTTGTTTTGGCTGGTGAAAACAATGACATCTGCAGAAGAGAAGGGAGCAGAAGAGAGCTACCTACCTCAGCAGCTCTTCTGAAAGGAAAGTGCTCTTGCGTTAGCCTCCTTCATCTCCAAAGTCTGCAAACGCTCCCCCACTTCTAGTAGCATCCCAGAATGTCTGAAATACTCCATCATCACAGCTCTGTTTAAAATGTAATGTCGATCCTGATGACCCTAGAAACTACCAACCAATATCTACCTTCATTTTATGGTCAATATTATTGAAAGTTCATAACCCTCCACCGATCTGATCTCAATGAGAATAATGCATTACTCGACGAGCACCAAACTGGCTTTAGATTCACAAACGTATTGCCAGCAATCTCCTCTTCGCGAGACAGCAGATTCTGAAATCAATGGACAATAACTCCCCTACCGCATTCATTCTTTTAGATATGTCTGCCTCAGGCGACGCAGTTCTGACACAGTTACCTTGCCATACTCACAAAACTACAAACCAACACAGGCATCTCCTGAGTATCACTGAGCTAGCTATACTCCTTTTTTTGACAGGTCAGTCCAAATTACAGGGACATCGAATCCCCTCCTTTCCAACTAAAAAAGGAAGTCCTCAAAAGCTCACCCCAGTCATCCTTGCCTAAAGAAAACCTCTAGCCATCATCATTGGAGCATTTCCACCCAGATTCCAACTGCACCCTGGCCATGCGAAAAGCTCCTTCAATCTCAAGAGTAACATTTCGCACAATGCTTTCATTACTAAGTGCATTAAAAGCATCCAGAGTGGGTGGATGAAAATAGTCTCTCCCTCAATGCAGGTGTAAAAGAAAATGGTGGGTTGAGGAGAGAGGCAGGCTAAGGTGGCAAACTGAAGCACTCATCTACATGAATCAATTTTCTTCAACACAGCCTAGTCCTGCCTCTTACATGTCTTGAGCTCCCCTGTGCTCTCTGTGGTTCTGAAATCGTCCAAGGCTGGGCCGTGATTGGGTGTACGCAGGTCATGTGGAGGTAAATCAGGTAATAAGGGAAGGCCCAATCCCTAAATAAAGCTGAACACTAGGCTATGGCACAATTCAACTTTAAATACAAGAGCCAACATGGTCTACTGTAATGCTGGGGTACGATGTCTTTAGTATTCTGAGTATGCTTTTCCAGTCTCTGACTTTGTAAATGGGGACATAGCCGCTCCAGTACGCCAGGAATTGTTTCGATCACTACACTTATAACTCTGTCCCTAAAACATTAAAACAGTCCTCAAACAAATAGTTATAGTTTAGAAAGTGCTCTTGATATATTTCCCAAAAAGTCTCTTGTAGAAATAAAGGTCTTAATTATTGCAGGGCTGCCTCAACGGAACGCCATGTTGAAACTTGGCTCCTGGCAGTCTCTTGAGCTCGGGCTAGATGGCACAGAGCAGAAGTAGTAGTAGCGGGGCCTCACGGAAACTTTTGGGACCATGCCACCTAGGTCCGTAACATCCCAGCTCTTTAGGCAGCATCAGGGGGGCCAAGGTGAAGTCCGAACCTGTGTCAGGGACGGGCCAAGCTTCTACAGCAAGCAGGGAGCTGTTGGAGTCCCCTGACCTGATCCACGTTGCTGGGGGTATCCTGGGAGATTTGGGGGCAGGGCGGCTGAAGAGAGAGAGACTGCCTCAACAGACGGATGTCCCTCTGGTACTTCCACTTCTTGGTGGGAAGTGCCACACCTTTCATGAGTATCTGAAGGGTGTCAATTCTTGTAGTGCAGCCACAGGGCACAGAAATGATAAAATTAGTCGCGGGCAGTGGCATGATTGTGCTGTACTCCTAACAACGAGGTGTCACATTGAGGATCAAAAGCAGGAGCAACCAGGTATTTTTATGTGTGGTGCCATGAAACGGGGTCCCTGCTCAACCCTCCTTAGTGAGGATCGGGGTAAATGTTTCTAAAGGTGCTTTCTTTTTTAAAGCGTCCCTCATGCAGCACACATGCTGAGGGACCCTTCCTTCCAGGTACAGCCTGGGGGGATGATAGGCTATACCAAGCCCTTTCTCTTTACAAAATAAAGACCTGCCTCTCTGCAGCCCCCAGCACCTGTCTAAATGGGGCAGAGAGGAAGGGACGTTAGACATGAAGAACAGAAATCCTATTTTTTTGGAATGCCTACTCCCTTTGACTTTCCTTGCCAATGGCTGAAATCAATTGGCCTCCCACCTACTAGTGCCCAGTCAGCCGAAAATCAGTGATCTTCTTTGATCCCGGTCTCCTCTTTTATCCCCCAAATCAATTAGGTCACCCAGAAATCCTGTGTCAAACTTCTCCTGTTGAGACAACTCACACCATTCCTAGAGAAGACACAACAAATAGATTTGATCAAAGTCCTCGTCTTTTCTAACTTTAAATATTAAAGTAGCCCATAGATTGACATCAACAAGTCTCCCATTTAGTAACTACAAACCATCCAAAACAGAGAAGCTCGTTCTTTCGATAAGTCATCCACTGAGTGGTCGTGCTGCTCCCAAGTCACCATAGAGCCTTCTTCCTCCACTTTCCCCGTGTCATTCTAATTTCAGTACGATGGCTGCACTCTACGGCATGAGCTAGTGTTCTAGGAAATTGGACAAATTAGCTTTTGACAATTTCATGACATTGTACACCGAATTTGTCCAATTTCACCAGACTGCCAAAATCTTGTGCATTTAAAAATTAAATAGAATCAGTAAATTTGTAGTAAACATTATACTCATAACAAGGTTGGTTGGTTTTCAACACCTGCACAATTGCTCCAAACCGTCAGCAAAGGGATTGCTACTGGGGACTTTCTCAGCAAGAAAACTGTAGCAAATGTTTAGCTCTAGTTTTTTTCCAGTAAATTAAGATTAAAACGCATATTGAACTATTTACTTATTTTCTACTTTTTACTGTTTTCTTAAGATATTTTAAGCAAAGTAATTGAAGATTTCTCCACCTCTTTTACTAATAAAAAGTTGGGGAGATAATTTTTAGAGGAATTACCTTTTTAGCAAACTAAGAGTAAAACGTTTTTATTTAAATTTCAATTTGCTGATAAAAGAAATCCAGGAATTCTTTTGGCCTCTCTTTTTCCCTGCTGCTTCACATATTTGTAAAGGATGTATAATTAAGCAATTTTTAAAAGTGGGCATTTCGAATTTCACCCATTTACTGAACTGAAATTGTGCACTCCCCTAATGAGAACGTAGCCATCCAAATGTAGACTAAGGCAACACACTCGCTTTTTAGTTCAGGTAATTCCCGACACAGTCACCAATTCCCCAACCATTCTCATTTACATGGTACAGGGATGTAGTTATTCTCAAGACTATGAACCTGCTTATGTATATGGCGGTGAACAGAGCGCTTTATCCACAGGATGGAACTACTTCCACCGCCTTAGTGTTCAGCAGAATCAGCGACAAATAACGAGGCAATGGGTGTGTGTCCCAACCTTTGGCGGTAATAGCAAATCCGTCTCAAAGAAATAGCACCCAAAACCAATACCTAACAGGATCGATACATCCCCCACTTTGGAAATAAAGATGCTGCTGGAAAATTGGAGGAATTACCAGTAGGTAATGGGTTTGGGTGCTAATTCTGTGGCAATCAGGGACGAACTGAAATAGCATCATTCCACAAGAAGGAAGCTGAACTGCAGCCATCTCTGAAAACACAATCCATTCAAAAGCTCCCATTTCCTGTTGCCTTCCAAGCCCACAAGTTGTGTCAAATATGCACAGGAAAAAAGGCAATTGGAAGGTGCCTGAAATGTGGTTGCACAATCCAAAATTCAGCGAGGTAGAGCTCTGAGTCCTTGATGTTGAGATGTTCAGCCATGAAGGGGAACTGTTTGACCAGATGAAGAACAACATTGAAACAGAAAAAAGACAAGGTGTCAGGTGTGGGCATTATGCCTTGAACCATTGACGACTTCCGCAAGAGGTGGAATGCCCTGAATGCGAGGGTGAAGAGTTTAATATCCATCCACCTGTAGGAGACAGCAGCCACAGAAAGTGGCACAGTTCAAAGTTGCCAATATGCTGCATTCCAATCTGTAGGTGCATATCCAGTCCTGTTTTTTCTTTGCCTTCTGGGACTTGCAGCCTGAGATTTATGATGGGAAAAGCAGAACTACAGGACCCAGAAGGCAAAAAGAAAACAGCCTTGTAAAGGCACCTACAGATTGGAATGGATCATGTTGGTAACTATGCAGATAAGACACTCACCCTCATGCCCTGGGAGGACAAGGCGAACAATATCCTCCACATACCTGGCATGGAGGGTATCAGAGGAGCAAAGGTCACAGCCACCTGTGTACAGCATGGGGGTAATGGTATCTCTGTGATGTGATTCGATAACCTGCCTCCCTGCCCAAATTCATTTGCCTGGCTGAGGAGTCAGATGGCCACAATTCCCAAGGAGAGCCTACACCAAATGACCATGTTAGTAATCCAAGGGCAAATGAGTGCATGGACACACCGGGGGTCATCTCACTTCAAGAGGTCTGCAATGATAGAAATGTACCCTAGCATCAATAAAGTATTTGCCTCATCCAATCTGGAGAGGCATTTATTAGGGCAGCCCAGGGACACCTGGACAATCAACATTGCCTGCGGCCACAGGCAACCCATAAGCGTCCAGCCCCACAAACCCCACAGTGAAAGCATTCTATCCAATAATAACCCGATCATGTAAACGACACATGGCCCATGAGTTAGACATTGGGTTGCAGCGCAAATGGCAGGCCTGTAATCATGCCTCTATGTTCTATTCCAAATATGCCACTGCTGTGTGTGGCCCATGAAACTATTCCCCATACAGAAGGGTACATTAGCGTGCAGGCTCACCTGAGCTACCCACTAGGTGCACACATGAACACAAACCCAGAGAAACCAAACTCCTGTGTGACACCTAACAATAAGTGTGACCGTCAGAGGGCACACACACCAATGTGTGTATAGTGCAGCCGCTGCACATCAATTCACCCTTTCTGGATGCATGACAATCATGCTCCGCAACACAACAGTCCCTGTGATGACTGATTCACAGACCGCTCATCCCCGAGTGGGTTCATAGGCTATCCACGGTGAGGAAGCAGAGCCTAGCATGAGTGAGTCAACACAACCTACTGCTGCCACCACTGAGATGGCAACATCAAGCACCAGCACTTTAGCTACCACCCCTGCTCCCCGCAATCATGGTACCCACCTGGTGACCCCTGACTAGAAAACGCCTGGAGCCAGTACCTGCAAGGCAGCTGCGCCCAGCAGCCAGGCTCCCACCACCCAAGCAGTTGCGGCTACTGACACCACCAACCCTACTGACACTGCTCCTGATGAAGCAGCCGAACCTGCCACCACCAACACTACCACCCTGCAGGCCACTTTGGAGACCAGTCCATTGCTGGGCAAACCACTTGCTCACATGAAAATGTTTATATACCAGTTGTCGAAGTGATGGGGAGCAGTTGGGGCCCCGCTGCTGTACTTTCCATTTTTAAACTGCCCCGTTTCTATTCTTTCATTTTAAAAAGAAGCACTCTGGAATGGTTTCTTCATAAAATAGAAGTCCAGGAAGACAGAACATGCTCTTGAAGTACGTGCCAAACCACACTGTTATTTTGTCATTCATGCATCAGGAAACGTCGGCCAGATTGAGGCTTGGATGCATGTTTTACAGGAGCAGCCATTTCGTTCCCATCTTAGTTGCTGAAATTAGGGCCAATTGTGGCTTATTATGAGTCCGGTGGTATCTCAGCAGTAAATCCTCCGAGATACTACCAAACTGAAATACTGTTACTGGCACTTGGTCCGGCGGAATTACAGCTGGATTACAAGTGATGGAGGTGGTGTTAGTACCAATTTAATTGGGGTCCATAGGACTCCATGGGGGATTTTGGCAGAATTACTGCAGTGGTAATTCCACCAGTGGTAATTCCAGGGAAATTTGATAGAAAGTGGCCGATTTACCTCCAGCTCTGAACTGGTGGTGAATCCTTCAACTTTCCGCCAAACGTATAGTCGGCCAGTGCGTTAATGCAATGGTAATAGTATTACCGCTGTATTTTACCTGCACCGCCCAACTCCCAATGAGGCTGTTTACATCATGTTATTACCTTTATGATGAGATGTTTTCCAACCTTTATATACATCTATGTGTTTGTTCTAGCATTCATGCTTGTCTGTCAGTTTCAATTTTAGCTTTTTCATTTTAACTACATTACTTGCTCTTGAATAAAAATACAATTATTGGTAAATGAGACATGCAATGATATGATATATTGATTGCCTTGGTTGACACATATATTTGTGAATGTGAATAAGCTTAATTCATGTATTGAATTGTAATTCCGACTGAAACAAATCTCCTTTGCTTATACCACCTGAAGATATGACCAGTCTGCGGCCCCTTCTGCCCCTCCTCACCTGCTTCACCTATGCAGTGGTATCAGCATCACGACAATGACGCAGGGACTGATGGCAATGATGTAATTGCATCTGTGGATGCTGGTGGGTGGGGTGGCATGTGCCTGTGCAACACTCCCAGCCCTGTCGACAGTCCTGAAAGTGTATCCCAGAACACGCTGGGAGGAATCTGGAGCCAGATGAACAACATCAAGCAGCATCAGGGGTGCACTGAAAATAGAACGGTGCAGCAGCTGCAAAACCTGTAGGCCATTAGGGATGCCTTACAGGGCTGATCCCGATGAATGGCTAAGGCAATGTACAGGCAGTGCCACCACCTCACATACAGTGGTCGATCCCAGGGTGCCCAAGCTGGCAGATGGAATATATGATATGATGAGTCATTTATAACGCGCCTTTACACAAGTGTTTTGACGGACACACAGACAATGCAGAGCACACTGCTTCTGACAATGCAGCATACCAAGGGGCTGGATTTGAAAGACTTGAAGTGTATCTCCATCTGAAGCTCTTATTAGAGTAATTGCAACCTACCATTGGCTTCTATGTGGGCTGTAACCAAGGACGTCATGTAGGGTTTGCCAAGGGTCGCAAATGCGACTCCTGAGGTTTCCCTTGCTACCCCTAAAAACAATAAAAAAATAAACAGTCTTTTTCTTTTTTTAATGCAAGCTCCTGGGCTGTGGCCAGCGCCATGTGGCTCTTCGCTTCTGGACTGGCTGCCTTTCTTGTTCAGGCCTCGTAAAAAAAGAACATTTCTTTAAAAAAGACAGGGGTTCCACAAGTATAACACTTTCAGCAGTGACCCTAGAAAGTATAGGAATACCAAATAATGTGTTTTTCTGGAATTCTATACAATAATTACTAGTCTCACTAAAGGTTTATTTCAGGCACACTTCAGGAGGTGAGTCACTGATTTAGTCTGTTCTTAAACACCTCAACTCAGCCTTTCATCCTGAGGTCGATAGATGAGTACCAACACAGGTTGGGTGATATTGTATGTATATTTTTTCTATATAAAGCGTTTAAGCGTAAGTGCTATATAATAACACATTATCATTTGGCCATGGACGTCTGTTTGCAGTCACAGTAATTTGGTAATATGGGCCTATACACTGATCTTAACGAAGCATATTGCGATCCATTCTTGTATGAAATGTATATCACATTATAGTGATATTGTAACCATATTTTTCACAGTGTACTTAGGAACAATGCTATGTGATGTCACTTCCAGTTTTGTCAAGGGTTGAAAGGTCGTCTTCCATCACTTCCCACGATATCACTTCGGGGTGGGTTCAAATGACATCACTTCCTTTGATGTCATCAGAGGTCAAGGGTCGTGTGATGTCACTTCCACTACCCCTGATATTTTGGTGAAATGACGTCCCTGTCTGTAACATCCTGGTACCCAATCTACGTTATAACAGGGGCAACCAGTGGAAGAAGCGTGATGTGGTGGGAGAGAGGTGAAGAAGAGGAGACAGTCACCGCCCCCACAGAGGACAACCCTGAAGGTAACTGCAAAGCGATGCCTGTGGAGTGCCACTTGTGCCTTCTGTGAGG
This sequence comes from Ambystoma mexicanum, assembly GCF_040938575.1. Taxonomy (NCBI): domain Eukaryota; kingdom Metazoa; phylum Chordata; class Amphibia; order Caudata; family Ambystomatidae; genus Ambystoma; species Ambystoma mexicanum. The sequence continues at coordinate 866,982,109 of NC_090928.1, forward strand.
CTTTCATGGAGTTTTCCAGATTTCTGGTAACAAGTGAGTGATATTTCAAGGAAAACTTTGAAATGCACAGCAGCCTGTTTCAAAATTTCTGAAGAAATGCAAGGTGTGTGTGCCCTTTGTTTGCCTTTTTTTCAGGGAGTAAGTGAAGCTAGCAGTGAGAGAAAGTGGGTGTACCAGGGGCCCTAAACTAAACTAGGGGGACTCATTAACATACCAATTTAATGGGGTGTCACCAGAAATTAGCATATCAAGGTGCCCTCTGAAAAAAGAATGGGTACTTCTGAAAAAAGTGGGGTTCTCCGTCCACCTGCGTGTACCCTCGACTTGAGCCCGAGAGATTGTGAGTCCGTCAGTGGGGTGCTGACCTTCTATATTGCTGGTAGCCAAGCATTGTACTGTTTGCCAGTGCGAAAAGAGTTGGATTACATGATAATTTCAAAGTGCTGACTAGCATCCCCTGATTACATTTGGGGGAACTGCGGTCTTGTGTGGCTCCTCACAGACTTTTGCGAATAGGTTGTCCAGAGTGTGCTAGGAAATCAATTCCTGGGACTTAACTGAGAAGTGGGTGTAGGCCCGTAATCTGCAGTGACCTATTTGCATTTTGGTCAGATCACAGGCATACATTATGCTGGATCGCACCAATGCAAGACAACATTGCGTGCTGCTGGAGTTCACAGGGCCTGGGTGTGGCCACCCCATCTTTTTTAGTAGATCTGCAGATGCTGAATGCAAGTGCGGGCGTCAGTCCCTCCAGGCACGGGGTGTAGCAGGGAGCAGAGCGCGAATGAGAGTCTGTCTGCTCCGTTCCCCTGCTCATGAATCTGCACTCCTGCTTTCTGCACATTTCTTTACTTTCTGATCTTGCTCAAGCTCTTGTGAGATCCGGCAGTTCACGCGAGATCCGGAAACCACATTCCTCCCCACTTTAAACAGTTGTTAAAGACTCTCTCTCTATAGTTCGTTCCATAGTCCTTGTACCTGTTTTACCTGGAAGGAAGTCTCATCTCTCGGCAGGGTTGGCCACTCTCATGCCTGCAGCCCCGCTCAGGTGTTCTGGTAGATATTCCAACAATCTTATCTCTCCTACTTGTTTCTTTGATGTTGTCACTTTTTGGTCATGTTTTCTGCTTTGCCACTGCCAAGGGCTCCTTCAAGGCCCACTCCAATTCGTTCTCCTGTCCTTAGAAGGTGTTCATTTGATTCAAAAATGTCTTTCTGTCCATTCTCCTGGGAATCTCTTTGTAAATCACAGGGGATTTACTAGGCTACCCACTTGGCGTTCCACATCCTACCATCATGAGTGGCTACATAGCTAGTCCCTGTCTTCACTGCTTGTAATGGCTCACTGAACCTAGATCCTGTGTCTGTGTTCTTGTTATAGAATTTTACTTTGATAAGATCTCACGACCTGCCCCTCTCACAATGATCTGGGATGATCATATCAGGCCTTCTGTTTGCCCTGCGCCTTAAGGATTCTCCATAAAATTATCTCACATCTATGGATGTGTCTTATTGTATATCTGGAAACCATGGGGTTAGAAGCGTTTAATAGGCTCTTCCCATAGGGTGTTATGAAGGCTGTTAGATGGTTTGATGCTTGGTGTAGATTTACTTGGTGATTTACATCACAAACGTTTAGACTGGGAAAAGTATTCCCGTTCTTCAGCATAAGTATTAAGTTGGTGATGCTTGGGAGTGGATAGTTGTCTAGCTGCGGAGGTTGATGCACACCCTCCGCTTGTTTGATGGCTGTTTCTTTATTTACACTGCCAGACGCAACCATTCTAGTGCCTCGATTGGCTCCATTACCCCCTTGCTCTGCAGTTCATTGAGCTGGTTTTGCAGGGCTTGTCTGACCACCACAAGAACTGGACAGACTCAGTGCTTTACAAGGATGGACTTTCGTGTAGAGTTTTATGGAGTATGTATTCATACCCCATTACGCATCCTATGTCATCTGAATCCATACGATCATAGTCTTGGAATAATGTGTCTTGTGGACCTTTTTTGTTCTCATTGCCAAGCACTTGCACTTCTTCTGATGTGTGCAGCTTGATGTCTGGTTTTACCTGGTCCTGCAAATGCAAGAGTGGAGGGCCTCTCTCAGCAGAGTATACCCTGGTACTGGTTTTTCTTACGTTAACATTTATCTTGCACCCTCAGAACCATAGGAGCCCAATTTCTGCTCCACTGTACGCTGTGTCAGCTTTGTCTTCTGAACTGTAACCCTATTCTGATTCATCAGGCGCTTATGCATACTGCTGGGAATTATGGTTAAGTCTGAGCCAGAGTCAGCCATGAGTTTGCTTGTCTTGCAATCTATTTTTATTTCGCGTTGTGGCTTGACTCTGCTTTGATCGGTGCACTCCACCATCAGGACCATTAGTCCATCGTCTTCCGACAAGGATTCTCCATTTCAGGATCTTGGTACTTCCACACTCTACTTTTTTCTGTTCCTCTGACGGCACATTTCTGGTGCAGAGTAACGTTCTGCTTACCTAGCAGAACGTTACCAGCAAAGCCTTACCCATACCATTCACCTACTTGCTCCCATCACCACCAAACTCAAAGGCCAGAAAAAAAGATCCTCCTTCTGGTTTAATGAGGAACTAGTGTGCCTGAGACGCACTAAAAGATCGCTCGAGCACCTCCATAGTAAAATCGACACCCATGAAACAGCTAAAGCCTTTGATGAAGCCAACAAAAAATACAAATCAGCTATAATCACACATAAAGCTAATGCCTTTAACCTTCGCATCTCTAATGCCTCCTCGGATAGCAAAGAACTATTCTCCATCCTTAGAGAGCTTGAAAATCTATGTCAAGTTATAGCACCCACTAATGCCAGCAAAGACTGGTGTACCACCCTACAAGATGCCCTAGCATCCAAGATCCTACTTCTGCAAAATAAAATTAATAGCAAAAAAACACTTTTAGCAGAGAAAACCCTGCCTATCATAGCAGTGAACCCAACTAACACCATTACTGACACTCCATTTCAAGTCACACCAGACGCCCACAAAGAAGTGCTAGACACCATAGCCAAACTCAAAGCCTCTTATTGCAAAGAAGACCAATTCCCCTCACACCTTGTCAAACTCTGCGCCCCCACCCTTACGCCTATCATTACCGAATTTGTAAATGTCTCTTTCCTCACCAACACAGTCCCCACCAGCATCAAAAAAGCCTGGGTGACCCCCCTCCTAAAAAAAATTACTCTGGATCCAGCTATCCCCACCAACTACCTACTGATTACAACGATCCCATTCCTCCTGAAAATAATTGATAAAATAGCCTACTCCCAAATACAAGATCAATTAGAACATCACCAACTACTAGGGGACCGACAGTCAAGTTTCCGTCCCAACCACAGCACCGAGACAGCCCTTCTCGATCTGAAGATCCAAATGGATGCCTTCAGAGAAGCAGGCAAACTATTTTTACTAATGCTACTGGATCTCTCAGCGGCATTCGACTTGGTCGACCATGACAAACTTTGCGTCACACTAGCCAATAATTTCAACCTATCGAAGAATGCTACCGACTGGATCAAATCCTTTCTAGCAAACAGGACATCTAGAGTATCCATCGACAGAGAATCAGCCGACCGTCTACCAGTTCCCGCAGGTGTCCCACAAGGTTCCTGCCTATCACCCACACTGTATAATGCCTACACCAAGCTCCTTTTTGCAGCCCTGGATGCTATGGGTGTCATCTACACTAACTTCACAGATTACACTCAGATCCTCATCCCACTAACAGGTAACTACGAGCAAGACTCACTGCTTCTCAACCAAATTTACTCACTCATACAAAATTGGATGGATAACAATAGCCTTTGCCTCAATGATGACAAAACAGAGCTACTCATTCTAGGCTCATCCACCAAAATAGACACTCTTCTGCCCATTTACTAATCATTTATCATTGATGGCACCACGATCCCTGTACTCACACAAGTAAAGACACTTGGTGTCTATCTAGATGCCACTTTAACCATGTCAAAACAAGTAAACGCCCTAGCCTCCTCCACCGCCTGCACCTCCAAACTCATCGCCCTTAGTCGCAATTTCCTCTCTCCTCAAAACTGCATTACACTAGCCAGAGCCCTTATAATTTCCAAGCTCGACTATTGTAACATCCTCTTCCTTGGCACTTCTAAAACCAATATAGCTAAACTTCAACTTATGCAGAACAAAGCCCTTAGAGCTGCCTTTAGGCATTAAAAAATCTAAACACATCTCCAACATCAGGAGAGACAGCCACTGGCTCCCTATCCAAGCTATGATACTTTTCAAAACCCTCAGCATCACGCATAAATGTATGGCCAATAAAGCTCCCAAATACCTCATCAACACAGTCATGAAGAAATCCCAGATCAGACCTCTCAGATCCAACATTAACTCATGCCTCGAAATCCCAAGATACAAAAGAGAGAAAGCGGGGGGTAGCAGCTTCAAAGCCCTGGCTCCCAAATACTGGAATTCATTACCCACTAACATCATGAATGAAACTTCACACCAACAATTCAAAAAATCTCTGAAAACTTGGTTATTCAACCAATATTAACTTAGTCCAGAACATGAACCCGGCCTAACCAGCCCTTCACCCTTCACTTGTATATACATTGCAGGTTAAATCATATGTAAATCATTTGCTTTTTATTTTATCTACTGTTATTTTTATAAAGACTGCATCTATCCACTGTCTGTAACTACACCGTGATACCTCCGGGCCTGGGTGTATAATAAATGTAATAAATGTAATAAATAAAATAGAGATCTCACTTGCCACACCATGGACATCCTTGAAGCATGGACGGACTGGAGATAGCATTGGCGATGTGGAAGTGCTTGCTATTCCTGAGAGATGTTGTTACCTCGGGAGTCCTTTGTGCTTCTTTTTCTACTTCTTTTCTACTACATGGCCTGTCAGATCTCCCTCTTCTGTGCGCTGCATTTACCTCACTGACGCGTGGCACATTCCTTAGTTCCTTCCTGTCTTGCGCAGTCTCTTCTGCTACTTTGGCTATTTGTATCGCCTGATCTGGGGATATTTCCTTTTTTGTATGTACTTATCTTACATCCTCTTATCGTACTTGTGGTCCGTTAGCATGTCTCTCACCATGTTGTCAGCCTAGTCCATGAAGCGTAACAGGGCTGCTGTTCTCTCAGTCTTCTGCTGGCTCAGCATGGCCTCGCACATGGGTGTAGAAATTAATACAATGTAAAACAGTGTTGTCTTTGTTCTCAAATCTCATTGCTAGTCTCCACATAGCTTCCATGTAAACGCTGTCGTTGTTTGACTGGTCTGGGGAAGGGGAAGGCTTCATTAAGGCAAACTCTCTTTCCCCTTCTACTCCTAGTGCAATAAAGTGCATTAAACATCATTGCCCTTTTCCTTGTTGCTGCATACACAGGGTCTGATATGGCCTCTACATAGGTTTTAAAGATCAGGCCCCCCTGCATCCATAGATTCAAGGGCTTGCCTGGTGTTGGCAGAAACAGTGGTGCTGGTGGTGGGGTGGCTCCCTGCATTTTGTTCTGCACAGTGGAGGATGGGCTCTCCTGTACCACGTCGCCAGTTGTGGTGTGTGTATATATTAAAGAATGCTGCACCATTTGATTCTCACTTGCATATATGTATTTTCAGTAGTTCTAGATGTTGAATGAAAGCTTAGAATTATAAATATAACAATGGGCCTCATTAGAAGTTTTCCGGTCCGGAAACAAGGGTACGGTAAGCTCACCGGCACCCTTATTTCCTGACCGGCAATCTTTGTGTCTGCCTGTCGTGGCTGGTGTGCCCAACAGGTGGGACACTGCCGGGCGCTGTGTTCACGGTAGGCAGATTGCTCACAGAAGCACCGGCACTGTTAATAACAGTGCCGGTGCTTCCGAGTCCCCACTCCCATAGAGTCCCTTGCGATAGCCCGCTGGCACCAGGAAGTCAGGCGCCAGTGAAATATTCAGAGTCTCGTGACAACCCGCCGGTAGCATCGGCAGGGTTAGCGCCGGATTCGTGATGAAGCCCAATGTCTCTCTCGCTAGGTACAAGTGGGCAGCAGAGCAGGGCTCAGGCGAGAGGCAGTTTGCTCGCTTCATACTCCTACTCATGAATGTGCATGCCTACTTCACGCGCCTTCTTTTACTTCCTGTTCTCGCTCAAAATCCCATGGGATTTGGCACCTCCCGCGAGATCTGGATACCACAATGGGCCAAAGCGAAATGGCAGCTACTGCCATAGAACGTCGCTGTTGCAAAGATAATGTTCCTCTCATTGGTGTTCTCCACAGAGCCCGGAGATAGCAGTTTGGCTGTGCGACTTTTACCGCTGCACTAATAGTCCCCTTAGTGAGGGACCCAACAATGGTTTAAATCCTGCATTCCACAGGATTCCTGACTTACCCAGGAGCGTGGGACACCAGGGGCTAGAGCTCCATCCTGGCACTCCTTGAATTGACTTCAAAACTATGCTGTGGACTTCATTGCTGCAGGAGCCACACTAAAGCAATAACCCAGTCCTCTAAATTAGGGTAGTAACGCAAGTGTGTGCGTTGTATGTTCTCAATGCACACCATACAATTGTGGGTTTTTGAAGTGACGCTTGCATTGCACTTGTTGCTCCCAGGGATTGCAGTAACGGGGCAACTGCATATAATGCGAGCTCCAGAGTGTCCAATGTGGAGAGGCGTGTGTGTGGACATATATGTTGGACTGCGTACTTTGTAGTGCTCCATGGTGATTACATTCTACGTTGAATTGATCGGTGAGACCAGTGGCCGGGCCTGCATGCCTGAGAGGTATGGATCAGGGCATGCTCTGCCTAGGTGTAGCTTTAGCAAAAGGAGTGGTGGTAGTTAAGTGTAGATTGCCTCGTTTGGGGAAGCACACAGGGTTGTTCTAAAGTTTGTGCACAATATTCTCCTGTTATGTTTCTCTTTGGGGTGTTCTGTGGGCATATTGCATGCAGTGGTCCTCAAAGGCGATTTGCAACTCTATTTAATGCATACAATGTTGATTTGTTTCTTTTTAGAGGTGGCGGAAAGTGGGGAATGGACTGTTTCTCCAGTTGAAAATATAATGGATAGCTACTTCAGCCAGGCTAAATATTTTCGATTTCGTGTATACATAAAAATAAATGTTGTATCGCATGTAGTTATACATATCCGGGAGGGTAGCTTAGGGCCAACGGGTTTGTCTTGGAAGCAAGACAACGCAGAGCAACACAGGTTGGAAACTTGGTCTCGTGCTTAGAGACTGGTCTCCAGCATTAAAGGCCTTATAAAAGATTGAGTAATAGTAAGGTGATTTTTAGCATGTGACTTAATAGATACGATTTGAGGGTCTTGAGCCTCATTTTTCTAGAGTGTAAAATATTGTGTTTTTGAGCTTCAGCTATGGGGTTTGCATGTGTGTTAAGGTGCGTTTGTGTGACTATGCATGTGTCAGGGTCATTTTTGTGTTTTAGGGTCCTGGGATTCTCACTTGAGGCAAGTGTGAGCCCGGTGAATTGTGTTCAGGAGTAACATGGTGAAATGCGGCCCTATTTGTTTGGGGGTGTGGTCTGTCATTGAGAAATTAGAGATGATGAGGGACATGTCCTCTGCTGGCACCTATAGTGTGTGTGTTCAGGTGTAACTCCAGCTTGTTGTAGTTGTTATGTGTGGATGCCAATTATACGCATGGTCTGTTGCTTGGAGCTGCGAGGGGAGGATAGCTCAGGGGCAACGTGCGCGCCTTGGAAGCAAGACGACACAGAGCACCACAGGTTGATGCCTGGGGACACGCTTAGAAACCAGTGGGTATTAAGTGAGTTATAAATAACCTATCATATCATGCCCTAGGCTGGCACCTTCATGTGTTTGCTTGCATATAGTAACTCCTTGTGTAATGTGGCTGTGCTTCTGAGGTCTCTTTGACAAATGTCTGAATAATGCACATACCACGTGTTTAAAATAGTGAACACTATTGGCTTTCCAGTGCTTGTTAGTAAACGGGCTGTATGTGTTGGATAAGACATTCTTGTATGCATAGGTAGGTTCCCCACACAGCCCATTCTCTGACGGAGTCAAACGCTTTTATTTCTGCCTCACAGAACTGCACAAAGGTCATCATAGAAAATGCATTAATATCATTCTTCTGAATATATATGTGGAGCCTATTTGATGAGACCCATGTTTGCTTTATCCTGAATAATGACTTCTATTTTTTGTGTAACTAGCAATCCTAAATCTCTTAGCTGCCTGACCTTCCATTGATCTGGTGGTATTGCGTTGCAGGTCTCCCATGTACATTTGTAGCCTACGTAGGTGTGTCATTTGTCTGATTGTTTTCTGGTTTAAAAATAGCTGTTTGTTGTGTCTACTGATTTGCATCTGGGAAGTCTTTCTCCCTTTGTGGCTGGTTTCCGTCCGCAGCGTGTTTCATGGCCTGCTCCGGCACCAATGATTTAGACACCTGCCAAGTTGCTGCATCTCTGAACTAATTTTCATTCACAAACTTTCCAGAATGGTTGCATTTGAAATCTCGCTCTACCGTCTGGAAACAAGTAGTGTTATTCCACTGGACAAAGTGATCTTATTCAAAGCAATCAACAGTAGGTCATGTCGCTTGGAGATCCCTAGGCAAAGATGGCAGCTAAAGCCAGGTCGGTACCGCGATCATTGTAGAGGAACCGGACATCCAATGTTGACAGCTGGCATCTCCTAGCCTAAAGATCAGTTTCTGCCAGTAGCCTAGCCAAGATCTAGAATGCCTTCACCAGACAAGTCCCTCAACTCTACCCTGGTAATATCAAGCATTTAGAGGGAGCAGGACGCCTGTGCAGGGGGTTCATCTGTGTGGTCTAGGAGCCCTTCTATTAGAATACCCAGTTGTTGGCTGAGCCCTCAACAGTGCCCACGCAGTGCTTCATTCACTCTACTGCTTGACTTCCTGCCATTACCTTTTTCCTTAAGTCTGCATGATACCCACTCAGGCTCGGACCTGTCTGCAATTTCCAGGCCAGGCAGTGGTCGAAGTGAGCGGCAACGGTCGGGAGTGGAGTTCCACTACTTTTATTTTTACTGTCAACAGTCCTACTCATTTTAGCAAACATTTTCACCATTTTGGATCTGTTCTTTGTGAAGTTAAAGCACATTTCTCCACTTTACCACCGAATAGCAGTTACAGCTAAACTGAAATCCCTTTCAACTCAATTGGCTTTCAAGCAGCATGGCTGCAACCCTTGAAAAATCTGTTGCACATTGCTCCCCACCCGGGTCACAGTTCCACTACTTTTTATGGTACACATCTACCACTGATTCCAGGCATATTGTCTTTTTTGGCATGAACTAATCCTAAGACTACAAAGTTGGCTTTTTTTTCCTTTCATCCTGGCACACATCCTAGTATCCACACCTGTACTGAATTTGATATCTCTGTCCGAACCAAATGACGACTTTTCCCTGTCAGCTGCTACCACAATCCTTGTACTATCATCACACGCTTCCATGGTGTGTGTATGGAACCTGCTCTATCGCTTGTTCACATGGGGCAGCACTTGGGGACAGTGAGTTTATTTTGGTCTAGTACTGGGGGTCTCAGGTATACTCTCTGTCAGTAATTGAATCGGTTAGCTTGGCTCTAGCATCCCCAGTTACCTTTTTACCGCACCTGTGCCTTGTGTGCCACATTTCATCAGTATGCCTAGCTCACTTGGCCCTTTGTTTATCCAGTGTCCATCTCTTTCTCTTCACTAGTATCCCATAAACCTGGATACAACCTGACTGGCCATACCCGGGCCCAATATTGGAATCTGCTTTATCACTAGTTCACCTGGGGCAGAACTTTGGGACAATACTGAGGGTCTCAACTATACTCTATGGCAGTAATTACAACTTTATGGCACCTTAACATTGTGTGCTATATTTAAACCATATATGTGCTTCTTTGTTTATACCACATTCACCGCTTACTCTCCAGTAATATCCCATACAGCCTGGATAGGGTGTTTATGGTCACACCTAGGCCAAATATTGTTCTCAGTTATGGAGTTTAAGCTGGTTCAACAAGCATCATCCACTGCTTTCACCATTATACTGGTTCTATTTGTTTAATCAACCACACTTACCTGAATGACCTTCAGTTTGACTTGTGTTTTGGACGTATGATTTCTTTGTGTTCGGTTAACAGTGGCCCTCCTCATACTCCTTACCCCCTTTGCATTCCTTCTTCCTCTGACTTCATACCCCTCTACACACGCAAGAGCACACATGCACTGTTCACCAGGAATATGGTTTTCACACCACGGCAGGGGGGGTGGACATGGGCGGTAACGAGCCATAAAAAAAAGATGTCCGCCTAAGTCCCTTTTCCATTTCTATGGAGGCCGGAGCGGACGATATGCGGACCAGAGTTTAAAGCTCTGGTCACGCAGGTAAGAGTGGAGGTGGAGAAGATTTGTTTGGTTTGGGGGTGTCTAAGCAACAGGAAAGGCTACCTGTTGCCTCCCCACATTAACAACAAAAAATGGCACCAGCTGGGTAATGGCCTCGGGTGGCTCGAACAGCGGACAGAGAATGTATATTCTCACGCACTCTTCCAGCCCCTGATTGGCCAATGGCCCTGTAAAGACCGGAGGGGGGTGTCTGTACTCCTGCTCTCTATATGGTAGAGGAGCGGAACAGAGGACCCCAGCCAAGTTTCTCTTTTGTGGTAGCAATGGATGAGCAATCAAGACATAGCTTCTCAGGAGGCGATGCGGGCTGGTTCCTAAGTACAGTGTAGTCCCCACGCAGCCACAAAGGAATGTCCGCACACTGTATTAGTTAAAACACAGTCTTTATATAATTAATATTCAAGGTTATGTTCAATATCACGATAACTCACTTTGTACTTGGTTATCTATAATGGCAAATCTATACAGTTCTACGTGGTACCACAATTATTTGTATTTGTATTTGTTTTATTTGTATAGCGCGGCCTGGCCCGTGGGCATCAGGGTGCATCAAGGTTACATGAGGTGAATCAAATGCAAGTATTACAACATATGGCAAATACAAGTGTTACAAAGTAAGACGGGCAGGTATCGTCAGGGTAAAATTACATAGCGTTTCATGAAAATAAATTAGGAAGCATTTAAAATAGTTACATATGGTACCCATAGAAGTGGGAAGCAGTTATTTACCCAGTAGTGCAGTTACAATGTATACAAATGAAGTGTGCAAATATGAGTAATTATAACTAAAACAGCTAAGCCTGCTCAAGGAGCCAATTCTTGACCTTTAGTTTGAAGGATTGGACAGAAGGCTCTGTTCTCAGAACAGTAGGGAGGGTGTTCCATAGCTTGGCTGCAAGGACTGGGAAGTTTGACCCACTTGCCTTTTGTAGCTTGTATCTGGGAATGCGCAAGGAGTGAACTTGGGATGATCTCAGCGGACGTGTTGAAGTGTGCACCAAGAAGCGGTTAGATAAATATTCGGGGGCACTGTTCGCTTGGCATTTGTGAGTCAAGGTGAGTTTTTTCAGAGCTATTCTTTGGTCAACCGGGAGCCAATGAAGGTTCCGTCTAGTGTCGGATATGTGTGATTTCCTAGGGATGTTGAGGGCAGCCCTTATGGCATTGTTTTGGATTACCTGGAGTTTATTGATGTTCCTACGGCTGGTGCTAAGGTATAGAGCATTACAATAGTCTATTTTAGACAGTATGAGGGTTCTCAAGAGGGTAATGCAGTTGGTGGCAGTGAGAAAGGGTCTACATGCTGTAATCAGTTTGCATGTGTATGCTGCGGCTGAAGCTACAGCGTTGGTTTGTCTAGTGAGAGATAATGTGGAATCGAGATAGATACCAAGGGTTTTTGTATCATTCGGAACATTGATCATGTTCCCATCAATACAGAATGCTTTAAAGGCTGGGTCTTGTTTGTTCAGTTTGACATGTGAACCAAGGATGAGTAGCTCTGTTTTGTCGTCATTTAAACAAAGCCCATGGTAAGCCATCTAAGCCTGGATGATCGTGTAGACTTTGTTGAGAGCCAGAGAATCAGTTACGTAGTCACCTGAGATAGGGATGAGTATCTGGGTGTCATCCGCATAATTGGTGTATGTGACACCCAGATAGTCAAGGATATCAAAGAGTGGCTTAGTAAATATATTATACAGTGTAGGGGAGACATACAACCCTTGTGGTACCCCGCACAGTACTGGAAGTGGTTCTGCTGAGGCAGTAGGAGAGAAAACCCTCATGGTTCTGTTAGCCAAGAAGGATTTAATCCAGGAAGTAGCTTCATCGCTGAAGTTGGCAGCAGTTTTAAGGTGATGGCAAAGGATTTGATGGTCCACCAAATCAAAAGCTGCAGATAGATCGATCAGGAGTAAGAGCGCCAGTTTGCCTTTATCTTTTAAGTCCTCGATTTGTGTTTTTAAGTCTGTTAAGGTCGTCTCTGTTCCATGTCTAGGACTGAAGCCGGATTGGCGGAGGCCTAGGAGATTGTTGGATTCCAAATAAGCTTGTATTTGGAGATATGCCGCACAATCCAGAATTTTCAATAAGATGGGTATTCAATCTCTTTAAAGTGCATCAACTGTATGGTTAAATGTCCCACAAATCAGTTCATAAAGGAAACCAACAATAGATATAAGAGGAAAGCAGTTGGTTAGAACAATTGGCAGAATACTGGCCCCTACCGCTAGGCACAGTTCTGTGTGGAGATCCACCCACCTGGGCAACCTGTAGAATAAAGATATATCACAAGCCCAGTCCATATATTGTTCACAAGAGTCTTCCCAATAGTTCAGCAACTCCAAAGTACCTGGCGTTGTAACGTTCCTCATCGGGGAATCGACGGCTCCTCTTGAGTGCCATCCCTTTAAGGCAGGAGTCACGGTTCGTCGAATGTCCAGCAAAGAACAGGGTGAACTACGGCAGTGAAGTGGCAGCTTCTTTCCTAGCGGTGCTCGTAGATGGGGAAGCGTAAACGTCCTGCCAGGAAGAGGCGTGCGGGGCACCTCGATGTCTATAGTTCTGGACCGCAAAGAGTTTGAAGAACTGTGGCCCAGCAAGGGCGTCGAGTCGTCGGCGTCTCTGTGGTCTTGGGGTGGCGGGAAACCCACTGGCGGATGCTCCTTGACGCATCGATAGCCAGGCCTTCTCCTGTGGGATAAGGCGGGCAGCGGTGCGGATGAGTGCGTCCGTTAATCGAAAGTTCTTAGGCAACGGGAGCACGGCGGCTCCAGACGGCGACGGCGGTCGTCGACGGTGGCGGACAACAGTCCAAGCGCTTCTCTTTGGGATTCCACGGCAGTCCCTGTCTCCGGTCGGCAGCCTTTCGTAGGTCTCTCTACCAGGGAGCTTTGGCAAAGATCAGCTGGTGTACGATGGTCCCTCATAGCTCGGGAAGAGAGCGCCATACCAGGTCCTCTCTGGGTCAGTCCTTGGAGACACAGCAGCTTTCAAATTGATGAAGGAGAGCAACAGCAATTCTTCTCTTCCAGCAGGGCTTCAAGGTCAACCTTCAGTTTCAATCTGGTTACTCTTCGTAGTTTGGACTTCAGCTTCTGAACACAATTCCTATCAGTGAGAGGTCCCAGGATATACTGTTGATCTCCCATTCATTCTGCTGGGTCACACTCAGGCATCCAATCACTTCAAAGGGCATTCAGCAGTTAGTTGGCCAATCAGGCACACAGTGCATTCAGGCCATTCTTCTCCATCCAGACACTCACAACACAGAATGTGGATTCGGAGTACTACACCATTCAACACTACACACTGCATTCATTCCAGTTTCGGGCAGGGCTGTCTCAGTCATTGTGTCAAACACCAGATACCAGACATCCACAACAAGAAGTGTAGATTCGTCACACACTCCATTCACCCAGGTCCCACCCACAGGTGCACCCACAACATACGGTCGTTGGGAAGGCTCCAGCCAGTCTGGTCGGCACTTCCCCACACTACCATATATGGATCTTGCACCCAACAGCCAGTCAGGGGAAGGGACAGAGTCAGGGATTGCCGGGACTTCGGGAAGATCAAGGTAACAGGCGATGGAAGGCAAGAGGCCATGGGGGCCATCTTGTCTCCATCAGGAATTTACCAATTCCAATGACAGGGCCTGGGCATGCCAAAATGGAGAATGCTCAGGGCACCAGTCAATTCAGCACAGAGCTACCTTCAGCCCATACCCTGCTCTGTGGGCCACACACAGGTGCCCAAAAACATGCACTAGGGCACAGGGTTGTATCCCCACCCATGGGTGCCATAATGGTATCCCATGGGTCTGTACACCAAACCAAAAGAGAGAGCTGCATCGCCAGGAGTCCCACATTAACTCCTGCACGGAAAACACAACAGAACACACGATAAAAAGAAGTAAAGTACAAGGATACAGAGGCCCTGTCCCTCCGAGGCATTTCCAGCATCATAGTTGCCCCCCCCCAGACTGAGGTTAGGGTGCCTAATCTCCCACAGGATAGACACCCTCATCCAGACGGTCAACATACCTTCTGGAAAGGCCATCTGCAGTATCGTGACTCTTCCCTGGTCTATGCTCTAAGGTGAAGTCTAGCCCTTGCAGGCTAATGGGCCACCTGAGCAGCTTCGGGTTTTCACCCTTCATCTGCATAAGCCACTTCAGGGGCTTATGATCGGTTTGGACCTTGAAGGTAGACCCGGTAAGGTAGGGCCTAAAACGCCTAAGGCTCCAAACTATACTAAAACATTCCTTTTCAACCATAGCCCACCTAAGTTCTCTACCCTTGAGTTGTCTACTGATGAATATGATTGGATGTTCTCTTCCTTTGTCATCTAACTGGGACAAGACAGCTCCAATTCCGCTGTCGCAGGCATCAATTAGAACAATAAAGGGCTTGCTGTAATCAGGTGCACACAACACAGGTGCCCTATACAGACTTTCTTTCAAGCCATTAAAGGCCCTCTGACAGTCTTGAGTCCAATTAACCTTCCTAGGCTGTTTGGGTGAAGTCAGAGCTGTCAGCGGTGCAGCTATGGTTCCATAGTCTGCCATGAAGTTATGATAATACCCAGTGAGGCCTAAAAGGGCTCTCACCTGGGATTGAGCAGTGGGAGTCCCCCAGTCATGTACATCCTGTACTTTACCGGAGAGAGGTTGGATTTGACCCCCTCCTACCTCATGACCAGTTTCCCCTGAGCTATCTGGCACTTGGTGGTCTTCATAGTGAGGTTAGCCCTTTTCAGGGCCTGCAACACCTTATCCAGATGTCTCAAATGCTCTTCCCAAGTGGAACTGTAGATGGCAATGTTGTCTAATTAGGCCACACAAAAGGCTTCCAGCCCAATGAGCGCATGATTGACCAATCTCTGGAAGGTGGCAGGGGCATTCATCAACCCAAAAGGCATGACCCTAAACTGGTAGAGTCCCTCTGGTTTGGAGAATGCTGTCTTTTCCATGGCATGGTCCGTCAGAGCTATTTGCCAATAGCCTGAGGTAAAGTCAAAGGTGCTCACAATTTTGGCAGCACCTATGGTGTCCACGAGCTCCTCAGCCCTGGGCAATGGGTGCGCGTCAGTTTTGGTGACGGCATTGACTCCTCGGTAGTCCACACAGAACCTCCAATCCTTGGGGCCAGCCCGGGAACTTGCCTTGGGGACAAATACCACAGGACTGGACCAGAGACTGGTTGAGAGTTTAATAACACCCAGATCCAACATCTTGGCGACCTCAGCCTGGATGTGGTTGTCAACGGTATCTGACATACGGTAGAACCTGCTTTTGACAGGCACACTGTCACCAGTGTCTATTTCGTGCCTACACCACGGTGTAAGGCCAGGTGTCAGTGAAAACAGAGAGGCATACTGCCGGAGCAAAGCCATGCAGGCCCTCTGCTGCTCTGTCGTCAGATCTGGAGAGAGATGCACTCCCTCCACTGAGCCATCCTGAGGGTTGCGGTGCAGCAAATCAGGAAGGGGCTCATTCTCATCCTCTTCTTGCTCTGAAGCTAGCAAGAGACATGAGACTTCGGCTCGCCGGTTGAAAGGATTGAGCCTGTTAACATGGAATACCTGAGGGGCTACCCCAGAGACGCCCATGTCAACCAGATAATTGACTTCGCCCATCTTGGAGATTATCCTGAAGGGTCCAGTCCATTTATCTGCCAAAGCTCTAGGCTTGGTAGGCTCCATCTCGAGGACCTCCTGTCCCGGAGTCCAATCCACTTGCGATGCTTTAAGATTGTGCCAGTACTTATTCAATTCCTGGCTGGCCTAGAGATTTGCTGCCGCCTGACCCATCATCTGTGTCATCCTCCATCTGAGGCCTAACACATAGTCCCCCACTTGCTTGGCGGGACGTGGAGGGGTGGCCTCCAAACCTTCTCTGATCAAGGCAAAGGGCCCCTTCACAGGATGTCCAAAGAGTAACTCAAAGTGGCTGAAACCAACACCCTTTTGAGGTACCTCTCTGTAAGCAAACAGCAGGCATGGTAGGAGGGGATCCCATTTCCTCCTTAGGGGCTCTTCTAAAGCGCCTAGCATGCCCTTGAGAGTTTTATTAAATCGCTCAACCAGACCATTGGTCTGGGGATGGTAAGAGGTGGAGAACTTGTAGGTTACCCCACACTCTTTCCACATGGCTTTTATGTAACTAGACATTAAGTTGGATCCTCTGTCAGAGACAACCTCCTTAGGGAATCCAACGCAGGTGAAAATGGCCAGGAGAGCCCTGGCAACCACCTTGGCAGTTACAGTCCGAAGGGGTATAGCCTCAGGGTACCTGGTGGCATGATCGACCAAGACCAGGATGAATGGATGTCCACCTGAAGTGGGAGGGTCAAGGGGACCGACAATGTCAATGCCCACCCTCTTGAATGGTGTGCCAACCACTGGCAATGGTTGCAGTGGGGGCATTGACAATGCCTCCAGTCTTGCCAGACAACTGACAAGTTGGACAGGTCCTGCAGTGGGACTTCACTTCTACTCCCATCCGTGGCCAGTAGAAATGGGCATAGAGCCTCTGCTTAGTCTTCTTGGTACCAAGATGACCAGCTCAAGGCACCTCATGCACCAACTGCAGCAGGAAGGGCCTGTAAACCTGCGGTACCACCAACCTCTGGAGGGCACCAGGTTCTCAGACCCTTGAGAGAGTGGTACTCTCTCTGACCCTTACAGAAGTCTTCCCGGGAGGGTCCCCCTTCAGCTAACAAGCATTGAAGGTCGGGGTGGTCCTCCAGGTTGAGTACCTCTCCCACAGGAAAGTCTTCTGGCTCTTCTCCCACAGGAGTTGAGATGGGGTTCACCACTGGACCCAGCCCATCCGGAGCATGGATCCCAATGGGTGCTGTCGGAACAGCATTAAGAGCAGGAGTCCCCTCCACAGAGGTGGCCTTCTTACTCTTCCATTTCCTTCGTGCCTTGGGTTTCCCCATTGGCGAGGGTACCAGGCTCGCAGCCGGGCCCTGTGTCACCTGCGATCGGGTGACTGCCACAGCAGCCATGGGTAGACCATCCGTGATCATCCCCAACTCGAATAAATCGTTGCCTAACAGCTATGCTGGATCTCAAATCTACACTTGCTAGCATAGCTGACAAAAACCAAGCTGCTCTGCTCATGCTATTGGACCTCTCCACAGCCTTTGACCTAGTTGATCATAGCTTCCTAGTGTCAAGGCTCGGAGAGGTCGCCAATTGCTCTGTCATTGCATCCAAATGGATCGCTTCCTTTCTGGGTCCCAGAATTGTAAGGGTTTGCGTGGGTGATAAACAATCTTCTCCTATCTCTCAGACATGTGGAGTCCTCCAGGGCTCCTGTCTGTCGCCGCTGCTCTTCAACCTTTACATCCGGCCCCTTCTCGATCTTTTGAACAAACTAGGAGTGCAATATACGAATTACTCTAATGACACTCAGGTTGTTATTCAGTTGAGTGGCTCATACAGCAGCGATTCGGAAACCATTAACCGAACATATAAGGCCACCAATCTTGTATGCATCCAAATGGCTTGTAATTCTCTTGCTCTTAATGATAAAAAGACTGAACTCCTTATTGTGGCATCTAAAAACATCCAGGCAAAACTTGATCCTAACAACGCCCCTTTCCATATTGCCAATAACACCATCATAGTTCAAAAGAAAGTCAAAACCTTAGGAGTAGTACTTGATGAAGAACTCTCCATGAAATCCCATATTTCTAGCATTAAATCTAGTTTTGGTGCTATAAACAAGAGAATTAGATATATTCGACCATTCATATCAGAAGAGAACTGTGCTCTATTGTCCACTGCATTGATAAATTCAAGATTGAACTATTGGTACAGCCTCCTGGCGAGCACCACAGCCTCTAACATCCAATCCTTTCAAGTGGCACAGTGCCGTGCGTAATATTTTCAATCAGTCACGCCGCACACACATCTCTACTTTTAGGAAAAAACTCCACTGGCTACCCGTCAAACACTGCATAACGCTTAAGATGCTTACTACGACCCATAAATGCCTCAGTCTCAGCGGCCCAACCTATCTGTCATCCCGTATAGGCATCAAACCTAACGTGAGGAACCTTCGCTCTTCTTCTGCGGTCACTCTCAATTATCCTACATTTAGGACAGCCAACTTTGGAGGTACTACATTGGATGCTCAGGGTCCCCTTTTATGGAACACATTTCCAGCTGGTATACGGCAGATCCAGAGCTATACAGCGTTCAAACGCGCCGTAAAGACTCACTTATTTAACCTGGAATAATCTCCTGACTCGCTTCTCCATCTGCCTCTTATGCTTGTTTGTCTTTGTCTTGTTCTTGTTCTTTGTGCGCCCTGAGGCCCACGGCATGTTGGTGCGTTACAAAAATTAAAACAAATAAATAAATAAATAAAATGTTTGCAGGCACGTTGTCCTGAACCAGGACCGGAAGCTTTGTTGTCTTGTCTCCATGGATTCGGACAAGTACCACGCCATTCAACACTACACACTGCATTCATTCCTGAGCAGGGCTGTCTCAGTCATTGTGCCAAACACCAGATACCAGACATCCACAACAAGAAGTGTAGATTCGTCACATACTCCATACACCCAGGTCCCACCCACAGGTGTACCCACAACATACAGTCATTGGGTAGGCTCCAGCCAGTCTGGTCGGCACTTAACCGCACTACCATATATGGAACTTCCACCCAACAGCCAGTCAGGGGGAAGGGACAGAGTCAGGGATTCCCGGGATTTCGGGAAGATCAAGGTAACAGGCGATGGAAGGCAAGAGGCCACAGGGTCCATCTTGTCCCCATCAGGAATCTACTGATTCCATTGACAGGGCCTGGGCATACCAAAATGAAGGATGCTCAGGGCACCAGTCAATTCAGCACAGAGCTGCCACCAGCCCATACCCTGCTCTGTGGGCTGCACACAGGTGCCCAAAAACATACACTAGGGGCACAGGGTTGTACCCCTACTCAAGGGTGCCATAAGGGTATCCCATGGGACTGCACACCAAACCAAAAGAGAGAGCTGCACCGCCAGGAGTCCCACATGAACTCCTGTGCGGAACACACAACAGAACACACGATAAAAAGCAGTAAAGGACAAGGTTACGGAGGCCCTGTCCCTCCGATGCATTTCCAGCATCACAGGCCCTTCCTCAGGTGCGAATATTGTGTTGTGGCCTGGGGGGGGCTTAATTTACTGAATGGATGAATTGTACCTTTTTTCATGACTACAGTGTGATCTCGTGAGCTAGAGATACCCCATTTTGGATCGCGAAGCCCCTGGACTAGGCGGACCTTTGTGAAATTGGTTGTGACATGTTGATGGTTATGATGTTATGCCCAGTGGCGGCTGGTGATTTTGGGAAGTGGTGGTGCTTTAATGGTAAATCCCAAGTTTGCAAGCAAGCCCAAACTTCTAAAGGGGAGTTATTGGTTGCCCTAAGAACATTTGGGAAAAATTAGGGGAAATTCCTAAATATGCCATTTACAATTCAGTTTCACACAAACAGTGCCTAAAAAGCATTACGTTTCAGGTAGTAATGATGGTAAATTATTCTGATGTGGTCATCGTCATATGTCATAAAGTTATGTTTGTGTCACAAACATACCTATATGTTGTATAGGTAGCTATTGGTAGTTGATGTTGTCAAGCTAGCCAGACTCTTTGATGTTGGTTGTCAGAGGCAACAGCATTCGTGCCTGCACCAAGCACAGACTTACTGAACCCAGGAAGGACATTTAAGCTATAAATAACAAACATTGAATTAGGAGAAGAAACACCTGCCTGCCTTCAAGGGAACTTCCAGGAGATTGAAGGCTTTAATGTACACATAAATAAGAATCCTGTTACAAATAGTGTTTTTTTGCGAAAATCCCAAGGTTCCATGAGTCGACCTGCCGTAACTTTATGATCGAATTTAAAACACACTGACAAGCCAACACACAACAAATACATCTGCATATGTGACACACAGAAGCAGTGTAGCCACCCACAGAACAGATGCTTACAGATAGTGCTGGAATCTCTAAAACCACATGGGCACACACACAAACACACCACATAGCCATCTGACGACCACAACATAACGAGGTGCGCAGAACAACATGGTTAAACGATTTCAAATAGCAGCCTCCTGCAAACCACAGGAGCACCGACAGAGTTACAACCTGAAAATGCACTCAAATTACATGTTTTCACTTCATGGCCGTTCTGTTTTTGGCAGGAGATAACTACAGTGAGAGATGACATTCCTAAACAAACTGCACACTCTGTTACTTACAAGGATAATACTTTGTCACAGTTCAAATAAAAAGCACCTTGCTCTGAGTTCCAATGAGGTTAAGTGGAGCCAAAGGTAGATTGCAACTGGGTAGCTATATACTTTCACTGCCCTTGTTCATGCAATGCCAACAGGTTAATTTCCGTGCCACCAATGCAAGTTATATGCATTAACTAATTAATGGCTGTGAACGTTTCCACCATTTTACAATCCTTACTGTTTAAAGTTACTTCATCAGCAAAAGTGTAAACAGTTGCTTATGTGAATATATTTACATATAGTGCCTTAGCACACAGAAATGCTGACTACTTGAGGCCCCAAAACTGCTGGAACCAGAAAAAAAGGCCTAAGTGCGCCATGTTGAGATGAGGGATGACGCCTGAGGCAAGTGAGAAACAAAGTAGGTTTATTGTAACGAGACCGCAGAGAGCAGCGGGCACCTCTGCCAGCTGCATAAAGCTCTCTCCTAGCGCCCCCCCCTCCGGGTTCCAGGACCACGTGTGTTCTGGAACCAACACTGGTAGAACGTAACACATCCTCCCCCCTTACAAAGGAACAACAACGAATTGAGGGAACAACAACATTAGAAAACAAAACACAATGCACATGGTATTAAACACCCTGCGAACAAAGAAACTATAGTTAACAGGAAAAATAAATTATACAATGATTAAACGCAAACAAAATCTTTACGCTTGGTGGGAATCTTTCTCCCACTTACACAACCCCCATCCAGCACCAACCTCCCCTCATCCGCACTTCTCACTTCACCTTCACTCTCACTGACTACCACTCCATCACCACAGGCCTTAGGAGAAACAGATTTAGGGGAAACAGACCCCTCCTCACTTAAAGCCAACCTACCCTTCGATCACACTTCTTCTTCATCAACCACAACCACACTGTCCCTCACCGCCGCAATCCTTTTTGGCCTCAAGAATTTGCTCTTTAAGCATTTGAGACCATACCTCAGATTTTTTATCAACACCCAAAATCCCCATCCAGCCAGTCACGCTCCTTAACCTTGAAATTCTCATTGAACACACACTTATGCTGACACTGTGCCTCTTCCACCATTCTCACCACCTCTTGATGGTCTACACTCACACTGCACGCCAACCCCGTCCATCCGGACACAATTTTGTCCTCGGCTGGCGTCCCTTAAGAAACAAAAGGGGATACTTTGTGTAAATGAGGGGTGTGATGCAATAACTCCATACCATGACTTTTGTAAATGAGGGGTGTGATGCAATAACTCCATACCATGACTTTTGTAAATGAGGGGTGTGATGCAATAACTCCACACCATGGGCCTCATTACGATGTTGGCTGTAGCCGTTCTGGTAATTACCAGCACGGCTGCCGCCAGTGCCATATTTTTACCGGCACCCGGCAATGGGGATGTACTGGGGCATAACAGCCCCGGCGCAGCCGGTACATCCATTGCTGGGTGCTGGTAATAATTACTTCCCATTCCCATTGAGGCCGATAGGGCTCAATGGGAATGGGGAGGTTGGATGCACCGGCACCATTCGTGAATGGTGCCGGTGCATCTGACATGCTCTGCTTGTGGGTGCCAGTACACCCGCCAGGTCAGACCTGGTGGGCAGAAAGGCACTGTGAGCAGAACTCGTAGTTTGCCGGTCCGGTAGTAACGGCACTGGTAGCTTACCGGCGCCGTTACTACCTGACCGGCAAACTTGTAATGAGGCCCATATGTTTCAAAACTGCACTCCACAACAACCCCGACCGCATAACCAGTTGAATGCCACCCTTTAGAAACCTATTGTCATGTTCCACCAGCCCATTTGCCCTAGGGTGGTACAAGGCCGTGCGCATGTGTTTAATCCCAAACTGCAACAAGAATGTCCTCATTATTTCTGAACAGAACTGCATGCCATTATCCGTTACTATTTCCATGGGAAACCCCTCACTTAAGAAAATCCTCTCAAAAAATGCCACTAGTTCCATCGTGGTTGCTACCCTTTCCCCCTTCCACTCTATCCACTTCGAGTGATAATACACTAAAATGAAGAAAAAAAAACCTTCAACCAGCCCTTGAATTGGTCCCATTATGTACACTGCAACCTTTTTGCCAAGGATTCTTGGGCACCTGCACAGGCTGGAGTGGTGTCTCGCGCACCACTCTACTCTTGTCACTTGCCAAAAAGCTCCAATTACTTATCTCTTCATATATCGCACCATCCATTGCTAGCCACCAGTAACCTTGTCTCAACACCCTCTTGGTGCTATTGACACCACAATGCCCATGGAGGGCAATCTCTATCAGTTTATCCCTAATACCTTCACAGTGAATCACATTATGATCCCTCCTGAGTTTCACTCTAACCAAAGCCAATTCATCCTTCACTTCATAAAAACGATCACATTTCTTGTCCACATTTATTCCTGCACGGCCACCCTTCCACCGTCCACTCTGCCACCTTGCTAAGCACCACATCATCTCTTTCCACCACATTCCTCTTTGATCAAAGCACCCTGCTCAATGCTGGCAACAATAATTTTATCCTCCTTACCTACCATCTTTTCATCCTTGTTGCCACAATCCACTGGAAGACGAGAGACAATCTGCCAACATATTTTTCTCCTTACTGGGAACATGGCACGTCTGGAAATCATAATTCTGCAATGCTAATACCTATTTAGAAATTCTCGGTGAACCACTGGACCAGCTCCTACAAGCCAACACTTGTACCAGAGGTCTGTGATCCGTTTTTACTATAAACCGTTAGCCCCACAGGAAAAACTTGAAATGCACAATGGCCCAAAACGGTACCAAAGCTTTTCTCTCTACAACTGAATCATTTCTTTCGGCACCCTTTCAATGGCCTATAATCAAATGCTCCTCTTTTCAACTGTCCCTTTGCAACAAAGATGCTCTCAGACCCAATAAGCTGTCTTCCACAGTCATCAATCACTTCCGTCTACTCACAAATCCACCTAAAGAAGGTGCATCAGATATCCCTTTCTTAATCTCCTGGAATGCTTCGATACATTCGTCTGACCACACAAAGATAACCCACTTTTTCAGCAACGCTCTCAACAGAGTCGATATGAGGGCAAAGTTATTAACAAACTTGTGATAAAACTCTGCCCTGCCTATGAATGACCTCAACTGATCTTTTTTCGGCAGCGCCGGGTCGTTACTTATTGCTTCTAGCAAGCTGTGCTTGGGAGATATTCCTTGACACGAAATTCTGTGCCCAAAATACTCTACTTCACATATCCCATGCTTACATTTACTGCACTGCACAGTTAAACCAGCCTCACACAACCGCTTCAGCACATTCCTCAACACCTTGTCATGTTGCTCGATACAATCAGCAAAAATGAGAATGTTATCATGAAAAACCATCACGTTATTGACACCCTGCAACACCTTCTCCATAAGGCATTGAAAGATAGCCGCAACTGAAGCCAATCCAAAAGGCATCCTAAGGCACTTAAATGTCCCTTCCATGGTGATGAACGCTGTAACATCTTTACCCTCTCGTGAAGGCACCTGGTGGTAAGCAGCCGACAAACCAAAACCGCGAACCAACTCGATTCGCCCAACACAGCCAGAACTTCTGATATGATCGGCAAGGGATGTCTCTCCACCAAAATGTTCTTGTTCAGGTCTCTGAAATCAACACAGAAATGGATCTTCCCATTGCTCTTTACCACTAGGACCACCAAAGACAACCAATCTGTCACATGCACCCATTCTATCACTCCTCTTTTCAAGAGTCCATCAGGTTCCTCATGCAGCTGCTCCTTCACGTAGTGAGGAACACACTGCACCTTATGCACCATTGGCTGTGTGCTTCTGATACAATGTTCAAAGTCCTTCAGCTTCCCCAGACTGTCCATGAACACCATTAGGAATACCAAGGCCCATCTATCGTACACACTGCAATTGTCACTGGGATAGGTGCACTTGCTTGAATGCAAACCCCTAGCTTCCTCTGTTCCTCCCATCCCAGTAAGGATCATGCTTTCCTTGCCACCTGTATATCCGCAGTGCATTTCCTGCCCTTGTAGGCAACGACTCCGGGAAATGTCCCCACCAGCTCAATCTCTGTCTCTCCGTAGCCACACGGCTGGATATGGGGAGGTACCAACTCTTGCACTGCCGTGGACAGCATTCTTGTGAACGTATCCTTAGAATAATAGCCTAAGTGGAAGCATTGTCTATCTTTATTGGAGCTCTGAGCCATCAATGCAGAAAGTGTCCATAGAGTCTCCCATGCCTACTGACACTTATATTTTAAATATATGGTGAGCTCTACTCTCAGCGCTCTGAGGAGTCAGCATACTTTCTTGCTCACACTGCAGCTGTCTGCACTCCACATAATGGATGGTGTTCTGCTTGCACATGTGTGCAAAGTGACCCGTGCATTTGCATCTGATGCACTCTGCATTCCGTGCTGGACAAAACACACTGGCCGCTCCATGTCTTGGATTCCCAGACCTGAAGCATTTGGGTTCCCTTCCCACAACATTGTTTCTTCTCTGACTCACTGCACACACTTCCTGGCTGTGCTTTTCTATTTTAATCACCTTCGTGTGAGTTGTCTGCTCAATACTCCTGGTGAGTTCCACAGCCTGCTCTAGTCTGCTCTAGGGTCAAGTCTTTTGCCAATAACTTTTCCTGCACCATGGCATTATTGGTGCACCTTACCAAATGATCTCTAATGAGAGAATTTGTCAACACATCAAACTCACAAGTATGACTCAGTGTCCTTAGCACAGCCACATACCCTTCCACTGGCTCCATTGGATCTTGCATTGTCTGAAAAAATGTGTGCCTCTCAAAAGTCACATTTTTCTTTGGTTCAAAGTGTTCAACAATTTTCCTCTCTGCCAAGGTAAACTCATCCAGGTCGCTTGCTACTTCACCCTGCGCTTCAGGTAGGCCATCAAATACACTGACCCCTGTCCCTTAGCCCAACAGCAGTTGCAATGGCAGTAAGGGGGCAGCTGGGGGCGGGAGTCGACTACCAGAGCAGTAGTCAGCATCAGTGGGGCCAACTTTAAGTATTTTGGCTACAAGAACTTACAAAGAGTTGTAGCAGTTCACAACGGGGCCACTTTGAAAAATTGGGCCACTGGTGCAGCACTTCCCAGCGGGGCGACCTTTGAGTATATTGGCCACTGGAGGGGATGGACAGTAGTCCTGTTCAGGATGCTGTTTTGTTTTCTGTAGCCTGGGAGAGGAACAATTTTCAGCAGACTTAGAATGAGGAGGATAATGTCTGAGCTTGCAGGACCAGGAGGGAGTATGAGAGGATTTTAGCAAGCACGTGAGGGTCAAGAAGCGGTACGTGTGCACACTGCAAGGAGCTCACCTGCAGTGCTGGCCCGAGAGACTGTTGTATTGGTCTGCGGTGGTGGCACTTTCGATAGGGGACTCCAGGGTGTGCCACAGCCCTTGGGGGTGCCTTTGCCGGTTGGGCCACTGGTTCGTAATTGTTACAGAGCAGGAGCTCCACTCCTTGTGAAGTGCTGTCAGGAATTATGATGTTGGCCTCGATTGATGATGTTGGCCTCGATTACAATGACTGCGATGTCCCCACGTGCTCAGTGCTGTACAGAGGCCCTTTCCTCTAATGAGCAGCAAAGTGAACAGAATGGAAAGAGAAGAGCGTTTTTCGATCCGGATGAGGGGTCGGTGCTCTGGGGACCTGTGGTCAATCCAGGGACACTTCAGCAGGATTTGCCATGTTCCTCCATGCCCAAGAAGTGGAGGTTGACTGTGGTGGTTGTGAGGTCACTGAGAAGTGGGTCCTGCAAGGAGAGAGTTTCAAAGTTATGGAGCAGCATAGCCCGATCAAGATTGCAGTTCAGGAGATGGGGACGGACATTGGTGAGACAGTGAGCATGTGCAGTCATTGTGTACAGAGATACTGTTGTGGGCATATTGTTCTGTGCCCTGCTTGAAGTTTGGTGACAGAGGAGGCATCTGCTCATTGAACAGAAACTTGGGGATATTGCAGATTTTGTGGTTCTACCCTTAAGGATCCTGAGAGCACTTATCTCATGGTTTTGGAAGAGCTTGATCCAGATTTATTGGTGTTTTTGTAAGAACTTTCAGTATACAACAGAGAATACAGATTTGGTTATTGTTGTGATGTGAGGCCTGTGATATGTCTTGAATGCTGCCTGGTTATGTTTGGCTCAGTTCTCTTTTGCTTGGTTGTGGTTGAATTGTTTCTTGGTGAGGTTAACATAGCCTCGGTTTAATGTTTTCTGATTGATGGGTTTGGCAATAGTGCATTAATTAAAGTGATGTATCTTGCACTAATGCTTTCTTCCACAGAACCAATGTGTATGCTATGGACTTTAAAGTTGGCCGATATTTTCACAAAATGTTCACAGTTTCAATATTTGGATTGAAATTTATCACCTTGTGTGTGATTGATGGTGATGAATGTAACGTACACGTGATGTACAGTGGGAAAATGTTTGAAGTTTTGCCTTGTTACAATTTTTTGGGGTTTGGAACCAATGTGTATGCTATGGACTTTAAAGTTGGCCGATATTTTCACAAAATGTTCACAGTTTCAATAATTGGATTGAAATTTATCACCTTGTGTGTGATTGAGGGTGATGAATGTAACGTACACGTGATGTACAGTGGGAAAATGTTTGAAGTTTTGCCTTGTTACAATTTTTTGGGGTTTAGAACCCAATACTAGTTTTATAGGGGTGTTCTGCCACCCATGCGTCTGTATTGGAATTTGGAATCCAGCACTAATTTCATAGGGGTGTTCTGCCACCTGTGCCACACATATTGGGGTATTGGGGTTTGGAACCAAGCACAAGTATTAGGGGTGGTCTGCCACCCGTGCGACTAATCATGAGGTGTTGGACACCGCATTTGAGGGGGTTTCCTGCCCGTGCTTTGGGGAGTTGGACACCGGTAGCTTAGGGGGTGGTCCACTCCACCTGCTGTGCACGGCAGTGCGTGCCTGTGCTCTGTGCATTTTGAACATTGATTATTTGTTTTGGTTTACAATACCAGAAGATGAAGGTGGTTGGTGTCTCGGTGCACCTAAGCTGTTCACAGCAGGATGAATGAGGGTGCTGTTTTGGGACTGTGTAGCATGGTGGTGTGTTGAGAGTTAGTGCTGGTTCGTTTGTTTGAGTGTCTGTTGTTATGCCTGTGACAGACTTTGAGAATTTCGTATGGTTGTTTGGCTTCATTGCAGGTCGTTGAAGGGACGAGGTAGGTGGGAGTGTGTCTACTTGTACTTTGGAATGGAGTGAGTGGGATTTGGATTGGAGTTTGGAGTGGAGCTAACCAGAGTATTGTTGGTTTATACTTTGGTTGCATTACCCGTGTATCTCCCCTGTGCTTCATTCCGTACCCGTATCTTGGTTTCTGTTGAGGAGGGAGATGTGTTGTGTCTTGTGTTCCCTGCCTTGGCCCTGCATGAATACATGCTTTAGAGAATGTCTGGTGGAATGTTATGCCTGTGGAATTCTGTGATGTGAGTGTCCCTGCAAGTTCCATGTATGTCAGTTGGAGTGAAGCAGTGAGAGTTGAGGCCAGTGGATGTCTCCTTTGTACCCTCCTACTTACTCACACTTGGACCTATCTGATGTATATACCTCATCACTGGAACTTAGTAAAGAAGTTACATCTAATCTTAATTCTTGTTCTGTGTGCTTTGGTAAAGGGATCACACTTAATTATTTCTTGCTTTCCATAAAAACACTGTCCCTTTAAAAAAATGTCTTGGGCCTCAGAATAGTGGGCTGCACTTGTTCTTCCTTTTTGTAATGGCACTGTCACTTTAAAATGTTCTTTGCTCTCATAGTCGTGCTGCAAACTGCTTTTTCCTTTTTTTTCTTTCTGCTGCAGCAGCGTGTTGGTGTTGCTTTGACAGCACTTCAAACAATGCCCTTAGAGATGAAAGGGTGCTTGTGATCGTCTGTCTTGTGTTGAGAGTCCTTTTCTCTAGTCTTTTCGGTCACCGCCCTGGCTTCTCCCAGGCTGGTTTTCCTTCCTCTTTCCCCATTCCAGAGCGAGCGCCGGCACGTAGGTGGGGCAGGCACAGAGGTTGGGGGAACACACCACCACCCTCACCCTCTCACCTGGTTCCTGTCCTGCTGCTGTACGGTGGGGCCTCTGCGCTCCCTCCTTTCTCCGCCCCTGTACGGATCCCTCCTCATTGCCAGTGTTGGGATGAGGGTTGACGCCTGAGACAAGTGAGATATAAAGTAAGTTTACTGTAACGAGAACACAGAGAGCAGCGGGCACCACTTCCAGTTGTACTAAGCTCTCTCCTAACACCCCTCCTCTGGGTTCCAGAACCACATGTGTTCTGGAACCCCCACTAGTATAACGTAACACTGGACAGTCTCTACTTCATTTTCACCACAGCAAGCAAATAACGATCAAGTACTTTAATTGGCGTGGCCAGCGGAAATATAATCAGAGAGTCAATAAATCGAACGAAAATAAGCAGATGGCATGTAGTAGTGAGAATATAGAAGAACTCTGATCCTATTTTAACCAAGAAATATAAGCAGGCAAAGGAAATTCATATGTCAAAACTGTCCTTGGGGTGAGTAGTTTGTACTGACTGTGCATGCGCCCTCGTCCTGTCCCCCTTGCAAGGATTTAGTGTTGTTTCACCTGGAGGATCGTGTCCACCTTAAGACAAATTCAGTAGTTATTTAATGTTACTTCAGGGGTCAGGCAGGGGTCCACTCTCTTAGTCCGATGTAAACATACACGTGCTTACCCACCCAGTGTTCACAAAGAAAGGACTGCCAGTGAAACACACAAGCAGGGCATTTCAGATTATGCTTTTTAAAATACTGAAATAACCCAGATCTCAAAAATCGGACAAAATGGGAAAACACAGATACGCTACTACTTTCTAAATGAAATTAAATGGCAAACTTTGTTGATGACATTTTGCAAGCTGCCCCTACAGAGAATTAGGAAATTATCACGTGACCTCCCATGAAATGGAAAAATGTCGTTTTTCATCAAATTATTGTCATAATTTATAGATAACATCACGTTATATGTTAAGTTACAGATGGTTCAAATGACATATGTATACAGAAAACGTGAGACACTGGCACGTGCAGTACAAGGGGCCCGAGTGAGCAGGCCGTACTGCGTGCATCTCACTGCTCTGAGCAACACGTGCATGCGCTGCATGGCATTAGAAGAGGGAAAGCACAGGATGACACAACAACTCACTATTTCCAAGGCACCCAACGCCGCACGCTGTCATGAAGTGAAGGTTCACTTACAGGCAGCTTGTAGAGGAGTCCACCTATGAGATCCGTGGGTGCCCACACTTTTGTGAGCCCATTCTGGAGCAATGAACGGTGCACTGTGGTAAAACCTGTCAGCAGGATCACTCACCAGGGCTCTGTGAGTCTTGGTTTTTGAAAGACACAAGACGTACCCAAGACAAGCAAAGGACCTGATAACTTCATTTGGCCCTCAAACGTGAAGCTCAATCTGTTCTTTTTTGCAGTGTTTCAGATTGGAAATATAGTGGAAAACGAAATCTAGTATAGCGGAGAACTGTCAAGGTACAAGTGTATTTTACAATATGCTGGACACTTCTAGGAGCTCGTCCGATAATAACTGCCCCATCATGTCCCTGAAAGAAGGGAACATCTTGAACTGCAATAGAATGCTGCCGATAACGGAGGTATACAGCAGCCTTTGCACTTCACCGGCTTTGGGACCTATTTCATATCGTTGTTTCTCGGTCTATTGCTCCCCACCAGCCACTGGATGTACCTTGCCTTTTATTTCCACTTTAACTATAATTTTGCAGCCATGAGATCGTTCTCTGGTTCACATCCCGTGTAGAGAAACGTATCTACACTTAGGAATGGTCCTCTAAGTTTGAGCTTCTCCGAGTCTCACATTGGGCCTCATTAAGTAAGTTGCCGCCGGACCCGTAAAAATTTACTGCCACCTGTCCTCCTGGTGCTAGCGGCCCATTACGAGTCTGGTGGCCGGGAAGCCAGGCGCCAGTAGATTTGTAAATCCCCATTCCCACAGAGTCCCATAGGACTCTATCGGAATGGAGACACACACGGAAACACTGACACTGTTGTTAAAGGTGCCGGTGCTTCCGTGACGGTGTTGAATTCAGGGTCTGGCCACAAATGACTCTGACACTCCAGTGAACTGTTAACTTATTTACTTAAGTTTAGGTACGTCAAATACAGTTCTTGGAGTCAGGTAAGTAAAAGGGGACATAGGACACCCACCGGCATCCTCTCTCAGGGCTTACATCCTTGCAACTGAGAAACCTGGAACACACTCATAGATAAACATTCTAAGCCCTGCATTCCGTCTCAAGATTCTAGTCACTTGCTCCAGATGCATGCAAAGTTAATCACAACACATCTTCCCTCCATAGGGACAACAAGAACAGCAGTAAAATATGAGTGACAAGATCAATATTTCATCAAAAAAATGTGTCCAGTAAAGTCCCAACTGAAAAACAAAAGATTAAAGAAAGCATTTCACAATAACCAAAAACAACTCCAAAAGTGTAGACCTTGTCACCACTTCAAAATCTATTAACATTAATGTCCATCTGTGGAATAAAATGAATAGTCCACCTGTGGAGAGAACATATTAATCTACCTACATGGAACAGCTAATGATGAGCACTGTTATCAACTTAATAACTCTAATGAAGAAATAATCAACACTCATAACACTAATATCTCATCTGACTCCCTTCACACCACATCCACTGAAGCTACACATCATACACTTAGATCTAAAAATCCATGCACAACACCACTCCCTACTCCTGCTACATCACCAGTGAGTAGTTTACATTTGCATTGCCATACATATCACATTGTTTTAGCTGAATTTAAAACCACACTCTTCTTGCAAGAGCTAAACACTATAACATTGACATTGCACCTGAGTCAACAACCACCATTCCCCACACACATACCATATAGGCCAATTGAGCATTGAACATGGTAAGCAAGTAAAGGAAACGCCCCATCAATGTCCAAAATTCAAGCCTGCAGGACCTTTACTGATAATGTGCCTGTGGGAAAATGTAGGGTTAAAGAGCCAGTTCCCAAAAACATGTGTTTTGACACTCATCCAACACCACACTTGTGTCAAAGCAAAAACTAAATAGTGCATCAAATTTTAAGCTTTAAAGTCCACCTGTGGAGAAAACTTGTTAGACACAATATTCCTACCAGCAATCATTGTACTGAATACACTGAACCCAGCAACCTCCACGTGGCAGGCCAATAAGACCAAACTTCAAAACTAGGAGCCAGCCCCTTCTGTAATGCAGCCACATAACAAAGGTGCTTCCATTGCACCTTTCTCCCATCAACCGCTGCAATGTTCATCTACGTGACTCCCTGACACAGCATTTTCTCATTTAAACTTTAACCAAAGTCACTTCAATTTTCAGCTCCTCATAGCGCCTGTAGCGCTACACTGAGCTCCAATCCACTGCAGCTCCTCACAGCTCCCTGTAGCGCTTCCTTGAGACTCCAGCCTCTGCCATTCCTAACCAATGGACCTCTTGACTTTCCACTGGAACTTTTAAGCAGCTCCCTTGACCTCCTGTCCAATTACTTTTACTCTGCAATGCCGCTTGACAGCCTCTTGCAGCACCTCAGTGCACACTGCAGCATATCACATAGAGGCTCACTTGCCCTTACTAAAGCGCATCTTCACTTCAGCAAAGCGCTATACTTCAGCAAAGCGCCTCTTCACATCTGCAGCGCCTCTTCACATTTGCAGCACCTCACTGTGCCATATAGAGCCTTTCTGCCTCTGCAGCACCCCTTATGCAGCGACTCTTCACTGCATCTTGCAGCGCCTCACTGTCCTTGCAGCATCACTTCACTGCCCCTGTTCACTGCCTCATGCAGCACCTCGCTGCCTCTGCAGCGCCTCTTAACATCCTGTTGCAGTGCCTCACTGCTCTCGCAGCACCTCTTCACTGCCTCAAGCAGCGATCCTTCACTGCCTCATGCAGCACCTCACTGCCTCTGCAGCACCTCTTTGCGCATAACAGCGCTCCACTGCCTCTGCAGCACCTCACTGCCTTTGCAGCACCTGTTGACAGCCATGGCTGCTCTCTGATTCCAGTGCCTTTGCAGCGCCTCTGCCTGGGCCTTTCTTGCGCCACTGCCTCTATAGCACCTCTGTCTGGGCCACGCTTGCCCTCACTGTGCCTGCAGCGCCTCACAGCCATCCAGCGCTCTTACCTGAGAGAGAATCACTTCTCTTAGGGGGGCGGTGGGTGTCTCTCTTTGGTGCTGTCCCCCCCAGCACAGCCAGCTTCATCCTCGTCGCCAGTGTTGAATTCAGGGTCTGGCCACAAATGACTCTGACACTCCAGTGAACTGTTAACTTATTTACTTAAGTTTAGGTACGTCAAATACAGTTCTTGGAGTCAGGTAAGTAAAAGGGGACATAGGACACCCACCGGCATCCTCTCTCAGGGCTTACATCCTTGCAACTGAGAAACCTGGAACACACTCATAGATAAACATTCTAAGCCCTGCATTCCGTCTCAAGATTCTAGTCACTTGCTCCAGATGCATGCAAAGTTAATCACAACAGACGGCTTTGCTTACCTTGACTGTTGCGCCCAGCAGGGTCAGAACTGTCAGGCACAGTAGCTCTGGCAGGCAAACATGTAGTTTGCCGGTCCGGAAACAAGGGTGCTGGTAAACTCACTGGCACCCTTGTTTACGGACCGGCCACTATGAAATGAGGCCCATTGTCTTTGCACGCAGATGTGAACCTATGCTTTTATGTGCGTGAATGGGGAATGTAGATGTCCTCTTTATTTCCCCCAGTGAATAAAGCAGGTTTTGCCACAAAGCAATGCACATAACATGAGTGTGTTACTGTGTAAAAGGTGGAATGCAATGGTCCTCCCCCACTGGCAAACTACCCACCTTCACCACGCACTCGTCTCCTTAAGTTCCCAGGAGGTTCTGAGAGACCGGGAAGCAGCATGCTGACTCTGGCAATGAGGGTCAGTTTGCTGGAACAGTCTATTTGAATTGAAGCAAAGATGTCAAACACAGGGAATTTATAATCCTTCCAGTGGCTTCTGTGGACGACAAACCTGCTGCGTGTGCTATCAAGCTAGACTGTGCCAAAAGCATTGTGTGCCAAGCCCCAACCCTGCTCACTATACATTACACCTCCATTGGCTCAAAAACAAGCCAATGGATGGTGAATGTGTTTGAGACTGACAGCAGACGCTGGAACCTGAGTGGCCCAAGGCATACACAGGGCTACTTGTGATGAAAACATACACCACTGGAATAACTAGCAGAGGCAGGGGCACCGAGTACACGGGTACTCCATGGCCCAGGTAACCGCCAGTAGAATCAATTTGGGGCTGAGCCCTCTCCCCCTGGGCCAGAGAGAAGGTACAGTATGGATGGCCCCTTGTTTTGGGCTCCATCCTGTGGGTCTCTGATCCGGGTTCGTGACTCTGAATGCCGTTAAAATTTAAAACGAAGCCCTCCCCTCTAGGCCCCTTGTGGGTGGTTGTGGCTAGAGGGGAGGGCTTAGGGACTAGCCACCGGTTTGCCCGCAATTTAAGGCAGGAGGAGCAGGCCCACGGGACATAATGCCAGCCGAAGCAGACAGCAGCACGTCCAGAGAATTTGAGAAGCAGGTACGTTTTTCAATTTTTTTCTCTTTGTTATTTTGGGCATTTTCTTCCTTCGCCCGCTGCTTTTTGTCTTCCCCTCATGGCCCACTTTCTTTTATTTGACCAACACCCTCACCCCCTGCCCCCCACCCCGCGCCCTGTTTTTTCCTGGTCATTTATTTGAATTGCCCTCCCAGCACCCATCTGCCCCGGAACATCACCCCCCACACTCACACCATTCCCTGCTCCCCACCAACCCCGTGGCTGATGCTAAAACACCACCACTCCCCCATTGGCCATAATCAGTGGTGAAAGAAGGAACTCACGTGGCTGCATCCAAAATGGAGGGAAATGGGCTGGGGGTTACTTTTGTAGTACTAAATTTAAAACGGTAAAGACACAGCTATATGAGGACTGGGTGTCTTTTTTCGAGCACGGGATAGAAATCTTGCTACGTTTCACGATTCCATGCACTAGAACTCCATATACTTACATTTTTTCTTAAAATGTTGTGACTTGTGCTTTTGCCTCTCCTAAATTAAATGTAGGACTACACATCCCAGAATTGCACACGAACATATAATATCGGATGGCTATTTCATGCATGGAATTCAGAACTTGAGAGCTTTATGTGATTAATGTATGGCGCGTGTAAAGAGTGCAAGTTCACAACTGGGTAGACTGGCTTAGGCTGCTGACAAGAACTTGGGCAAAGTCTGAGGGGTGGGTTCCTTTTGAATTCAGTCAATTACAGAGACTATTGCTTTGACATCCGCAGAGTAGAGAGTGTTTCTGCATGGAGTGCTGGACAGGCGTCTTGTGTGTTTAGTTTGCCTTGACCTTAGGAATTGTGAAAATAGCTCAGCCTAATGTCCAGACATGGCCCATACGGTCTGTTCAATAGCTGAACACAGACTTTTGATTCAGATGGATGTAGGAATGCAGACACAGTCAGTTTCCTGGTGGAGTTAGGGGCGTGTTTTCATAGATTTACAGTCCATCCAAATCTGGGGTTCTGTGTGCCCCAATAAAAATAATTGGGCTACATTGGAAGTAGCAGCACTTAGACGCTGACCTGGTACATACATTTTTGAGAGTTTCTTGGCAGTTAGTAAAACTCATAATTGGGCTGTGTTGGAGCTGCCCTGCTTTTATCCAACTTTATCAGTAACTGGTTGACACATGAAAAGTACAAGTCCTTTAAATAATTTATTTTGAATGAATTGACATGATGGTTGAAAACTTAGGGCCTGATTCATGGAATATTTTGCACGGTGCAAAATAACTCCTAATCCCAGAATGCAAGATAATGGCAACCTAAAAAATCAAGTTAACTCCACTGTACTTTCAGTGATTTAATAAATGTAATAGAAGAAGTTGTCTAATAAACAAAGATAGATATGCAGATTCTTTGTCACAAACGTACAGCTCGTTGTTATGATGTGTTCTTGCCATAGCTTTAAGGGGGCAATTAGACCACCTTTGGGGTGATGGTTATGCACCGGTATGTGGGGTATGATGTAGATCATGACAAAGCACTGTTGCCCTTTTAAACAAGAAACTTCTTTGCTTATTTTCCCGTGAATCAGGAACTTTTCTTTGGTGTTGGTACTCCACCTTGCAACTGTACATTCTGTTTAGCGAGCATGTCGTACTCCCATCCTAGTCATTTTGTTCTGCCTTTTAAGGGTTGCTATAACCTGGATGATTATAGAGGGGAGGAGTAGTGGCAATGATGGCTTACTGGAATGCAACTGTAATTCTTGCATCTCCTTCTTACTTGACTTTAGTACATGCTAGTCGATGTTTACACTGTTCTGCGCCCCCCTTGCACCAAGTAGGCGACTATGTGCAAATGCGTCATATAACTGCCAGTGATGTCACTTCCCTATATTTGGCCACCCCCGCCAGGAAATTCATAAGTAGACTCCCCTAAGCAGAGGTATGCAATTTGTGCACAGCCCAGGGCTCCATAAACAAAAAATAAAAGGATAACCAAGTGGTTCCGGACGCACCCCGGCACTGCACTGACTCAGTGTATCTGTCTCTCTCAAGCCAATTGAAAAACACACATGATGTTTATGATGCACAGCAGGGGCACACACTGCATTATCCACTAGTTGAAAAATGTAACACTTTTTAACTCAAACGTATGTATTTCACCTTGTGCACTAAAAAGGAGGCAGCACCCTGCTGCCCTCCTAACATACTAGCCGCCACTGGTTATGCCCAGGCAATGTTGTATGATCCTACCTTTGCTACAAGTAAAAGTTCAGTAAAACATTTTAAAAAGAGATCGACGAGTGGGAAAGCAATTGGAGTTTCCCCTTCTGCTAGTGCATCCAGGTGATTTTGATTGAGCAGGCATGTCCGTTCCATGACATGAGAAGCTGCAGGAGACTTCACATTTTGCATTCTGATCTGTGATCTATGCTCTGCCCAACAAAGTTTAACTTTGTGACTGTTGAGACCAACATACAAAAGGCTGCAAGGGCACTTTGAACCATAAATCACATTCATGGAATCACAGGTTGCATAGTCCTGTAAAGGTTTTTCTCTCTGAGTATATGGATGTTTAATTCTGGAACCCTTCATAATGTTATTACAATGTTGACCTCACCAGTCGCAATGTTAAACATCCCTGGACAGAGCATAAATCACAAATCAGAATGAAAAATGTGAAATCTCCTGTAGCTTCTCATTTCATGCAATGGGGTCAGACAGTAGCCCAATGGCGTTTTGTGGTACTGGAGCAAGTTAGCTTACTGTAGTGTATGAGTGAAAATGAGCTACACAACATGGCTTCGGTGCACAGCTATTTTGGACATTCACTTCCAAACTGCAATGAAAGTCTACGTTTCTGTGAGCTCAGTTAGAAGGCAGACCTGAGTTCTACAATGGTTGCAATATTGCATTATGTTGCAGCTGAGCTCACTATGGAGGATAGTTGTTGTATTGTTTGCTCAAGGATGTGTGCACTAGGACCCCAACCGGCCCATAAAGCTGGGGGTTGCCCAATAGCACTTTAAGATGAGTTGCAGCACCCATGAGATTGATGGGGATGCAGATTAATACTCTAGCATCAAATCAATAATGACAACTCAATGGATTGGCAAAGGGAGTCCGTTTAATGACAAGTACAAAAAACAGGGAGTTCATGAACATCAGCTATTGCTTGATCTTCCTTCTTGCTTCAGCAATTCCAACGAGCCTCATAAAAAAACACATCATTTATACTAAAAACCCGTCATCACTGACGTGTAATGCTTAAAATGTTGCATGCAATTCTATTGGTTATAGGAAGGTAGCTTTATTATAGGTGCTATATCTGTATATGGTAACAGAGTGAGGGGATTGGATAAACAGTGTCAGGTGGAGCATCTAAGCCCTTCCTTCAAAATGGCTACTGTGGACGTCACTAAAAGTACAACGTCTCATTGGTTCTACTAACTATAGGACTCTAGATTACTTGGTCCACTATGATTGGGTTGGCACCAACCCCACTCATACTTTTCCACTAGTTTAGCAGCGTGCAGAATAGCCAGCCAGGTGCAGGGTGCTCGTCTGCTCTCCCAGCCTTCCTCCTTATTATTGTTACATTCAATCATCACCTCAGTGGTCATGTGTCAATTATTTCTTTGTAGTTGGCCTCCAGACTGCATCTCTGTCTGGAAAGGTTCAGATATCAGTGCATGGCGCAAGGCCACGCGTAAGTGTGAAAGTTTCATCTCTTCTCGCTTGGCTGTTCACGTGATTCAGACACCGTGAGATTGTCTCATTCTCCATGCAATTCATGTGTTTCATTTAGTTTTGCCTACCACCTGCCTTCTGCGGCTTATCTTGACCTCTTTGAACAGGATATTCTATTCTTTGCTTCATTCATTGTATCTACTGTTGGTCTTTTTCAGCCAATACGATCTTAGCTTCTTGCCACGATCTGCATGCGTCTGAGTTTCTCTCTGTCTTTAGTTTTTGATTTACGTGCTGAGGGGCACCTCTCCTGAGACCTTTAGTAACCTTTGGTTGATTCTGCTCTTGTGCATAGTGGAAGTATACTTATATAAAATGCTCCTTTTTGAGGTAGATATGTATAGGTGGCGCTTGCCGCAATCTGTCTTACTACTAAGCATAAGCAAGCTGCACGATTTGCTCAACTTTCTTGCGGTTCCAAGCATATGTACACGTGTAAACTGGCTGAATATCTTCATTGTGCTCATGGCATAAGCTTCATACCTTTGACATTGTTATTTCACTTTAGGTTCATGATGTCCCTTATCCATGGTGTTTTGTCTCTTTTCGTCATTCGCAGGTTGTCATATCTTCTATATGTGAGTCAGTCTGGGTTCTTGTGATGTCACCATTCGTCTTCCTTCAGTATCTTTTTAGCTTCTTCAGGCATTGTGCTTTGGCAATCGTCAGTTTGTCTCACTTGTTGATATGGTTTCCTCAATGGGTACCTTGATATGGTTTCCTCAATCGGACGTCTGGAGAGACTCTGGCTCAAATCTCCTTCGCTTTCCAAACAAACCTCATATTTCTCTTATCACGCTCTCTTTGACTCTTGTCTTGCCTCGGCTAAACGCTCCTACTACTCTAACCTTCTCCACTCCCAAGCCTCCCACCCTCGCCGTATATTCCGAACTCTCTCTCGACTTCTCCCCCACCACCCCTAATCCCTCCTCCTCTTCTACACTTTCTCCATCTGACTTTGCTAGCTTCTTCTCCTCCAAGATCCTGACCCTTCGGGAAAAAATCACTTGCTGCTCGGTTTCCCCTTTTCTCCTCACCCCGCTCCCTCGACCTGCATGTCCTACTTCTCACCTATCTCCTCCTCTGAAGTCTCCACCCTACTCTCCAAAGGCCACCCCACGTCCACCCCAACCGACCCTCTCCCATCCCTTCTTATCCCTAAAATCTACCCTCTTCTTACTCCCTACCTTACTTCCTTCTTCAAGATTGTCTTTCCTCAGCCACCTTTCCCTCTGCTTTTAAGCACGCCACGATCATCCCCATTTTGAAGAAACCTTCTGCTGATCCCCTTCTCACCTCTAACTTCCGCCCTATCTCTCTTCTTACATTTCTCTCTAAGCTTCTTGAGCGCCTCGCCTACTCTCAGCTTTCATCCTTTGTCTCCAATCTCTCTCTCCTACCCCCTCCCAATCTGGCTTCCGTCCTAAACACTCTCCTGAAACTGCTCTCACCTACATCCTTAATTCCCTCCTCTCTGCTCGACACCCTAAGCAATCCTCTATCCTTATTCTCCTTGATCTCTCTGCTGTCTTCAACACCGTCGATCATCCCCTTCTTCTCCACACTCTTTCTTCCTTTGGGTTCAAAGGCTCTGTTCTTAACTGGCTATCCTCTTACCTCTCTCCCCGCTCTTTTACTGTTTCATGTGGTGGCCAGTCCTCTCCAACCCAACCTCTAGAATATGGCGTTCCCCAAGTTTCAATGCTTGGACCTTTCCTCTTCTCTCCTTACACCTCCCTCCTTGTCCCTGTTATCTCCTCGTTTGGCATCTCCCACCATTTCTATGCTGACGACACTCAACTCTTCCTCTCTTTCTCTTCCTTCTCAACTGACCTCCACCTAAAACTTTCTTCCTGCCTTACAGCCATAAAGAACTGAATGTCTTCCCGCTTTCTCTCGCTTAACACTGAAAAGACAGAAGTCTCATTCATTCCCTCCAACTCTCTTCCCCCTCCCTCTCCTCCTCCTTTCATTCTCTTCCCTCCCAATAATCTCCCTATCTCTCCCCATGCTCGTAACTTAGGCATTCATTTTGACTCCTCTCTCTCTTTCTCCCACCATATCTCTGTCGCTACCACCTCTTTAATATTCACAAAGTCCGCCCCTCTGTCACCTTCCACGCTACCAAACTTTTAATCTCCTCCCTTATCTTCTCCCGCCTCTTCTTCTACTCTTCCTTATTCTTTGGACTACCTACTTCTCATCTCGCCCCCCCTCAAATCTATCTACCATTCTGCAGTCCATACCCTCTGTCTCCTTAACCCCTGTGACTCCATCTCTACTTCCTTCTCTTCCCTTGGCTGGCTTCCATTTCACTCCCAACTTAAATTTCACTTTCTCTGCCTTGTCTTCAAATCTCTCCATGGTCTTGCTCCCCCTTATCTCTCCTCCCTCCTCTCTTTTTACTCTCCCTCCCGTTCCCTTCGTTCAGCTGACCATTTCCTTCTCACTGTACCTCCGTCCCCTTGTGCCCCATCCCGTTTCCGCTCCTTCCAACTCCCAGCCCCCCTGCACTGGAATTCCCTACCTCTCGTAATCTGCTCTACCCCTACCTTCTCCTCATTCCACGCCTCCCTTAAATCTTTCCTTCTCCATTCTCCTCCATGAAACCCCTTCCCCCTCCTGCTTCCCATCCCTTCTTTATCTTTCCCCTTGAATATCTTCCTCCCCTCCCCTACCTCCCCACTCTCACCTTTTCCCCTCCCCTCCTCCTTCACCTCCTCACCCCTCTCCTTCCCACACAGTCCTACTCCACTACTCTCCCTATTCCATTCAGTTAATTGCTCTTCTTACTGTTTTGTTGACTGATTCATATTGTAATTTGCTTCTACTGTTATATTGTTATGTTTCATGTATTAAGTTGTTCAATTGTGCAGCGCTTTGGTGTAAAGCGCTATATAAATAAATAAATACATACAAATACCTTACTGTCCAAGGTTTCTTATGTGCAGGTACTTCAATAGGTGCTGTCAGTCTGATGGGTAGTGGACAGAGCCCCACTGCGGCTCTCTCCTGGTTTATTTGCTCATCATAAGTCACATATTTTGGCGTGAAAGTTCCTGGTACTTCAAAATGAATGATTTGAGTGCGGCTCGTGCTTGGGACCTCCTCTACAGATGAGCCGAGAGGGGTGTCGGGGATGTGTAGGTGCATTGATAAGGGGTGCTGGGAATGAGCACGCGAGCAACGGTTTTTCCGCTACTGTCTGAATTGTTCCGCTGTTAGCTTCCCATGCTTGCTGTCTGTCCTTCGGCCGGGGGCAGTTTGCAATTTATGAGGGGCAGGGATTCGTCCCCCGTAAGAAGAGAGGTATCCCAATGAAGAGACATAGGATTGGAACCCCGGGTGATGAAGTCTCGATGAGAGGGACGACGCTCTGCTCCAGACCCCGTTAGCATGTGTGATCTCTTTGGCTACCTACCTCGGGACTGGGTAGTGTTGTTGTTGCTTAGATTAAGTTGTGTCCTGTAACTGCACTAATGGTGATGTATATCCTTTGTAATTGTCCTTGTTTGTGTGTTTATGTATAACCAATCTCATTTATCCTATAGTTATCTGTGTGCATATAAATTGTGAAATAAAGGGCCTGTAACGCGCCAATTATATTTCCAACTGATGGTTTAAGTGTGCATTATTGCCTTCTTGAGTCCAAGAACGTTTAGTCCATGTAATAGGGTAAGTGCTGAGGTCATTACACGTGTCTGAAAAGCAAAACATAGTGGCTCTGTGAGCAGGGTCTTTGTGCTGAAATTGATGCCAGAGACCCAAACGAATCTGAAATTTTGACATGAAGTGACAATCCCAGGGTGGACAAAGAGTCTGTATGACAAACTTGCACAGACTTGGGCATGTGGTGCAAGTTTGAGTGAGACCTGAGACATGAGAATAGGAGAGGCGTGTCCAGCAGAGGTGGCTCCTTGCTTGCAACAGGTGCTTGTAGAAAAGGGGGAGTGCTCAGCTTTGGGCAGACAAGGTTGGATTTTGTTGCATGTATTCAGAAAGGTGCATCAGCAGAATGTAGAATTGCAGGCAAGTGTCCTGAGATTGGAAAAGGAGCTAGCTGCTCAAAAACAAATTGTGTTAATGCAGAAGCTTAAGATGAAATTGTATCATGATAAGGCTGATAAATATCAAGTAGTAGCCGAGCAAGCTGCTGTGAGAGTTGCCCGATACAAATATCGAAAGAGAAAAGGGAGAGTAAATACCTGCATGGTGGCAACAGTGATTGCCTCTGCACGGGTTAATTGGGCCCCCGACCAATGGGACGGGGATGAATTTGATAGCACTAGTTCAGAGAATGGTTCAGACAGGGAAATACTGTCCAAACCAGGACCTAACAGGAAAGAGGTGACCACTAAACCAGTTACGCATAGACAAGCTGGGCCACATCAGAATAATCCCGAGGGTGGTTTAGTGGATTTAACAACGTTGGAGGATTATTCTCAAGAAGAGGTAGGGCAAATAATCGATTAAAAAATAGGGCTGGTGAGTCTCTGTTAACATGGATGGTTAGATTATTTGAAGGAGGTGTGGCGGGTTCTTCTGGTAGATTCAACCAATTCTCTGAGGTTCCTGCCATTGTCCCATGAAAACCATATTCAAGAAGTGTGGTCAAGGGAGAGATCCGTTACAGTTAGCTGCTCAAGGATGTAATCGCAAGTATCCAATTACATTGGACTGGCCTAGCGAGGAGAAAAGGTGGTACACAGTGAGAGAGACAATCCAAAGGTTAAGGGACCAAGCTATGAAATAAGCCATCTATATTGATGATCCAGATGACATGGGGTGGTGGCATTGTCAGCCTCAGCATGAAATACAATCATTCAAACTGCTCCACCGCCTATCCAAATTTTATTATGACTTTCCTGGTGGGGATGATAGATAAATTAACGGATGAGGTAGTGGATGCTATTTCGACAGTTTGCAGACTATGGGGAATGGTACAAAGCTGAGGAGAGACCCCATGAGAGAGAGAGA
This sequence comes from Ambystoma mexicanum, assembly GCF_040938575.1. Taxonomy (NCBI): domain Eukaryota; kingdom Metazoa; phylum Chordata; class Amphibia; order Caudata; family Ambystomatidae; genus Ambystoma; species Ambystoma mexicanum. The sequence goes on from NC_090928.1 coordinate 867,025,215, forward strand.
GTGGAGAAGTGATAAACGGACCCCTGGAAAGAGGTTTAACAGTAGAGATTCACGTGTATCCAGAAAAGACAGGTTTCTGGCCCTGCTAAAAGATGGAGTGCCGCGTGAAGACATTGATGGAATTGAAACTTGCAAAATGTATCACCTGTATAAAAAGCGAGGGCTTGAAGGGAAAGAGCGGTACAAACAAGTGAAAAGTAAAGATGTGAACAAGCAAAGCGGGGTTAAGTTACCCTTTGGCGTCGCCCAAAGAGGAGATGGATGACGGCTTCATGGGGACGCCTTCACCATATCAGCCAACCTATGCTGATTTACAAAAAGTTGTGAGTCCAATGTTAGAGACACAGTCCAAATAAACACATTTGAAATATGAATAGGATTGTGGTCAAACTCTGGTAGCGTCTGCCCAGTTTAAGGTAGATTGATACCGGGCGGTGGCCTCATTAATTCATGGGAATCCTTTGAGATTTAATGGCAGACATTTTACATTTACGGGACGAGGAGGGACCGCAGTCCAAACCAGAGTTGACATGAAAATTGGTCATTAAAACAGAATAAATACCAAGTGTTGATTATTCCCATCCCTGAATATATATTTGGCTTTGATATTCTGGAAGAGTTGACTTTAGGACTAAGAGGTCCAAATTATCAGTTCCGGGTCAGTGCATTGACTTGTACCCCTGTTATTGTGGGAAAATTGAAGACTCCCCCAGTGCAGCTTCCTTTGGCCACAAAATGAGCATTTATGAAACAATATCGTATTCTTGGGGGGCAGAAGAAGATCTCAGATACCATCAATAAATATGTTGAAGCAGGTGTGCTATGTCCTATAGCCACGGCTTGGAACAATCCGGTCTGTCTGGTTAAGAAACCAGATGGAAGGTATAGGATGACTGTGGATTATCGCGAGTTAAACAAGTACACTCCTCCATTAATACCCGCAGTCCAAGTTGCCGTTACCCTGATTGAGAATGTGCAAATGTTCGAGGGAACTTGGTATGCAGTGATAGATTTGGCAAATGCATTCTTTACTGTGCCGATTGCAGAAGAGTGTCAGGAGCAGTTTGCTTTTTCCTGGAATAGAAGGCGGTATACGTTTCAACGTTTGCCCATGGGATATGTGCACCTGATGTACAGATTTCTCACTACATTGATGATATTCTAATACAGGGAAAGGATGAGCAGAGTGTGCAAATGCACCTAGACACCATTATTGAGGATTTGATTAAAGAAGGATGGGAAATTAATTAAACAAAACAAAAATCCAGGCTCCAAATGAGACTAGGCTTTTTCTGGGAATTCAGTGGCATAATGGGCATCGTGAAATGGTGCCAAAGGCCAAACAAAAGATTTTTGAATTCACTACACCCATGAATAAGAAACAAGCTCAACAGTTCATAGGGGTGTTTGGGCTCTGGAGACAGCATATACTACATGTGAGGCAGATTTTAGCACCCCTTTACAGAGTGACATGAAAGAAATGGGGCGAGGAGCAAGATAAAGCATGTCAGCTAGCGAAAGATACCATTCATAGAGCTCTTGATTTATGGCCGTTCAGAGAGGGTGAAGGGAAATGAAATGTGTCTGTACATGAAAATTATGCCAATTGGAGTTTGTGACAGAAACAGGACAGAACACGTGTTCCTTTGGGATTTTGGAGTCGTAAATTACCTGAAGCTGGTGATAGATACACTCCCTTTGAGAAGCAGTTGTTGGCATGCTATTGGGCTCTTGTGGCTATAGAGCAAATGACAGTGAGTCATAATGTATTGATCTGACCAGAAATTCCGATCATGCAATGGGTACTAGGATCTCCTAAAACCCATCGAATAGGACATGCTCAGGAGGCTAGCATCATTAAATGGAAATGGTACACACAAGATCGTGCCAAAACAGGAAAGGGTGGAGTTGCGAAATTACATGAGCAAGTGGCTGGAGTTCCGCTGGTTGATTTAGAACCGTCGGAGGGAACTGAAATGTGTGAGTCTACTGTAAAATGGGGAGTTCCTTATGGGGAGCTAACTAGTGAACAAATTGAACATGCCTGGTTCACCGATGATTCAGCTAAATGTGTGGGTAATGAGCGACACTGGAAGGCCGTGTCATAAAACTCAAAAATGAAGACAATACTGACCACGTCGGGAGAAGGGAAGAGTAGTCAGTTTGCTGGTTATATGCAGTTTATCAGGCATTGAAGCATGAAGCGCCTGGTTGTTATATATACGCCGACTCTTGGTCTGTGGTGAATGGATTTGCTGTTTGGATGTCGACATGACAGAAAAATGGATGGAAAATTCATGCAAAAGAGTTATGGTGAAAAGAATTGTGGCAAGATATTGCCGTAATGTTGATGCATAGTGAGGTGACAGTGTATCATGTGGATGCACATTGTGCTACAGACTCATTAGAAGGTTGGTTCAATTCTGTTGCAGATGAACATGCCAAAGTTTCAGCCATGGACACGAGGTCTGAGGAAGATGATTTGGAAGGGATTGCTAAGTGGGCACACCAGAAAAATGGACATCTTGGAGAAAAGGCTACTATCAGGTGGCCACAAGATTGAGGAAATAGCATTCCTTTAGAGATCGTGAAAACTGTGATTTTACAATGTCCAGTGTGCCAACATCAAAAACAGAGATCTATTCCACATGTAATTCAAGGCACCTCAAAACTAGGTAAATTACCTGGACAAATTTGACAAATCGATTACATCGGTCCAATGCCAGTCAGCAGAGGATGTCAATATGTGTGTAGTATTGTGGCCACGTATTCAGGATATTTGATGTTGTTACCATGCAGTAGAGCCACGCAATTGAAAACAATTAAATTATTGGATCAAGTGGCCATATATTATGGGGTACCTCTACAAATTCAAAGTGACAATGGGTCTCATTTTAAAGGAAAACTGATTCAAGACTATTGTCAGGAGAAGGGCGTCGAACGGGTTTTCACGTACCCCATCACCATGAGGCTTTGGGATTGATTGAGAAAGTTAATAGTTTATTGAAAGAACAGTTGCGAAAGAGTGGTGATGGTAAACTGAAAGGGTGGTGTGAACGCATCTTGGATGCATTGCAAGTGTTGAATGAAACCCCATTGATGCGCATGTTACCTCTAGCTTTACAAATGAAACCAAATAGGGCATTTGAAACATTGATGTATTGGGAAATATTACCTGGAGCTCTAGCTCCTTATTGAGCAACACCTGAGTCTGCAGGGGTGGATTTAATTGCTAGGGAGGAGAATAGACTTGAACCAGAGGAATCAGTGTTATTGATACAGGGATTGGAGTACAAATTCCATCAGAACATATCGGATTGATTGCCCCTAGGTCTGGATTGGCCTTGAAAGGAGTCCAGGTACTAGGAGGAATTGTTGATGCAGATTATCAAGGTGAAATAAAGTTGATCCTAATAAACAGTGGAGAGAAAATGCTGCCCATCCATAAAGGTGATAGAGTGGCGCAGCTAATTATCGTCCATGTGAAATTATCTGTGGTGAAGAAAGGAGAGCCACCCACTGTGGTGACTACACATGGGGATAAAGGTGTTGGCTATTCAGATAGAATGGTTCCCGGAGCGAAAGTGTTGGGTCAGAAACCTAGTGGTCCACCAGTTCCATGAGATGTGATTGCTTCAGGGGAAGATCAAGTTGTTCTAGTAATGGAACCAAGGAACAAAAAATTGAGTCATGTTCCCACTGACAAATGTTATTTAGATGAGTGATGTACTTCACCGATATCTTGTTTGTTTTTTTTCATTTTTTTCAGACCCTGTGTGTGATTTTTGTGCTCGTGGATTTGTGTGGAGTCCATTTGGAGGGATGCGGAGACTTGCAGACAGATGTGGCAACTATCTCCATCCTGCTATTAAATTCGATGGTCTGGATGACGACTAGTGGTTTTGGTTTTACTGCATTGCCTGATGCTGAATCACTGCATTATATCATGTTTTTTTTAGAAAACATTGTGGGCATGGGCATGATGTTTTGCCCCCCTCTGCGACATCTGTATCTTTTGTGTTCATGATGCTGCAATCTTGATTTGGACGTGTCTGGTGGCTGTGCCAACGCCGGGCCCTGTGTTGCGACAGATTTTTCGGACTGCTGCATAATGATTCTCTAGTGGAAGAGTCCGATGTGAGAAGTTCTTTCTCTGTCTTCGAGTACTGCAAATTGTGTGTGAACAGGGATCACAAATGGAGGAATATGACATGTATTGTCACCCATGACATTGCTCCTGCTGATGTTTGCTTTTTCATGATTTGTGATCCTCAGTGAATGCAAATGTCAGCAATTGGACTTGACTAATGATCAGGCTGTAACTGATTATGAGAAACCATTATGTATACAGTCTATGGATGTTTGCACTGATGTGTCTAATGCTATGATCTGTAATTTTACTGTCATAGCTGCCAGCCATCTTCGATGTGTTAAGCTTCCAATGTTTTTTTTTTCCTGTGGTAACTTTACCTACACCTACATTCCTGCTAACATTTCTGGTTGCCCTTGTGCTGTAATACAATTTAGTTTCATGATGTGTCCCTTGCAGCCTGCTATTCGTTGTTCTATGTGTTCTGTTCATCATATTGGCCTATCACCTGATTGTGATTCTAATGTGCATTTGTTGTCTGAACCTGAGGTTTTGGCACTTGCATTTTATTTGGTGGGTTTTTGGGCTGTAGGCTATACATTCTTAATCAGATTGGCCTGTGTGGTGGTCTCACTAGCTGGGTCATGATGTACTTGGGGAGAGCATGGAAGAAAGTATTCACAAACTCTTTCCTGTCAGTGTGCGCCCTTCTGGTGGTCTGCGCAAAGGCATGCTTTAATTCCTGAACAAATTCTTGTGGGGCCTGATCTTCCCCACATTGCAAGTTGTGTGCCCTATAGGTGGACCATCTAGAATGATTTTGGTCCTCCAGCCCCGCAAAGAAGCTAGAGTATTCTGGAGAGAAGGTCCATTTCACATATTGAATACAGCTTTGGCTGTCCTTCAAATGGAAAGTTTCCATCATCTGTTCAGAGAGCTCTAGGTGCTCCCAAACTTAATACTTTGCGTTCTTATGATAGGGCGTGATGATGCTCCTTATCGCTTTGATTTGCTTTAGGGGATCCTTGAGCAAGGCCCTTCTTACCTTGTTGGCCTTTTTGGTTCGGGTAACCCTGATTCACTCCTCCTCTGACTCAGAGGCACTGCTACCAGAGGTGCCTGTCTGGTCTTCTAGGCTCTCCCGGATTCTGCGAGCCTGGGAATGGCTGGCAGAATGTGGGGGCCTAGTTTCCTGTGTCCTGGGGTCACTCAGAGGAGTCTTCTGATTCCTCCTTACTCCCAGGATTTGATGAGTACCCCCCCCACTGTCCTAGCTGGGCAGAGGTTTTCAGGATGCCCTTAGTGGGCCTACTCTCATGGAGTTCCCCACTAAATTTTACAGTACTTGGGAACCCATATCCAGATGCCTGCCCATCCATTCCTGGGAGGCGCTGATCCATGAGCCCCATGTACCTCATTGGATTGAAGTCTGCCATCCCCGTGGCCCTTGGCTCATGTGCGCCAGTGGACATGGGGTGGGCAGAGTCCAGGGATTGGAAGAGATGAAGGCCTCTGGTACTAGGGTTACTGAGGTTATGCTCAGGTGTTTCCCTTTCCCAGCGAACCTCATCTCTCTCAGCCCCTGCTCCCTGTTGCCATGCAAGAACCTGAGCTTTCTGTTCCTCTATCAAGGCCTTGCTAGTTTCTATCAATTGCTCTTGCATAGCTACATGTCTGTGGAGCCTGTCATTTTTCTCACAGAGAGCCTCATTTTATCTCTGGGCTTCCTGTGTCGTTTTAGAGTACTAGGCCAGTTTTTTCTGCAGGAGGGTTACCTCCTGAGTCCTGTCCATAATGGGCTGGTCCTTCCTTGCTAGAGCATCTTCCACCCTCCTGGTGTGCTCTAACAATTTTCCATGGTCTTTTTGGAGGTCACCCAGTCTTCTCTTTTAAGTAACTGACCTCCTGGCCTAAGGTGTACCTTTCCTGATCAAGAGACTGCCTCTGTGCAGCCAGGTCATCCCTCTGTCTTTGGAGCGCACCAGCTTTCTGGCGCTCTTCATCAAATTCTGCCTGGGTGTCCAGGTCTTTGAGAATTTGTTTATTATTCTCTTCTTTTTCTTGGCCTAGGCGGTTTGTCAGGGTGACTACCTGCTCCATGCATGCCCTGTTGAAATGTATTTGCTGTTCCAGCTTTGTGTGGCTCTGCAGTAGAGAGTCCAAACTTTCTTGGTGCTCCTTCTGCAAGGCCAGAATTTTGGTATCCTGTTCTACCGTCTCCTGCTGCAGCATACCCATGTCTTCTTTATTTCATTTTCTGATTCCTGGCTCCTCTGTAGCCTCTGCTTTACAGAGTCAAGATCAGTTTGGGCTTTTTCTAATGCTTGCAGTTGCTTGTTTGCCAGATCTTGGCCCTCGGCATATTTGTCCTGTATTGCTCCAATATGGTGGTACAGATATGCTGCTATTTTGGTAATCTTGCTTTGCTTTTCCTTTACCTTAGAGGCCAAATATAGTTCACTCAGTGCCATATGTAATGGACCCTGATCTTCCTATATGTCTAATCATGTTGCAGTGGTCTGTTCTGTGATTGCCTCCAAACACACATCCTGATCCTGCTCTGTCCATTCACCCCTTACAAATAATGTATGCATTAGATGTTCTTTAGCCATATTTATCTCTACCAAGGTCTCCAGGAAATATTGATTTCCTTTCTGATTTACAGTAGTTTATTTTATTTTTGCAAAACAGACCAATTCCTTAGAGCGTTCCTATTGAGGGGTGCGTTTCACAGTGTAACACAGCGTGGTAGCCCAACAGGGATTATGTACCCCATTAGTTAGCACACAGTATTAGACTGTCACAAGTGGTATGTCTAATTCACAAATCCCGGACGGGCCCCCAATCCTGTAAGTGATTTCAACCCGGCACTCCACCTAAGTCAATGCCTAGCTGTGATGCACAGCTGGAACCCTTAATTATTTATTTCTTTCTATAAGTTCTTTTATTTCTGAATGATGTACCCTTATATCATGCCCCTCTCTTCGAATCCCTCCCGGTCACCCTGAACCAGGACGCAGGCTGTTTTGCAAAGTTAAAAATATTTATTTATGGATTTGCACAATATATATACATATATATCACTCTATTTTAATGGTTATACAATGATCACCAATGGGGTGATGTCACACTAAATCTCTTTAATCACACGGAGTAATGATACGAAAAATAATGCAGCATAGAATAATACTTTTGTGTGGGTTCAATCAAAAATGCAATTTGACACTATTTCCCCCTGCACACTACTCAATCCCCCCAATTTGCAGTATAAAGAGATGGAAGGAGAGAAAACAGGTTTTAGGAATACCCACTAAAGAAATACAGTATCAATCTTAATTTCCCCCCAGCAATCACAGAGAAAAACAGGAATGATTGCAACTTGTCAAAATGGTTTTGAATGTTGTTTTTTGATGGATGGTGAAAACACTGAAATTTGATTTAATTCACTAAAATAAATTTAATACTAGTGGGAGCCGCTTTGTATAGTTTCAGATAAACACTAGCAATAATTATTGAGTAACTAGCAGATTGAAAACGTAATGCCGAGGTCGGATGCAATGTACAGCTATTTCACACGTGATGGATTTGAGCCAAACAAAAGATTTGTGTCAAACTTTTCTGTGTGCGGTAAGCGCGATTTCAGAAAAACTACAAGTAGACACTCAAATCTTGTTTCTAGCATACACGGTGAAGAAGTTAACAAGGTTTTTGTAGAGGTCGGTTTTTTTCAGAAAGAGTCAAAATTTGTAAAACAAGGTTGCGCTTTTTTAAATTACAAACAAGGTTTCTTATACTAAGGAGACTATGAAGCCACAAACTACGCAACAGCACAGCCACCAGTCCAGCGATGCCTCTGGCTGGTGTTTGCCCGCAGAGACGCTTGTCTTTCTTCAGCAAATATATTAGCGCAAAGATGGTTTTAACACTACTATTACCAAAGGACTATAGGGATGAGAGAAAGATTCAGGTAAGATCAAAGATTTTCTACAATGCAGTTCTGGATATAAGAGAGTGAGTTTGGATAGGGATGACTTATGGATAATACATATGCTAAAGACAATCCTATGCTATGGATACTCACTACCACTGTTTGGAATGGACCCATCAGAGATCGGGTCAGGGATACTTTCTGGACTGTAATTCTGCTAGCACACCGGACTGGACTCAAGGTGCTCTGGTTCTGCACTCAGCATGGCACTCTGGACACTGCACAGTGAAATTGGACTGGATCTGACGGGTTCGTTCTGGTTCGCTGCTATCTGGTCACAGCTCTGCTCTACTGGGTCGGATCTCTGGATTCTGGCAAGAATTCTTAGCAAGAAAGCAGCACAGCTCAGCCAGGCTGTTCTTATTTAGTTTTGTTCCCCAAAAATTTTGGGGTCAAATCGGGTTTCAGGATTTTAAAAGGCCAAGCGGAGAATGGTTCAGCTTTGGAAATGGGCCTTTCTGCTTTCAAAGTTCTGGAGTCTGGAATATGGATTTCTCTTGCAAAGTGCTTCACCTGCAATCAAATGGTAGGTGAATGTGTGTCTCTTAGGTCCTAAGCTATCTCTATTTATGTATTTTCTAAAAGGGTGGGTATGCTGATTTATACTAGGCACACCCCTAGGGATTCTATTGGTTATGGTATTTCCTCTCCCCTGATTTGAAAAGAAAACAGAGTGTCATGATGACGCTGTCTTTATGGTCCAGGGAAAAACCTCCCCTTTGTTTCTGCACATGAAATCTATTTTTCATACAAGACATATTTACAATTTTACAAACTTGCTAGCAACTGCATATTGATATCACAGATTTGGTGGAGCAAGTATTCATCCCAATCCCGTCTCGGTGCGAGCTTGGGTTCAGATTTGGCAATTTTTTGCACTTTTGGTCCGGTACCCAATGTCAGATTTGTCCACATTTTTACATATGTGCGCATGACATCTGGGCATAATCATGTGAAGTTTCATGTTTCCGGCATCACCACAATTGCTACAAACCCACAAATTCTGTAGTCATGTCCCTGAACATCGTACAGAGTTCTGAGTAGTTTTAAAACGTGACCAGAATTTTTATATTAACAATACTGTCATTTTACACATTTTTACAATTTTGCACAGTCGTCTGTCAGTCCTTTTCAAAAATATACATCTTGTGCTTTAAGAACACACATAACTGTCTGTCCTGCCTCCAAAGTTTTGGTGGGTCAAGAGCAATCTCTAACTCTTTCCTGTGGCAGGAGTTTCTGTTGACACTTGAATTTGCATACCCTTTAAATCCAGGAAGCCCTTTGTCTTACTCCCAGGAGCAGCAGCCAGTGCCCCTCCCCTTTCAATCAACACATGAATGTGAGCTCCTGTCCTTTTGGTGGGAAGCAGAAGGGTGGTGGGTTTCCCAGTGGGGGAAGCTTCTTTGAAGTTTTGCTAAATCCGGTTACTTTAAAGTAAATTGTTACATTGTTCTTTGTTGAAATTAAAGTTTCAATTTTTAAAACAGGCAAACAAATCTCTAATTCCAGTCTTTTTAAACATAGAAATTAAATAGTGGCAACCTGTATTGCTTTTGATAGCAAGTCACTTCATTTCAACCATTTGATTTTACTGTACAAGTTTAAGCTTCCAGTGTAATTAAATGACGTCTTTCATACAGGCGGGCAGTGGTACTGCACCCATATCTGACAGATTTTCCCAGGCAAGCACATTTTTTAATGTGGATATTCTTGTGATGAAATCTGCTTCTCCTTACATTGTGTGTTTATGTGGATTCTTTAAATACAGTGACGGGTAACACCCAGCAAGGATGCTGTAGCTTTTCTGATGTTTGGGAACCATTATTTTGTAATTTCAGCAACCCAAGAAAAACGGATTTCAGAGAACTTCTGAGTTTCCTTGGCCATAAAGCACTGTCTTTCATGAAGTTTCCATTTGTATTCTGTGGGCAGCCCATTGACAGATTTCAGCAGTGTGGTCTCCTGTTCTGCCACTGACACAGGTAAAGTAGATTGGCAGCCAACTTTCTGGTTTCACTGCACAATTTTAGCGTGCATAGGGCTTTTTGCGGCCATTTCGCTGGTTCTGGTGCCACCAGCACACAGTGATGTCGTAGGGCAGAGCCTAGTGGGTCAATGCATCCCACATGCCTGCCTGACCCTGTCCCCACACGGCGCCTGACTCGCCCATGCCGGGTGCAGCGCGGGCTGAAACCGAGGCTGAGCCTCATTTACATCAGCGGTAACCGCCGGCAGGCGGATCACGCCGGCGGCCAGCTCCAAGGCCACTCTAAGGCCTGTTGAGAGCCTGCCTACCCCCTCACTCCACTCTTCCTCATCGTGGGGCGAGGGCAGGAGCCCCCCCAGTACCCCCAGCCCAGCAGAGGAACCACGCGACAAGCGGGGAACAGGACAGGGCCTGCCTGACCCTGTCCCCACACGGCGCCTGACTCGCCCATGCCGGGCGCAGCGCGGGCTGAAACCGAGGCTGAGCCTCATTTACATCAGCGGTAACCGCCGGCAGGCGGATCACGCCGGCGGCCAGCTCCAAGGCCACTCTAAGGCCTGTTGAGAGCCTGCCTACCCCCTCACTCCACTCTTCCTCATCGTGGGGCGAGGGCAGGAGCCCCCCCAGTACCCCCAGCCCAGCAGAGGAACCACGCGACAAGCGGGGAACAGGACAGGGCCTGCCTGACCCTGTCCCCACACGGCGCCTGACTCGCCCATGCCGGGCGCAGCGCGGGCTGAAACCGAGGCTGAGCCTCATTTACATCAGCGGTAACCGCCGGCAGGCGGATCACGCCGGCGGCCAGCTCCAAGGCCACTCTAAGGCCTGTTGAGAGCCTGTTTGGAGCATCAGGAGCCAGGGGCCACGGACCATTAATCTTTTGTGAGTAGTGGGAATACCCTCAGTCTATACTATTGTGCTTTCTGGTATGCCCTCTGCTACTCCGCACCCAAAAACATTTGAACTCGGTTTCTTTAACTGTTTGCTACATATGCTCATGCTTCCAACGCCACCGCCTCTATGCATTACTGCTGCCACCTCTTTATTAGTACAGGCATCCTTAGCCCTTAGTGCTCCATGCCTCATGACTGCTATTTGGCCGTGCCCTATGGTCGCTAACGTACAACCGCAACTGTGTTGTGCCCTATGGTCGCCTAGACCCCACTTGCATTGTGTTGTGCCCTATGGTCGCCCAGACCCCACCTGCATTGTGTTGTGCCCTATGGTCGCCCAGACCCTACTTGCATTGTGTTGTGCCCTATGGTCGCCCAGACCCCACCTGCATTGTGTTGTGCCCTATGGTCGCCCAGACCCCACTTGCATTGTGTTGTGCCCTATGGTCGCCCAGACCCCACCTGCATTGTGTTGTGCCCTATGGTCGTTTAGACCATACTTGCATTGTGTTGTGCCCTATGGTCGCCCAGACCCCACTTGCATTGTGTTGTGCCCTATGGTCGCCTAGACCATACTTGCATTGTGTTGTGCCCTATGGTCGCCTAGACCTCATTCGCATTGTGTTGTGCCCTATGGTCGCCTAGACCCCACTTGCATTGTGTTGTGCCCTATGGTCGCCTAGACCCCACCTGCATTGTGTTGTGCCCTATGGTCGCCTAGACCTCATTCGCATTGTGTTGTGCCCTACCTATAACGCCTATGCCCCCTTCACGCCACTCCCCTGTACATTACCTTAGCCCCAGCATGCTACTCTGCCTGACTGCGATCATGTTCCCTTTCTGTGTCATGCAAAGTAACATACCCTGCACTGGCAACAGTTACCTAGCCTATAATAATGGTTTAGTCAGACCCGCCTGCCCAAGACACCACCCGATCACCTGCCCTACACCATTCCTGCCCACCACACCAGCCTTCCCCCCGGATACCAAGTCCGCCCTTCCCACCCATAGACATGCACACGTTCCGCATGTCGCAGCTAACACACACCTAGCTGTCTATAAGCAGAACCCCATCAACACGAGAGCATCTTGCCCTACCATTGACTACAACACCTCTACATTAGCTAACCCAACCAACTCCCGTAACACTACCCTCATCCCCTCCGATCGGAATTCGAGACTTGGCGCTAGAACCCACTACAGACCTAGCAAAGGCCCTACCAAATCACTCAATAAGATCAACCCTCACACTGTAACACCCATCAACACTATCCATCCCAGTCTTAAAGGAGCTCTCCTAAATGTCAGATCATTAGTCGCCCATGCCTCAGAAGTCGCTGACATCATTCTAACAAACAACCTGGACTTCCTTGCGGTAACCGAAACATGGCTGCACGATGCTGCAGGTCCATCTCTTACCCTAGCCATACCTGATAACTACACCATCCTTAGAGCAGATAGACCGAACGCTCGAGGTGGCGGCGTAGCTATCATCTTTAAGACCACGCTCGACATCAGACTATCCTCTGCTCCCCCACTCAAATCCTGTGAACACATTACAGTCAAATTTCAAACCTCCCCTAAAAGTACTATTACGCTGCACTTAATTTACCGACCCCCGGGCCCTCCTGGCTCATTTGAGGAAGACATCACTTCACTAGTTGCTGAAAGTTCCAAACCATCAGCACAATTGATTATACTCGGAGACTTCAACATTGGGTTTAACGACCCCCTAGACACCCCAGCCACTGCCCTGGCCATGGCATTAGAGGAGCATGGCCTCCAACAACTTTGCTCCAAACCTACCCACTCGAAAGGCAGAATCCTTGACTGGATAACTACCCTTAACTGCAACATTACTACGAAAGATCCCACACAACTTATCTGGACTGACCACCACCTCCTCCCGTTTGACATTCTTACCAGCAACTCAGCACATAAAAGGCCTATCATGGCACCTGCCTGCCCTACTAGGAAAAAGAGCAATATCACAGCGGAAGCCCTAATACCTCTGGTGATCCCTACTTTAAACGCACTACCCGCCACAATGGACTTGAACCAACTGGTCAACGCCTACAATGAGTCCATGGCCAAAGCCATTGACATCATTGCCCCACTGAAACTGCGCAAAGGAATACCCAAAGCGCACCTGAACACATGGTTCACCCCGGAGCTCAAAACCCTGCGTCAACAAAAAAACAAACTTGAAGCACTCTGGAAATCAGTGCCTTCTATAAATAACAGAACCAATCTCACCAACATCTCCACCCTCTACAAAAATGAGATTATACGGGCCAAGAAAGAATCTCTCAATACTAGGATCTCCCAGGCAAGCTCCAGTACTAAGGAGCTCTTTAACATACTAAAGGAATTAGAAAACCCCATTACCCCCACTGACTCTTGCACTAAGGATAAACCCTGGTGCACAGGGATCCAGAATGCCCTAGCTAACAAAATCTCAGGGCTCCAAACTAAAATCAACAACAAACGACAACAACTCACTCTCGATCCCACCTCCTTCCCCACGCCCCCTCCACCTACTGCCACTAATTCAGGCTTCACCTTCAAAAAGGTATCCATATTGGAGGTTCAGAAAATTATAGCATCCCTCAAACCATCGAATTGCAAGGGGGACAGCTGCCCCGCACAGATCATAAAAGATGCAGCTAGGGATCTCTCCCCATTTATCACCAAATTAATAAACCTGTCCTTCGCCAACAACATGGTCCCCAGCAATCTGAAACAGTCCTGGGTCCTACCGCTACTAAAAAAAACTACTCTCAACCCTGACATCCCCACGAATTACAGACCCATTACCACCGTCCCATTCCTACTAAAAATCTTGGATAGAGTGGCTTATTTACAAATCCAGGACTACCTTGAGGCCAATCACCTACTAGGAACTCGCCAATCTGGCTTCAGACCACAACACGGGACAGAAACGGCCCTTGTTGATCTCAAATGCCAGATAGACGAACTCAAAGACAAAAACAAGGCTGCCATCCTTCTACTCCTTGACCTCTCCGCTGCCTTTGACCTGGTCGACCATAAAATCCTGTGCAACCATTTATCTCTGGCAGCACACTTCTCCCACTCTGCAGTCACATGGATCCAATCTTTCCTGGACAACAGAACCATGCGGGTCTTCTCCCCCCTAGCAGCGGCTGACCCCATCCCCATCACCTGCGGTGTCCCACAAGGATCCTGCGTCTCACCTACCCTTTACAATATTTTCACCAAGCCCTTATTCGACAAGCTGGACAATCTGGGTGTCACCTACACTAACTACGCAGATGACACCCAGATACTCCTCACCTTATCAGGCAACTACAACAAGGACGCCAAATGGATCAATGAAGTCTTTTCCATCATTCAGGCATGGATGGCCACACATGGCCTATGCCTGAATGATGACAAGACTGAATTGCTTCTTGTCGGCTCACCGAACACTATCAGTAAACTCTGTCCCGGCTACACTAGCTTCACTATTGACGGTAACACCATACCCATTGCCAAGAGCGTAAAAACCCTCGGTTTCTACCTAGACACGAACATCAACCTAGCTAAACAAATCAACATGACCGCCTCAGCCACTGCCTACACCGGTAAACTTATCAGGGCCTGCAGACCACTGATCTCCCCTAGCAACTGTCTCATCCTAGCCAGAGCACTCATTCAATCTAAACTGGATTACTGTAATAGCCTCTATGTAGGTGCCAACAAAACAGTAATCAATAAATTGCAAGTTTTACAAAATAACGCACTCCGTGCCGCCCTCAATATTCCTAGAAGGGAACACATCTCCGCCACCAGAACTGCCTGCAAATGGTTGTCCATCCAACAGAAAATTGATTTGAAAACCATATGCCTTACTTACAAAGCCCTCAATCATCTTGCCCCACCCTACCTCTCGAACAAATTTACACTAAGACAGAACACTAGAACCACCAGATCGTCCAACTCATTACAACTAACAGTTCCCAAATACTCCCTCAAAAGAGCCGGAGGATCCAGCTTCCCAACCTTGGCATCACAACTCTGGAATTCCATCCCACTGGATATTAAATCCACACCTACTTTCCAACCTTTCAGAACCAAGGTCATTTCCTGGTTAACCAACAAATAACTGTCCTACCACATATGTATGCACTCCGAATGTCCAATTTTATGTATATTGTTTGAATACTATTATCTATGCCCTATCAATACTGTACTATTGTCTTTTACCTGTAACCTGATGTTCAAAGCGCATATATACCCCCGGGTCAAGAGCGCTATATAAATAAATAAACAAACAAACAAACAAACAAACATAAGGAAAAACAACAAGTAAGATCTGAAGCAGTTCCATCTAATTTATCCCAACCTCAAGCAAGGGGACCATTAGAAAGGTGTGTACATTTTAAGGGGATAAACCAAGCAGATGACTATCAGCAAAACAATCAACTCATCTGAAGAAGAAACATCCCTTTTACCTCAAGATCACAGACATTTATCTAGACCAGTAATTCTAATTGCCCAGAAACCTTCAGAGGTAAAAAGAGCAGAGCAATTTTAGAGCATCAACAGAAAGGAAAATGGGTAAACATCAGCGAAAATAAGCTGCTGAAAAACAGTCCTTTTCTAAATAGAAGCTATTTATTGAATCTTCTGAAGCAGATTCCCTCATTAAAGTCAATTGTTTCAACTGATATATACCGAGTGGAGCTCCCCGAAGTGGGCTGTCCTGAAAAAAGGGGCTCTGATGGAGTTTGTATCTCCATTGGTGGTGGAGATACTATGTGCTAGTTATGAATGAATGCAAAGCTTGGCGTTCAGCCTGGTTGTAAGTCACAAACACTACTTAAACACACCACACCCAAGCTGGGGGCAGATCTCGGTCTTTGGCTGATGCCTCCCTTTGGAACAGCCTCCCAGCCACCTTAAAACCTGAGGAGAATCATCTCTGGTTCCGGAAGCACCTCAAGACCATCCTTTTCTCTTCTGCCTTTGCACCTCTTCTCCACTGCTGATTTGTTTTCTCTCTTGGCACTATGCACCTGACCACCCTCTGTCCCAGGTACCTGCACACCCTGCCTCCCTCATGCACTGCCTCTGTGCCACCCCTTGCACCCCTCGCACTGGGATCTGTATATGTACCCTGACAGTCCCCACGTTTCTTTTGCACTTATCAGATATACCCTATCTGACTAATTCATGCACTTGACACTTGCTGGCTGCACTACTACTTTTTCATTGCCTGTATTTATTTATTTAATTCACTTATTATTTATTATTTTCTCTCCTCTGTTCCGCACTTTCCACTTCTCCGCCTTGCACACACTTTCCCCATTTTTCCTTTTCCATGCACTTGCACGTTTTTAATGTCACTGGGCCTAGTAAGATTGTTGTTTTTGATCTCCCTTGTTCCCCTCCCTTTGCTTGGTTGCGCTCTGAAACACTTGTGTACGTGCGCAATATAAATAAAATATCATATCATATCATATCATACAATTGGCAGACCTACAAGGGGGCTCTGTATTGGTGCTAGGGCTCACCTTACTATTATAGGTTTTGAGGTGGGATCGCCAAATGCTTTTGTGATGAGTACTGTCATGCATGGTAGATATATTACCTCTGGACCTGGAACACCGTCTTCACGCAGAACGGGTTATGCTCATAAAACGGCTAAACCTTTCTATTCTAAATGGAGGTTGTTTGATATCTTGTATTACTGCATTACGTTCATAAGCAGCGTGGAGAATTCGATCATTGCTTCTGATTGAACCAAAATGGGGTTTTGGTAGCTGAAACTTTGATCTGCACCCTCGCATCTCTTCAGTTACATCTTTGACTTTCTCCTGCGTGTTTCTTCCACATGCGAACTCCTGGAGCTGCATTCAAGAAGTTACGGCAGCTTTTCTGTTTGCATGTATTTTACTGCACGCTATCTTCGGTAGTCGTCCATTAGAAGACCAACGGATGGCGTTTTCTTCACACGTGAGTTCTGGCAGTCCTGTCTGCGTGTACTTCAGTCACGTGTATAAAGACATGCGGGTTCCTGATATCTTCTCGCGTGCTGCTTTCCTGGCTGCATGTAAGTTTGGCGCGTGTAAAATCACACGTGGTTTCCTGAATTCTTCAAGCGCGGCTGTCCTGGCTGCATGTACTTTTGTCGCGTGTAAAACTCCACGCTGTTTCCTGAACTCTTCAAGTGCGGCGGTTTCGGCTGCGTGTAATTATGTCGCATGTAAAACCCCACACGGTTTTCTGAACTATTCAAGTGCGGCTGTTCTGGCTGCGTGGACTTTGTCGTGTGTAAAAACACACGCAGATGTTTGAAATTGGCTGCGTGTAAGTTTGTCGCGTGTAATTCTCATGCGGTTTCCTGAACTCTTCAAGTGCGGCTGTTCTGGCTGCGTGTACTTTGGTGCGTGTAAAGACACACGCTGGTTCTTGAACTCTTTGAACGTGCAATTTCACACGCAAGTTGTGTTTCGTTTTGGATTTATCCCTGGCACCTGTGATGGGATAACAGGTGGACTGCATTCATCATTTCTGTTCTACGTGGGAAAGGAAGTATTGCCGACAACTGTTTATTTGAAGGTGATTGTGCACAGTACTTTGGACGCTATCCTGTGGTGCACCAACCCGGTATCTAGCGTGAGCCTCGTGCCATTCGGGATAAGTTTCCCTTACTAACCTTCCCTTCTTTTGTCGTTGACTCAATTCCTGGATTTCTTCAGAGACTTGTTGGCGGAGCCTCCAGTTCTAAGTCTACAGGTTAGTGTTGAACTAGGTGCTATTGCTGTGCTATTAGTGAGAGTTTTAGTTGGGACATTTTCTCATTATACCTTGTTGTATCCTAGTCTGACTTCCAATGATGTTCCCACGCCCTTTCCAGTGATCCCTCTCTCTGCCTGTTTTATTAGTCAGAAAGTTGTATCATTTGGAAGGTCTATTTTTGACTTCACTACTATCAAGCCGTGTTATTCAAGGATCCAGAAGAGCCCTACCAATTGTATCTTTTATCGATACCTGTATCCTTTTTCATCAAATACTTGGGTGATTTATGACAGAATCAGAAGCCATTCGGATCCTTTAACGGTCTTGACTCAGTTAATCAATGATTTGAGAAACTAAATGATTACGGCACAGGACACATTGCGCCATCGCATGGATATTATGCAAGACGCCGTTCATGCCTCTCCTCAGGGAAACCTTTAAAGTGGTTCTGCCAACACAGTTTCCTCTGGCTTCCCCGGAAAGGTTCACAGGTGATCCTAAAACCTACAGAACCTTTGTTAATCAGTGCCGACTCCATTTCCGGTGCCGCCCTAACTCGTTTCCCAATTTAACCATAAAGGCAGCATTCGTGCGTTCCCATTTGGGGGGTACTGCTGCTGCTTGGGCTAATCCTTTGTTGGAGACAAACAGTCCCTTGCTTTACAATTGCGATGATCTTCTGGCCGCCATGAGTAAGGTCTTTGATATGCGCTATGCCACTCAAGCTACAGATTTGGAGTTGCTAAGTCTACAACAAGGTAGTCAAACCTTATTGGCTTACATAGCCAGATTCAATCAATTAGCAGCCGAGACTCAATAGCCTGAAGACAAGAAAACAGCTTTTTTTACAAGGGTCTTTCAGAAGATCTAAAAGACGCCTTGTCTACGGTTTCTGTGGTCCCTACAGGGTTCACAGAACTGCTTGATCTAATTCTGCAAATCGATGCTCGACGAAATGCTCGCAAAGGAGAGAATAAACCTTTCTTGCAAGAACCGGTTCGTCCAGATGTACCGGCAGCTCCCTCGAATGACCCTGAACCCATGCAGATTGGTGCAGTGAGAGGTCAGTTATCTAATGCAGAAAGGGAGAACCGAAGAAAAAACAATTTATGCATGTATTGTGGTTCATCTGAGCATTTACTGGCGGCATGTCCCAAGAAACCAGTTAAGCGTTTGGGAAACGCCAAAACTCAACATTAGCAGGAAACCCTGTGTAGAGTGTTACATCGGACTCCCATACCATTCCGGCGTACGCACCTATAGCTGTGGAGGTGACGTTATATTTTGCTGACCAAGAATTAGTTTCCAGGGCTATGGTTGATTCCGGAGCCACAAATAATTACATTGACATCACATATGCTAAGAAATGTTCTATACCTCTGATAACCAAGAAGAAACCTGAAACAGTGAGCACTGTGGATGGGTCAGTTCTGACTTCAGGTATGGTAACTTATCAAATGGTCATTCAGAGGATATGATTTTTGATGTCATTGTGGCTCCTCATTACAAACGATTGCTTGGTCTGGCCTGGCTGACTCTCCATAATCCATCCATTGAATGGCTTACGGGTTTGATCCAATATCCTTCTGTTTATTGTAACGAACATTGCTTTACAAGTCAGGGGGTGTCAACCAAATTGCATATTTTGGCCTCTAGGGAGGGAGGTTCATCTATCAGTGTTGTACATCAGAGCGGTATACATATAACATGTGAGTATACGAAATGTGCAGATGTTTTTGACAAAGGCCAGGCAGAACAGTTGCCTCCACATAGAAAGTATGACTTTCCGATTGAACTTATTCCTGCGGCCAAAATCCCTACTGGTCGAGTCTACTCATTAACTCCCAAAGAAGATATTGTCTTGAAAGAATACATTGATAAAGATCTTGATATGGGGTTCATACGGCCATCCGAATCTACTGCTGCCTCACCCTTGTTTTTTGTTCTGAAAAAAGAGGGTGATCTAAGGCCCTGCATAGATTACAGGGCTCTTAATGACATCACTATAAAGAACCAGTATCCATTACCATTAATAAATGTGTTGTTAGATCAGCTAGGTACTTCCATGTACTTTTCTAAATTGGACTTACGAGAAGCATATAATCTGGTTTGCATTCATGAGTGCGATGAGTGGAAGACCGCTTTTAAGATGCGGTACAGCCTTTATAAATAGCTTGTGATGCCTTTTGGCCTTTGTAATGCTCCTGCCACTTTTCAGTTCTTCATGAACGACATCTTCAGAGACATGATGGACCAATTAGTGGTGATCTATTTGGATGACATATTGATATATTCATCGTCATTCCCAGAACATGTTAAGCATGTGTCCGCTGTCCTTCAAAGGCTCAGAGAGAACAAACTTTTTGTTAAAGCTGAGAAATGTGTCTTTCATACACAAG
Source organism: Ambystoma mexicanum (assembly GCF_040938575.1). Taxonomy (NCBI): domain Eukaryota; kingdom Metazoa; phylum Chordata; class Amphibia; order Caudata; family Ambystomatidae; genus Ambystoma; species Ambystoma mexicanum. The sequence goes on from NC_090928.1 coordinate 867,045,340, forward strand.
AAGTTGAATTCCTGGGTTATGACATTACAAACCATGGTGTCCGAACGAGCCGTTCCAAAGTGAAGGCCATATTGAATTGGCCCATTTCCCATAATGTCAAGTCTCTATAGTCATTCCTAGGTTTTGCGAATTTTTATCGCAGATTTATCCGTTCATTCTCCAAAACAGTGGCCCCACTAACAGCTTTAACTAGTTCAAATGTACCATTCTGTTGGAACCAGAAAGCTCAAGTATCATTTGAGATGTTAAAGGAAGCGTTTACCACTGCACCTGTACTACAACATCCTGATCCTGATTGTCAGTTTATCGTAGAAGCAGATGCTTCCAGTGTCGCTACAGGAGCTGTACTTTTGCAAGTTTGTGCAGAAACCAAGGAGGAGCATCCAGTCGCTTTCTTTTCTCGTAAGCTAACCCCATACGAACAGAACTATACTGTTACTGAGCGGGAATTGCTTGCAATCAAGGATGCTTTCAGAGAATGGCGACATCATCTTCTTGGGGCAAAACATCAGGTGTTTGTGTACTCTGATCAACGGAATCTTCAAGCATTTAAGACTATGAAATGTCTTACGGCTTGACAGGCCAGATCGCATGTGTTTTTTGCTCAGTACGTTTTCCAAGTTGCATATCGCCCTGCCAACCAACATGTCAAATTGGATGCTTTATCCCGCATCGGTGAGGAGGTGAAGGAATAACCTCCGTTTCAGAATATGTTGTTGGCAGACCACGTGATATGTAGTTGTTCTGCACAGTCTTCCCTAAAACACGAATTACAGGAATGGGTTGAACAAAATCCTCGATTGGTTCAGGAATTTAACTTAGACATACACAACGGTTTGTCTTTCACACAAGGGGTGCTTTATCTAACAACCACTCGGAACAAGGCTCTCAGTTGAGGACACGACTCCATTGTGGCAGCCCATCCTGGACAAAAGAAAACCCTAGAGCTGCTAAAGAGATGGTTTTGGTGGCCTTCCATTACACGAGATGTAATAGATTATGTTTCTACATGTTCAGAATGCAGCCAATGCAAGAACACTCCTGGCAAACCAGTGGGTTTATTACAATCTTTACCTGTTCCTCACAAACCATGGTATATGATATCAATGGATTTTGTGGTAGAACTGCCAAGAAATAATGGTTACAATACCATATGGGTTGTGGTGGACTACTTTACGAAATTGGCTTTCTTTGTTCCCTGTATTGGGTTACCAACAGCTGCTGTCTTGGCTGATTTATTCATCCGGCATGTGTTTCGTTTTTTTGGTCTGCCTTCAGTGGTAATTACCGACAGGAGTTCACAATTCGCGTCTCGTTTTTGGAGAGCATTGACCTCTGCATTGCTTATTGATGACAGGATGTCTAGTGCTTATCACCCACAAACAGACGGACAGACTGAGAGGGTCAATAGCACTATGGAACAATATCTACGGTGTTTGCGTCTTTAGTTCCAATCAGACTGGGTAACTGTCCTCCCGGCCGTGGAATTTGCTTACAATAATTCCTACCATAGTGCCATTGGTACCTCTCCTTTCTATGCTCTGTATGGGCAACACACCAGATCCATTCCTTTGGATTCTGGTTTGTCCATGGAGACGCCTGCAGCAGGCCGTAATATCAGAAATCTCAAAAACTTACAGGCAATGGTGAAGCAGCAATTGGAAAAGGTGAAAAGACGAGATAAATCTCTGCTGATGCTCGTAGAGTACCTGCACCTGTTTACAAAACAGGAATGAAAGTATGGATGTCTACTAAGAATTTGCGCATACCTGTATACCTGGTAAAAAGAAACTGTTGCCTAAGTACATTGGGCCATATGAGGTACTCCACGTGATTAACCCGGCTGCTGTCTGTCTGGCATTGCCACAACGATGGCGAGTGCATCCAGTATTTCACGTGTCCCTCATCAAACCATGCCCGATGCTATTAGATTGCCTATACGGCCGGTTGCTGTTTCAGTGAAAGGTTCACATGAGTTCGAGGTACAGGAAATATTGGATATGAGACTTTGTTCCGGTCGACCATATTATCTGGTGGATTTGAAGGGGTATGGTCCTGAAGATAGATCCTGAGAACCTCTTTCCAATATCCATGCTCCTGCTTTGTTACGAAAATTTCACTTGAAAAGGGGAGTGGCTGCTCCTTTGGGGGGTGGCACTGTCATGCATGGTAGACATATTACCTCTGGACCTGGAACACCGTCTTCACGCAGAACGGGTCATGCTCATAGGACTGCTAAACCTTTCTATTCTAAATGGAGGTGGTTTGATATCTTGCCTGGAAAATGACGTTTGCATTATTCACGTTGTTGAATTGACGTGATTTAGGATAATCACTTGTATTACTGCATTACGTTCATAAGCAGCGTGGAGACGTCGATTGCTGCTTATGATTGAACCAACATGGCGTTTTGGTAGCTGAAACTTTGATCTGCACCCTCGCATCTCTTCAGTTATATCTTTGACTTTCTCCTGCGTGTTTCTTTCACACACAAACTCCTGGAGCTGCATTCAAGAAGTTACGGCAGCTTTTCCTGTTCGCGTGTATTTTACTACATGCTATCTTCGGCTGTCGTCCATTAGAAGACCAAAGGACAGCGTTTTCTTCACACGCGAGTTCTGGCAGTCCTGTCTGCGTGTATTTCAGTCACGTGTATAAAAACACGCGGGTGACTGATATCTTCGCGTGCTGCTTTCCTGGCTGGATATAAGTTTGGCGAGTGTAAAACCACACGCGGTTCCTGAATTCTTCAAGCGCGGCTGTCCTGGCTGTCGCGTGTAAAACTCCACGCTGTTTCCTGAACTCTTCAAGTGCGGCGGTTTCGGCTGCGTGTACTTTTGTCGCGTGTAAAACCCCATGTGGTTTTCTGAACTTATTAAGTGCGGCTGTCCTGGCTGCGTGGACTTTGTCACGTGTAAAAACACACACAGCTGTTTGAAATCACCACATGCTGCTTTCTTGGCTGCGTGTAAGTTTGTTGCGTGTAATTCTCACGCGGTTTCCTGAACTCTTCAAGTCCGGCTGTTCTGGCTGCGTGTACCTTGGTGCATGTAAAGACACACGCTGGTTCTTGAACTCTTTAAACGTGCAATTCCACACGCAAGTTGTGTTTCATTTTGGATTTATCCCTGGCACCTGTGATAAGATAACAGGTGGACTGCATTTCATTATTTTTGTTCTACATGGGAAAGGAAGTATTGCCAACAACTGTTTATTTGAAGGTGATTGTGCACAGTACTTTGGACGCTATCGGTGTGGTGCACCAAACCGGTATCTAGCATGAGCCTCGTGCCGTTCGGGATAAGTTTCCCTTACTAACCTTCCCTTCTTTTGTCGTTGTCTCAATTCCTGGATTTCTTCAGAAACTTGTTGGCAGAGCCTCCAGTTCTAAGTCTACAGGTTAGTGTTGAACTAGGTGCTATTGCTGTGCTATTAGTTGGGACATTTTCTCATTATACCTTATTGTATCCTAGGCTGACTTCCAATGATGTTCCCACGCCCTTTCCAGTGATCCCTCTATCTGCCTGTTTTATTAGTCAGAGAGTTGTATCATTTGGAAGGTCTATTTTTGACTAACCTACTATCAAGCCGTGTTATTCAAGGATCGGAAGAGCCCTACCAATTGTATCCTTTATCGTTACCTGTATCCTTTTTCATAAAATACTTGGGTGATTTATGACAGATTAAGCATATAGTAAACAAATGGAGGGGCACGCCAAATGGGAATAATGTGATAATCCTGGGTGACTTAATGATAAAAAAAAATAATTAAACACATAACAGAAAAAGAAAACTGAGAAAGAGCTCTTTATTCTGCCTGTAATTCTGATCAAACAATTTAAAGGAAACAACGAAGCAGGGGTAGGGTAAAAGAATGGCTGCAGTATTTAACAGAGGTGGATATGGGATACATAGAGATGACAATAACGAAAGGAGGGGATGAGCTCAATACATGGTCCAGCGGGAAGGCTAACTCCCATTTACACTACATATATTTGCCAACCCTTTATAAACATTGCCTCCATGATAGGGGTATCACATAATGGTCTGAGCAATCACGCTGTGCTTGCTTGGACCTTGGCCTATGATTCAATGATATGAATACGTAAGCAGGTTGGTAACATGGAGGTTAATGCAACAGGGAACCAATTGATTTGGAACACTATGAATATAAATAAATGTAACACTGAACTAATGAGAGACGCCATTTCCATTGAGAAACAAATGGAAAAATATGAGTGTAATGTTGGAAATTTGACAGAAGAGATTATCGCCTGAGCTCAAAAAAATAAAAGTAGGAGTAATCGGAAGGAAACTAGCCTTGATCTATATGACGTTCAAATCGCCAAAAGAAAAGGGGAATTTTGCAGGGAAGTTAAAATGACTCAAAAGAGTTTATCGCTAACCCTGAGTGAGAAAACCAGACATAATATCAGTCTAAGAACACATTATAAGGACTGGTTATATCATCACAAAAGCAGCCTGAAAAACTCTAATTGTTTAAACTGTTAAAAACTAATGATAGCCAGAAATGTTGGTATAAATACAGGATTTCCCTTTCTGGTGAAAGGCCTCTTGTGCTCAACTCGATCCCTGAGGAGGACTGGGTAAACTGTATTAAAAGCCAAGACCCAGTACAGGACAATGTAATAGGTCCTCATTATTGGAGAAGATTGAGCACAGAAGGTTTTGATGAAGGGGATATCATATCCGTGTGAGAATTACTAAACTGAACGGCTATAGGGCACCTGGCCCTGACAGATTGGCTAATGCTGTGATTGATTAAAAGCAATCCTGATAATTGGGCACAGGTTTTAGCAATTGTCTTTGCAAGGATTTTGGAGACAGGTTAAATACCCGAAAGTTGGAAAGAGTCAATCATGAGTCCAGTATTCAAGAAGGGCAACAGGAACGACCCAGTGACATATAGGCCATTGGCGATGACTGACTCTTGCTGTAAAGGTTTCGCAGGTCTTATCCTGAAAAAGTTAAACATTTGGGTTAAAATATTGAATTTACTTCACCAGACCAGCTTTAGACAAGCTTGCAATGCACCCTACCACATCTGGGCTCTAAATTACATCAAGACAGATACCGTGAGACCTCCTGGTAGGAGGCTCTATCTATGCTACATTGTCTATTCGTGTGCACGCAACAGAGTCCCTCAACCTATTCTTTGAGAAAAACTGACATCTTGGTGAATTGACCTTGATCTTCTCCATCTTATCAAGACACTATGCACAGAAAACTCCAGCCCTATCAAAGTGAACATGGGATTGAAGCAAGGCTGCACACCTTTGCCCTTGCTCTTCAATCTCTACACTGCAGATTGGGATGGGCTATAAGAGCAGCTAAAAATGTTCCTCTCCGTAGGGGCAATAATGCAAGTATTTTGGATGGCATATGCTGATGATACTATCCTGCTGGATTTAACACTGATAGGTTTACAACATTCTATCGTGGCACTTGCCACCTAGCCACCTATCCAGCTAGTAACAACATGAAAATCAACAGTTTAAAAAGAAAGGTCATGGTATTTAGTAAGCAAAATCAAAATACCAAATATGGATGGAGGCTCGAAACAGAGCCGTTGGAAGTGGTTAAAACCTATATCTACCTTGGAATACCGATTTCATCCTCCTTTAACTTTTATGGGATAGTAAATTATGTCTGCCAAAAGGTGAAGAAAAAATGGGCTGTGGTTAAAATGTCATCTTTAGAAAGGGGGGTCAGAATATAGATAATTTTATGGAATTATATAGGACTGGAATTGTTCCGAGTATACTATAGGGTTTGGAGACCCTCCAGGTTAATTGGCTAGATAAACTTGAGGGAAAACTGTTACAGACTATCCTTGGAGTCCCACAGGCCCTGCCGGTGAAGGCTCTCCGGTGTGAGTTGGGTACTGTTTCCCTCCAGGCCAGTTGGTTAATACGCAGAGTAGAATTTTATGTTAGACTACATAAAGCTGAAACACAGGGACCCTCTCTCTTGCAGGTTTTCACCAAAGACAATAACCAATATGCACAGAACTTAATGTTCCAGGATCTGGAAAAGAAATGTGATGAGCTTTTTAGAAAACATTAATATGACACTCGGAGCACTTACCCTATTTTGAGTAAAGAATTGAATAAGAATACCTTGACATGGGATAGCTCTCTGAACTTAAGTAAGCTATATAACAATCCCTCCTGATTAATTCTGATTAGCACAGAGGTATTGCAATAAAGTTCTGATACAGTATTAAGCAGCCAAAGTGCCATACCCCAGCTACTTAACTTCTGCCAAAGTAAAGAACGACCAATACAATCAAAGGCGCTAAAGTCGATGAACTCCATGAAAAGGGAGGTGTCACCAGCATTAGTTGTCTTGTGCATAAGGTAATGAACTGCCCATATATTATGTGTAGTCCCCATGTTCCGTCGAAAGCCAGTCTGAAATTTAGAGATTATATTTTGAGAGGAAACCCAGTCACAGATTTCTTTAAGCAAAAAGTTACAGGAACTCTTACTAGTAGCATCGGTCATAGCAAGAAGTCTGTAGTTGGACGGTATCTCTCTCGGGCCTTTCTTGTGAATGCAGATTAATATAGATTAGTTCCAATATCGAGGAATGATTCCATCATTAACATCTTTTTTAAATAACCTACTCAGAAATCTCTGCCCATAAGAGTGGATCACTCTTATATAAAATATTTGAAAGGCCGCCTGGCCCTGGTGCTCTGGAGGGTTTAAGCTTCATAATAACGGCATAAACATCCTCCTCAGTAATATAGCTGAAGACCCCCCTTATCACCTCACTCTTTGTCATGCGCTATCTGAAATGTTGTTGGCCTAGTATGGTAGTTAATGGATTGAATGTTCTTCTCCCTCTCCTCCCCCTTTCTCACCTTCCTTCTTGTCATGGACTTGCACTACTAGTAATGCCATCAGGCCTAGTTTGCAAGTAATTTTTTGTTAGATCATTCAGAAACTTCAAGGCGTAAGAATGACTCTGTATTCCCTTGATCCCTTCACACCTTGAAGCACTTCACTTCTGTATAAGCTCTCTAAAAAAACAATTACAATTAAGAGGAGGCTGTTCCTTCGGAGCAGCTATTTTGTTGCTAGTTTCTTCACCACTGCCATAAAAGGTCTTAATGTATTTAATCCATGTTTGCTCATTAATTGGATTGATTTAATTTTTATGAGGCATATGGCTGAACCTTCTGAAAAGTCCCCCCTGGGTCGTAAGGACATTATAAAGGAGTTGTAAATTTGCTGTTTTACTAGTGAGCCTGTACTTCGTAACCCAGTTCTTGTACTGTGATTCAATGGCTTTTATCCTCCTTGTTCTATCAAGAAGATCGTTGGACTCCATCTTGTATAACGCATTTGTCTATGAAGTTCTTTTTTCCAAGTAGTTATACAATCATCATAGATTCTCATAATATTAGAACAACAGCACAACTCCAAATTTGGCTGCATATTTGGTAAGTAAACTAATGGTATCTGCTGTATTTAAAACAATCTAAAACGGCAAAGGATGTAATATCCCGATGTAATTGGTAATTTCATCGGTGAGCATTTTTTGAAGTCCAGCAAATCCTATTGCCGGAAGCATTAACATGAAAAGAGCGATCCAGATAATTGCCATTATCTTTTTGGCCACCTTCAAACCCAAAAGAAAAATTCAATGTCAAGTGGTCGCTAAGCAGGGTAGGATTATAAACAAGAACACAATCCCTAAATTTGGAAAGTCAAGGAATAAAGGTATAATCAAGTCTACTGCGGGATGTACCATTAGACCACCTGTATTTGATTCCACTGTCTCATAGCAGCCATTCATATAAAAGAAACCATTGGAGTACATATAATTCCACCATTCCCTACCATATTTTATCTGCTGGGTATGTTTTGCCCCACTCTCAAGTAAAAGCTCTTGAGTTTTACTATAATGGTCCAAATGATGCCTGCGGGCTATGGCGCGATACAAATAAATAAATAAATAAATTAAGCCAAATAAGCAACAGTAAGAATTAAAGGCCCGGCATATAATGATCTCACCATCAGGATATTAGGTACCATTCAGTCAAAACCATAGTAATGTATGTCATGATTTCATTATTTTTGCTGCCACCTGGGTAATATTTATAAGCAATACAAATGGTATTTCATAATCAATCCCAAACTCCAGAACTGTGCACAAAACATGAGGCATATTAGAATCCTCCATAAACTAATTGACATTTATATATTTTATTTATGTATTTCTAACGCGCCGGAAGCCCGCAGGCATCAGGGCGCGACACAGACACAAAGGGACGAACAAGTAGAACGGGACGGATTCGAATTGATGTTAACCTTGGCCCGTATTACCAAGCCACTGCGATGTCTCCCAACATTCCCGCTAATAGCCGCACAAAATATAATGTTCTAACCATCAAGTGCTATTTTTCATGTTAGCCAAGTTTCTTAAAAGAGAAATATATAATTTGAACAGTAAATTGAATCTAGCGTTGAGGTTCTTAGGTACTGTTCATAATTTTTGTGGTTTCAATGCTGCAGGTAACCACGCCCAATCATCAATGTTCCCCCTATTTGGAGGTAAATGAACTAGACCCCCATTATCTAACATTCTCATCCAGCCTAGAGTGGATGTAACCCGGAAGTCTAGTAAGACGCTCTCCTCTATATGTGTATATTACCAGCTTCCATTAAATAGCCAATTTTAAGAAGTTGTGCAGCAAATGTCATAACAAAGTCCACAATAAAACATTCTGCAAATGTAATACAGTCCAATTTGTGTCTTTAGCATAGTCTGACATAGTTACTAATTCAACATCCTTCCAAGTGATTACTCGTAATTGAGGTATAGGGCCTCATTACACGGTACGGGGTAACCATGGCGCTATTAGCACCATGGTTGCCGCCAGTATTTTATCGTGTCCGCCTTGGTGGATGGCGGAATTACCGCCCTACTCCAAGGTGAGCGGGGGTGGTAATTCCCCATTCACCAAGGCCCTTCCCCATTCCCATTTTTGCCCCCATAGGGCATAATGGGAATGGGGAAGGCGCTAATTACGGTACTGCAAATTGCGGTACCGTAATTAGCACCAAGGTCCCTTTGCGGGTTCGTTTTTTAACGCCTGCTAAAAGCAGGCGTTAAAGTACCAACCCGCAAAGGGACCTCGTAATAAGGCGGTAAGGGTTAACCGTCACCGGTACCCTTACCGGTGACCGCTAACCCTTACCGCCTACCGTGTAATGAGGCCCATAGAGTGTAATAATTTCAGACACATTTGTCGATTTAAAAATGAGCTATCGTAAGTAGCAAATAGTTCAACTATGGACTTTCTATCAGTGGAGAGCTTCACGTCAAGCTAGATCTTCATCTTGGTACATGGCAAGGTCCCTTCATGTACATTTTCAGTGCTTGTGGTTGCACCAGTCCCGTTAACCATTTTGTTTGGGAGCCTATCCCCACCTACAGAAGCACATAGATCAGGACAAGTTGCAATACTTCCCACCTGAAATGAAGATATTACTGGTGAAGTAGGTAACTGCTCTTTGTTGGTGCTGGTAGACTGATCTGTCAAGTCTCTCTCAGTATTTTCTATGTTAAGTATTATCCATTTCTCCAAAGTACCTTTCATGCCCTTTTTCTTTTGCTTTCTTTGTTTTTTCCAATGTTTCCCTCTCCAAGTGGTCATGCGGTCCACGACCTCCTATATGCTTCCTGTCGAGATGCACAATATATTGCTTTCAGATAAGCTAGCGAGTGAGCATGCGCTCCTATGGGGAACAGAATAATCAAGTTGTTTCTTCTGGGATGTTGGGGATACGTTATGTTTCTGTTTATTTGCATGTTTCTTACGGTAGCGTTTCTTCAACAAGGGATAGTATTCCTCTGCCACTTTTGATTGATTGTTGTATATGTTGATTAACTTCAATTTATAAATGCACTTGTTCATTGGCACCCTACTTTGGAGGGGATACACACTACCGAGCCAGCGGGACCTGCAATTCATCTCCAACCCTTTCATTGCTTGCCTCTAGGTCCTCTTCCTCGTTAAATGAACCCATAAATGTTAAGGAATGGACCTTTGCTTCACTAAGTGCAAAGTCAATTGCTTTCAGCAGAGACTGGTTGTTTTTTATTTCCTTAAACACTTGAGTGCAAAGTGCCAAAACAGCCTTAATTAACAAGTAGCACAATTTCCAACATCTTCTTCATCATTGGTATCGCAATCATGGTCAAGTGAACTGTCCACAAGTATTCGCAGATCACGTGTGGCTGACAGATTGCTTCCGATGATATTTGAAACCAGAGCACTTTCTGTTATTTGCATACATTCAGGACCATTGCCATGCACCTCCCTTTGAAGATAATAACAACGATTGAGAAGGGAGTTATTGTCATTTGGGTGAAGTATCTTCCCAATACGTTTATGAAGCAAATCGTCTTCCTTGGCGACTTCACCCGCTTCACAAGCAACTTCCAGATGGTTGCTAATGTTATTAGCAATCGAGAAGTAAGCCGTGATCTTACTACCGGCCTCAGGCGTTTTACTTTCAATAGGACGCATGTTATTACCTCCTCCGGCCCCTACCCTTCTGTTATTGCCACCAGATGTAAGATATTTGCCCGCCTCCATAATTTTAGCAGTACTGGGGGGCGGCTCTTTACTGCAGAGATTGTAAGCGTGAACACGTTTAGGCATAGTCACTCCCCCAAATGAGTTGTGTATGTCAGTAATCCAAAAGGCAAAGTGAAGCTCAATACAAGCACAGTCTTACCATGTAGTAATTGTAGCTTGCTGGTTACTCCCACTCACTCCTCACACCAACTCCGACTGCCGACTGCACTTTATGTGCACTTGCTTGTGTGCTTCACGCGCAGAGTGGTTTTTAAAAGGGAATATGGTGGGTTTTTCAAAAATCACTCAATCCAGACGAAAAATAAAGAGACACCATCCAATGCGACCATGCTCCTTGGCTTCCACTGCTGACTGCACTCTCGGTGCACTCCCGACAGAGGAGGAAATCGGCCACACATCAAAATTCGAAGCTAAACCGACACAGGAATCCTACATCTCTGTGGCTGACTGTGGACTGCTGTAGACTGCTCACTCTGTTTACTCGCTCCATTAGAGAAAGATTGAATTACTCACAAATGTGAACAGAAACTCTCATTGACCTCAGACAGCTGGACTGCAGTCCAAGCACCACCACACACTTCATAGCGGGGCTAAACCCTACTATGGCCATCTACCCAGTAATACATCATATCCCATATACTTTGTCCACACAATGGGCCTCATTACACGGAAGGTGGTAAGGGTTAACGGTCACCGGTAATGGTACCGGTGACTGTTAACCCTTACCGCCTTACTACGAGGTCCCTTTGCGGGTAGGTACTTTAACGCCTGCTGAAAAGGGAGGATCAGACCCAGCTCCAACTCCGGAGCATATTGTGGATGTCTGAAAGATCACCAAATGGGGCAGGAACGTAATGTAACATAACATATCAAAATATAACATAGCATGAGTGAGTGAGGCGGCAGGGAGGACTGGTCTGAAAGAGGCAGATTTAAAACCAGAAAGTTGGAATGCAACCAGAAGATTGAAAACTGGGGAAGTAGGGGCCAAGAGACCAGATTAATGCCGAGTTGGCCCACAAGACAAAGTTGGGATATAGTTTCAGAGAAACAACAGGTTGGAGGAAGGGCCAAACATGGCACTGGGAGTGTGTTGTTAATATCCTTCATGGTTACAGGTTCAACCACAGCACAGGCAGCTTGGTCCAAAGATTTCTGTCCTGAATCTCCTTGACCATGCCCCAATCCTAGTAAATCGGTTAAAAGTTGTTTCAGCGGTATGTAATTCAGGGTGTCTGAAGATAAAAATCTTGAAAAAAACATTACCTTTTCTCCCAATAGAATCTCTGGGTAAAGTTGTGGCAGCTTCCATATTAGGGTCAATAGATTACTGTAATGGATTCTCTTTAGGCCAACCAGCCTTTTTACAGAGATTGCAGCTGCTACAAAATGCTGCAGCTAGCTTTGCCCAGGGAGCTAACCGCTTTGTTGATACTCAAGACCTTCTTCGACAGCCTCACTGGCTTCCAGTGAACAGTTGTACTAAGTTTAAGATTTTGTGCACTGTGCATCGTGCACTTCACCAGACCGGTGCAGAGTATCTTCAAGCTAAACTGACCCCCTACATGCCATCTAAGGCTTTGAGGTCATCCTCGCAGAGACATTTGACAGTCCCTAGATTTCACAGAGAACGAACAGGGGGCCGAGCGTTCTCAACCCTTGCACATGCTATGTGGAAATCTCTTCCGGATCAGCTACGAGAGATGAGGAAGCATTTGAGTTATTGGAAAGCTTTAAAAAACCTATCTTTTTAACACTGTATTCTTTACTGTTGACCATGTTCCTTTTTATCTGTTACTTTCTTAGTGCTTAGATGCTTCCGGTCCATAGCTTGCGCTCTATGCATACATTAATTTACGCCTACTCCTAATGTTCCTCGCTGCAGTACTTACTCTATGAAGGCCACCTGCCTTTCTGAAAAATAACCCTTTCCCTAAAATACTTACTTATTTTTCTTTGGCTCTTCCCCCACATAGCCTTGTATGTAAAACACCTGATCTGTCCCATAATCCTCCCGACTAAACAAAATAAACTAGGATATTCTTGTCCACTGGGGAGAAAAAGGCAGGTGTCAGTACTGTGATGAGGAAGAGTAGGACTAGACGTAATGAACATTAAAGCTAAATAAATCGGTATTACCTCTATGTTGTGGGATGTATTGACCCACTTTTGCTCTGCTATGCTGCATCACTCTGTTATGGTGGGGCCAGAAACAGCAAAATGGCTGTAAAACCCTGGTGCGCGCCAAAACCCCTGAAAATCACGCTTTTCAATGCACACAAAGATGGGTGCCCAATCTGCCACGCCTGTTGTCAGTGGAAGAACAGAGCTCACACTACTGCAATGTGTCACTGGACTCCACAACAATTGAAAGTGGAGTGCAGAAGGAAAAAGCAGTGCTTTGCTAAATGAAACTCCAAATATTGCTTTAAATCACCTTTTCTTTGCTGATGAACTTCAGAATGCCGTTACTGAACACCTTCAAATATTCAAAATTCTCTCTGGGTGCTACAATTCACTTAGTTTAAAGAATCACTGTGAACTTACAAGTCACTGAAAGGCTAAGAGCATCAAGAGATTTCCACAGCAAAAGTGGCCTGTCAGTGGATCTGTAAAAATAATCTCTGTGCAGGGGAGGGCTATCTGTGATGACAGCTGTCAGAGGCCTTCCTGATTAAACTTAAACATGTTATAAACTGTTTGCAATATATGAGGCCTGTTACTGATAGTAAACCATATTGTAGTTGTTTTTGATCCCACAGGTTTAAAATCTTGAATGAGAATTCTATTTGATTTTTGATACAACATGTTTGTTTTGTGCTAAGGAAAAGACAAAGGAATTTAACAATTAAATTAAACCTGGCTGAAGCTGCAAAACTGAAATAGCAGGTTTTTCTCACAGAAGGAAGGCCTTCCCTCAGGAGGAAATCCTGGGGAGGCGTTAATTGCAGGGTAGGAAATAATCTGGTCTGCAGAGGGAAAAGGAACAATGGAAAGCTGCAGCTCAGGAAACTCAAGGTGTGAAGAGGGTCGTAAATGGCCTCTGCAAGGGACAAACAAGGCGAAGCTTGCTCCTGGACTGCCGGGAGAAAAAAAGAGGCGGACCCAAGCAACCATCTGTGGCTGAACATTAACAAAGAACACTTTTTAAAAGACTTATAACTTGCTAGTCAAAATTGTGAAAAAATATAAAAATGACAGAGTTGTTCATTTAATTTCTGGCTGCACGTTTTAAGAGGTGGCAAAATGTGTGACATGTTCTGGAAAGGAATGGCAAGAAATGTGATTTTAAGCAAAATGCATGACTGTTAGAATTGTGAAAATGTACACGCATGTCCCCATGTTAAACACGCATATTTGTGGAAACTTGCATAAAAATTGAAAAGTGTGTTCACAGTGAAAAGGGCAAAATTCTGTGGAAAGCGGAGACACGATCCCACAGCTACGGTGTTTTGAGGAATAGCTGCTATGTAAAATAGGGCATCTTTGTGTGTAATTTGTATAAAAGTGACTAACGCAGAAATGTGTGTTTAAGGTAAAATCCAATTTTGAGTCCAGTGGCTAAAGGGAGGACTCTGAGGATTGTAAAACAAATCATAAAACCTGACATCACCCAGCCTTGAGCCAATCCCTCAAATTGCAAGGCGGAGATGAGTTATTGACCCTATCCCAGCACAAAGGGGCAAGCTTAGATGAGCCGGCCCACAGACCCCCTTTATGATGTAATTTCATAGCATAAATAGAGCCAGCTCACCAGAGATAGAGAGTCGCATATCCACTCACTCTTCTGATGCTGGCAGAACACCCTGCTGCTGAAATCTACATCTTCCTTGCTCCAGACTCCAGAAACTTGGCAAAGCAAAGGCCAATTGCATAGCTGAACCATTCTCAGCTAGGCCTCAAGTTCTAGAACAGAACCTCAAAAGCCTAGGGGAAGTATGATAATTCAGCCGGGCTGTGCTGTTAGTGCTTGCCTGCGAAATTGAAAGATCCTTTTAATCAAGAAGGGCAGATCCTGTCCAGTCCTGTGCCGTGCTGTGAGCAGAGCACCTTGCTGACCCTGCCCAGTCCTGTGCCGTGCTGTGACCAGAGCACCTTGCTGACCCTGCCCAGTCTGATGTGCCCAGCTGTCAGTCCCTGGTAGGTCCAGAATCCTGACGGTCCAGAATCCTGACGGTCCCATTTAAAAATATATCCAGTGAGTATAAATAGGAAGAACTGTGTCATGTAGCGTATGTACTTTGCATAGTCTTGTCCCTAGCTCATACCCATCCTCTCTTTCATTTAGTACCAGTATTGTTAGAACTATCTTTGCACTGACTCTTCTCTCACATGTGTTCCTAAACTCTAACTTCCTATTGATTGATTAAGAAAGTAAGTCCCAAACCAACCAGAAAGCAGAGTATCACACCTGAACTGTTATGATCAGCCATAAATGACCTTCCTGTGTGGCATTCTACTTTTTGGTAGTCTTTAATATAGTGTAAGCAAACCCATTTGTCAACCTCCAAATCAACCCTTCTTTCTTTCCCCACTTTCCTGAGCCCAGACAGCCCAATCCGGGAGAGGGGAGGCCAAGGGTGGAGGGGTACCCAAACTATCCTAACCAGGGGTATTATGCGAGAAGGGATAGTTACCCTTCCTGTGATCAAACAAGGGTAGATAAGAGGATCCCGTACCAGCCAGAACGGGAGTCCCAACTGGAGTGCCAGGTCCAGAACATGGCACAGGATCTGGGTCACGTGTTGATGGTGCAGCAAAACCCTCCAATGAGCATGGTGACTCAGAACCCCTCAAATCAAGGGTCTGGTGCTCCAGAACAATGACGGGGGAAGAACCCCGATAACCCACCGGTTCCCAGAGAGGAGGCACAGGGGAAAGGAGGGTGTAAAGCCTTAGAGGAAGCTTCCCTCCCCACTTGTGGAAAGCCCCTGAAAACCCAGGAACCAGAACCAGAATCTCCTGCCCCCGATAAACTGCAACCTAAGGAACAGAGGGTGAGTAGGAGAAATAAAGAGCATAAACAGGCCCATTTTGTGGAGGAGGTGCAACTCTTCCAATTTGAAGGAGAGGGATCCTCAGAGGATTCTGGAAAAAGGATCTTCTCCTTCAGGGATGGGGGAACTCCTCCCAAAGAGAAATGGGTCCCAAGAGATCCTGATCAAGACTGGGTAGATGTGGGGACCAAGTTAGAACCGCCCATTATTAAACCCCAGAAGGACCAGCAAGAAAATCCCCTTGGTCAAATCAATTCTGGTGACTACCTCCAAAAAGGGGGGCCAGCCCAGACACAGAACCAGAGGAGCCCAAAACTTCCCCCATATCCAGTTGCCACCTTTTTCTTACAGGTTTCCAAGATCCCAAACAAAATTCTGCCCAAATCACCCATCTGTCAGAACCCAAAGCAAAGAAATTAACTCACCAAATGGCCAAAAATGTACATTATCTTTGCCCCATTGAGGAAAAGGAGGGAAGATTTTATGCCCCGGTCCAAATACAGGGGCAATGTACAATTTTGGCACTGGTGGACACTGGATCACAAGCCACCCTTCTGTTAAAAAGGGCCTTTGATCAGCTGAATTCAGGAAGGGGAGAGAAATACCAAATCCCTCTTACCCCTTTTCCTGGACAACTTCAGAACTTCGACAGGAAGGAAATTCCTGTCGAGGGGACTGCGGATTTGGACATTAAAATTGGGGTGGCACAAGGTGAAGCACCCGGTCATAGTTGTGACTCCAGAGGGCACACCATGTTTACTAGGGAATGACATCATGCGTAGATTGTCTCTCCTCATAGATTGTGTAAACAAGGTCCTCTGGACCCAGACTAACCGACCAATAAAATTCAAACATTGTGTCAAACATGTTAGTTTAAATTGCACATGCCACATGGTTGAACAAAAACCTGACCAAATTGAATTCCCCTTCCAGAATAACCAAATCCCAGACGTGACAGTAATTGCAGTAGGACAACACACTGGTGATGGGGAGTCCTCTCTATTTCTGAAAATCAACCTTCCTTCCAGTCTAAGGTGGCATTCCACACTGGAAGGAAACTCTCTGAAATTCTATACAAATTCACAATCAGAAAATCCTAATCCTATAGTCCAAAATGATGAGAAATCAGCTCAAAGCTTGGCTGATATTCAGAAAATTGGAGAGCAGTTGTTCCTCCTTACTCAGTTAAATGAAGGGAAGGACTCTGTTCTCGCCCGAGTGTGCGTGAACAAGTATATGAGCTTCATCAGCAAGGCCATGTTCCCCAAACTCCCAAAAGATCCAGCCATTCCCACATTTAAATTGGTAGACAAATTGGAAATGGACCTGGAAACACCCAATTCCAAACATCTCCTGCCGAGCAGGTGTATGCTCAAAATGTCCATCGGTAACAAGAGCATCGTCCATAATTGTTGGGTTGTGCGAGATGTCCCTGCTGCATTTTACTTAGACAGTGACATTCTCAATCGCTTTGCAATTAGTTTGGACCTAATAAACTTCAAATTCAAAACCTGGTCCCGATTAGCGGGTCATCCCATGGACTTTGATGACCCAGAGAAAGCATTTCGGTCAGCTCAACTGCTGCCTTATACAGTTGAAATTCAGATTGGAGAGGAAGTCACCATCCCAGAACGGACCTGGCAATTCTCCCTGGAAGTAAACATTAAAAGAGGACAGAAACTGAAAAATCCTGACTCCTATGTTCATCTTAATGCTCATTTCCAACAGCAAGGGTTGGGGTAAACCCAACACCACTAGTCAACATAGAACATGACACCATTCCAATAGAGGTGGATAACAGCGACCTAAAGAGTATCACTCTGGGCGCAGGCACCATTATTGGAATGGCAGTTGATGACCGACATTTTTCATAGATTTAGGGAACAAACTAGGACCAATCCCCAAGGACTGTTTTGACAGTGACAGCAACGATGACACAACACCAGACAGGATCTTCACCTGCCATGGGGGGAGTTTCCTGCTGTACTCTTCCTGCCCTTATGGTAAGGATGATGTGACCTGTGACTTCAGGAGGGATGAGGTGATCTTTCAAGTCCACAAGGACTGCCTTCCCCACCTGAAGCCATCAGTCCAAGTCAGAACTTTGACCAGGGACTTCTCCACCCAGCTGGAGGAGGCTTCTGAGATAGCCAAACCAGAAGTCTTTCCAGGCTTCAGGAAGATGATTGAAGAGAGAGCCTGTGAGACTCTGGAGCAAAAGCAAAAATTGAAACAAGTTTTCTTAGATTTTCAAGATCTCTTTTTGATGGACTCATATGACTGTGGTCGCACCGACATCCACACAACAAATATTCCCACGGACCCTGGCATGGCTCCAGTGTTTGTGAAGCAATATCGCTTGCCTCGCGCATCAATGGAGCCCCTTACTGAAATAATTAAGAACCTTGAGTCCCATGGGATAATTCGTCCAGTCCACAGCACCTTCAATAATCCGGTGCTGGGGATTCTGAAACCAAACAGCCAGTGGAGATTCTGTGCTGACCTAGGGGAGCTCAGCAAACAGGTCCATACTTCCCGATGGCCTCTTCCCTACATTGACCAAGGGCTGGCCCAGATCCAAGGGTCACAGGTATTCACTGCCATTGATCTGACCAATGGGTACTGGGCTGTACCTGTCAGTAGGGAGGACCAATAGAAGCTGGCCTTTACCTTCTGGCAGCAGCAGTACACTTGGACCCGGACTCCCTTCGGATACATCAACTCCAGCAATTAATTTAGCATCTTTCTGCATGAGGCCATGCCCGACTTGGGCGAGAGGGGTAATCTGGCCTATGTAGATGATGTTCTGGTCAAAAGCTCAACTGTGGAGGAACACATAGCGGAGATTGGTTATGTTCTGACACAGTTGAGGGCTGCCGGAGCAAAGCTCTCTTTCCAAAAGGCACAGTGGTGTAGGACCCATATCAATTTTTTGGGGCATGAGATAACTCCTGAAGGTCTCTGTCCCCAGGAAAAGAAAGTAGAAGCACTCCAGAAAATAAAAGACCCCACAACTCTGCGGGAACTAAGGAGCCTCCTTGGACTAACTAATTACAGCAGAAAGTTCATTGAGGACTACGCAGAGATCACGAGACCCCTGATCCATCTGTTGAAGGGGGGGTCAGTTGGGAGTGGGGTCCAGAACAAGCTGAGGCAGTAATACAACTCAAAAGAAGCCTCTCACAAGTGCCTTGCGTAGCTTACCCTGTCAAAAACAAGGAGTTCTTCTTGGAGACAGGGTTCTCAAATACATGCTTGCTGCAGTATTATATCAGAAGCATGACAAGGTCAATAAAGTAATCTCCTATGCGAGTAAGACTTTATCCTCTGTAGAGGAAAAATTCAACGATTGTGAGAAGGCACTCCTGGCAACGGTGTGGGCATTGAAGAATTACCGCCGTTTATCCAGGGGGAACACATCATAGTGGAGACTCCACACCAACCTTTGCAATATCTTCAAAGTGACAGAATCCGGGCCGGAAATTTAATTGCCAAATTACTTCCTGGATTCTGTCAATGCAAGGCTTTCCTGTGGAGGTCAGATATGGCCAAAACAAGAGGAGTCCCTTCTCGCAAGGTCTGGCTGACTTGCATGATTGTGCCAGAGAAAACTGTCTTGAGGACAAAAGTCTTAAAATCAAGGACAACATGGAGGCATACCTTAATTCCCCACACAAAGTCTATGAAGAAGAAAATGTGAGGGAATGCCCACTG
The DNA here is from genome assembly GCF_040938575.1 of Ambystoma mexicanum. Classification (NCBI taxonomy): domain Eukaryota; kingdom Metazoa; phylum Chordata; class Amphibia; order Caudata; family Ambystomatidae; genus Ambystoma; species Ambystoma mexicanum. Next base: position 867,064,690 of record NC_090928.1, read on the forward strand.
TCTATGTGGATGGGTGCTCCTACCATGTTGATAACAACAGGGAAAAGGACTTGTGGCCGGTGTGGGGAATGCATGGGTGAATGATGCCCCAGAACCCTCACTGGGTACAAAATCGGTCCCCGAAGTAGTGAAGTGGCAGAGTTGATGGCTGTGCATCAAGCCATCCTCACTGCTGTCCAACACCAACTCCACAAACTGTTCATAATAACTGATTCAGATTATGTACGGAACGGGTTCGTGGAGCACCTGGTTAACTGGAAAACCAGAGGCATGCTATGTGCTAATAATAAACCTTTAAAATATGCAAAATTAATAAAAATATTGATGATCTGGTCACCTCGAATGGGATGACCATCTACTGGAAAAAGATCAAGGGTCATTCTAAAGTAGAGGATCCAGACAAAACTGGAAATTACCTAGCTGATCAGATGGCCAAAACCGGAGCCATCCAAGGGGATCTACTTGAGATTGAGTCCCTGTTGGGAGTAATCCAGGTCACTGCTATCACTAGGTCCCAGACAAATGCTCACAATGAACTCTCAATTGCACAATGGAGTAAGGAGACCCCAGATGTTGATTTGATTACGGCTCAAAAAGGGGATCCAATAATTGGTAAGTTTTATCAACACATTGAGGTCCCTGAGAACTTTCCCCTGACAGATACCGATTACATTCGGAAAGAGGACCTCAGAGTGTTGATGAAATGTCCAAAAATTTTCAGAATCCAAGATGGTTTGTTGGTGAGGAAATCCATATATGGCCAAGACCAGTGGGTGGTCCCTACCTCATTCCGAAGCCTGATGCTAAGTCACGCCCATGATGTGCCCACAGCCGGTCATCGGGGGTTTCATACGACATTAGAAATCTGGCGAGAGGTTGCATACTGGCCAAACAAGGGGCAGGAACTCAACCAATACTTGAAGGGGTGTCTTGTGTGTGCACAATTTCAGCCAACATCACTCACACACCGTGCTCCCCTCCAAAAGAGGGGGATGACACTGCCTTGGTCAGATTTGTAAGTCAACTTTATCGGGCCCGTGATTTGCTCCTCTAGGGGGAACAAGTACATGTTGACCGTAACATGCTTGTTCACTAAATGAGTGGAATGTCTCCCAGCCCCGAATTGCAAGGCAGAAACAGCAGCTGCCCTGATGATCAATCACATATTCTTATACTCCACAGCAGTTGCTGTTCTGAACAGTCTGCCTAGATGCAGGTAAGCATTAGCAGCACTTTATTATTCCCACCCCGGGATTACACATGGATTACAGATCTAACCCGTTAGTCGGGTTAACCATTTGTTTTATCCTTGCCGGGATCCACACGTACATACGGACAGATCGTGAGTTCTCTTACTTACTTGCTTAACATTCGAATGTGTATATAATCGGATCGGCGTATCTACAGCCGCCAGATTCGCCTGCCTGAGCATCCTTTCACTCAGCGCACGGAGCGTTATAACCCGTGCTTCAACAATAAAAAGTTCTTCTTAAGGACACAAATACAAGGTAATCCATATACCGTCTGCTAGAAGTTATTAAGCAAGTTGATTGCCTTATTGTATATATAAGGTTCTTAAGGTACGCTTTTGTTATCCTTTTGTACCTGCAGTCCGGTTTACGTAGATCAAATTATTCATTGGAAGCACCGCTGCCTCACGTATGCCTGTATTGGAGATTGTCCATCTCTAACTTCTCCCGTTACTAGGGATCTATCCTCGACCTTCATTTACTTTTCAGGTAATTTCTTTGGACATGCTCTAGTTGCCTGTCTACTACTCTTTAGTCTTTTACTACTTTTACACCATTTTTGTCTTTATGTTTCCTGTTGTTACAGTAATCTATTGCTCTCCAAGTTGAAGTATTTTACCCGGGGAAGCGCATTATATTCCTGAAATCGCTATCTCCATTATTTTGCACTTTGAATTTCAGAAGACACTGTTTCTATTGGTAAACAGAACCTGTTTATTCTTATCCATTACTTTCCCTACTGTGAGCTATACGGGTCTTTAGAACTAACACTAATACCTTAATCTTCTCCAGTCACGGGGTGGCCATGTCATTTGACTGTCAAATCGCGGTGTAGAATGAATCTCCTTTGTAGATATAAATAATGTAATGGTACAAAATTCAACTGGAACCACTTTATCATGAATAATGATTGAATATATCCACTCGGTATAGGGCACACTAAATGGATGTTCTTTTCTCTTTCTCTTTATACTATGTGACACACTAAAAAATGACACAGATTGTTTAATTGATCAGACTGAAATATACAGCTCATGTACTACATCATATGTTAAGATATCTTTTACAATTATATACATGCTCTTAGCCTTCCTTTCTTTTTGCTTTAGGAATTCGATTTTGGCCTTTTGAAGAAGAGGAAAATATCCTCGAAACGCATCACCACTTGAATTGGATTCTACCACCTTTTCAAATTTACTGTGACCTGTTGATGCAAATTTTGTTTTTCTCTCTACTTGATATTGTTTTCTTGTGTTTTTGTGAATGAACATTGACTATATATTTTATAAATCCTCATTCTGTTGGACAGAATTGAATTGTCTGGTTTACATTATTTTCTGATATCAATATCTAAATTGAGTAGTGGACTTAGTCCATATATTTGAAAGTGTGCAGGGTACGGGAGGGTTCCTAGACTGAATCCTCTGCCCTTTTGTTTTCCCAGCCCCAAATTGCAAGGCAGAAACAGCAGCTGCTCTGATGATCAATCACATATTCTCGTGTTTTGAACTACCCCAAATGACTGAGTCAGACCGAGGTTGTCTCTTCACTAGCGAATTGATGACAAAGATATGGGAGATACTTGGGGTCAAAAGGAAACTACACATTGCCTACCGGAAGTCCTCTAGTGGTGGAGTTGAGAGATACAACAAAACTATTGTGACCATATTAAAAATGTTTGTGGCAGATTCTGCACCAAGTTGGGACATTCGATTACCCCTTGTCCTGATGGCCATCAGATCTACCCCTTCTTCTGCATCAAAAATGTCTCCATTTGAGCTTATGATTGGACGAAGGATGGTGTTACCCCACCATCTGCTCTACAGAACCCAAGAGCAGACCTTGATAAATGCCTCCACAACTCAAGAGTATGTTGAGAATCTGAAAAAAACACCTTCAATATGCTTTTGCCTATGCTCAGTGGAATCTAGAGAGTTCTGCAGACAGTATGAAGACCCACTATTATCTGGAGACAACTAAAAAGGAATAACAAGTAGGAGAGCGGGTCTACTTCTACAATTTCCAAAGGAACCAAGCCAAACAGCGCAAATTCCTCCCAACTTGGCGGGGTCCTTTTGAAATTGTGGACAGAATCTCGCCAGTCGACTACAGAATCCGCATACCCATGGGCAGTTTGGCAGAAGGGGAAGACAAGTGGATCCACATAAACCAGCTGAAGAGTTGCCATCCCAGGCATACGTTGCGGCAAATAGAAGAGCCAACCGGAAACCCAGAGGGGGAAAATCTAGAAATCTAGAAGAATCCACCTGTTAAAACCATTAGTAAATATAGGCAGGGAATATTGTAAATTCTATTCAATGCATGCATCTGCCCCACTACACCCTCGGGGAGTAGTAGTGGGGATATTTCCATAACCATACTATGGTCTGTTTTCTAGCATTGGAACTAAGAACTATCTAATCGCCAAGGAGGACCACTTGGGGACCAGGAGGAAAGACCCAAGGAGCCAGAGTGCCGCTCCAGACTCCCAACCAGAACCAGCAATACTCCTGACCAGAACCGGCGAGGAGAGCGGGTCGCCTCCAGGACTGACGGGAGAAGCAGCTGACTTTCTCCACACGGACAAAAAAAAAAGAACATTCCAATCTCCTGACTTCCCCTTGACAGGCGGTCAAACTCAAGTTGGGATGGAGGGCTCTGTGGGATGTATTAACCGACATTTGCTCTGCTATGCTGCATCACTGCCGAAACCCTTGAAAATTGCGCTTTTCCACGCACAAAAAGATGTCTGCCCAATCTACCACGCTTGTTGTCAGTGGTGTAACAGAGCTCTCACTACTGAAATGTGTCAATGGACTCCACAACAATTGAAAGTGGAGTGCAGAAGGAAAAACCAGTGCTTTGCTAAATGAAACTCCAAATATTGCTTTAAATCACCTTTATTTTGCTGCTGAAACTTCAGAATGCCGGTACAGAACACCTTAAAATATTCAAAATTCTCGCTGGGTGCTACAATTCACTCAGTTTAAAGAATCACTGTGAACTTAAAGGTCCTGAAAGGCTAAGAGCATCAAGAGATTTGCACAGCAAAAGTGGCCGGTCAGTGGATATGTAAAAAAAATCTCTGTGCAGCAGAATGCTATCTGTGATGACAGCTGTCAGGGTTCCTGATTAAACTTAAACATGTTATAAACTGAAAGTCAAATGTTTGCAATATATGAGGCCTGTAACTGATAGTAAACCATATTATAGTTGTTTTCGATCCCACAGGTTTAAAATCTTGAATGAGAATTCTATTTGTTATTTGATACAACAAGTTTGTTTTGTGCTAAGGAAAAGCCAAAAGAATTTAACAATTAAATTAAACCTGGCTGAAACTGCAAAACTGGAATAGGAGGATTTCTCACAGAAGGAAGGCCTTCCCTCAGCAGGAACTCATGGGGAGGCGTTGATTGCAGGGTAGGAAAGAATCTGGTCTACAAAGGGAAAAGGAACAATTGCAAGCTACAGCTCAGGAAACTCAAGGTGTGAAGAGGGTCGTAAATGGCCTTTGCAAGGAACAAACAAGGAGGAGCCTGCTCCTGGACTGCAGGGAGACAAAAAGAGGCGGACCCAAGCAACCATCTGTGGCTGAACATTAACAAAGAACACTTTTTAAAAGACGTATAACTTGCTAGTCATAATGGTGAAAAATATAAAAATGACAGAGTTCTTCATTTAATTTCTGGTTGCATGTTTTAAGAGGCGGCAAAACCGTGTGACATGTTCTGGAAAGGAATGGCAAGAAATTTGATTTTACGCAAAATTGCATGACTGTTAGAATTGTGAAATTTTACACGCATGTCTTCATGTTAAACATGCATATTTGTGGAAACTTGCATAAAAATTGAAAAGTGTGTTCACAGTGAAAAGGGCAAAATTCTGTGGAAAGCGGAGACAAGATCCCACAGCTACGGGGTTTTGAGGAATAGCTGCTATGTAAAATAGGGCATCTTTGTGTGTAATTTGTATAAAAGTGACTAATGTAGAAATGTGTGTTTAAGGTAAAATCCGATTTTGAGACCAGTGGCTAAAGGGCAGGTCTCTAAGGATTGTAAAACAATTCATAAAACCTGACATCACCCAGCCTTGAGCCAATCCCTCAAATTGCAAGGCGGAGATGAAGTATTGACCCTATCCCAGCACAAAGGGGCAAACTTAGATAAGCCGGCCCACACACACCCTTTATGATGTCATTTCATAGCATAAATAGAGACATCTCACCAGAGATAGAGAGACACAGATCCACTCACTCTCCTGATGCTGGCGGAGCGCCTTGCCGCTGAAATCTACATCTTCCTTGCTCCAGACTCCAGAAACTTGGCAAAGCAAAGGCCAACTGCATAGCTGAACCATTCTCAGCTAAGCCTCAAATTCTAGAACAGAAACCCAAAAGCCTAAGGGAAGCATCATAATACAGCTGGGCTGTGCTGTTACTGCTTGCCTGCGGAATTGAAAGATCCTCAGAACCAAGAAGGGCAGATTCCCTCCAGTCCGGTGCCATGCTGTGACCAGAGTGCCTTACTGACCCTGTCCAGTCCTGTGCCGTGCTGTGACCAGAGCGCCTTGCTGACCCTGCCCAGTCCGATGTGCCCAGCTGTCAGTCCCTGGTAGGTCCAGAATCCTGACAATCCAGAAACCTGACGGTCCCATTTAAAAACGTATCCAGTGAGTATAAATAGGAAGAACTGTGTCATATAGCGTATGTACTTTGCATAGTCTTGTCCCTAGCTTACACCCATCCTCTCTTTCATTTAGAACCAGTATTGTTAGAACTATCTTTGCACGGACTCTTCTCTCACATGTGTTCCTAAACTCTAACTTCCTATTGATTGATTAAGAAAATAATTCCCAAACCAACGGAAAGCAGAATATCACACCTGAACTGTTATGATCAGCCGTAAATGACCTTCCTGTGTGGCATTCTGCTTTTTGGTAGTCTTTAATATAGTGTAAGCAAACCCATTTGTCATTTTTAAAAGTGCATTTCTGTTTTCAATTCTCGCGCCTATTTACAAAAAGGACCTTCACTAAAACCTCTGTAACTTCCTCAAATTCCAACTCCTACTTGTAGCTAACATCTGTACCTATCCATAGAACCCAAAACTGCCTTTCAAAACAGTGCGGTTCTCCCGTTATCGTGAATATCACACACAGAAATGTTTGTCGCGAATTTTCATTTTGAGAAATATTTACACGTGTAAAATAGCTCTAAACTGCTTCGAACTTGGATTTTAAGTTTTCAAATGTTATCTTTGCATTAAATCATTGCTTGTGTTTGTGTGCAACTATTCAAAGAGGCTCCCATAGGAATTTACAACAATTTAGGCATTTTTCCACACATTTAGAGTTCTTGCTCAGCCACTTTAAAAGTCATGCTGACAGTTGAAAAGCCCAATTCGTTTTTCTCTTTCTGTGTAAAGGTGGAAGTGAGACACTGTTTGACCTGTACATTCCTGAATACCTGCTCTCTCCTCCTATCTCTTTTGATTGCCTATTGGGGGATTGAGAGGTGTTGCAGGGGGAACTGCTGACCAAAGCGCTATCTGATCTGAACCAACACAAAAGTATTACTTTCTGTGCTGCATTTGTTTTGCTTATTACCTATTCCGAGTGTACTAAACATATTATTCAGTGTTATGTCACCCCATTGGTTATTGATGTTTACCTATTAAAATATATATTGTGATTTTGATCTTAACTAAGTAAATAAATAATCCCTTTTACAAACCAGCCTGCTTTCTGGTCCAGCGTGACCTGGGGTGTTCTTAAATAAGGGGTGTGATATGAGTGGTACATCTTTCAAATAATTGAATCTATATCTTAAATACGTGTTTCCATTGTGCTGTACACTAGGCCGGGAGCAGAGTGTATCGCCTGATTGAAATCCTTAACAATGTCCGCTCTCCCTCATCACAGTACTTACTCTATGAAGTACCAAAGATCCAAAGATCGGTCCAGGCACATAAATGGACTGAAAAAGAAAGACTGCCCACTTGCACATACGGTGCAGTGGCCATTCCATTGAGGGTCAGAAGCTACCCCCTCCAAGGACGTAAAGGTGGGAGTGTGATCCCTCACTGAGACAAACATGGGAGGGATAAAACAGCCAGGCACTATGGAAAGACCCATAACCAGACCCTTCAACGGGCCTACCCAGGGACCTCCAGAGATTCTGAGTAGTCTCAGAGAAAGACAAGGAAGAAAGAAACCTTAGGTCAACCTCTAACTCGATGAGCCCCAAGAAATAACTGAGCAAGACAGGGGCCCAGCATTCCTTGCAGCAAAGAATGGTAACTATAGCAAATCTATTCCTAAAGCTAGATGATCAGGAAGAGTCTTCCAGAAAATACTCCAACCCAAGAATATCCCACTGACAGCAGAGGTTCAAGTGTGTGACTATCCAATTGTCGGAAAAACGGGGAATCATAGGGACTCCAAGCGTTGCCAGGTTCCGGGGTGACAACTGATCACCAGAACAGGCACCTCTCAAAGAGGCAGGAAGGAGACTGGGCTCCTTAAACCCTAACCACCCAGGAGAAAATTGTCAGTGAGGAGAGAAAAATACACGAACACAGACTGTGCTAAAACCGCCTACCCAAAGGCTTATGCCCCAAAAGTCATCAACAAGGTATCTTGTTCTCCAGACTGCCACCACTAGAGGAGAATTTCAGGTCGGCCTAAGAAGAAGGTACCTAACGGTGAAAAATTAGGTGCCAAAACAGTGTCCGGATTTAGACACGCCCTACCCCTCACAACTAACACTAAGGTGTTGAGGAATTGGCACAGAGAACCCTCTCAACCATGTTCCAATATTCCCAACATGACACACTACTTTAAAAGTGGCCAGTGGACTATTGGCAGCCTCCCGATGTACAGGTAAGAGGAAATGGGCCCTGGAAATTCCCTTCAGCTATAGAACAAAGTTGAATTGTCTTTATTATGCATTCAAATTACAGGGATTGCAGCATGAACAACGTAACTGTCTCCACATGCTCTCAGTGTCTAGGTGGTTGTTAGCTGGTTTAGTTCACTAATGACGTCACAAAATGCAGTTACATCCCAGAAACCTAACATGGACCAGGATAGGTTAGTAAGGTGAGCTACATAAACTTTTCTATAGGTGTTAGTGCACCCATTGGGTAACCGTATCTGGTGGCTACTCCTGAGACCATCTCCAAAAGTATCAAATACAAAGTTACAGGTTAGTGAAAGGTGGTTGGCAAGTGCAACGTTGTATAAACTCATCAGAGTAGGTGAATAGGGATTGGACAGACAGGGTCTTCTCAGCCTTGGAGCCTTGGACAGGTGTCAGGCCAAATGCAACACTCAAGGTAGTGGGAACGACTCCGAAGATACTGCGTGTTCACAATAAGTTACCTTCCACAATCTCCTGTGCCGTGAGACAGAACATTTGTCTTTGATCCTGTGCTACATGTGTATCTCCCTGTATTTAGTCCAGTGGGAACAGCAATCTCCACCTTGCTCGAATGAGTAGGCCTTGTCCACCATGTTCGGATCACATGTGTGAGGACCACAAAACGGCTCTCTTCTGTCTATAATTATGAGGATTTTCTGCTTTGGCTTTTTTGCAGGTGTCCTATTCTTTCTGCTTATCTCAGAATGTTCTTCCCCCATGTCCCTTTGCTGCCGATGCGCAGTAACTGTGATGGAAGCCTGCTCTGTCGGCTGCGGCTGGATAAGTCTATTAGCTTTCTCTGCGTCTCTCAAATTCTCAAAGCCTCTCCCATTCACTCCAATGTCTCTCTGTCGTCCCTCTTTATTTGCATGGCTGTCCCTATTAGTTGCATTGAGCTTCAGCAATCTGTCCATATGTATTCTTATGCGTCTTGCTGTTTTCTGCTTAGCGAAAAGTATGTGTGTCATTCCTCGAACTATGTGAGTCATAAGCGTTTGCTTGATGTCTAATAAACTAAAATGTCTGTGTAGCTTTGTGAATGAATGCATATGTGCTTCATGTCTAACGCATCTATGTCATGATGTCAGTCATGATGTCATTGGTTCCATGTGACTGCAGTCAGTCGACTTTCTCTATAGAATGCAGGCTCGTCTCTTCTGTGACGTCGTCAAGATATAGTCTGAATGGCTATCTGAGTGAATAGCATCTCTCACACCTGCGATACATCATCAGTGAAGGGGAGAAGGGAGTCACAAGCTATGAGCATCTCTAGTTTCTCTGTCGACGGGCTGAGAACAGGATAGTGCAATGAGTACGATGTTTAGGTCCTTCTCTTCACTACCAACCTGCAATAGCAGGCCATCTTTCTTCAGCAAGCAGAAGGCAGGAGCCCAAAGAGGGTCGGCAAAACCCCTTCCCCTCACTATGGATGGGGACTCTGAAAAACTCAGAGCATCAACCATACCTCTTTCAGTGCTAGAAGATGACCTTACGTTTTAATTTAGTGAGTGCACAAAAAGCTGCCCACCTCATACACCACCTACAAACAGCCAGCCGGTATGCACCCCTAGGAAAGGCCCCTATATGGCTCAAGGGCATATCCCGTCATGACCCACAGAGGTTCGATGCTGCAGTGGTACAGGCAGAATGACCTAAAGCACATGATTTTCTGAACCTCTGGGAGCAGCGTATGCCAACCCAATGACTCCCCTGAGCAATTGAAGACCAGGGTCAAGGATTTGTCCTGAGAACAACGACCTTACAGAATCAATCAACCTGCTGGTAGGGCTGAGTACACAAGGCCTCAAAAATTCACACCCCATAAGGGTACTTCATGCACAACCACGGGACACCCTATCTGATCAAGACAACTTGTATCATTGAAAAACGTCACCACCCAACCAGAGAGTGGGGAGCATACACCTCACCTAAGTCTACGGCCTACAGTGAGCAACTGGAGAAGGTTCGGAGGCAGAATTTAAAAGCACTCATGCTTACCTGAACTACCCTGCGACATCTTACAATAATGCCAAGAGACCCAACCCACGAGGGCCACCATAGTCCAGCGAGAAGCGAGGCACAGCAATTACATGACACCACCGAGCAAGCACCAAAACATGGCGACCACTGAAAAAAAACATGGAAGCGGATATCCCGCACCTACATCAGTCTGTACAGGTAACCCAGTCAAATTGCTCAAGATCATCTGTTTTCCCAAGGAGATACTGCTATTCATTATCTGGATCCTAACATGATGCATGTAAAGTGTTTTCTGTATGTTTATTATTTTGTAAGAAGTACAATAATTACTTTCATGATAAAGAACTGGATTGGTAATGAACTCCCCATCCATGGGGATCACAATTCAATTATTTAACCATTGTGCTTTCAAAGTTCTACCAAAACATCAGCCAAATATGGACATGCATGCACATTTATCTCCAGGTTTAACGTTATTGTACAAAGGTTTTTCACTGAAAGCAAGACCTTTCCCCTCACATTACAGCTTGTATAACATTCACAGTTCCTTCATGAATATTCCAAGGCTGCAACCGATACAATCTGTTTGAGGTCAAATAGATTTCTGCAAGACAGAAAAGGAACAGAAAAAGCATTGGAGCCTCACACCAGGATGTAATTGAAACTGCAGAGCTACCTGGTAGGATGGCCACTTCCCCAATAACTTTCAGCCGCTGGTGTTTGCAGGATTACCATAGTAACTAGTGAACAAAAGATGATTTACAAGGACAGACAGTCCTGACAGCATAGAGAACGAAAAGCCGCTCTATATTGCTAAGAACCTAATTCCTCATGCATGGTGCTCTAAGGAGGACCTCCACCAGGTTATAAACTGCGACAGGCTGAAAAACAAATACAGGTACAATAGCAAGGGAGTGAAGGTGGGAGAGAGGGGAGTCTTCAGGTTAGTCTGCCTGGTGGGCCCACTGAAAGGACCACTTGATTATTTGAGGGGGGAGCAGGGTATAGGGTTTTCCTGGCAGAACCTGACGGCAGCCCATCCATTATGCTGTGGGAGGATTCACAGCTGAAATCTCACTCACCCTCAAACAAGTGCCTGCCACTGATGTGACAGGGGCAGCAAAAAGTTATTTACCCACATGGAGAAACTGGGAAGCCCAGCAGAATCTGCCAGGGGCCATGTCCAACAACCTGTGAATGTCGAACTAATAAAAAAAACATACATAGAATAGAGGCAATGTTTGTGATGCATAGATAATAACATAGGAATAGCAGGCCTATCCTCCCCTACACACTGTGACTTCAAGGCTCCTTGGAGGGGTGTCTTTGAACCACACACCCTGATGCAACACTCCTTCCTCCTTTGAGTCCCGCTTCTCAATCTCAGTACCTTGCAGTTTGCAGGCCAAGCAAGAGTCACCCGCAGCCACCCTCAAGCCTGGGTATCCCTGCTACTTAGCGCAGAAGATGCTTGCGAGGTACCCCAGACCTTTCCTGGGGTTGCCATCCCCTCCTGAGGTCCAAGCCCAGCAGGGACAGAGGGGAAATCACAGCACATCATTCTGAAACTCACAAAGCTCAGCATTGTGGTCAAAACATCAAGAAACACAAGAGACCAGCGCAGCAGGCCTCTCACGGGTTCACTGTCTGGAAGGACAGAAAGCAACACTGAGTATTATGGGATGGATCAGGTGCTTTATACCTCAGGCTATCAGCGGGAGGAGCTAAAGAAAAAAGACACATCTTTGGGAATGTTCTGTCGGAAGGCGAATTACCTTTATAGAATAAGTGCTGTTACAAGGAGGAGAGGATGTAGATACAATATTATTTGGTATTTATAACACACCTCTACACAAGTGTTTCTAGCCACCACAAGAAAAAGGAGGGGAGACAGAGGCATGACAAAACAAATGATCTTACTTAGGCCTTGTGACATTCAGATCATGCAAATGCAACAAGAAAGTGCAGGCGAGAGGGAGATGGGAGAAGTGCAGAGAAGGGGTAAGGTGAAAGTGCAGTCAGGGCAGCAGGGCTCTGAGCAAGTGCAAGGAAGGCAGAGGACTACATGGGTGCAGTCCCAGACTGGAAGTGCAGGGTAGGCCAGAAGGCAATGCAGGTTGACTGGTCAAGGGGGGGCATGGCACCTGTGTGAATCTAAGGGCAACCATGCCACCGGTCAGCAGACAGGTAGATTAGCAAGAGAGAGAGAGAGAGAGAGCGAGAGAGAGAGAGAGAGAGAGAGAGAGAGAGAGAGAGAGAGGGAGAGAGAGAGAAAAAGAAAGAATAGGAAGGTCTTGAGCAGCTTCCGGAACTTTAGTTGATCTGGCTCAAGTCTGTGAGGGGTGCATGGAGGCCATTCCACATGTAGGCACCTGCAGAAGAGAGAGATCTACCTGCCACTCTCTGTTTGGAGAAGCGTCTGGCCCGCAGAGAGTTTGAGGTAGCTTAGCGGAGGGCTCTAGAAGGAAGGTATTTAGGCAGAGAGTGTTGGATATAGAGAGGACCATGGCCCCAGAAAGCCTTGTGGATGATGCAGAGGGCGAAGAGTAGAGTTAGGAAAATTGAGAAAGAGGCTGTTGCAGTAGTCCAACCTGGAGAGAACCAGAGCATTGGGGACAGTGAGCTTCTTGGCGAAGGTGACACTAGTCGGATTCCTCTAAAGAGGTGCAGCTGGAAGAGGGCCTTCTTGGCAAGGTCTGTGATGTATGGAGAGAAAGAAAGAGTGGAGTTGAAGATGACGCCAAGTTGTTTTGCCTGGGGTTGCTTTTGGTACTCTTGTTCATAGGAGAATTGCCTAGCATTTCGGTGCTGGACTGCCCGAGGGCAGGACAAAGACTGATATGTTTTGGATATTTCTCCTCTGTGAAAGATAGTGAGCTAAATACTCTGAGTAAGTCTCTCGTAACCAGGACTGATGTCTGGCAGAGGGACTCCCAGGACCCCCTTGTTAATTTGCAGCTGGAAATGGGCCTTCTTGGCAAGGTCTGTGATGTGTGGACAGAAAGAAAGAGTGGAGTTGAAGATGACGCCAAGTTTTTTGGACTCACAGGAATGTGAGGAGAGGGGGCCCAAGGAAGGTGGCCAGAGGGAGAGAGCAAAGGTGGGAGCAGGGGTCCCAATGAGAAGGATCTCTGTCTTACTGGCATTAAAGCAGAGGTTGTTAGAGGCGCACCATCCCTGAATAGCGGATTGACAGTCAGGAATGAGCGAGGAGGGAGAGTAGGCTGAGGGAAGCATGAAAGAGAGCTGTGTGCCATCCTCATAACACTGAAAGTTAGAGGGAAAAGTAAAGATCAGGTGGGCCGGGGGACCAGATAGATGTTGAAGAGCCAGGATGAGAGGATAAAGCCCTGGGGAACACCACAAAAGAGAGGTGGTGGAGAGAAAGGACCCAAGTTGCACATGGGAGGGTTGGTCCAAGAGGAAGGAGGTCAGCCACGTCAGAGCCTGACCAGTGATGCCAAGGTTCACACTGATAAAGTTGATCAGGGTGGTGTGATTGACAAAGGCAGAGGAGAGATCAAGGAGGATGAGGACAGAGTGGGAGCTGGCGTCAAGGTTGGAGAGCAGATCTGCACAGGAGTTCAGGAGAGCTGTTTCCGTGCCTCTGGCCGATCTGAAGCCAGACTGATGGTCATGGAGATAACCAGAATATTCATTGTGAAGGTTTAGTTCTGAAGGCCAGGTTTCTCCAAGAGTTTGCCCAGCAATGGAGTGATAGAGATCGGGCGATAGTTAGCCGGCCAGGAAGGATCAGCAGAAGACTTTTTCAGGAGAGGGTGCACAAGGGAGTGCTTGAGAAGAGAAGGGGAAAGATCCAGTTGCAAAGGAATGATTGCAGAACTCGGCCAAGGAGGTAATGTTCCTAGAGGGAAATAGTGTTGTAGGCGTTTGGTGAATGTTTAGGGTAATATTTAGTGTGTTCAAAAGGTTAGGTAATGTTTGAAGTGGTAAGCCTTTCAGAAGGTGCCAGTAAAACACGGCAAACGGGTGTGCGTCTGATTGGCGCTGCTCCCTCTCAATCCAGCCGCAGAAGCACGATCAACAGTGCCCAGCAGTGAGAAACATTTCATCATTACGTGGCAAGTATATATCAGACCTGTGCCTAGGCTTTATTGAAAGATTTTTTAGATGTCAGTTTCAAAACTGTGGATAATTATATGACACTTGTAACGCCGAGTGTTTAATGACTGTGGTCGTTTTTAAATTTCGGAGTACTTAGAGAGAGGCGGGGATGCCTTTTATTTACTACTTTCTGGAGCAGCAAATAAGAGGACAACAACTTGCAGCACTTTGATGCCTGAACTAAGCTGCGCCGTTCACGCTACATCACAGAGATGTTGATCTCAAACGTAGGCAGCGGCTGGCCACAGCAAACACGTGTTCTGTAGCAGAGGGCTTTCTCTGAACAGGCACTTTTGAGATGCTCCCTAAGTATAAACCGGCTGTCACACCAAAGGAGGCGAGGCTTTGTTAAGCAGGCTTGAATGTCATCAAATGCACAGTTATGTCTCAGTAATTGAATCAGAGCGGACAGATGTGGAAGCGGTCACGTGGGTTGAACATTACCTCATGCTCCTCCCGCGCTTTCCCTGCAGGGACATTCACTTCAAGAGGCGCGCTCGGCCAAAGTTTTTTTTGGGAGTTACAGAGAGAAACAAAAAGAAGCATTCATGTCCAAAACACATAGCTGCAGGCCGTGTTCCCTTACAGTACTAACACAATGCACACATGGAGGCATTTTCTGGCTCTATTAGCGAGGGCTGGCTCGTACTTGAGAATGTTTGTTTCGCATTTTTGTAGTCCACTTAATTAATATATGAATGCTGCTGGAGGAGCTGAACTGAGAGCATTTAAACTACAGTGGAAAACAACAGTGGAAAACAATGCTGGTGCATATTTGCTTTTACGACCAAAACTGCAGCAGGCTTAGCGATTACTTTTTTGTGCATATGTTGTGTTCATGTTTTCAGAAAGACATGCAATGTGCAGTGATGGAAATTGAAACAATTTAAAGGGCGGGGGTGGGGCAGAGTTTGGAGGAGGAGTCGGAGTTCCGATGAGGTGGAGTTCAGATGGGGGCAGAGCTGGAAGCTGAACTCTGCTCAAAGGAAATGTCCAAAATAATAGTTTAAAAATGGTGCAATTTCTTTCATGCTGCTTCTTTCCAAACTCCACACTGTACATCAATTCCACTTTAAATCACTTCCATGGCAGTGGTGCAACCAAAATACTGTTGGTAATGCAGTGTTTTTTAGTACATTAAGGGATCCCTAGCCACGCTCTACCGTAGAAGGCTACTAGGGTAGCTCAGCAGGTTGAGAGACCGTTGCTGAGATGTTATATATTACAAATTGGTTGTTAATCGTATTACTTTTTGAATTCCTTATTATATGATATGATAAGTCATTTATAATGCACACGTACACAAGTGTTTCTAAGCACGACAAGGGAGGGAAGACAGGGAGGACAAAACAAACAATCTTACTAGGCTTTGTGTCAATCAGATTGTGCAAGTGCGATACGCAAAGTGCAGGGGCGGTGGAAGGGGAAGTGCAAGGGGGAGGGAAGGTGGAAGTGCAAACAGTGCAGTATTGCTCTGAGTAAGTGCAGCCAGGGCAGCGTAGCTCTTGGTAAGTGCAAGGAGGCAGGGGACTGTAGGGTTCCAGATACAGCCCCTAAGTGCACTGTAGTCCAGCAGGCCGTGCAGGGGCTACTGGTCGTGGAGGAGCCTGGTGCCCAATGAGATTCTGAGTGTAGCTAGCTAACTAGTCAGCACAGCAGACAGGTAGGTCAGCAGCGGAGAGAGAGAGAGAGAGAGAGAGAGAGAGAGAGAGAAAGCAGAAGTGAAAAGGAAGGTGTTAAGCTGCTTACGGAACTTCAGGTGGTCCGGCTCAAGTTTGAGAGGGGCAGGGACCCTATTCCAGAGGGAGGCAGCTGCAGAGGAGAGAGATCTAGCCCCTACTCTCTGCCTGGATAAGAGTCTGACCCTTAGAGAGTTGGAGGTGGCTGAGTGAAGGTGTTTAGGAAGAGGGAGTTGGATGTAGTGCAGGCCCGGCTCCAGAAAGCCTTGTGGACGATGCACAGGGTCTAGAACTTGATCCATGCAGCCACCGGAAGCCAGTGGAGAGATTTCAGGCTGAAGAGATATGGTCCATGGGCTTTAGGCCAAGGACTAGTCTTGCAGTCCTGTTCTGGATTAGTTGCAGAGGGCGCAGAGTAGAGGAAGGCAGATTGAGAAAGAGGCTGTGGCAGTAGTCCAGCCTAGAGAGAACAAGGGCTTCGGAGACAGTGAGCCTCTGGGGGAAAGTGTGAAAAAGAAGAATACCTCTGAGGAGGTGCAGCTGGTAGTGGGCCTTCTTGGCAAGGTCTGTGATTTGAGGAGAAATGGAGAGAGTGGACTCGAGATAACACAGAGGTTTTATGCCTCACAGGAAGGTGAAGGAAGAGGTCCAAGGAGGGCGGGCAGAGTGAGAGAGGGAAAGCGGGAGCAATGGTCCCAGTGAGAAGGATCTCAGTCTTAGTGGCAGAGATCATTGGAGGCACACCACACCTGAATTGCGAATAGACAGTCAGGAATGAGCGAGAGAGGAGAGGAAGCTGAGGGAAGACTGAAAAAGAGCTGAGTGTCACCCTCATAACACCGAACGTTACAGGAGATGGTTGAGATAAGGTGGGCCAAATAGGCCAAGTAGACATTGAAGAGCCAGGGTGAGAGGTGGGAGCCCTGAGGAACACCACATGTGGAGAGAGAGGTGGTGGAAAGAAAGGACCCAACTTGGACCTGGGAGGGTTGGTCCAGGAGGAAGGAGACCAACCAAGCCAGGGCCTGATCCGCATGTTCTCATGGAGTCGGTTGATCAGGATAGCATGATTGATCGTGTCAAAAGCAGAGGAGAGATCAAGGGGAATGAAGACAGAAGGAAGGCTACAATCAAGATTTGTGAGAAGATCTTCACAGGTGTTCAAGAGAGCAGTGTCCCTGCCTCTGGCTTCTCTGAAGTCTGACTGATGGTCATGGAGGCAACCAGCAGATTCAGTGTGCAGAATAAACTGAGATGGCCAGCTTTTCCAGGAGTTTGTCAAGGAATGATAGAGATCAGGCAGTAGTTTTCCGGACTGGAAGGATCGACAGAAGGCTTTTTCAGGAAGTGGTGCACAAGAGAGTGCTTGAGAGGAGAGGGGAAAGTTCCAGTGTCAAAAGAGTGATTTCAGAAATAGTCCAAAGCTGGAGCGAGTGTGTCAATGTGGTCTTTAATGGTTCTGGAGGAGCAGGGGAGCACCTGCTTGGACAACACTTTCATGGATCTGACTTGTCTAGAAACATCGTCAGATGTGGTCGGAGAGAAAGAGGAGAAAGGAGGAGAGGTGGCAAGAGGGGGGCCAAGGTAGATGGAGAGGAAGAGGAGAGAGGGGACAGGACGCCCTGAGATATAGTGGTGAAGTGAGAAGCCACAACCATAAAGAGGGCCTAGGAAAGAACCAGAGAGGTGGAGACTGCAGAAAGATTGGCCAGCTCCTTGCAGATTTTAAAGAGTTTGGCCATGTTGTTAGAGGCCACAGAGATGCGGGCTTGGATGTGGGCTCTCTTCGTGGATTGGAGAGAGAGTCTGTATTGGGTGGTAGCCCAGCTGTATTTGCGTTATGGCCCACCCGTCCAGCGGTATTACTGCCGGATCATGGATTGAGCGGTAAACGTAATTCCCACTTTCCGCATTGTGTCCACTGGACCCAATGGGGAATTTTTGACGTAATTACAGTTGGCGTGTTTACCGCCAGCTCTGAGCTGGGCTGATCCTTAAATGCGGTGGTAAAAGCGTTACCGCCACATTTAAGTTCTACCGCCCAACTCGTGATGAGGCCCAAAGGATGGGGCACAGATATTACAGGGTATTTGTCTGGTAGTCCGACAAAAAAAGATACACATTGCAAAGAAAATTGTTGAATGCAAACAGTGCATGCAGGTTTTAGCAGTATTTTTGAGTTTGGAAATTACCTTTTTTACATATAAATGTGTAAAATGCACATATGGAGAACAATAGTGTGTCCAGCATGTAGAAACAATGCTTTTAACAGTGATGGCCCCCACCCCATTGATAGTCATGGCCCATTAATTCCTGTAGTGTCACTTTTAGGCCAGAAGAAAGAACACAGGCTGAGCAAATACATCCATAAATGCGTGAGTGACTGCTGCGGAAAGGAGCACAGTGTAGATAGGATACTGGGCCCCCAGCTTCCCTTGCCGAAACTGGAGGATCGGTAAAGTCTTGTCAGGGTTGAGGCTGGCCGGGTCCGCGATCCGGAGAGACATCTGGTGCCGGATCTCAGACTCGGCAACAGCCGGCCCATTGACCAGCGCTGGTAATTTCTTGATTATTTACCAGTAGTCTTCCTTTTTGGTTTTTGGCTATACAGTGGCACCTTAGCGACATCTATAAGCTAAATCCAGTCCATTGGAGTACAGCTAAGGAGCGATGGCATATGAGGATGGGTACAATGCTTGAAGGTGTTGCTTGGTTATTTACCCACCCATTGACTTACTTCCTGCCTCTCCCTGCCCAAAACACAACCTCCTGGGATCTCTTTGAGCTCGTGTTAGCAATTCTTCATATCAAACTTTGTGCTGAAAGTGCCTACAAGTGCTTCTTCAAAGCAGTCTTCTGAGAGTTATTGGTTTAATTGTAGCTATAAATGTGCTGCTGCAGGGTTAGATATTGAGGGAGCTAAGAGCTATTTACATCCTGCTTATAGCGTAGAAGAGCCTGGTTAGCTTGACACCAACTCCTACCAGGAGCTACTTTTGGCCCCTCATGCCAAGTCATGCAGAACAAACACACCTATGAGACTTGAACTCTGTTCATTTAGGTCAATCTGTAATTAAACATTAAGCCATAACTATATGACATTTAAAGAAGCATAAGTGGTCATAAATTATGGACAAAATGATAAGTTTGCCTCTTATGTGGAAGTTAGATTTGAGAAACACTATGTATTAGTTCCTCATTTCCCAGTGATAGCTCCTGGTCATTGGTTAAATCTGGATGCCCAGAAGCAGATTTTAGCACCTGCTTATCCTATCTTAATTGCGATCCCTGAACTGGTGTAGTAAAAATGTCTTAACCAGGTCTGCCTTCTGCCACTTGATTTAAAAAGCAGTATGTCTGTCCTTGACTGAAGTCCTGTTAAAAACAATCATTGGCAAAGCAACAGTTTCAGCTTGTGTATAGATATTAGATAGGCATTTACCAGGAACTGCTACTAAATGCCCATGTACTTGCACCATTTTTCAGCTGATACAATTAATGGCCAGTTAGTATCAATATGGCAACGCATGGCAAATGCCTTTCCCATCTCTACAAAAAAGCCAAAACTGTTGGCATTGCCAATGCTTGTTCAGATTGCTCCTTCCTCATCCAGGAGCATATTTTTTATGAAGGAGAAGCCCGACGGCGAGTCCTGCAACCAACCCGATGTCCCTCATCTACCTGCTCCTCTCCGTCACGGGTCATTGGTGCCTTGTTCTTGCCTGCTGGCCATGGATATAGTCAGTGGCGTATTTAGGCTTTCTGCTGCCCTAGGCCCAAATAAGTGCATTCACCCCCCCCCAGCTTTAATCCACCTCTGCCAGACTCTGCACCTTCACCAGTTTCCGCCACTTCAACAAACTCTGTCCTTTTTGCCCAAACGATGCTGCTTCACCCCATTTTGTCCCCCAGTTTGGCTGCATAACATTATAAGGACCTTCTTAAATTGCAGAGATTAGCGTTATTGCTTCCTCTCTGTTACTTCAAGCCTGTCATCTTCTATGTTATGTTATTCGAAATAGTGTTTTTTAACCTATGCTGCCTAAGATTTGGAGAAGACAGTGGCCCTCATTACGATCCGGGCGGAGAACCATGGTGCAATTTGCACCATGGTCCATGGCGCAAAGCTGCCAACTCCGCCATGGGGGTTGGCGGACTTACCGCCCCATTCCGACCTTGGCGGGGCGGTAAGTCCCCAATCCCCATTTACCCTTCCCCATTCCCATTTTTGCCCCATAGGGTATAATGGGAGTGGGGAAGGCGTTAATTACGCCACCGTAAATTACGGTGGCGTAATTAACAACAAGTCCCGTAGCGCCATGGATTTTTCCGCCTGGAAAAAGCAGGCGAAAAAAGCACCATGGCGCTACGGGAACTCGTAGTAAGGCGGAAAGGTACGCCATGCATTACGCCGGCGTAAACCCCTTTCCGCAAGGGTCGTAATGAGGGCCAGTGTGTTCTGCAGTTGAGTGCACTAGAGGTAATTGTTACAGCTAATTGTCTACTTTTGCTTAAGTCTTAAAACAATCTTTTAGAGGAAGTGATAAGAACATAAGCTTTCTGCCAACTGAACACAAGTGAGAGAAGTTTGGAATAAGGAGTTTTGGTTTCAATGCTAATATCTGGCTTCTCTCACAAATTGCCTGCTGTCACTCTATGAGAAGCACCTACACTGGTCTGCAATAGTAATGCAACATGACTACATTTCTACATCCCGTCTTGACGAATGGTAAAGTTTACATATGAAATATATGCAAGTGGTACAGGCACATCTTATAAAAATGTTGAATAAAAAGATCCCAACCCCCTTCCCATGGTTACAGCTCTGGCTTTAGAGGGGGCAAAATGGAAATAAGGCAAGTTACCTGCTTCCGGTGATGAACCGCCAATCCCTTGGGCTGGAACGCCATTAAAATAGGGCAAAATCACAAGTGAAATGTGTAAACTCTACCTGGACATAAACACCTTAGTAGAGTAAACACAGTTGGAGAAGGTTCTTGGAATATTTGTGCATTCTCACGGTTGAGTAACGGATATTGAAGCAGGAGCATTCCTCGTAGCTGTGCAATGCAGGTACCTTTTATAACAAATGAAGTGGTACATACTGTTTACACCACTGCTGTTTGTGCAATTGTTCAAAATACCCAACACTCCAAGAGTAAAATTGAGCAATGGATCGTGCGTTCCAGCACAATTCCTGCAGTTAGTAAGTGGGGACAAGTCGCCTGTACTAGCAACTTTTCTTTATTCGCGACGGCCCAGTATGCTTGTACTCACCTTACTTGTGCTTTGCCTTCACAATTTATTTCTGCTTCCACCTATGTTACTGGCCCCTTGGATGACAAAACTCATTAACCTTTCCTTTGATGAGGGTGTGGTTCCATCATCTCTCAAGGAGGCTTGGATTACATCATTACTAAAAAAAAGACGTTCTTGACCCACTTGTCACTAGCAAATATCGACTCATTACAAATGTGCCATTTGTCTTAAAGATTATATATACATTGGCATATTTACAACTACAGAAGCATATTGAAGACCACCAAATTCTTGGCCAATGTCAATCAGGCTTCAGAGCTCAGCATGGGACGGAGACCGCAATGCTGGACCTCAAATCCATCCTGGCTGTATAGTAGATAGAGGTCATCCCGCACTGTTGATGCTCTTAGATCTCTCTGCAGCTTTCAATCTGGTGGATCATTCCTTACTAGTGTCGAGGCTGGGGAAGATCGAATAGTGCTCCGAGCAAGCATCCCAGTCGATATCCCGCTCGGGTTTCCATCGGTGAAGAAAGCTCCAACTCCATCCAGCAGACATGCAGCATCCCTCAAGGTTCCTGCTTGTCACCTGCCCTGTTCAACATCGGGCCCCTGCTGGATTTACTAAACACCTTGGGTGTCTGGTATACGAACTATGCCAACAGCACTAGGATTGTGCTTGAGTTCAGTGGGGAGTATGAACAGGACTCCGCTGCCATAAATAAAATCTATAACACCATCCAAGCGTGGAAGGCAAGCAATTCTCTTGCCTAGGATTGTAATAAAACTGAGCTTCTGATCGTTGCATTGAGAGCCCACCTTGGTAAACTAGCCCGGCCTACACCAACTTCTGCATTGTGGGTAATACCTTCTTTGTTTCCAAGAACGTAAAGACATTTGGGGTTGTCCTGGATGACGAACTATCTATGAGACCGCATGTCTTCTTTATTAGATCCTCTTGCAGTCTCATCACTAAGCGAATAAACTACATTCGCCCTTTTCTAACTAAAGAACTGTGCGCTGCTTGCTTCTGCATTAGTGAACTCCAGACTCGACTATTGCAATAGTCTTCTGGCAGGTACTACACACTCAAATATACAAGCTCTGTAGGTCGCACAGAATGGTGCAGTCCAGGCCATCCATTGTATGTCCAAATGTGCGCATGTCTCAGATGCTAGAAGGGCATTTCATTGGTTGCCTATCCAGCACAGGATCACTCACGCTGTCATTTAAATGCCAATGCCTGCCCTACTTACTTAAGTGACCGAGTTAAACTCCATGTAGGAGGGAGACAGCTCCGCTCCTCGGCTTATCCCACATGTGGTCAGCCCAGATACAAGCTGGCGTGCTTTGGAGGGACCTCCTTTGATATTCAGGCACCTCTTCAATGGAACTCACTCCTCGGGCATATACGCCTGTCTGAAAAACTGGCGCTTTTCAAAAGCGAAAATAAGGACCCACTTGTTCAACCTCAATCCAGGTTGAACGTAGTTTGATTTCTCTCCTCTTTCCTCCTAAACACCCTCTGCTCCTGACCCTATCTGTCATTTGTGCGTCGTCCGTCTTTATGTGCGCTCTGAGGCCCATGGGCATGCAGCACTTATAACAATTTAAATAAATGAATAATATTACCTTTGTGGGTGTGGTTTAGGCTATGGATCTTGTGAGCTTGCGTTTAAGGTCATTTAAAATGTTTGTTAACTCTGTAGAGTTTCTCAGAGTGTACAATACATAGGAATGTTTTGAGATATGTGGGTATATGTTATGCTGCCGTTTGAAGTACTGTTTCACAGTAAAACTCCTACCTTGACTTTAAAAAATAAATAATGTGAAGATTACTTATACGCACCACAGTTATGCATTGTATGACATAAATTGCAGTTGGTTCTCCAGGTAGAAGTGAGCCTGCAGCAGAATGTCATCAAAGACACGTGAAAAACCCAGCAGGGATGCCATGTGCCTGCTTAGCACTGAGCCGCTTCTGTAAAGATGGCTGAATGGATACCTTTATGGGACACCTTCACAGCTGTGAAACAGTGTGTTTCTTTGGCACACAGTTTTTCTTCTTAGCCTTCTATGGCTTTGGGAATGCTTTCACAGGTGTCTTGATACACTTGTGCATTCAGATTTACTCTTTGCCACTTTACCTTCTCTATGATCTATTTCATGTTTGCACCTTTTGAGTGGCCACAGACCGCTGAAATGTGGGGCCTGGGAGGTAAATTAGTGATTGTTTCTGAACATCATTATAGTGCCTGTTAGGCAGAAGTATATGCAGTACCCTTTGGGAACACCACACACAATTAAGACTACAAGTGACAGTACAAATTCACCGTTGGTACAAGTCTGTACTACACAGTTGTCGTGATCTGGGCAAAATCTTCCTCGGGGCCAGCCCTTTGAGAGCAAAAAATACCCAATTCAGCCCAAAATACAGGTTCTATTGTGCTGAGCAGTGATCTCATGCTAGTGACAAATGACACTTTCAAAGTTTTAGCATATTTATTCTAAGCAGTGAATTTCATATACATTTGGGATTCAAGTTAGAGAATATTACAAAGCATGAAACTTAGAGAAATGCAAAATATAGTGAAACATGGAACTTAGATAAACATAGAGAAATATAGAGAAGCATAGAGAAACACAGTCTTACGTCCCTTTAATCAGCACTGGGAGACCCTGGGCTCTCATAAGCTAGCTCTAAACAAGCCCCGCTCAGAGAAACAATGCTGCAGGACGCCGTCAGAGCCAATTCCGGGCACTTGTTTCTGCACGAATCAAGTCCACAGGACGATCTCCCCACCAGTCATGGGAGCATGGATACTTTATAATCTCGTGCTGCCCGTCCATGACGCACAGTTCCAGAACTTTCCCTGTGCAAAATATAGGCTGGCTCATGGAAAAAACCCAACTCTGTTAATTTCCACTGCTCCGTCTGAGCCCCACCCTGGCTCCCATCTGCGAAAGCTCAGGAATGTCTTATCAGTGCCTTCCCAGAGAAAAGGAAGATTAGCTTGGGGCCAGGGCTACCGTTAGTGAGGCTGAATATTCTAAGGGAAGCAGGGATGTATTAACCCCATCTGCAAGCTCTAAAAGGCATGCACTCATAGCTTAGTGTTTATAGCGCTTAAGACTGGCTATCTAAGCGCTATATAGGTGCCATAATGTTCCAAACACTCCAAAAATGTCCATTAACTACAGAGCTAGGGCCCTCTCCCTGCCTGTCTATCAACAATGCATAATGTGACCTATCACTCATACTAGGCCTGCATATTCCTTGTAGCTCACTACTGCATAATGGAAGTGCTACAACAGGCTACTGTCAGCATTTTTAGCACATACTTTGAATACACTATTGGCTTTCAGCGGCTAATGCTGTCATCTAAAGCCCTGATTGGCAAGGTTGCAATTTCGTGTATCACTACATTCCACCCCTATTCAACGTGTGTGCGACAAATGCTGACTAATACCTATCAATATAGTATTTAGTGCAGTGATAAAGACCTTGGGGCTTTGCAAGAGGTTTAAGCAAACTACCTTCTAGCGGTTAGTTAGCGTGGCATGCAAGGTAAAACACTACCTAAACAAAAATGTACACAAAGTGAACAGTGACATATACCCTTGCCAAAACCTGGCCTACACAAAAATACCTACACAAAGTGAACATGGACATTTACTCTAGCCAAAACCTGGCCTACACAAAAAATACCTAAATCAATTTTGTATAACTGATTGTCAGTTAAAAAGCAGCATGCAGTTAAAATGTCAAGGCAATCCGGTGTAGTCTAATCTACAATGCACTATTGCATTTATGTATGGTTACCAATTCTAAAACCTGGCAGCCTTTCACTCTAAGGGCCTACCTCCCCCTGATCCCAGGGCATTCAAGCGTGACTATGGGCTGTGTGACTAGACACTTCCCCCATGTATGTGGAACCCAACCAGAAACCATCTAATTTCGTGAACAAGGTGAACCCATGGGCACCAGGTTATCTAAATAAAAACAATTCTACTAATTTACATCAAGCATGGCATGTGTTATTCATGCAATCAAAAGCAAGCAATTCAATCCATATGTATGCTGGTAACTGTAGCTCTGCGTGCCAGTGTGTGGAGGATGGTCGCCCCCACTCAGAAAAAAGCCAACACCTGCTGATTAAACAATGTTTGCCATACAATGCATCGTGTGTATTTAGCAGTCTTGTTGACCTGCCCTATGGCAGAAAAAATGTCTTCATACCTAAAATTCTGCCATCTTCAGTGGTTGTCAATACTTGTAGCAGTGTTGGGCGTATCAATGGGCCCCACTAGGCCAGATGTTCTATAGCAGAGCTGGCATCAGAACCCATAGTGGCTAGCTTATTGTGCACAGTTTCTATGTCACAAGCATATAAAGCTCCTGCAATTAATGAATCTAGCTCCCTAGCTACGCGCACTCTAGTGATGGGCCATAGAAATGGACTCCATTTGTAGCAGCTTGGTATAAATCTATGTCTAAGTGTATCACTGTAATAATGGAGGTGTGCATTACCAGTCTACAATGTACATGTTGCCTACTACTGGAAAATCTAACATGTTCGCAGTTTCTACCTTCTGTGACTTGGAGAATACCCTTCTTCAAGTGGGATATCTACCATATACAATATTAGTTTTAGCCACAAACACCATACTACTATCCGGCAGTGGCTGTTTCATCACACCATTGTGTAAAATGCATTTAGTCAAGTTATAGTCCATAAAATCTTGGCGAGAAACTCGCTGCAGTTCTTGGTCAGAAAAACATCACATTAAACAAATCGTATCCATTCAGTGACAAAAGATGCCCGACAATGTGCCAGGCCAGTACTCTAGCAATTCCATGTGGATACTCATTTGTAGCGCTTTTCCAAAGAATTATTCCAAATGTCTACAATCAAAAGGTGACTCTTTGCATTAGTGTGCTGGAGACAGCTGTCCCCACAAAAACATGAAACTGGTTGGTTTAACAAAAACCGTGTCACACACTGTGTGTCATAAAATCAAACATCAAGTCAGTCATGGTTTCATTTACCTGCCTTAAGCTGGCTGTAAAAGTATCCAGTGTTTCAAAAGTTACCATCTCAAATTAGAGCTCACACACTTGGCAGCATTACTTCAATTAAGAATCTTAACCTACGCACAGGTGACTTTGATGTGCGCACTCATCTTATCTCAAAATAAATTACACTCCTGCTTGCATAATTCTGCTGCCCCAACAATTCATAAATCATTTTCCTGCCTACGTGCAACGTAGAAGAAGTTTTTTTTTTTTTTCAAAAAGCAAAACATCTCTGGTTAAAGCAATTCAGTTGGAAGAGCAAAACCATTTCGTTTTTTCAGATTCATCTCAACAGTGCATTTAAAATCCATTTTTCAATGTGTTAGCATTGTGGTGCATGATCTTACAGTCCACAACTCATTGTCCATAGTCCTTTAAACAAGAAAGGGCAAGCCATGTCAATTAAGTTATTTCCAGCAACTGAATCATTTGAATGTGTAGCATCAAGTATTTGATAATTAGCCAAGTCTGCACTGTGCCAGTTCAGCAAAAGTTAATACTCTGTTGGACACCCTTCGCAGGTTGTAGAAGAACAAATAGCAGTATTGAGTGCGGTGCAGGACACGTTAAAAGTTGACTCGCATATTCTCTGAGATCAGTGTCACCCACAAACTGCACACATCTATTTCTGTTATTGTGAAATGCCTTGGCTTTTTTGCCTAGGCAAAATACAAACAGAAATGTTAGGATTTCATCAAAAGTACAATATCAGCGTTATCCACCCCTTCCCATAACACCACCCCCATCTTCAAAAAGTCTCATCAGGTAACTACACACTTTATCATTGCTACTGCAATTATTTATCACCCTTCTGTATGTTTCTGGGGGCTTATTTACACTCAACCATACGGGGTGTAACTGCCTAATCACAAACTCATTTGTGCAATGCGATCATAGTTGGTCAATGGTACCTCAGACTGATCTGTGCTTTTACAAAAGCCATATAATAAGTACCCAGGTCGCACAATGCTTTTCTTTTTCACCAAAGCGATCACGAATGCCAGGCGCCAACTTGCTTCCAGTGTCTCATGATCTTGATTTAGTTTGCCCTGCTGGCATCACTCCATTTTTTTCAAAGGTAAAGTCTTTCAGTCCAATACCGCTTGCAGCTGCACAAGCAGCTTTGTTTATTTTTCTCCATACAGCTAGTGTCTTCCAAGCCTCTGGTTTTTCACTTGTCATTTTTTTCAAAGGGGGTTTGCTGTTTCTTGGACTACCCCTTTGAGTGCAATAGTCTAAGTCAGTTTCTTTTGTTACTTCAACAAATCATTCATTCTTGCACTAAGCCGTGAGGCTTCTGGATCATGGCTAATGTGCAGTGTTCATGTTGTCCTTCAAAGCCCCGCTCTGCATGTTGTCTCTTGCAAAACGGCTAAGCACTTTTGTCAGTTTTTGCTTCCATCTGGAATGCCATAATGTCTTTGTCAGTTACTCCATCCCTGGCAATGTAGCTTGCAGTTTGCCAGATGTGTATTTTCTCTTCTCAAAGCGCCTAGAGGTTTCTTCTCCAGTGCACAGCGCTTTACTTCAGTTCACATCACATGGTGCATGGGAATGCAGCTTGCACAGCAATAGCGTTTCACTTCACATCACATCACATGGTGCATTGGAATGCAGCTTGCACAGCAATGTCTGTTGGAATGGGCAGCTGTCTTTTCTTGGCCCATTCACAGATGCATAGGTTCCCCAAATGTTCAGATGTGATGTGCCCGTCTGCCATCCTGCATGCCTTTGTTCCCTACCACAGTGTTACTGGGCAAATTCTTTACTTCTGAACAGCTCTCTGTCTTTGCACCTCCTTCCTCAGGAATGCAGGAATGTCATTGTTTATCTTTCGTGTGCACCTGGCAGCGCCATGAGCACGCAGCAAGCTTATCTCTTTGCCTATAACTCTTACACTGTGGCGGCTTCAATGGAAAGGCACTCGTTTCAGACAGTTCATCCAGATTAACTCTCTTGCACTGTTTTTGTCCAGCAACTCAGAAAAGCCCTCATATCTGAAGCACCATTTCACAGGAGTGCAGTATTCTGCTTTTGTCTGCCTTCCTTTCGCGCACCTCGCCCAAAACAGCTTCAAGGCACAAGCTCTGCACACACAGCAAGACTCTTATTTTCAAAAGATGCACTTTCTCTTGTCATCAGATTCTACTCCATGTAATTTTGCAAAATGTCAAAGCGTCTTTTTTTGCCTGTTTTAAACTGTAATGTCCCATTTAAAAGCATACGTTTTTTTTTTCTTTTTCTTCCTCGTAACCTTGTAGTTTAGCTTCACAAATTCACTCCAATTCACAGTGCGATTTTTCAAATGGACCCACAACCCACTAAATCTTTGTGCTATCTTATCACACACAGATTTTTCATTCTGTTGTACCATTGCCAAAATATAACCACTTATTTCAGTGCATTTAAAAATAAAAATGCCATGTTTAGTGCAGCTCTCTGCACTGTTTTCCTGCAAGAGCAACCCACACTCTATATTGCTTGTGGGCTGTTAAATGTGTCAACAACATTTTTCACCATGTACCACAGTCAACAGGACACTATTTCCAAATCATACATCACTTATAAGGCAACAGCACAAATCCATGGCATAGCGTGGGAACAGTCAAAAATACTCCAGGGGCAATTTAGAGGCATATAAATTGTTACTTCCCCCCAAACCATTGCAAACTGATTCTGCAATTTCAAATCAATAAACAAAAATCGAAAATCCAAGTAACATTCACTCACTTTCTTTTTAAGTGAGTCTCTCACCCATTATAAGCATGGCACAGCTTAAAATGCAATATAACCATTTTAGTGTGTTTCCTTTAAAACAGAATTCGCCACCACTAGCACATGGAATTTACAGTTGCCAAAAGAAAAAACAAACCCTTTAGGCTCTCAGCACAGATGTTACTCTTTCTTCTAAGCATGGCTCATTCCCCACGTTATTTTTCAGGAATGCCAACACTTCAAAAGCATACATCAAAAAAGCGAACCTTCGCCTCCGAACATTACAACCCCCACTCGCTAGCACACTGGGGCTGAGTCAATGATTAGATTACTATTCACAATTTGCATGTCAAATCCTTGCAATTATTTTTCCCTGCCCTCATGACAGAATAGAGATGAGAACTCCGTCTCACTATGCATTTCAAATTACAACTTTAAACTGGGGAAACCGCATTATAAAATTCTTTTCTAATTGAGCATACATCTTTCTTGACCATTCATCGGAGTGCTTTAAACAAAGCCATTTCCCGCTTGTTTATCGCCTTGTACTCCCTGGCTCCATCCCAAGCAATAAGTCAGTCACGACTGATTTACTGAAGGGAGTCTTAACCACACAAGCTATCGGCCACGGCAAGCCGACACAACATTGCTGTCTTTTGAAGTCTCAGAGCTGCAGTGAGACCCCAAGGAAATGCGACAGCCTGCTCTTCACTCTACACTGTGTTCTCTCACACAATTTGTCATTTCACAGCACGGCACTGCTCTTCACAAATCCCACAAAGCTGCCACCAAATGTCGTGATCTGGGCAAAATCTTCCTCGGGGCCAGCCCTTTGAGAGCAAAAAATACCCAATTCAGCCCAAAATACAGGTTCTATTGTGCTGAGCAGTGATCTCATGCTAGTGACAAATGACACTTTCAAAGTTTTAGCATATTTATTCTAAGCAGTGAATTTCATATACATTTGGGATTCAAGTTAGAGAATATTACAAAGCATGAAACTTAGAGAAATGCAAAATATAGTGAAACATGGAACTTAGATAAACATAGAGAAATATAGAGAAGCATAGAGAAACACAGTCTTACGTCCCTTTAATCAGCACTGGGAGACCCTGGGCTCTCATAAGCTAGCTCTAAACAAGCCCCGCTCAGAGAAACAATGCTGCAGGACGCCGTCAGAGCCAATTCCGGGCACTTGTTTCTGCACGAATCAAGTCCACGGGACGATCTCCCCCCGAGTCATGGGAGCATGGATATTTTATAATCTCGTGCTGCCCGTCCATGACGCACAGTTCCAGAACTTTCCCTGTGCAAAATATAGGCTGGCTCATGGAAAAAAACCAACTCTGTCAATTTCCACTGCTCCGTCTGAGCCCCGCCCTGGCTCCCATCTGCGAAAGCTCAGGAATGTCTTATCAGTGCCTTCCCAGAGAAAAGGAAGATTAGCTTGGGGCCAGGGCTACCGTTAGTGAGGCTGAATATTCTAAGGGAAGCAGGGATGTATTAACCCCATCTGCAAGCTCTAAAAGGCATGCACTCATAGCTTAGTGTTTATAGCGCTTAAGACTGGCTATCTAAGCGCTATATGGGTCCATAATGTTCCAAACACTCCAAAAATGTCCATTAACTACAGAGCTAGGGCCCTCTCCCTGCCTGTCTATCAACAATGCATAATGTGACCTATCACTCATACTAGGCCTGCATATTCCTTGTAGCTCACTACTGCATAATGGAAGTGCTACAACAGACTACTGTCAGCATTTTTAGCACATACTTTGAATACACTATTGGCTTTCAGCGGCTAATGCTGTCATCTAAAGCCCTGATTGGCAAGGTTGCAATTTCGTGTATCACTACAACAGTAAATGTGGTAGCGATGGCTGAGCAGCCAGACTTATCTCAAGAGCAAGTGAGCAGTATCAATAGTTACACAAAGGACAGCAATTACTATGATTCAAACAAACACTGACTCAAGGTTTCTTAGTACAAGAATATACATTTATTTACACATCAGTTGTATAAAATTTCACTAAAGTAAAGCAGCTTGAAAATCACACTCTTAATACACCACACCACTCCCAACAGGTTCCAGGCAAGTTAAGCTCAAGCTCACAAATGAAGTGGGAGTAAAATGGCACTCCAGAAATTTAAAAGGGAGGGAAAGACGAAGTTAGGCAGAAATTGAACAGCACCAACAGGTAAGTAAGCAGGGCAATCTAGAAAGAGAAACTACAGTGATGGAATCAAATCAAAAAGGCTTGGGGTCAAAGTCAATAGGACAAAAGTCTTTTGCTCAAGATCACACAGCTCAGGGTAGTTTGTGGTGAAGTCTTTGCCAAGAGTTCCAGATGAAGTTGTTCAGCAGAAAAGTTAGTTTAAAGAGTAGAGAAGGACACGCCCTCTGATTGGCAAAAGATTTCACACACTTTCACCACGGCTGAACGAAACGAATAACCAGATTTGCACAGTACCTTTAAATGGATAAGAATCTGTAGCTGAGGCGGACGTTCTTGGCAGTTCCTGCAGTCTCACGGTTCCTGAAGTGATGGTCGGACTGACATGAAGTAGGAAGACTGGAGGATCCTGCACTGCCCAGGGAAGAAACCAGCAGCACAGCAAAGCACCAAATAAAAGGTGCGCTCCTTAAAACCCAAGCAGCCTGGGCAATCCAGGCACTGTAGCTCTGTACAGCGAATTTGACCAGAGGAGGGAGTCCTGACTTGCAGTTTGGGTGAACTGGTTGGTCCCACCAGCTCAGGGGAAGAAGATTCCTGGAGGATCTTCTCTGTCGTAGGAGTTCGAGGATTCGGACCTGCAGCAGGACTTCACCGGGCGGTTCAGTCGTGGTAGGAGTCCTCTTCCGTCAGCTCCTCGTCGGTTCTTTCGTTCCAGTGGTGACTCTACCTTTCCAAACCCAGAGACCTGCTTTTTATGCAGTTTTCCCCCATTCACAAAGCCTGGCTGTCAATCACACAGCAGGGTGGATGTCCCGCTGGGACAGTCACCACAGCCAATCAGTTCAGAGTGCGACATTGGTCTCCAAGGAGACCCTGTGCAGGGAGTCCTAAATCCCTCCCTCACATACTGTCCCCCACAGACATATAGGCGCCTAAGGAGGGTTTCTGTGTAGAAACCCGCAAAAAGACGGTGAACAAAGGAACCAAACCTTGTTTGGCGCACTGAGTAAAACACGAGAAAGACATTTTCAAAAAGAAATGGCAAATAAACCCACCCGGAACTGAAATAAAACATATATGGTCTAGCGGGTTTAAGTTCGAGGCTACCAAGCTAGCCTAAAACAATACCCAGGTTATTTAAGATAACCGCGGTAGGAAAAATAGGGTAGTTACCACTGCCACCAGCCAAGTCTTGATGAAAAGGGAGTGAAACAACGCTCCAAGACAAACAGACAAAAAGGGATAAGTATTAACCCTTTCCAGTACTCTATGTAAGATAGGGTATACTGGGTATGTGGTTTTACAAAGGCTAATAAAGTTAATGGCAACTTTATATGTTCTGGGAGACAGTAGTCAGTCCCAGAAAACTGAGTCTGAGTTGGGAAGTCTAAAAGACAACCCTGTGTCACTGCACTGAAGGTGCTGTGTAACACACAGTGAAAAGATAATGCCTGTGGCGTAGGTGAGGCTCCACAGGCTATGAACACAAACATTTTAAACCCACACAGCAAAACACATGTAAGAGTGGGAAAAAAGGCTCACACTCTTACCAGGTGAAAGAAATAAATCCTAGAATCCAGCAAAGGGAGCAGGTGCAAGTGGATCTAGGTCACCTGGGCTAAGCCCCGCCCACCTGGTGCCTTCCTGGTTGCTGCTCTTTTTCACCACTTAGCAAGCCCCACCCACCTTGTGCCTTCCTGCTTGCTGCTCTTTTCCATACTTAAGGAGCCCTCCAGCCTCTTTTCCTTTGCAGCTGGGGAGCAGGTGCAAGTGGATCTAGGTCACCTGGCCTAAGCCCCGTCCACATGGTTGCCGCTCTTTTTCACTACTTAACAAGCCCCGCCCACCAGGTGCCTTCCTGTTTGCCACTCTTTTTCACAACTTAGCAAGCCCCGCCCACCTGGTGCCTTCCTAATTGTCGCTCTTTTCACTACTTAAGGAGTCCTCCAGCCTCTTTTCCTTTGCACCTGGGGAGCAGGTGCAAGTGGATCTAGGTCACCTGGACTAAGCCCCACCCACTTGGTGCCTTCCTGCTTGCCGCTCTTTTTCACCACTTAGCAAGCCCGCCAACATGGTGCCTTCCTGATTGTCGCTCTTTTCCCTACTTACAGAGCCCTCCAGCATCTTTTCCTTTGCAGCTGGGGAGCAGGTGCAAGTGGATCTAGGTCACCTGGCCTAAGCAACATCCACCTTCTTAGCCCTGCTTCTTTCTTCCTGCTCTTAACTCTTAGATCAAGGGCCTCTCTCACTCGGGAGTCCGAAGCAAAGGCCAAACAAAGAAAAGGGCAATTCCTGTTTGGACCTGTTTGGACCAGGAGGACCCAGGGACCGACCCCCTGCTCAGACAGCAGGTTAGCATGCACCAACATGTGTTTACTTCCTCTGTCTCCACAGGCCATCCCCACCCCCTCTGGTTCCCCCGTGATGTTCCCTTGTGCCCTTCCTTCTCACACACAGATGTTGCCCGTTTTGCTTGATTCTTCTACACGGCTTCACCCCTGCCCCCTCCAGCCTACTTCTGGAGTTCCTGTCTTCATCTTGTATCCTGGCTTGCAACATGATGTGTTACTACTGACTTCTGCAATTGTATTTGCTCTCCCCTCTTGCTTCGCCACTCTTTTTGACTGCTTACTCTCTGTTCTCCCCTCCTCTCCCTTCTCCTATCTCCTCTCCTCCTCCCCTTACTTTCTTCTATGCACATACTTATCAGAATTGTCCCTGGACCTAGTATGATAGCAACCTTGTCTGTCTCCTCCCATCTCCCCTTACTGTCACCCCCACGCCCCCATCCAGCACCATCTGAAATGTTTTCAGGCCTAGTATGATAGTTGCTTGTGTTGTTCCTCCCTCCCTTTCTGCACCCCTCTCCCTCACCTTTTGTTTTTCTCTGACTCTACCAGAAATGTTGTCAGGCCTAGTGCGGTAGTTGCCTGTCTGTTTTCATTTCCTTCCCACTCTCCCCCTCCCTTCCTTATCTATGTCTTAGCTCTTGCACTATCTGAAATGTTGTCAGGCCGAGTACGATAGTTAATTTCACATCCTTAATTTTTATAGCCTGTAAAAATGTCATTGCTTTTTCCCTTCTTCCCTACCTTTGCCTTGAAGCACTTTGAAACTCATTGTGTATAGGCGCTATATAAATGAACTATCATATCATATCATATCAAAGCTGCTCAGCGACTCAGTGGGTTAGGGAAATTAGCCATTCTGGAGAATTCTCCCAAACATTTGCCCCCACACCCTCAGACTAAGGGACAGGAGGATTTAATGGACTCCTGGATGAATCTCTACCTCTAGTTGGTTAAAAACATCCTAGAGAGACCATCAGCATTTTGGTGGTGACATCCTGCTCTGTGCTCAATGGTGAAATCAAACCCTTGCAGGCAGATTGACCATCTCAGAGGTTTTGGGTTTTTCTCTTTCATTTGCATAAACCATCTCAAGGGTTGGTGGTCTGTCTGAATCACAAAAGTAGATCCATACAAGTATGGCCTAAACTTCTTCAGAGACCACACAATGGCAACACATTCACGCTCTATGGTTGCCCACATTGTCTCTGCTTCCTTCAGTTTCCTACTGATGAAGCAAATGGGGTGCTCCCTACCTTTCTCATCCAGTTGACTAAGGACTGCACCTATACCTGTACTGGAGGCATCTGTCTGCACAATGAAGGGTTGGTGATAATCAGGAGCTCTTAGGACTGGAGCTTGACAAAGGGCTTTCTTCAGGTTTTCAAAGGCTTGAGTGCACTCCGCATTCCATCTAACCTTTTTAGGGAGTTTTGGAGAGGAGATCACATATAAGGGAGAAGCTATGGTCCCATAGTTCTCTATGAAATTCCTGTAGTACCCAGTGAGAGCTTGGAAAGCTCTCACTTGGCTTTGAGTAGTAGGGATGGCCCAGTTTTGTACAGCGTGTACTTTGCTAGGCAATGGCCTTATCTCACCTCCTCCTACCTCATGACCAAGGTAGACCACATTGCTCTGACCAATTTGACATTTACTTGCCTTTATGGTCTGATGGGCCTGCTCAAGAGCCTGCAAAACATGTCCTAAATTATCAATATGTTCTTTCCATGTAGGGCTGAACACTGCAATGTCATCCAAGTATGCCATGCAGAAGTCCTCCATCCCATTCAGAACTTGATTGACCATCTTGTGGAATGTAGCAGGTGCATTATTTAGTCCAAAAGGCATAACCTTAAACTGGTAGAGAGCCTGCTGGGGTTGAGAATGCAGTTTTCTCCTTGGCATGGTCTGTCAGGGCTATTTGCCAATAGCCTGACGTTAGATCAAATGTACTGAGGTACTAGGCTGAACCAAGTCTGTCCACCAGTTCATCTGTCCTTGGCAAAGGATGGGCATCAGTCTTAGTGACTGCATTTAGAGCTCTATAGTCCACACAGAATCTCAGCTCCTTGGATCCTGCCGTTGGTACTAGAACAACTGGACTACACCGTGGACTTGTAGAGGGCTCAATAACCCCAAGATCAAGCATTTTGTTGACTTCTCCTTTGATGTGGGATCTCACATGTTCTGACATTCTGTAACCTCTGCTTTTCACAGGTAAACAGTCACTGGTAAGAATATCATGCTGGCCGCAAGGGGTCACGCCTGGTGATGGTGAAAACAGGGAGGCAAACTGATTTAACAGAACTTTGCACTCCTCTTGTTGTTCAGAAGTCAGTTGAGAAGAGAGATTGACTCCTTCTAATTTCTCATCCAAAGGTTGGCCTCTGAGGAGGTCAGGTAGAGGTTCACTCTCCTCTTCCTCTTGAGCTGAAGCTACAAGCAAAGCTTCCACTTCTGGTCTCGAGACATATGCCTTCAAACGGCTGATGTGAAAGACTCTGGGAGCCTCCTTAGGTCTGCCTAAGACAACCAAATAGTTCACCTCTCCAAGTTTACCCACAACGTTGAAGGGTCCTATCCATTTGTCCTGCAAGGCCCTGTGTCTTGTTGGCACCATAACTAACACAAGGTGGTCTTGAGTAAACTCAACCCTGTTGGCCTTCTGGTCATGCCAATGTTTGACCAGAGCCTGACCTGCTTTTAAATTATCACTAGCTTCTGCCATCATGTGTGACATTCTCCTCCGGAGAGCTATCACATAGTCAGTCACTCTGACTGCCTTGGGGGAAGGAGCACTCTCCAACCCCTCCTTAATCAGGGCCAATGGACCTCTGACGGGATGGCCATAGAGAGGCTCAAAGGGACTGTAACCAACTCCCTCCTAAGGGACTTCCCTATAAGCAAATAGAAGGCATGGCAGTAGAAGGTCCCTCTTTCTTTTAAGGGGTTCCTCTAAAGCACCTATCATGCTCTTCATAGCGAGATTAAACCTCTCTACCAGTCCATTTGTCTATGGATGGTAGGCTGTAGAGAACTTGTAAGTGACACCACAGTTTTTCAAATGGCTTGCAGGTAGTGGGACATAAAATGGGATCCCCTGTCAGATATCACTTCCTTAGGATACCCTACTCTGGTAAAAATACCAAGTAGAGCCTTAGCCACACAGCCTGAGCCATAACAGTTCACAAAGGTATGGCTTCTGGGTATCTTGAAGATGCGGTAGGGTCAAGGGGACCAACATTGTCGATGCCCACTCGCTCAATAGGAACTCCCACCACTGGGAGAGGCACCAGGGGTGCCACATTGTTGGCTCCACTCTTGCCAGGGGTTGGCAAGTGTGACAGCTCCTACAGAATTTGTCAACTTCTCAACCCATTTTAGGCCAGTAGAAGTATAAGGAGAGCCTTTGCTGGGTCTTTTTGAAACTCAAGTGACCAGCCAAAGGTATCTCATGGGCCAACTGTAGGAACTGGAGTCTGTTGGCAAGGGGCACTACAATTCTTTTGCAGTCCCCAGGGATAGACTCAGTCGGTTCACTGTAGAAGAGGCCATCTTCCCAGCTTATCCTATGCTTTCCAACTTCTTGTCCATCAAGGTGGATAGCAGCCTGTTGTCGAAGACCCTCCAGAGTGGGACACTCTCTTTGTCCTCTGCTGAAGTCTGCCCTGCTGGGTCCACATTCTGCCAGTAAAGACTGCAGCTCAGGATGGTCAACATGGTCAAGATCTCCAACTAAGACAGTGTCTTCTTCCAGATCTGATTCTTCAGAAACTGGCTCAACCACACAAGGTTGCACCTCACACTCTGCCTCAGCAGGTGGAGGAGTCACAGGTGTGACCTTAGACAATCTTGGGGATGTCCTGGTTGGTAGCACAGGGGTGCTGTCTGACTTTTTCCTTGAGGTCTTGGGTTTCCCCTTTGCCTCATTCTTTCCAGAAATAGCGGTGAGCAACTCCTGTGGGAGTGATAGTTTATTCTATCAACTCCTCTGGCAAGCCCCTCAAGGTCCTCTCTCTTGCAGGCCTAGTGAGCTCCTGTCTCCTTTTACTGGGAGGCCTGGGGGTGCTTGACACAACTCTATGGGTTTTCATGTCATTACACAACAGCACTCTCCCAAGCACTTCTCTCTGCACACTAACGGGTATTTTGACAGTCATATCATTACACTGGATGAGAGCTGGTAACTGGGGAAGCATTTGCACAGGGCCTCCAGCTAACTCGGTGAGGCATTTGGGTGCCTTAGTAACATAATCCACCTTGAAAAATTATTCATCCACCCCAGTCATGCTGGCTCCAGTGTCTCTGATGGCAGGAGTCTCCTGACCATTCACAAGAACACTATCTTTATAATACTCTTTAGTATTATCTGGGATGGAATTATAGACATCTAAATTCTGTTGTTCTCACAAGCCCAGGGACACTAAAGAAACACTAGCTGAGACTCTCATGGGTTCATCAGCCAGTAGGTAAAAGTTTCCACTTGCCTTAGGTACTTCTTCCTCTGGGGTGAAGGCTAAGGAGACAGTGTGGATCCATGAAGGTTTACCCTTACATCTGGGATCCCCTTTCACATGGTCAGTTGACCCAAAAACATAACGTTTCCCAAATGTCTTAATGAATGGGGGTTTGTTCTGACCTCCATCTGGTTTGGGTCCAGATGGTACACTAGCCTGATTTGGTTTCCCTTGTGGTTTACCCTTATGTTTCTGTTTGTGGCCCTCTTTTGGATTGGAGGTATTCAAATTCTCCTTGTTATCCTTCTTTGGTTGCTTTCCCTCATCCTTCTTCTGAATTGCCCCAGAACCCTTGTGAGTACCCCTGTTGGCAACCCACAAGTCCGCAGCCTTAGCTAATTTCTTGGGATCTAACTCCTTAGAATCAGCCAACTGCTGTCTGAGCTCAGGAGAGCAAGCATCATAAATTGACTCCAGCATAACAAGATTTCTCATACCTTCATAAGTGTTTACTCTGTAGCTTTTAACCCAACCATCTAGGTTTTTCAAACATTAACATACCCAGGTAGTCCAAGGGGTACCATCATGCTTTTTGAGGGTCCTAAACCTCTTAAGGTACTGGGAAGGGGTCTTCCCAAATCTAGCAATTAAAGCTAGCATCACACACTCTTAGTCCATCCTATCCACCTCCCCCAACTTCATCACAACATCAGATGCAACAGTGGGTAGCCTAGAGAAGAGGCAGGGAAGCAATTGATTCCCCGCAAGACCTTGAATCCCATGGGTATAGTCAAACATTGCCAACCAATCCAAAATATCAAGCTTAGCCTCATACATACCCACAATTTCTTTAGGCATACAGGGTCTCTTAGGACTGGAAGACCTAGAAGACTCTGGGAGAGAAGCATTTTCAAGAGATAACCTTTTCCTTTCTAGTTCATGATTCAACTCCATTTCTCTGAGTTTAAGTTCTTGGTGTTTCTGTTCAGTTTGAGCATTTAACCGTTTGAATTCCAATTCAAGCCACGTCTTTTCTAGAGCAATGAATTCAGGACTGAGTGTAGGACCTGATGGGGTCCCAGTGGACAAAGGTTGAGGTTGCTCAGCAGAACAGGGAGCAGTGAGGCCTACATAAGAAGACACATTTACTTCCTCTAACTCATCAATAATAGAGACATTATCATCCCCATTATTTTCCACATTTGCTGGAAAGTCAGGCATTTCAGACCCACTCCCCAGACTTTGGTTCTTCAACAAGTTTTCAATCAACTCAGACTTTTTGCCTTTGGCAGAAAGATTCCTTTCTCTACACAGATTTTTTAAATAATCCACAGTGTAGCTAAGGAGGGTCTCCTGACTGTAGCTTTCCATATCAGACATGATTAATGTCGCTTTTTAGTGATGTTACCCTTTTGGTTAGTTGATCCAAGGTAATAGCAGCACTCTAAGTGCAATTACTATACTTGATCCTCACCGCTGTACACCAGTGGTAGGCAGAAGTATATGCAGTACCCTTTGGGAACACCACACACAATTAAGACTACAAGTGACAGTAAAAATTCACCTTTGGTACAAGCCTGTGCGATGGCTGAGCAGCCAGACTTATCTCAAGAACACGTGAGCAGTATCAATAGTTATACAAACAACAGTATTTATTATGGGCCTCATTACGACCCTTGCGCTCCCGGAATGAAAGGGGCCGGTATAGGACCGGCCCCCTTCATTCCGGGAGCACGTATTATGAGGTTCCCTTTGAGGGACCCGAACCAGACGTCTGGTAAAACCAGACGTCTTTTCCGGGTCCCGCGAGGACAAGAGGGAGGTAACAACGGGACACATATAATGTGCCCGTTGTTACCTCCATCCCCATTCCCATTTGAGCCCTATAGGGGCTCAAATGGAAATGGGGAATGGTTCCTGCAAGGGGGACTTACCGGGTCCTCGTATGTCAGAATGACCCGGTAAGTCCCCATTGCAGGAACCCGGTAAAGGTGCCCGGTTTGGAGGCACCCATGGAGCTAACAGCTTCATGGCTACCTCCAAACTCGTAATGAGGCCCTATGATTCAAACAAACACTGACTCAAGGTTTCTAAGTAAATGAATATACATGTATTTACACATCAGTTGTATAACATTTCACTAAAGTAAAGCAGTTTAAAAATCACACTCTTAATACACCACACCACTCCCAATAGGTTCCAGACAAGTTAAGCCCACAAATGAAGTGGGAGCAAAATGGCACTCCAGAAATTTAAAAGGGAGGGAAAGACAAAGTTAGGCAGAAATTGAACAGCACCAACAGGTAAATAAGCAGGGCAATCTAGAAAGAGGAACTACAGTGATGGAATCAAATCAAAAAGGCTTAGGGCCAACGTCAATATGACAAAAGTCTTTTTGCTCAAGATCACACAGCTCAGGGTAGCTCGCGGTTAAGTCTTTGCCAAGAGGTCCGGACGAAGTTGGTCAGCAGAAAAGTTAGTTTAAAGAGTAGAGAAGGACAAGCCCTCGGATTGGAGAAATATTTCACACACTTTCAGAGCGGCTGAACGAAACGAACAATCGGATTTGCACAGTACCTTTAAATGGAGAAGAAGCTGTAGCTGAGGCGAACGTTCCTGGCAGTTCCTGCAGGCTCATGGTTCCTGAAGCGACTGTTGGACTGACATGAAGTAGGAAGGATCCTGCACTGCCCAGGGAAGAAACCAGCAGCAGAGCAAAGCAATGAATAAAAGGTGCGCTCCTTAAAACCCAAGCAGCCTGGGCTATCCTGCCCACTATAGCTCTGTAAAGCGAATTCGACCAGAGGAGGCAACCCTGGCTTGCAGTTTGGGCAAACTGGTTGGTCCTACCAGCTCAGGGGAAGAAGATTCCTGGAGGATCTTCTCTGTCGTTGGAGTTCGAGGATTCGGACCTGCAGCAGGAATTCACCGGGCGGTCCAGTCATGGTAGGAGTCTTCTTCTATCAGCTCCTCGTCGGTTCTTTTGTTCCAGTGACGACTCTGCCTTTCCAAACCCAGAGACCTGCTTTTTATGCAGTTTTCCACCATTTACACAGCCTGGCTATCAATCACACAGCATGGTGGCTGTCCCGCCAGGACAGTCACCACAGTCAATCAGTTCAGAGTGCGACATGGGTCTCCAAGGAGACCCTGTGCAGGGAATCCTAAACCCCTCCCTCACATCTTGTGCCTCCCAGACATACAGGCGCCTCAGGAGGGCTTCTGCATAGAAGCCCGCGAAAAGACAGTGAACAAAGGAACTAAACCTGGTTTGGTGCATAGAGTAAAATACGAGAAAGACATTTTCAAAAAGTCAAAAAGAAATGGCGAATAAACCCAGCCGGAACTGAAATAAAACATATATGGTCTATCGGGTTTAAGTTTGAGGCTACCAAGATAGTCTAAAACAATACCCAGGTTATTTAAGATAACCGCGGTAATAAAAATAGGGTAGTTACCACTGCCACCAGCCAAGTGATGGCAGGGTTCACTTGGCTGGTGGCTTGATGAAAAGGGAGCGAAACAACGCTCCAAGAGAAACAGACAAAAGGGATAAGAATTAACCCTTTCCAGTACTCTGTGTAAGATAGGGTGTACTGGGTCTGTGGTTTTACAGTGGTTAATAAAGTTAATGGCAACTTTATATGTTCTGGGAGACAGTAGTCAGTCCCAGAAAATGGAGTCTGAGTTGGGAAGTCTAAAAGACAACCCTGTGTCACTGCATTGAAGGTGCTGTGCAACACACAGTAAAAAGATGATGCCTGTGGAGTAGCTGAGGCTCCACAGGCTATGAACACAAAAATGTTAAACACACACAGCAAAACACATGTATGAGTGGGAAAAAAGGCTCACACTCTTACCAGGTGAAAAAAAAAATACTAGAAATCCAGCAAAGCTGCTGAGTGACTCAGTAGGTAAGGGAAATTAGCGATTCTGGAGAATTCTCCCTAACAGTGCCAGCTGTGAGAACACTGTGCTTGACTTAAGCATAGGCATGTGTTTAATATTGTAAAATAATGCTTCATTGGTGGAACGATTTAAAAAATGCATGTTGTGTATTTGAATATAAAAGTGATTGCCTAACGCAGTGTACCTGTGTATTGATTAGGAAGAACTCCAAAGATAATGTGAAGTACACCAATAAGGCAAATGAGGTTTTGGCTTTTTGCACTTTAAAAAGCATTTTGGGAAGATAAGAATGAACAAAGAGTTTTATATCTGTCATATATGTTTGTGAGAGTTGTATGATTGAATCAGTAAATACCTAAAGCATGCTGGGATTGATATGCATTTCTTTTTTTGGGGGGGGGTATATATATATACAAAAGTCACCCTATCAATAAAGCTTTTGCAAATATCCAACATATATAAAGGTTTGGCCCTCGAAGACTTTAGCTGTCAAAGTAGAATGACTGCTAAGAGCTCAAAATAACTTGCAGTGTTGCAGGTCAGCCAGACTCAGAGAAACAAAACTGGCTTTATACTTAATAAACGACAAGCAGTAATTTGAAAATAAACTACAATAATATGCCGCTCCTCTGGCAATCTGCTGTCCTACGCCTGGGCTTAGTGGGGCCTGTTGTAAATACGACTATGTATATAGTGATGGGACAACTTTGGCCATCATTGTTTGTAGTTTGTTTTTAAGTGAAACAGACATGTGCGTGAAGCCTGCATCTCTTAAAAGCAAAAAAAGTGGGGGGCACTCCTGGACAGAAGACTTGAGTGTTAACAGGGATCGCCCTCATTTTAAGGGTTGGGCAGGGGTGGAAACGTCCCTGAGGCTTCACTGAGGCCCCTGCTTTGAACAGGACGGATTGAGGGATGGCCAGTAGGCCGTTAGTCCCTAAGAACACAGGTGTGATCTCTTTATTGCCTGCTCTGCGTGCACCCATTCCAAGATCAGGGCTAGAAGTGAAAGGCACCTTGGAGGATGTGAGTCAATGTTGCATAAGGACTGGAACAAGGCAGCAAGGGAGGATGAAACAAAGTAATGGAGGTAACTGAAGGGACCATGGCAGCTGCCAAGGGCCACATGGCAAGGGCCTTAATGAAGAGCATCTGGCCACAACCACTTTATATAGCCCACAACAGCATTGATTATAGTAATTAACAGCCTCACAAAACACCTGTCAAGTTCAGGGCTTTGCTTTTTTGCTAAAGGAAACAGCAAATGCAGGGAATGCAAGCAGATTCTCATGACAAAGA
The DNA here is from genome assembly GCF_040938575.1 of Ambystoma mexicanum. NCBI lineage: Eukaryota > Metazoa > Chordata > Amphibia > Caudata > Ambystomatidae > Ambystoma > Ambystoma mexicanum. Next base: position 867,107,883 of record NC_090928.1, read on the forward strand.
AACAAAATACAACAAACAGGGCCATTGCAGAAATGGCAAAAGGAAGTCCCTGGGTGCCTTCCCATTTCCATATCAGGGAAGGCAGCGATGAACGGAGATGTGGTGCTGGAAGCGAACACAGTTGAGTAGTTTAGAGGGTAGCAAGGGTGTAGAGTATCTGGGCAAAACACTAAGTAATCATAACATTACCACCACATCCCAGTCTTTACTTTTCATGAAAATGTGAGTGGAATGCTGCCTCGCCAATCCGTGTTCAGTAATCAAAGAAGACAACACACCAAGAGGATACTGCAAGCATATCCACAATCTCAGATTTACGTAAATACTCCAGCGCAAATTAGCACTTTGGGAAGGAAGCTAGCAAAGATGTTACAAATCGCATCGAGATGCTAAAGTGAGACAACCGCAGACTGGTCCAAATGTAAAAATGAATCACACTCCCTGAAAGAGGAAGCATGACTAAGATGGACAGAGCCTATCCCAGCCACATCCAATAGGTGAATCCTGGACTTCTCCTCCAAGGAGGGATTAGGAAAGAAAGATGGCAGTGCCATTTCCTGATCATAATGGAAAACCGACATAGCCTTTGTCATAAAATCCAGACCAGTTGGGAAACCTTCTGTCTGGAAAACCTGCAAATAGTGGGGAGTGTATGTAACAGCCCCCCAATTCCTTTTGATTATGATGGCAACAACATAAACAAATTTTAGGATTATAAACTTTAAAGTCATCTCGTCCATTGGGTTAAAGGAAGCGTTCTGATGGGCTTTAAGAAATAAGTGAAAATCCTTTGTAGGATTGAAATATTTAATAACTCACCTAGCCACTGAACCCCCTTAAGGGCTCTCTGACACAACCCTTAACAGTCTCCAAACATTGTCATATTTCCAAGAACGCCTGGATAGCAGTACCTTGAAGACGAGGTGTAGAATCCATTGTGTCTAGCCCAAACCGCTCTGAAGGAATTGGAAAGCGACCAGAGCATGACAAACGCATTGTCGAATCTGTCTTTAGTGAGTCCAGAATTGAAAGGAATTGGAGTGATTATCATAACCTTTACTCGTATAGATCCTATGAGTGGCCTGGACTGCACTAGTTACAGAAAGTAAAAAGCCTAAAGGTTATTTCTCTGACCTCTCTTGAAAGTCCTGTGAGAGTGAATGTCGCGAGGCACGGACTCCGGACCAAGGGAAGAATACTGGTTCCACTGCCAGTTATTGAAGAAGAGGAAACCACACTATTAGGGGCCAAGAGGGTGCTACCAGTATTACCGACAGCATCTGTTTCAGTAGCCATGGCAGAAACCTGGGGATAAGGGGAAGGGGCAGCAGGCATATAATAGAAGCCATGGCCGTGGAGACAGAACTTTTAAGAGCAGAGACTAAGAAGAGGTTTGGAACTGCCGAAACTCCTGCAGATGCTCCCGCACACTGTCAGGCAGTGTCTGGCAAAAGCCTAAGACTAAGAAAAGCCTGTTGGCTTGGCCAGTGCTTGTTTATGCTCGAGGCTGCCTTTACTCACAGCTGGGAGTTATCCGTTCTTTGTCTCGAGAGTCCACTGTCATTTCCTGACACATTTGAGCCTCGCCTGTCTGTGGTGGCTGCCTGACCTTTTTCTCGGAAGTGGAGTCCTGCAGTGTAATCCCTTCTCCACTCTGCGCTTGGCCCACATTCAAGCATTCCCATTGCGGAGTGGAAGGCAACAACGCTTCTTCACTGCGCATAAAGCCAGAAGACTTGGGAACAGGGGTGGCCGCGTACCTCCTGCTTTATGAGAGTGTACGTGACACATGGTAGGTTTCTTTGGAATCTGTAAAACTACAGCAGCAACAGCAGCCTCTAGAAACATGCCAGAGACCCTCCGCTAACTGTCACACGAGACCAAGGCCATTGGGGCCGAAGGGACTTTTCTCTAGTGATCTAGTGCATTAGCCCATGAGCTCAGTAACCATACAAGGATTCCACGACTGAGCAAACACTGCAAAGAACAGAGGGAATTGCCGCCTCTCCTGATTTGTCAATCCGTATTTCTTTCCACTCAAAAGGCGCATACTTCCGCCTGAGCAGAAACTCCCAGGAAACAGCTGGATATGCAGCTTACCCCCGTGTGGATATCAGAGAAATGCGGCACACCCAGAAATAGAACCTCTTACATAAGTCAGAGAACATGTGGTATGTCTATCCAAGGCTGCATTTCCGCACCATCATCATCCTGGTCCTCTGGTCACCGCCAGGGCAGCTCAAAAGGGGAATCTTTATATTAGGAAATATCACTTCGACTGGAAGGGTGGTTTCTAAACAGAGTATTCGAACAGAGCTTTACGGCGCGGCTGTGTACGGTTGCGTTACTGCGTACACTGCACCGCAGATATGTGATGCTTTTGGTTGAGTTTCAGGTTGGAAAGACGGCTGTCTGTGTGTCGCTCACTCAGAGCTCTTGGTCCGGGTTAGGCTTTTTAAAGTTCTTGAGAGCAGCCGGCCAGCATTTGCTGCCTCCTGAGACCAGAGGCGTAGACAGGGTAGGACCTGAGCGGGAAAGGCCCACCCAAATTCTGTAAACGCCCACTCAGTGGCGCTGTGTGGGCATTTACAGATGTTAATGCTACTGCGGTGGGGCTCAACTGCATTAGCTTCAGTCTCCACTTGTTAGACAATCCTGGCTACGCCTCTGCCCAAGACCACTTGCAAAAAGTGAAATTAAAACAATGAAGCCCTGCATGGACCATAGCAACCGCACAAGGCTGCGAGTCTGATGGGCTCTATATGGACGGTCATTTGTGGAGTGTTATTAAAATGCACGCACCCTCTCAAAGGGAATTCCAGCGCTTTATGGAGGCCCTCACAACAGCGTGCCGGAGTGGGGAAGGCAGCATACCCTTCATCACTTCTAGTCCATCTCTTCCTCGTCACAGTAGTTACTTGTATGTTACCTACCTCTAGCACAGGACGAGTATAACACTTTATTGAACCTGCCCACTCCTTATATATGTAACCCAAATTATCCACAACGCAACATTAAGTATTTCCCACTCTAGCACAGACCCTTCCATCCACACATGGGTGGGAGTGGCATGAAGTCAGGATTGTGACAGGACGAGTAGGAGTAATGAAGAGTACCACAAAGTAATTGAGTCATTACCTCCACCTCCCTCTTCCTCATACCAGTACTTACCTGCGAGGTGCACAGCAGTCATTTGATGGGAGGAGCCTATGAATAATCCACACAGACCACCTTAAGTGCTGCAGCGTCATCCATCAACTTAATTTCTCCCAGACTCATCTTCCCACCACTTTCTTAAAGGAGTACCTGTCTTTAGAATGCTCATGCCAAAGGCTCAAGTGCCTAATAGTCCACATTGAGTCTGGTACGCCTAATTAAGATTTGGGGACGAACCATGTCTCCACCCTATAGATGTTTATTAACAGAGCTGCCAGTGCATTGGACCATGAAGGGGACCATGTATCTTGAAGACTTCTCCCAAATTATTTGTCGGATCGCATCCACCTACATATGAAATTTACTTTAACTTTATTCTCCTACCCTGCTGTCACAAAGAGACTTTTTGTCTCACCAAAGCAGCCCATTCCAGATAAGTAAACATCACCCTCCGAACATCAATGCTGTGCCAGATGTGTTCCTCTGGAGATGAAGGCCCCTGAAAGAAAGCTGGCAACACTATTTGTTGTGCCTGATGACAGCAGAACTTTGGACAGGAAGGTGGGATCGCACGTCAGCACCAGTGCCTCCAGCAATACTGTCAAGAATGGGGATTGTGTCATCAAAGCCCCATTGTCCCCCAGCCCATGAACTGATGTGATTTCAATCAAAAACACTGTCTTGAGGGCAAAAGCTTCGAATCCACTGAATCCAAGAGTTCAAAGGGATGGACTGTAGAGCCATTAGCACCAAAGGCGGATCCCAAGGTGAGATAAAAAGAAACGCTTAAGGAGCCTAGCTACCAAACCCCCCCTTTTGTTTCTATCCTCCCCTACCCAGAGCAAAAGTTTGTTGTAGCTGGAAGGAACCCCACAGGAAAGAGGCTGAATGTTCATTCTGACTCCCCAAACCATGGGCCTCATTACGGTCATGCCTGTCCATAATAGGTGCCGGTAACAACAGTTACCAGCACCTTTTCCGGACCGGCATACTCTGAGTCTGCCGGTAGGGGCATTGAACTATCGGCAGGCGTGACCTACCGGCCAAAAAATCATTGAAGCACCGGGACCATTACTAACGGTGCCGGTACTTCAGTGTTCCCATTCCCGCAATGGGAATTTACCATTCCTCTACTGCTCGTAATACATGAAGGTCACTCCCCTGGGCTCAGATTGGAGGAGGATAAGATTGGAGGAGGATAAAATGGGAAAACCCAAACTCTGTTTATCACCGTTGCCATTGGGAGCGGAAACCGCAGTCTCCTTTGACAAAATGTAGCTATCAAGGTGACATTCGCCCAACAATTCCTTATTTAGAACAGATCAATGGATATTGGGAATGCAGGGAAAGCATATGGTAGGGAGTCTGGCCACCACAGCGATATGGCATTCAGACCCTAAGGGGTCTTGAATTTCAACCGCATGCAGAACCTTGGTAGGGCTTCATTTTCCTATGATATGAACAGATCCAGACATGAAACTCCAAACTGTACACAAATGTTTTTGAACAGCCATGGTTGGATTGCCATCTCACTGGATACCAGTAATATCCAACTTGGATAATCAGTGGCCGCACTGTGCACTGCTTTATGTGGATTGACCTCGATGAAAGTAGCTTTTCCTTCGCCCAGCGTCCAAGTTGGATTGTCAACAAGGCCAGTTGATGGGACCTGGGCTCCTGTTTACTTATATACAACAGAGTTGTGAGGTCTGCCGAACCAGCACAGACCTCTCTTTGACTTGCTCCTGAAACCACAAGAGTTCTCGATATTGTAGGGGAAAATCAAATAGAAACAGAGAAAGTGTGCTGTGCTGTGGAGTTTATCATGAAAAGTGTGTATCTTTGAGAGCCTGGTAATTACTTACTTCCATGAGTGACAGCACATGACAAATGGCACAGAGTTTGCTACACAACATGAACATTTAGAACTGAATACTAAACCCACAGCCAGAAAAGCTGAACAGATGTATAAAGTAAAACTGTCTGCAGTCATTTAATGTTGTGTCCTGTCTAAAAGCTAAGGAAAATTGGCACCAGTTGCAGACCAGGAAAATGTAATGCGGAAGACATTAAAATGTTGGTAAGTGTTCACAACGAAGGCAAAATGAAACATCACAGTGTACAATATTTGTATTTTTTGGCAGTCGTCATCAAGTTTATTCAGATTTGCAGAAAAAATAATCCATAAAACTATTGCAAAATACAAGAAATATATAACAATTGCATACCAAAAAACACATATCATCAGGAAACCCCGACAAAGACAACAAAGAGGGAGAATTAAAGATTCAATTTGTTAGGTAGTGTATAAAAGCTCATTATCAAGGCAGTATATCAAGTATTCGTTTTCGATGACAGAGTGCTATTTTTAGATGTGAAAGTAGCATCCAGCCCACTTGTGAGGATACCCATAACAGGTAGATTACAGCATGCCTATATTGAACGATGCTCATTTCCCTTAATAGTGGTCGTATGAGTCGTTTTCTCAGCTGTGCATACGCAGGGCAAAAGAGAATCAAGTGTGCCAAGTTCTCGTATGGAGCTCTGCATATTAGGCAACATCGATCTGCACCCACCCCGGCCCATGCTGCCACCACAGCCTTTAGGTGGATACAATGGAAACTCGCCCTGGATACAAGGACATGATCGTTGGCCGATTCCACCCATAATAGTTAACACTGAACACCCAGGGACATTATTGTCATCAGCAACAATATGATCCAACCTCTCTCCTTAAGAGGCAACGAGCTGCCTTAACAGCCTTGTCATACTTCCTCCATAATATGTTCAGCTCCTCTTTTTAATAGGCAAAAAGCTCCCCCACCACAATTCTCGTTGCTCTCCCTGCCCTTGCAGGAGTTACCAGACTGGGGGAGCGCCGTTCCTGACGGGGGAAGCTGAGTGTTATCCCTTTAGTTAGGAATTTAAAATCCAAATGTGTTTCCTTCCCTCTTGCCTCAATCTATATAACAAAACCCTGCATAGATCTTAACTTGCTATAATATCTTTCCCCCATAGCGCTTTCCCAAGTGCCACACAACCGGAATATAACTGATCAGTGAGCAAAACTCACGAACATTTAAAGAGGCTTTGGCTACCTCCTTGCCCTGAGGTATACCTGTATATATTTGTTAATCCTTGACCTCTGCGTTAACCTCTGTCAATCGCCTCCTGATTTTAAATTGTCAGATTCCCTGCTCCTCACCACCCCGTTCTCAGCTACTCGTGAGTACGGGCGTCGGCAAGTGATTTTCAATGACGCTTATCCTTCTCTTTGGGTTTTGAGCTACCCCTCTGCTTTCATTCCCTTGAAGACGTGCTGTGGCTCCCTGCACCATTGCCACCTGTGTGTTTAAATCTACAGTTTTTGCCAAAAGGGCAATGCCCCTCCCCAAACTTCCAGAAAATCGCTTGCTCCCCCTGCTGATAACTGGGTCGACTATTCCAGGAGTAGCGCCCGTGAAAAGACCTCCTCCTCCTGTCCCCATCAGACCTTCTCTCCCTCTCATAATGCAGCTTCTTGTCCTGCGCCTTGTCCCCATCTCCCTTGCTAGTGCCATTTCTTAAATATAACCCCTGACATCCACCTCATCCCAAGACATAACAGGCCGAATCTGCATTTTTAGCCTAAAACCCCTGTCATATTTCAACCAAGCATTGCCGCCATAAGTCAGGTTTAAGGTATGGAGGTACTGCTTATATGCAAATAATGCCCTCGCATCCTGCGGGAACTTTTCAATCATGATGGATGCTAGCATCCGGAACGCCGCCAACCAATTGTGGATGCTCTCTTCTACCTTGGCCCTCTCCCTGTCCTTCTTCTCCCTCTCTTTCTCTGACAATTTGCGTATGCCCATCCCCACAGGCTCCATATCTAACAGGGAAAAGATCTAAAAAAAACTCCTTCTGCCAAATCCTCTCCTTGTTGGCCAAAGGAATGTGCCATACTAAAGAGTTCCCAGCTGCCCTTACTGGAGCAAAGCCAGGCATCGCCCTCCCGTACTGTGTGGTATTACCCCACCCCATAGCCTGCCCTTGGCTGCCTGCCGGCGTTGCTGTCGGCTGGGGCAACTGACTGCCCACCCCCAGAGGGGTATGCTTGGGCAGTGAAGAAGCTTGACTCATGACCATGGAGCTCACAGCCCCACCAAGCAGCCTGGCCTCTGAACCTTCCCATGCCGATGCACGGCCTCTGCATTCCTTCCCACTTGATTAAATGCATTTACATTTCTTCACATTTCACCAATCCCCCCATTTCCCCATGCTTGCAAGCACTGCATAAACATACCTTTAACCTGCTCCAAGGATGCAGGTCCCTCTGCTGCGACTGCCGCTGAGCTGGTCACAGGCGCGCTGGGTGCACTGCTGCTACCCCTTGGAGCCTCCGCAAGCAAGGCCGCCGGATTAGCAACAGGCCCCTGCTCCCCCTGCCTCTTGCCCCAGCCGCTTATTATCATTGCTTTAAAACTCATTACTGTCAATTGGAAGAACTTTCGCTCCCTTCCCGTCAGGGAATGGTGGAACAACATCTGCCACATACAAAGATTGGAATTATGTATGGCCAACTTTCAAGACTCTAGTCCCAAATACAATGCAAAATGGTCTTTTTATATTCACTGTTTGGGCTGCTTCAATGCCTCCTCACACAGTACATGAACATGTATTCCTATCTTACATCTGGATGATTTATCTGATGCTATTTTTATTTTGTCAAAAATATATTTAAAGCTATATTGTTCTCCATATTCCTGCTCCCCCCTCTCAGTCCTCCTGTTCTCTTGTTTGTACTTTGTCTGTGTTCCCCTGTTCGTCCTGAAATATCATCATCCTTGGTATTCTCTTTGCAGATTTTACTCTTACGCATCTGTTTCTATGCTTAATCATTATTCCCTTAGTGTTAGCTTAATTATAACGGATGAGGTGTTTCCTTTGTATTTTTGTATCCTTATTGAATTCTGCACTGTTATTAAATTGTATTATTGTTATAATTCTAATAAAACGTGTTAAACTTAAAAGAGGTACTGGAAGCAATATTAAGATTGGGATAAAGAAGCTGTTTGGTGTAGATCGTGCCAACCGCACCACCGTCACCTATCAATCTAGTTTAAAAAAATTAGATGATAGTCTAGAGGCAGAATTCCATCAAAGACTGATGAGCAATCATCTGAAAACAATGTATTTGTAAGAACGAGAAGATGGAAATTGTGAGTTTTGATGATGTACATTACAAAGGAATGTTTTATTGATGAAAGAGAATCAATCAGGCCAATTTAAATAATTGAGCTTCCAGACAAAAATGTGTTTTTCCTATTATCCTATTAGGTTGTTGGAGGGAACACAAGAGATGCTCTTTGGTTTCATCAGTTGGAGTGTGGTTCAGAGGTTTGGCCCTCTCTGTATAGCTGGCTTATTTTTGGCTCCCTCCATTTATGTTCAGCTTTGCCCTGATATTTGGCAGATCTTTCTATCTGCCAGTAGGGGAGATGCCGAGCGGGTGTTTGGGTGTGGGTGGGGACTACTATTGGGTGTGTGCATGTGAGCGTATGTGTGCTGCTGGGTGTATGCTTTGCATGTATGTCAGAATGTGGCATGGAACAAACTCTGCTTGCTTATATCTTCAGGGATTCTAGAGGGTTCTGTTAGGGTACTCAAAGAAGGGAGCATTGGCCCTTACATACATGGAGTTGTTTTTTCCTTTGCGTTTCTGCCTCATTTTTAAATGGTAACGAGATTGAGTTTTGCATCGTAGTTTCTCTTGGATCAAAGCTCTGGACCGGGCCTCCTGGAAATACGCCTACAAGACTACTGTGAAAACATAGGGGCAGTAGAACAACAACACAAGCACAGCATAGTCTAATTGGTGATGCAGCACACATCGCAGGGTAGCCACTGTGTGAGCAACACGTGGGGAAGGAGCCCTTCCTGGAAAGGACTGTTATGACAAATTGGAGGACCAACAGTGAAAGAAGATCATTGAGCCCACGGGGACAAATGTAGGCTCAGCAGTTTCTTTCAGAACACGGCAAGAGGGCAAATATGGGTATGAACGAAAGGGAAAGAAGAAAGAGCAGCGAGCAAGGTGCAGAGAACTGGGGTTGGAAATGTGCGTTCATTTGCGCACGGTAAATAGCAGGAGAAGTGGAGAAGAGGTGGCTGGTGCTTGGTGAAGTATCAAGAGGGAAGGGGAGTCTGGGGTGCTTCCGATGGGGTCTGGCCCCTGGTGACAGCATGGGGCAAACTTGTCCAAAATCAGCAACTGCAATGCACAACAGAAAAAGTACAAAACACAGTTTTTAGAATGGACGTAGGTGGCACATTTTGCGAACAGGCACTCCCAAGCTGGTTTTCAAAATGGACAACTGCTGAAATGAGTGCACTGGACTGTGTTAACCTTTATAACATTAGGGATTCCCAGATGTGGAGCCATAGTATATTATGCAGTATTGCACACGTGTGTGAATGTAAGACATAGCTCCATCCTTCACAATTATGTTAACTTAAACTACATTAACATTCAAACATCAAACCTTCAAAGTCAAAATAGGGAATTTGTTTGTTGGTTGTGAAGCCTGGGTTTTTCCATGAGGAGACATTCTTGAAAAACACATTATTTTTTATTTTTTTTATTAGTGTTAGCTTCAAAAGAAGCTTTTGACCAGTTAAAGATCAAATTCAGCGTGAAAGAAAAGAAAAAATAAATAAATAAACGAAAATTGCATGACTCTAAAAAAGAAACATATGATACAATCATTTCAATCAATTTCTATAAAAAGGTAAAAAGAAGAGGAGAGAGGTGAAGAGGAAGGAGGAGATACAGGTAAAAAGGGGAGGGAAGGACCAAGTTCAGCCAGGATTAACAGCTCTTTCAGTCTTATTATGCGGAAATAAATTTTCTTTCTCACTTCTCTCCATCAAGTTTTTTAAAGATGATTGATACCATCTCTAGCAGGGCAAAAGTTATAGATAACCTTGAGCCCTGTAGCAATTGTAACCAAAGGTCTTTCTTTGTTGAAGTTCGATTATTTACAAAAAATCTCCCCAGTAGATTACGTCGAATGTCCTTGATGCCCTGACAACTCGTAATGAGATGGTGAAGTGTTTCCATTGGGTGTTCACAGAGCTGACATTTATAGTCTCTCATGCTTTTCTGTTTTCTCACTTCAAGAATTTCTTTGGTGGGAAAGATATTGAAGCGAAGTCTGAGAAACTGCTGACGCAACTCCGCCGAGGGAAACTTACTCAAATACAGCAGAGTTAAGCCACGCTTGTTCAGAGCAATGCAGTATTTGCCATAGATTTTGGATGACTGTGCTAGCTCTGAGGACTCGATCCATTCATACTCATACAGCTGTTTTTTCACAAGATCTGGGTTTTCAATAAGTAGTTTCACAGTAGAGTCTATTGAGTCCAACAAACCCAAGCATTTGGTGCTCCATTCAGCAAGTAAAGGCTCTTTTTCTGATTTCAGTGCTTGACCCAACAGCCCAAAACCACTACCTGGGGGAGGCAATAAGCATTTACGATAGAAAGATAGAGTTTTCCAGCTGACATAAGTAATGAGAGAAGTCAGCCCAAACTCTTTTCTTATCACAGCCACAGGTTTACAGTTAGGGAGGTCAAGTACGGCTATCCAAAATAGGCCCTCTAGGATTTGCCATATCTTCCTGCTCATCTCAAGAGAGCACTCAGTCCCATAGGTCACAATAGGGACTACCTTCATAGTGTAGAAACGGAGCAAGGGTGTCAGTGTAAATTTGCAATAGCTGCGTTTGATCAATCTTGCCCGGCATGTCAGCATCTTCAATTTGCACCTCAGCGCTATTTCTCTTGGGGCTTTAGTGTAACTTACGTTGATCAGAATACCCAAATAGAGCAATTCTGATATCTCTCGGATCTGGTCACCATTTATGTGCCAACCCTTGAACTTCATGGAGTTGCATCTTGTCTTCCCCAAGGTAAGCACCATTGATTTGGTGACATTTACTCTTAGGTCACTGAAATATAAAAAAAAGTGCTAGGGCTTTCAATTGGCGCTGGAGTTCCATCCAAGAGAATGACATCATCTGCGTACAACAGTCTATTAATTGGGGAGCCCGCAATACATGGGGGGAAGCATCTAATTTACATAAAGGCGTCACCCATGTCTGAGATGTATAATTTAAAGATATCTGGGGCCAGTCGACATCCTTGCTTGAGGCCCACTCATGTTTTTATGGGGTTTGATTCGTCACCCTTTTGGTTCAGCTTGATTTGTATACTTGTATTGTTATCGAGGGCCTCCATAGCCTCACGTATGTCAGTAGGGCACTCCCAGTCTTTTAGCTTCTGCCAAAATTTCTCTCGATTTACTGAATCAAAGGCTTTTGACAAGTCCACTGTTGCAAGATATACGTTTTTTACTGTTCTTGTTTGCCGTTCTCAGTGTCAGGTAATTTATCAGAAAAAGATTTAGCGATGTTCCAATTCCTTTTTCAAACCCTGCCGGCCAGCCATCCCGATGTTTGGAATCCCAGCTCCAGGACGTAAGGTGATTCAGAATCAAGGCCGTGAAAAGTTTACCAATAACATCCAAGAGGGCGACCGGTCTGTAATTTGCGGCCACAGACCTGTCCCCCTTCTTGAAGATTGGTACAATAATAGATTTCGTCCAGGTGGCCGGGATACTGCGTTTTGTTTTTACCAGTAGAAAGAGTTGGTGTAAAAAAGTTGCCCATTCCTCTGGATATTGTTTTAGTGTCAAATTCGTGAGGCCATCAGGACCTGCAGCTCTGGAATTGCTGGACGATTTAATTAGGGCGAGGATATCTTCCCTTTCAGTTTCAAATTCCCAATTTGAGCATGAGTTTTCTGCAGCCTTCGTGGCTTGCAAGGGGGCTTTGAGAAGAGCTTGGAGAAATGGTCCATTTAGTCCTTCGCCGGAATAGGGTTGGAGATGAGACTCTGTTGAGGTCCATCTAGCATGTTAAAGATTTGCTACATTTCAATCGAGTTTTTAGATGCAACCAATTCCAGCATATGTTCAGCATTCGATTGCAATAAAGATTGCCAATGCTGCTTCAGCCAGTTGTTGTATGCGGTCCTTGTTTTCTTAACAGCTACAAACAATGCCGGAGAAGGATTTTTCTTCAGCGCTCTTTGCACCTTTTTTAGATTCCTTTTTCTTGTAGCAACCTCATGGTTGAAAGTATATTTATGGCGGAAGCCCTTAGATCTTCCTGGGCCAGATTTTTCACTAAAGATGTCCAAGGACAGCTTTTCAACTTCTTGTAAGTTGCTCGCTTAGTGATTTATGAGAGCGCCACAATTATTGAAACAGTGAATATTTAAGTCCCCACATAAAATCACATTCAAGTTGGAGTAGTCAATCATAGCAGCGTTAACCTCCTCCAGTAACTGGTCCATGAAGTTCTTGGCTGCAGGATTGTTGCAGTTCCAATACGGGTTACACAGAAGGATCTGCCTCATAGCGGCCTCTTCACTGCTTTGATATGCCAGTCGGTTGATTTGAATAAATGGTGAGATGTTCTTTGACCAGACTACTCGCAGGTCGCAGCTTTCGTTATTGGCGGTCAATAGGCCTGCCATTGGTCTGCCCTTCGGGCCTTTTATTGCTGGGTTGATGAGGACAACAAAGTCCTTGATGATAGGTTGAACACACAGCCACGTCTCCTGGAGACAAATGACCTCAAGGTCTCCCAATCGAATACTACCTTCTCCCAGTAGATGTTTAAAGCCACACCTACTCCAGCAGCCCAAGTGGATGTAGAGTGGGGGTAGTTGTTACCTGGGCTCTGGCATTATGATCTTCTAGCCAGTGAACTGGCCAGACAGTCCCAGTTGTCCCCAGCCCTATCACCCAAGGTCCCTCGTGGTGCACCGGAAGTGTTCTTTGAAGCAATATGGTTGTTGATCGTGATTCTGAATTTGCCTTTATTTTTTTTACTCGGTCCTTCATCACATCTAGTTTGGTTTGTGTTCAAGGAACGGTCGCTAATCATATTGCCTGTCTTCCCACTCCCCGAATCAGAATTGTAGCTGTTAGGATGATGAGATTTAGGGGGCATCTGATCATAAAGTTTGTCCTCATCTCTTCTTTCTAGGTTCGAGGTTAATCTGGCTTTTAGGGAAAACCCCATATTCTTAAGTAGTTCAGAGTTTTGCAGTAGTAGAGTTTTCACATCCATAGAGGCAAGGTGTATTATGGCTTTATCATAATTCGATTCATCCTCAAACTCCACTAGTGATAAGTCCTTTGTGTTGAGCCCATAGAGTGCATCAATGATACGGAAGAGCCTCAAGATGTTAGCTCTATTTAGGACAACATTGTCTTTAATACAAAGGATTCTGTGAATTTCTATGCAATAGGAATCTGAAGTAATCTCCTTTCCGGGGCTGTTCTCACATTGCCAGTTGTCCACGTTATATTTCTTAATCAGCCCCTTTGATTGCTTAACTCTGACCCTACTGTTTTGGTCATGCATCATAAATCTCCTGCCCACCAGAAGCGGTGAATCCTCGCTGAAAGATCTATTCATGTGGACTCTGGATGCAAATCTAGTTCTAAGTTGAGGTTTTGTAATCAAAGGCTGGAGCAATTTTTGGAGATCCTCGCAGTCAGAATTGCTAGAAGACTGACCATCAATGCCGTCGAAGTTGATCGCCTCCAGTAAGATGCTGGGTGAGGATGCCCAAGCATCATTTGTTTTCAATGCCTTAAGGCGATCTTCCCAGGAGGTATCAATCTCGAGGACCTCATCCCAATCTACGGAATACACTGAGAGGTTCATCAGATCCTCTAAGTCCTCTGAGTTTAGGATATTTTTAGACTTAGTTGTGGAATTTGGGGCAAAAGAGGACTTTCTGATTTCGTGTATATCTTCATCCGATTCCATGCTCGTAAAAGAGTCTTCATTTTCTATGAATTGTTGGTGTATTTGTTTTGGATCTTGGTTGATGGCCTGTTTAAGTGCCAAGTCCTTGAAGTTTTTTATTACAGCAGATGGACGTGATTGTTTGCTTTTTGCGGGTTTTATTTGCAAAGTTCACATGTTTGGTTTGTTTCTTGGACAGAGTAGGTTTCTTTCTGGAATTGGAACCAATCTTACCAAAAAAATGGTGTCCCATATCATAGTTTGTGAAGATGTCATATGTTTTAGGAAAAAGTGAAGACGCAGCTACGGGAAGCCCATGTGCCATATAGATCCAAGTGGCAAGGGATTGGACGTAGCGGACCTTCTCCTTTGGTTTTTTGGGATTTCTCCCCTCGGTGTTACTACATTCATTGTGTGTCTTAGGGGGAGGCTGCTTCGAGGTCCCCGGGATCTGATAGTCTTCAACTCCCACTAACTTCCATTCCCCTGGATGAGGCATTGGGTCGTCTGGGTATGATTCCTTGCGTGATCCATTGATGGGTTGTTTTAAAGCCTTCTTTGTTCCATCCAGAGGGGATGTGATGGTGCCACCTGTGTTGTCCATACCAGTAGTCGGTAAAGTTGGTGTAACGCCCAAATTCATAGCATTTTCCCCAGAGTTTGTCAGTGTAGTGTTTAAATTAACATAAAAAATGGGACCATTCTGATTAGTGCTTGACAAGGATTGCCTTCTTTTTTCCTTGTCTTTAATTAGAGGTTTCAGGATAGTCTTCAAAAAGCTAGTAAGGTGCTCCTCTTGCTTGTGTTTATTTTCAGATAAAGCCGATATGAATCCTTCCACGAAAATCATTTTGGTATGGAGCATTGCGATCAGGGTGGATTGATATTTTAGTTGGTCCGCAATGCTCTCATACAATTTCATAAAAGGACTCATGGTGACAGAGAATGCTGCAATCATATTGGCATCTAAGAGTGCACTTGATGAAGACTTTTCCTCCACCTGAGCCGCAATCATGTCCAATAATTGATCTTCATCAGATATTGAGTCATTGTTCCTTGGGTCGACCTCCACTGATGTAGAATGCCTGTGCCTTTTTCTGGGGCAACTTGACCCCAGTAAGGGCAAAGGATATAAGGGCCTAGAGAACTTAACTATGGTTGTGTTCTTCATTCTCCCCCGGTGCTCAATTTCATCTTCTTCACTGTTATTTGCTCTCTTTCCTGTTCGAGGAGGGGAATTAAGAGCCCTTGAGTTTTCCCTCGAAGGAGCTACTTCCTTCTCATAAGCAATCTCCAAACCTATACTTGCATGATTTTTCTCTGGGCCGTTTGTGGTTATGTGATGAATAATTGAGGTTTGCCTAGTTTTTTTGGGACCGCCCTCTTGGTTTTTCCATGGGGGTGGCATCCCCACCTTTTTACTTAGGCAGTGAGTCTCGGCAATAGGCTGCAAGGTAGATGGGGGTCTTGAGGATGATTCACTCTGCCGAGTAGCATAGGTTCCCAAAATTGGCGCCGAAGCTTAGGCCACTAGGTTTCCATGCCTGTCGCCTTGGAGCCCCTCTATTAAAGGTCTTATAGAGTTTGGGTTCCCAGGGTTTCGGTGGACCAGTGGATGGAGCCGTGTCGCAGGATAAAGCGGCCATAGGAGGATTGTCATCTTCATCTATGCTGTCAGCGGTCCCCTTATAAGGTTGAGTTGAACCTGTGAAAATGTCCTTATCAGTCGTTGGGCGATTGTCCTTGGTCTCCTGTGACTCTGTTGTAGTCGCCCCTAAGTCAGGTTCCACATAAACACAAGAATCATTTAACTGCTTTTGTAGTGTATCGGAACTTGCCCCTTCGCGGAGGGTGTTTTTTTCTATCTCTTGTTCGATGTCAAGTTCAAAGTTCCTCTCAAGATCCAAGGTATTTTTGTCAGACTCTGTTTTCCACCCCACTTCAACTAGAGTCTCTACCGGGTAATTTGTAGTAGGCTCTAGGTCGAGGGTAATGTCTATACCTCCGCCCGTGGTTTTGACCAGACTGAGTGGGCCTACAGCTGGCATTGCACCAGTAATTTGATCAGTCAAACAAAAGTCACAGCCACTTGGCCTAGGCTGGGGCTTGACTATAGTGTGTTAGTTGCCAACTGCTACTATAGGCAGCTATAGGCTATGTAGAAAGCGCTGTGATCTTTCCTAGCTTCTTTAACCTGTCCTTTTTTAGAAAATAGACAGTCAAAGGCAGAAACAAGAACAACTTTATTTTAGGGCATAATGGAATAGCCGCTGTATGAGTGAACAAGTAGGTGGAGGAAGCACACTATGTGGCAGGGGAGCTCAAGGACATGAAGTCTGCAGTCACTCCTCCTCAGACAACAACACGTGTGTCTGTGATCTGCCGCCCTTAACAATAATGCAGTATTGGTATTAGTGTAATGAACTTTGTAGTACTGTGCTAAAATCAGCTAGAATCAGCGCTAATGCAGCGACTAGGGCTGCACCCCCTTACCGCGGTCCAGTTGTAGACCTTGTTTGTTTTGACCACAGCCTCCTGCCCGCCCTCTCGATGCGGCTCTCCTCCAAGGGTCAGGTGCGGTTCTCCTCCAGAGTTCCGAGCTCAGCTACCGGGTGGGGCGGGGTGGGGGTCACAGCCGCAGTCGTGTTCGTGGTCGTGGTGCAGGCTCCCAGGCCACGGGCCACAGAGCCCACCAAGTGCACGAAGCGGGACGACGAACTTAGAATGCACGGGACACGGGACTTGGCAGTTTCGAGAAAGGGACCAAAAACGTACACATTGAATGTGAACGTACGCAGAACTCAAGCCACACCTCTCAGCTCAGCTCACCAGCAACAGAGCAACACATTATTTTAAACTAGTGCAGGCACAGTCCACTTCCATTCTTCACTAACATTAGGGATACTGCTGTTTAGAGCAACATTCAAAATTCTTTTTTTCATGGCCTGGAACAGCCATTTAATTGACCCATCTCACCCCTTCAATCCTGACAAAATATCTTTGATATAGGGCTATTATATCAGCTTGAGGTGATTTCTCTTATAGTTTCACCACTATGGGTCTCCTTGTCATTCAAGTGTGGTTGACGCGCCTGCAGGACACGCCCTGCTCACAGTGCACACAGGGTCACCATTCTCATACACAGAAGTGCTCTGGCGTTCATCATACCGACAGAATTGATGATTTAAAGGTTAGAATTCTCGCTAAGAGGAGAGTGAGCAGCCAAGAATGCTGGGTTTGAGGCTCATTGCTGATACTCGCATTTCATTTTTTTGTATTTAACAAAGGCACTTACAAAGGGATTTGTCTAAAATGTTTTTTTATACAGATTTATTTTGTATGGTATAACCCACTCCTGCAATTTTCCCAGATCGAAACATTCGCCTCACATTTTATTGCTTTTCATGTCACAGGAAAATATTAATAAATTGCCTGGTAGAAATATGCATTGTAATGTACTGCAGACATTTGACCAGATATACAGTAAGTGATGCATTGCTGTGAATGCTCCTACTCTTTTGTTTATATATAGTGCTACCAACCCTGAGGTAGCTGTGTGCTGCGCTCATTTATCGATCTCGGAAGAACGAAAGGCTGAGTTTGACCCTGCCGGGATTCGAACCTGCGTCGTCAGACTTTGCACGGGTGTCAAAGCGAGCACTCTGCTCGCTGTGCTATCTTTACCTTCACCCCTATCTTCGCCCCACCTCCACTCCCCCACCCCTCTGAGTGTCAGCACCACGCTGTGAAGGCGGCTGAAGAACTGGAAAAGTCGGCAATGCAATTGGCACAGTGATCGTAATTGGTATAACATCGGTCACCATCGACAAAGGTTTGCCCCTTTGTGTTTGTGCCATGCTGCGCCACCACTCATTACTAATAATAAGGAATGCAGTTTTTCTACTGGTTCCTGTACGTAGTTTAGTCCATCTCGTGATTGGATTTCTGTCGTCACCCCTGACACCTTGGTTAGGGTATACAATTATATTTTGTAGACCAGCTCATACTTGTTTTGTTTTATGTGCAGGCCGCTTGTTGGCCCTGTTACGTTATAACAGTCCACCTAAATACATCCTTGGTTACAATGCTCCGGCATCCATCTACAGTAACTCTGCCAAACCATTGCAGTGTTCATTTGGTGGTTGATGTTGAGGAAAGGCAAAAGAGCAGCATGTGGGTGCCCTGCTGCCGGAGGCCAATGGCAAGTCCACTCGTGCTCTTTTATATGATGCTTATGTTTGGGGAAGCGATCAGCATACCCCAGTCTGTGTCACGCGTATTTGCAATTCAAGTGGGAGTCTGCATACGCAAAGTATGTTTTTTCACTACATAGTTCTTCTGAAGAGGATGACTTTATTTAATTGTTCACTCTGCTTCTGAAATGTTCTCAGCTACCCTTTAATGTGTTTCTGGCTGTTACGTGTCTGTCCTTTCCCCCAAACTGTGTGCCTTCATTTGATTTTGACGTGGGGATAAGTGTTGATCAGTGGTCTCAAACGCCCCGGTAAAAGCCCTGAAGGTCCATTTGCATTGCCCGGTGTTTATTCTTTTTTGTTTTTTTGTTTTATTGGTTAAATACAAATTTTCAACCTTTAACAAATCAGTCAATGACCTTTCCCATTCCCATTCCCCACCCTTCATTTGTGACCTCGCCCTGCTCTCAGGATTCATTGTTGTCCTCATTTAGTCCTTTTAGAATCGATTCTATGAATCTTAGAGCTTCCAGGGTGGGTCCAATTTTTTGAGCCGTCAAAATTCTTTCCCAGTATTCCTCGTCCGTTGACGTATTTATATTTACCACCCACTCTCCTAAATATAGGTTCCTTTGGGTGTTTTATACAGGACAAGAAAACATCCAATGTTTAATTGATTCCATCGTCTCTGGGTCCTTACAAAATCGACAGGTAGCCTCTTCCACTGGGATTTGTTTCCTTGAGTATTGAACCTCACTGGTTGGCAAGATGTTTAGCCTACATCTCATCAGAAGGTCCCTATATTTTGGTGAGGGAAACCTTTGCAAGTACGGCGGAGGGTCATTCAGGGCCTTTCGTTCCCAGATAATGTTGTGACAGTTGGTATTTAGCCTCTTTAGATTGTCTGTTATTTCCCAGTCTTTTTCCCGTAGAGTTTTCTTTGCTTTATCCGGGTTATCTTTAAGCATGTCAATTTTGATATTGTAATGTTCTAGAATTTCAAGGCAATTCTGTTTCCAAGTGTTGAGATTGGGATCTGCATTTCTTACCTCTTTATTTACCAGCTCTTCAAACGAAATTGGGGGTTTGTCTAGAATACACTTTCGAAACAACGAGAGTGTCTTCCACAGCACTACTGACTCCATCGATTGCAGTCTCAGTTCATGCCTTATTATGGATACGGAGAGACAATTTGGAAGCCTAAGAACCTTCCTCCAGAAAGATGCCTCGAGGACCCCCCCACGTCTTCCAATGTAGATTTAGCAAGGATTCCGCTCCGTAAGTCAATATCACCACAACCTTTTGTTTATAGAATAGAATTAGCGGCATCATTGAAAAGGTTCCGTAGCGTCGATAGAGAACGCGTGCTTGATTAGATAGTTTAGTGAGTTTTCCTTTGATACAATTCAATTGAGCCTGCTCATTGATATTTTTGTTAATTTGGACTCCGAGGTAAACCGTTGAGTCAACTATTTCAAGAGGTTGCTTGTCCAGTGACCAGGTGAACCCTTTTTTTTGTAGTAGTTTTGGATCCTTGAGCTGACTGCATTATTAGGACCATAGATTTGACTTTCAAGTGATTTTTACTTAAATAGGTCTTAAATTCCATCATTCGCCTTGGTAGGTCTATTGGGGTTTGGTCTATAAATACAACGTCATCCGCATATAAGATCCATGAGAGCTCCTCATCCTGAAATACTGGGGGAAATGCTCGAATTTGTTCCTGGGATTCCTTCATGTCTGCTATATACAGAATGAACAGAAACAGTGCCTAGGCACACCCTTGCTTTATGCATTTGGACGTCAGGATCTTTTCTGTCAGGTCACTGCCTTTGGAGACCAGTATTTGAACTGAGGTGTTTGTATAAAGTTCTTGAATAGCCTCAAGCAAATCCTCCGGACAGTTCAATTTTCTTAATTTAGCCCAGAGTAGGTCCATACAGATCCCGTCAAAGGCCCGTTCGAGATCGATGAAGCCCAGGTATATGTTCTTTTTCTGCTTTAATGCCCTTAGTTTCAGCATATTCAGGATGAATAAATTCAAAGATGTTCCGACCCCACTCATAAATGCTGTTTTCCGTTTATCTAGGATTCCAGTCTTTAGTGCCCAGCTCTTTAAATCTCTCAACAGCAGAACAATTTTCCTATGGAATCTAGGAGGGCAATAGGCCTGTAATTCCTCGGGTTATTGCGGTCCACTTTTTTGTATATCGGCACGATTAGAGCCTCTTTCCAGGACTTTGGAATTGTTCTGGGTTTTAGTATCTGATGGAATAATACTAAAATAAAGTCTGCCCATTCTTCCTTATTTTCCTTTAGCATACAGTTTGAGATACCGTCTGGGCCGGCAGCTCTTGATGAGCTCAGCTTTTGTATCCTTGATAATATGTCTTCCTTATCAATGCTAATACGCCACTCATTCCCAGGTCTTTGCTTGGTCTTAATTGCCTCCTTCTCCTGGAAGAGATCCGTGTAGAATTTTACCCATTGCGTCTTTGACACATGACTGGATGTTAGGGCTGTCTGGAAGTCGTCAACTTTGTTAATTATCTCCCATAGGGACCTTGAATTAGATAGTACTTATTGCTGCGATCATTTTTTCAGCATCTGCTTGTATTCTCCGCACTCTAGAGGATTTTAACCAGTTTTTGTAGGTCTGCTTACACTGCCTTATGGATGCCTCTTTATTAGGGTGGGTGCTTTTATGAAGGCGTCTCAGTGCTAAACGATGTTCCCTTTGCTTTTCCACCAGGGCTTTGCTATATGCATGTTTCCTTACAAGGGCATAGTTTTTGTTTGTTCCTCCTTCAGTAACCAGCCATATTCTACTGTTTCATGATTCTCTTCAAAGTTGTGAGAAAGCCGCTCTGACAGTTCTGGAATTGCCCGTGCTTTTATTTTTAGCCTATTTCTTCCCCATGATACTTCCTTCTTGCCCGGTGTTTATTGTGGTGAGCTATAAGATGAACATGGTATTCTCCCATCATCCATAGGGTCTGTATACACAAATATTTTGAAAGGGCTCAGCTGGGGCTAGCTGCTGCTAATCTCACCACACAAGCACTACGGAAATCTGGCCACTCATTTTTCTGCCATTCATTATGGGACTTGCAGTCCTAGATCATGTTAGTTGTGTACAGTATGCAATAATAGACTGCAGATGTAAGAGTAACACCACCCATCGGGATATGATCCAGAGCTATCTTGAAGCGGTCCATGAGTGGCAGTGCCTTAGTAACTACCGCCTCAACTACACAAAGGGGCTCATTGCAAGTCCCCAGGTATCCCACCGGTAATTAGGGCGGGTTACTGGGGGACAACTGTACCATCTCCACCACCCGATATCCCGGTATTACTGGGATATTATGGGTGGTGACGCCGGTAAATCCCCATTCCCATGGACACCCATTCTTTCTTTGCTATGTAGACTTTGATTTCCACCTGACGACCTTTGAACTGTATTATACTCTTGATCCAACCTGTAATGTGAATTTTTGGCCCTTCAAATCCTCCTGCATTTTTGACATCGGGTGGATGAACACTTGCCCTCAATACTTGAAACCTCAGTCTTTCCCAAGTCCCTGCAGTAATTATGGTGTATGGAGAGCACATGTGCTCTGTAAAGCGCTTTGGATTAAGGCGCTATATAAATAACACATCATTATCATTATCATTATCATTATCATAACAATAACCTCCAATTTTCAATCAGTATGACACATCTGGGACATTTTAACTCCCCATTTCCTGGTTCATGCAGTACAACTACAAACTCTTCTTCTGAATCTGAATCCTCTAGTATCAATGACACCTTTTTTTTGTTTCTACAGACTACGGCAACATGTCACCTCATCTTGCAAATTGCACATGTTTGGCTAATAGCCAGACAGTTTTTTGAAATGGCATAATGTCCCACTTTGCCACACCGAAAAGCATCTGTCTTTATCTCTCCCCTCATTTTTTAATCCTGTTCTCCTCACACCTTTCTTATTTTCTTTACGATCTTGATCTCTTGACTACAATTGCTTTTCACTTGTTTCATCACCCTCAGTCTTGTCTCTCTTGCTCCTTACTATACTTACAATAGATTGTTCTCGATCCTCCTTCCCCACTTGGCCTTGAACCCCAGTTTATGATTGTAGGACTTCCATCTTCTTATTTTTGATCTCTCTAGCACACAAGTGGGTGTGCTCAACTCTTTTTGCAATCGCCATCGCCTCAGAGAGTGAGGGATTACCCACTATCCACAATCGATCTTGAACTGGGGGGTCTTTGTTGTGAATGGTGATCTGCTCTCTAATCAACTCATCAAGCGTGATGCCTGCACTAAATCGACGCATGTGAGCTAGCTTCTTGAGTGCAGAAACATACTCTTCCACTGTCTCATCTTTCTGAGATCTGGTATAGAAATTGTACCTATTGATGGCAACATTAATCTTTGGTGCATAATATATGTCCAATTGCCTTAACACCCGCTTATATTCACCGATGTCACCGGCTTCATCACCAATCAATTCCCGTAACTCTCTGTATTTGCGCTGACCCTCGAGACCCAAGGCATGTAATAAAAGCAATTTCTTCTTTTGTGGTGACAAACCTGTCTGTTCCACACTCTTAATGGAATTATTCAAATATTTACTTATATGTATTTTTTTTTTAAGTTTTTAACTGGAAAGAGGAGGCTCTTCAGGAAGGATGCAGATCGCCGTCCAGGCCTTGGTTCACTTAATCCTAACCAAAATGGCAGCACATTATTTGACATTTAAGGGTGTTTTCCTCTAACCCTACCAACAACGCCATTGCTTGCAAGCTTACGCTGTGACTTACTGTTTCTTTTTTTTCATACCGGCACCCATAACCAGCACTTGAGCCAACCTGGAGGACGCTCTGACTCAAGGATAGAGCCTACCTGCTGCACAGGTCCTCTACTGGCCTTTGGTATCCTCGTCGCCATATCTAACATCAACTTCTCAAATGACACAGAAAGCAGCAGTAAGTGGATATGAAAGGTCTCTTTATTATTTGACCATCTACCATCTACTTCCTCCGACATCCACCTCTCAAAAGCATCTTCCGAACCTCCCAACATTCTAACGCACTGCACACTCCACATTCCAACACTCACGCACACAACATTCATCCAAACATTCACACGGAACCAACAAGGCGTAAGACACTACTGTGAACATGTCTTTGGCTCAGCATCATACCCTGGCTAGGATGAAGTCTCCATTTGAAACTCATCCTCTGGCACAAGCCCTATATATGTGCGTAATGTGACAGAACAACCTGTTCACTACTTCCTTTGGCATCGTGCTCTCCTTCCCCAGCCGCAGCTCTCTATTTCTCTCTCATATCCACTCCTCATCGCTTTGAGGTGGGTTAGTGGCAACCAAATTGCTATGCCAGCAACTAGTATGACAAAACATCATGGTGTCACTTTTCAATTTTCTCTGCACAATCCATCCCTATTACCCCATCCCACCTTTTCTCTTATGCCCTCTCCTACTCCCAACTCTGTCAGTGCTCTCAAGTGGTGTACGGCCTGCTTTAGGCCATGGACGATTGTTGAGGGGCAACAGCTACACAAGGATGGCTCGAATCCTGGTTCTGCACTTTGAGACTGGCCTCCAGTATTAAGCGTGTTATAAAAGATAAATCAATTAATTTTAATTTTTACACTCATGGTGCTCCGTTCTGTATTCTACTAGTCAAATTAAACTCTTGCATTTTAGCCACTGACATTGTGCACCCTTTTCTGTAATAGTTGCAGCCTCTTGTTGCATTTTGTTATTGTTTGACATTGCTGCAGCAACACTACAGGCACTCCTTTATATTGCAGCTTCATATTGATGCGTGGCAAGGGCTTTAAGTGGGCCACCACCGACTAGCCCCAGCCAGCTAAAACCTCAGGCAGCCTGTGTAGAGGCTGCACAGTTACACGAGCTGCCTGCAGGTGTCAGCACTTCGGTTTAGAAAAAAGAAAATACATTTTTTCTAAACCGAAGCACTGACAGCTGCAAGCAGCAGGCGTAACCGTGCAGTGCGGGCTGCCTGATGTCTGTGTACTCGAAACAGGAGGAGAGCTGGACTGCCCAGCTCTCTCTTTGTTTCGAGAAACGAACTCGTCATCACCCAGCATTTTGCTGGGTGACTAGTTACTCGAAAACAAAAGGAGAGACTGGGCCCTCCAGCCCTCCTCCTGTTTCAAGTACATACCTTTCATTCAAGGAGCCTGTGGTTAAAGCAGGCTCCTTGAATGAAAGAGCTGCCTGCTGCATGCGAGCTGGGGCACACTGGTGTTACACCCTTTGCTGCACCCAGCCCCTTCTTTTGTTTAAAAGGAGGGCTGGACGCATCAACGGTAATAATGCCAGTGTGCCCCAGCTCCAACGTTTACCAGCTGCCCCCCCCCCACCTGCCACGCCGTTAATCGAGGGGGGCTCTCGTTATGGGGTGTGTCCTTAGGCCACACCCCCATAGCTCTCAACCATTTGTGTTGCAAAGGCGGGTGAAATCACCCGATTTTGTTTTTGGCGGGTGAGACGCCCATTGGAATCAATGGGTGTGCAGGAGGCTTGGCGGGTGAGTCAGCCCTTTACAAGGCGGGTGACACCCGCCAAAAGCGTGTGAGTTGAGAGCTATGCACCCCTAACTAGCCCCCCCCTCGATTTCCAATCTCACTTAAAGCACTGTGCATGCTCCAGGGACAGACAGAGCTGCTATACAATGTAAAATACCAAGCAAAAAATGGGGACGAGCCGGAGCTTACTGGGCCCCTCTATCTCTGGGCTCCCTTAGACACCTCCCACTTGTGCTGATAGTATAAATCGGCCTCTCCCAACGCACTGTGTGCCTTAGTTACTAGAGACAATTCCCAACTAGCCACTTCCAAATCCAGCCACCTCCTTCGCCAACCACAGCCTGAAGCTGTCTTCCTGTTCATTGCAACAAATGTATTCTCTGAAAGAATCAAGCTTTGCTCTCCCGTCTCTGACGCTGATTGCCATCTGTTTCTCTTTGCCAGATGACAACACGCAGTGGCTGCAGTGGAAAACCCCCCACAGGTTTGACCTTTTCTCAGACACAACATGACTGTGTTAGACTGCCAGACTTCCCCATAATGTTCGCACCCACTTTTCGAATATACCAACCAGGCTTTCTGTTCTTTTTTTAAAACGTCTTTGTAGAAATGAACAAACATAAAAGAGAACACATCCACCCCTCCCTGTATCCTTCGAAACTCTGATTAACACCTTGTCCCTTTAATTTTGGTGCACCTAAAACTGTAATTACTCAATGTATAGATGCACACATATTTGAATCCAAATTACATGAGATAACACCTAAGACACATACACTACTAAATTATCATCCTCTCTCATCCACCGCTTACTTTCTTATTTTACAAATAATGCTGATCCATTTAAGAGGCCGATTCATGGAATAATTAGCGCAGCGCAAGTGGGCAAAAACGTGCGAATCGCAGTGGAATAGCGAAAATCGCAGTGCAAGTGCGAAAATCGCACGAAAAGCAGCGCACATCGATTCATGGAAGGCAGTGCGCGAGAAAACCAGCGGATGTGCGATAAAAAAGTGCGCGGCGCACGTTGGCGCACAGGCCATGTAACTGCGTGCGCCAGGTCACAGCGAAAATCGCACAGGCCACAGCGAAAATCGCACATAGCGCGGCGCACGCAACAAAAGTAGGCGGAACACGGGCGTAACACTCGGAATGGGGAACAACTTGCCAAAACGTGGGCGTCACGGGGGAAGTACAGGGCACAAGTGCGCGGAACGCCCACACGCTCACCTACAACACGTATTCATGGAATAGAATAGGGCAAAAAAGCGCACGCTCAAACCAGCGCACAGGCACAAACACGACCGCCACAAGAAAGCAGGCGGTAGCGTCTCTGCGGCTGTAAGAAATGTGCGCCAAAAGGTGCGCCAACAAATAGCACCTATATACTGCCATGATGAATGTCCTATATTGTGACCCTCCAGGACAAATGACGTGCAAAGGGGTACCCACAAACACAGACACCCGCTGACAAAAAATACGTGTGCTTGTATACCGGGGTGCGCGGGAAGTCTCACACACGATTTGGCCGGGTACGTGGATTTCAGGGGTGCGCGGGAAGTTCCACACGCGAATGGCCCCGTGCAAGCAGGGTACGTGTATTTCAGGGGTGCGCGGGAAGTTCCACACGCGAATGGCCCCGTGCAAGCAGGGTACGTGTATTTCAGGGGTGCGCGGGAAGTTCCACACGCGATTGGCCCTGTGCAAGCAGGGTACGTGTATTTCAGGGGTGCGCGGGAAGTTCCACACGCGATTTCAGCAGGGTATGTGTATTTCAGGGGTGCGCGGGAAGTTCCACACGCGATTTCATCAGGGTACATGTATTTCAGGGGTGCGCGGGAAGTTCCACACGCGATTGGCCCAGTGCGAGCAGGGTACGTGTATTTCAGGGGTGCGCGGGAATTTCCACACGCGATTTCAGCAGGGTATGTGTATTTCAGGGGTGCGCGGGAAGTTCCACATGCGATTTCATCAGGGTAGGTGTATTTCAGGGGTGCGCGGGAAGTTCCACATGCGATTGGCCCAGTGCGAGCAGGGTACGTGTATTTCAGGGGTGCGCGGGAAGTTCCACACGCGATTTCAGCAGGGTATGTGTATTTCAGTGGTTCTGGGGAGTACCACACGTGAATTGGCCGTGTGGGTCCTCCCAGGTGTACGCACCACAACCTCCACGGCCCCTGCAGGCAGCCCACACCACGGGGGACTACCCTGCACCCCTGCTCATGTCCCGCAGGCAGCCCATCCACCATGGGCATGCCCCCCAGCCAACTCACATGTCACCTTGCACTACTGATCAACAATGCATGTCTCCCACCACCCCCACCCCCCAGCAGTGCAGGGGCAGCCTCCACCAGGCCCCCACTCATGTCTCCCACCCCCCCCCCACCCCCCAGCCACCATGGGCACCCTCCACCAGGCCCCCACTCATGTCTCCCACCACCCCCACCCCCCTGCCACCATGGGCAGCACCCACCAGGCCCCCACTCATGTCTACCACCACCCCCACCCCCCAGCAGTGCAGGGGCAGCCTCCACCAGGCCCCCACTCACGTCTCCCACCCCCCCACCCCCCAGCCACCAGGGGCACCCTCCACCAGGCCCCCACTCATGTCTCCCACCACCCCCACCCCCCTGCCACCATGGGCAGCCCCCACCAGGCCCCCACTCATGTCTCCCACCCCCCCCCACCCCCCAGCAGTGCAGGGGCAGCCTCCACCAGGCCCCCACTCATGTCTCCCACCACCCCCACCCCCCAGCCACCATGGGCAGCCCCCACCAGGCCCCCACTCATGTCTCCCACCACCCCCACCCCCCAGCAGTGCAGGGGCAGCCTCCACCAGGCCCCCACTCATGTCTCCCACCACCCCCACCCCCCTGCCACCATGGGCAGCCTCCACCAGGCCCCCACTCATGTCTCCCACCACCCCCACCCCCCAGCACTGCAGGGGCAGCCTCCACCAGGCCCCCACTCATGTCTCCCACCACCCCCACCCCCCAGCAGTGCAGGGGCACCCTCCACCAGGCCCCCACTCATGTCTCCCACCACCCCCACCCCCCTGCCACCATGGGCAGCCCCCACCAGGCCCCCACTCATGTCTCCCACCACCCCCACCCCCCAGCAGTGCAGGGGCAGCCTCCACCAGGCCCCCACTCATGTCTCCCACCACCCCCACCCCCCTGCCACCATGGGCAGCCCCCACCAGGCCCCCACTCATGTCTCCCACCACCCCCACCCCCCAGCAGTGCAGGGGCAGCCTCCACCAGGCCCCCACTCATGTCTCCCACCACCCCCACCCCCCAGCAGTGCAGGGGCACCCTCCACCAGGCCCCCACTCATGTCTCCCACCACCCCCACCCCCCTGCCACCATGGGCAGCCCCCACCAGGCCCCCACTCATGTCTCCCACCACCCCCATCCCCCAGCAGTGCAGGGGCAGCCTCCACCAGGCCCCCACTCATGTCTCCCACCACCCCCACCCCCCTGCCACCATGGGCAGCCCCCACCAGGCCCCCACTCATGTCTCCCACCACCCCCACCCCCCAGCAGTGCAGGGGCAGCCTCCACCAGGCCCCCACTCATGTCTACCACCACCCCCACCCCCCAGCAGTGCAGGGGCAGCCTCCACCAGGCCCCCACTCATGTCTCCCACCACCCCCACCCCCCAGCAGTGCAGGGGCAGCCTCCACCAGGCCCCCACTCATGTCTCCCACCACCCCCACCCCCCAGCAGTGCAGGGGCAGCCTCCACCAGGCCCCCACTAATGTCTCCCACCACCCCCACCCCCCTGCCACCATGGGCAGGCCCCACCAGGCCCCCACTCATGTCTCCTACCCCCCACCCCCCAGCAGTGCAGGGGCAGCCTCCACCAGGCCCCCACTCATGTCTCCCACCACCCCCACCCCCCTGCCACCATGGGCAGCCCCCACCAGGCCCCCACTCATGTCTCCCACCACCCCCACCCCCCAGCAGTGCAGGGGCAGCCTCCACCAGGCCCCCACTCATGTCTCCCACCCCCCCCCACCCCCCAGCCACCAGGGGCACCCTCCACCAGGCCCCCACTCATGTCTCCCACCACCCCCACCCCCCTGCCACCATGGGCAGCACCCACCAGGCCCCCACTCATATCTACCACGACCCCCACCCCCCAGCAGTGCAGGGGCAGCCTCCACCAGGCCCCCACTCATGTCTCCCACCACCCCCGGCCCCCAGCAGTGCAGGGGCAGCCTCCACCAGGCCCCCACTCATGTCTCCCACCACCCCCACCCCCCAGCAGTGCAGGGGCAGCCTCCACCAGGCCCACACTCATGTCTACCACCACCCCCACCCCCCAGCAGTGCAGGGGCACCCTCCACCAGGCCCCCACTCATGTCTCACACCACCCCCACCCCCCTGCCACCATGGGCAGCACCCACCAGGCCCCCACTCATGTCTCCCACCACCCCCACCCCCAGCAGTGCAGGGGCAGCCTCCACCAGGCCCCCACTCATGTCTCCCACCACCCCCACCCCCCTGCCACCATGGGCAGCACCCACCAGGCCCCCACTCATGTCTACCACCACCCCCACCCCCCAGCAGTGCAGGGGCAGCCTCCACCAGGCCCCCACTCACGTCTCCCACGCCCCCACACCCCCCAGCCACCAGGGGCACCCTCCACCAGGCCCCCACTCATGTCTCCCACCACCCCCACCCCCCTGCCACCATGGGCAGCCCCCACCAGGCCCCCACTCATGTCTCCCACCCCCCCACCCCCCAGCAGTGCAGGGGCAGCCTCCACCAGGCCCCCACTCATGTCTCCCACCACCCCCACCCCCCTGCCACCATGGGCAGCACCCACCAGGCCCCCACTCATGTCTACCACCACCCCCACCCCCCAGCAGTGCAGGGGCAGCCTCCACCAGGCCCCCACTCACGTCTCCCACCCCCCCCACCCCCCAGCCACCAGGGGCACCCTCCACCAGGCCCCCACTCATGTCTCCCACCACCCCCACCCCCCTGCCACCAAGGGCAGCCCCCACCAGGCCCCCACTCATGTCTCCCACCACCCCCACCCCCCAGCAGTGCAGGGGCAGCCTCCACCAGGCCCCCACTCATGTCTCCCACCACCCCCACCCCCCAGCCACCAGGGGCACCCTCCACCAGGCCCCCACTCATGTCTCCCACCACCCCCACCCCCCTGCCACCATGGGCAGCCCCCACCAGGCCCCCACTCATGTCTCCCACCCCCCCACCCCCCAGCAGTGCAGGGGCAGCCTCCACCAGGCCCCCACTCATGTCTACCACCCCCCACCCCCCAGCAGTGCAGGGGCAGCCTCCACCAGGCCCCCACTCATGTCTCCCACCACCCCCACCCCCCTGCCACCATGGGCAGCCCCCACCAGGCCCCCACTCATGTCTCCCACCACCCCCACCCCCCAGCCACCAGGGGCACCCTCCACCAGGTCCTCACAATCCCCAATCATGTGCGTAATGGTCAGCCTCCACAGCCAAAAAGCCCTACCAAGTAAACCATTCACCCACATGGAAATGGAAATTACATGTTACACCCCCAATGTTCATGAAGCTAATGAACCCATGTCCGTCACACACAATGGTTGCAATTGAATGGGAAAACACCCAACATGACATGCATGAAACCAATGAGATGATACCACACAGTGAAGTATGAAAACAAAATTGTATTGAAAAAAATAAAGAATGCTAAAGAAAGGAAACAAACTACAATGGGAATGAGAAAAAATAAGCTGCATGTCCGTATTAAAAAAAAAACTGCAAATCAGAATCCAAAAAAATGTTGTCCAAAGTCAAATGTAAAAAAATCTCTATGCAATAAGGAACTATGTAAAAAACTAACAAGGGTCCATGAGCCCAACTGAACAAAGGAAACCTACTAAAAAACCTAACTAAAAATCAACTATATACAAAAAGTGGAGCAGTGTCCGTCGACTCCAAATCATAATAAGAAACAAAGGAAACCTAAAACTAAAGAACTATATACAAAGGCGGCGGGCAAGTCCAGCGGCTCACTCCGTGGTGTCCCGGGCCAGGGCATCATCGAACTCCTGTTCGATGTCCCGGAGGCGGTCCAGTTCCATGGCCCCGAGGGTCCGCAGGGACGACGCCGTGTCCTCCTCCAACCCCCTGCGGATTGCCTCGAGGCACTCGGCCCGCCTCAGGGCCCTCCGCATGGAGTTCTCCGCCCTGACCATTGTGAGCCGCGCCTCTTCCGCCCGCCGCCGCTCCGCACCTATGGCGTGGCCCAACCGCTGCCACACGGAAGACACTCTCTGTCCTGGGTCCCCCTGCCCTCCGGCCGATGCCTGCCCCTCCGATGTGGAAAGCCCCGAGCCTTCATGTCTCCCACCATGTTGCTGC
Organism: Ambystoma mexicanum; assembly: GCF_040938575.1. Lineage (NCBI taxonomy): Eukaryota > Metazoa > Chordata > Amphibia > Caudata > Ambystomatidae > Ambystoma > Ambystoma mexicanum. Next base: position 867,139,057 of record NC_090928.1, read on the forward strand.
TGCTGCTCTGCCTCTGCCCGTGCACTGCCTCCTGCTGCCTGCACATCCTCCGCCGGCTGGGGTGCAGTTGTTGATGTGGCCACCCCTGCTGGACCTCCGACTCCCGACTGTGGCAGGGATGCCTCCTCCACCAGCCTGGCCGCACCGTCAGAGGCAGCTCCACAGGGCACCCAGGTGACTGATGGGTGGGAAGATGGCACAGAGGACGACTGGCGCGTAGGGGGTCCAGTTGAGGAGGGGGTCGGAGCAAGCCCCATCAGACGGAGGAATCTGGCCTGGGTGACCTGTCCCAGCAGGCTGACGTGGTCAACGAGCCATTCGAGATGACGTACAGTCTCTCTATGAAAAGACTGCAGGTCACCTCGCATGGCCCGTTGACGCAACGCCACACCAGCCAGGACAGGCTCAACCCGGACCTGGATGGCCACGTCCGCAGGCAGAGGAAGGCCAGTTGACGTCAGCTCATCCCCTGCCTGAAAACGGGTCTGGACGTAGGCATCCCTGCTGGTGCAAGATGATGCAGGGACAGGATCGGGGACAAGATTGCACACAGGCACCTCCGCGGCGGCCTGTGCTGCCTCCTGTTCCTGGTCCTGCACTGCACCACTAGCACCAGTGGGATCCCCACCTCCAGACCCCGTCTCTGGTGCTTGCACGGCCTCCTCCTCCACCAAACCCCCCACCAACCTGGATGACTCCGTGCCATCTTCCCCTGTTGGGCCCTGTGGGGTCCCAGCTGCCCCTTCTGCTGCCGAGGAGTCCAACTGCAACCTCCGCCTCTTGGACCTCCCCCCGGCAGCTGCGGCCTGGGACACGGCACCGGACTCCTCACTCCCCGACGAGATGACAACACGGGAGGGGAGCCGGGCCTTGCGTCTCCGGCTGGCGGTCGGATCCCCGCCGCTGTGCTCCACAGCACCTTCTCCGCCCTCTTCATCAGTTGACGCTGCAGACAGGGAGAAACAAAACACAGGCATCAGGGCACTGTACAATGGACACATACACACATGACAGTTGCACATGAGTGGCATTGGCAAACCTCAGACATGTAATCACAATCCCCAACACACATGTCATTGCAACTCGCACACATGAGCCATACCACAGCCATATCGCAACTGCCAGCACCATCCATACACATACAACAGCATCAGCAGCCAAAGGGGAGCCAGACATCACATGCAACACAGGAAGTGCACCACACATGTACACACACCACCACACTTGCATGCATGTGTACACCTCTGCCAAGTGTCGCACTGTTCAGACGGCCATCCATGTCACATCTGCCAATCAGGCTTCCACATACCGCTGTCACATGCATCCATGTTGCATCACTGTTGTACCCTTGTCAAATACACACACATGCACATGTACACAGTGCTCATACATGCAGCCGAAAACAACATACATGCGTGACATCACGGACATGTCTACTTACATACACATTCATACAAACATGTGTGCACGCACAACTGCATTTGCCATGCAAGCCTACACACACAAGCACCATCCATGTCTCACACATTACAGCCCTCGCATGTGTCAGCCCCACGGCCCTGTACACCCCCACCCATACTCGACCCCATACAAACAGATGTGCAACCTGCACAATACCGAATAATCACCACACGCACTGCTCACAATCAGGATGCATGTACACTCACCGCTCGACTCCAGACGGGTCTGCTTCTCTAGGACCTGGACGTGGAGCGCTGGGGATATGCGTTCCAGGACCCCCATCTGTTCTTCCGACAAGTGGCCCCGGCGCCCCTTGGCATCCGCTGCCTTCAAGAGGCGCCGGGCCTTGTTCAGGGTCCTGGACCTGTAGTCCTCCCAGCGCTTCCTGACATGTTGTAAGTCCCGGACTGCCACCCCCTCCGCGTTGATGGCAGTCACGATGTCAGTCCAGATCCGAGTCCGTCCTTCCTTGTCGGCGCGGGAACTTCCGAAGAGGGCATCATACTGCCCCAGGACTTGCTCCACCAGGACACCAACTTCGGTGGCACTGAAGCTGGTGCCCCTCTGCCTCTCTGGCCGGGGGTTGTCAGTGGTCACAGATGGTGTTTGCCCCGACATGACAACCCCAGAGGCAGGAGTGGGTGGGCAACTGGGTCCTGGGGCTGGGCTGTGGAGCGATGGAATTCCAGTCGGGAGTCTTCGGTTCCAGCAGGGGTGGTCACAGCAACAGCACCCCTGGCTGATGTGCAGGCAGCAAATGGCAGTGCACGTGGGCAGCAGGCAGTCAGGCAGCAGCAGATGGCAGGTGGGAGCGTGCTCGGGGCTCTGGGGGGCAGTAGTTCGGCCTTCTGGGCAGGAGCGTGGTCTTCCGTGTGCTTACACGTGGCCAGCTTGGTACGGAGTGATTTGGCACGTGAAAATCCTGCACGTCAGCGTGAAAATCGAGGAAAGGCCCTTAGCGCGTAAGCGCGTCAGCACGCATACGCGATTCTATTGGACCAAAGGCCCTCAGCGCGTAAACACATCAGCACGCATACGCGATTCTATTGGACCAAAGGCCCTCAGCGCGTAAACGCGTCAGCACGCATACGCGATTCTATTGGACCAAAGGCCCTCAGCGCGTAAACGCGTCTGTGACGTGACCCGCACGAGTGTTTCCCACACAGCACGTGATGACAGAGCACACGTGGAAAGACTGCACGTCAGAGTGTCATCGCGTGTAATTGGACAGCACGTCAGAGTCTCATCGCGTGTAATTGGACAAAAGTGCGCGTACACGCGATTGGCCTATGTACGTATATATCAGGGGTGCGCGGACACTTACACACGCAAGTACGTCAGCGCACCTGTATCCCGGGGTGCGCGGGAATTTCCACACGCTATTGGACTGGGTACTGGATTTCAGGGGTACGCGGGTCACACGCTCGCCTACAACACGCGCAACGCATTAATTTGCGCGCTAACAAAATAACAAGCTCAGACCCAGGATGAACACACCGTTCCTAGCAGCAGTGGGCTTGGCCTACCAAAGGAGGAGGAGGAGGATAGTCAGGGCCAGAATATTCACACCCAGAACCAGCCTTTTCGGGATGCCTGATGACCAGGTGCATGGGAGGTACAGGTTTCCACCACACATCATACTGGACCTGGTGAGTGAGTGGGAGGATGACCTCACATCACCCACCCTGTGCTCCCAAGCACTCAGCCCCCTGGAGAAGGTCCTCAATGTACTGCACTTCTTAGCCACTGGATCATTTCAGCGGACAAGTGCCATTGTGGGTGGTGTATCACAGGCCACCCAGTCACGCTGCCTACACCAGGTCTTGAACATCATCACTGCACGCCCATCAGTCCGCAGGCACATATACCTGCCCAGAACACCTGCAGAAATGCATGCTGCCGCCCTGGATTTTTACGCTGTGGCACGATTCCCCAAAGTGCTAGGTGCCATCGACTGCACCCATGTGGCTCTACGTCCCCCCAGGGCATCTGAGCACATCTATAGGAACCGCAAGCACTGGCATTCCATCAACGTGCAGGTAGTATGTAATGCCAAGGGAATCATCACCTCAGCATATGCAAACTATCCCGGGTCAACCCACGACAGCTTCATTTACCGAATTTCCACCCTAAGCCGGGACCTAGAAGCTGGGCGGCATGGCGATACATGGCTGCTTGGTGAGTATGAATGCCACTGCACATGCATGCATGTCAGATACTGAGCAAGGTCACAACCCCACCAATGATACCAATCACCACCTCCACAGGGGACAGTGCCTACCCTCTCAGCCCCCACATGATGACGCCAATTCGGAACCCCACCACGCCACCCCAGGTAAGATATAACACAGCCCACATTACAACCCGGGGCATAGTGGAGCGCACATTCGGAGTGCTAAAGTCACACTTTCGCTCCCTTGACCGTTCTGGCGGGCAGCTGTTGTACGCTCCCCCAGTAGTGTGCAGGATCATAGTGGCAGCATGTGTCCTGCACAACGTTGCAACACGCCGGGGCCTGGCCGTGGACATGGTGGTGGCCCCACATCCCCAACCACATGCACAGCCGCTGCGCATGGGAGGGGAAAGGGCACGGGGGGAGGCAGCCTGTACACAGCTAGTGGCTAATTACTTCACATAGAAATCACACCCCTGTGGAGTGCACACTGCCCTGGCACATTCCATCTGACAATCAATGATGACTCAACCTGACACTGATCCTGAATGTCTGGAGAATGAACTGTGAAAACCATATCAGCCTGAGATTGTTCACCTGGAAGTGTCACAATGTGTGCATCCCTACCCACACAGACACACCACCAATGCAGTTTTGTGAAGTAACACATTCAAGCAGCTAAAATGAATACCCACTTGCAAAATGCAACAAGAGGACAGTGCCATGTCAGCCAACCCATCCCCAGCACCGCCACACCACACACCGTGCCATGTCATGCTATTTGCAGGTAAACAAAGTAATCCCCACAACATGACACTAGTGTCACAATGTAGAGTGTCCCTAATTGAAACTTGCAACACCTGAAATGCTCACAGTAATGCAGGACCAACAACAAACTTGAGCAGGTACTACCATTAACATGACATCACAAATGTTATATATTAGTAGTCTCACCACCTGGAAATGCCTGCACTCCCACCACTACCAACTGTGCAGTGTTGGCGCCATGTAGAGTTGTAGGTGCACTGCTGCCAACATGGACCCCATCTCCAGACTAGAGGGCCTTGTGTAGACATGAGGAAGGGACCTGCAAATTGGGAGGTAGACACAGATGATGAGTTACACATCAATGCAACATGCAGTGTACAACACAACAGCAATATGCACTAGGAATGTATACACAGTATTGACTACAGACTGCCCACACAGCTCATGGGAGTCCAACGTCACTGTGTAATTCACTGTCACTTGGGCACACCCTTTGCAAGCCCATGGAAACGGGAAGCAGGAGGGGTGTGTGTGACTCAAACCCAAGCATCTGAACCAAATACATGACAAGCCTGCATGTGCCCAGCCACAATGCTGCTTATGCCCACAGGAACCACGGAAGCCAACAAATTGTCCCAAAAAAATTGGGAAAAAATAATTAAAAATAAAAATAAAAATAAAAATAAAAATAAAAATAAAAATAAAAAAAAATAAAAAATGGCCATTGATGGGCCCGGGGGGGTTGTGGAGGCCACCCAGGAGGTCCGAGGACAGGATGCACACCAGAACCCACCTGTGTGGGTCCTGGGAAAAAAAAACACCTCCATGGGCTCATGGCCCACACGGCTACCCTATTGTGGGAGTATCACTGCTGTCGCTATTATCACCCTGTGCAGCTGCATCCGGAGGTGGTTGCACTATGGGAGGCAGCCCACGCAATGCCCTAGTCTGCTCCTCCATGGCTGCAAGCATGCGGGTGTGGTAGGTCTGGTTCTGGAGGATGAGTGTACGGAGGTCCCCATGCAACAACTCACGGGATGCCCGGACCTCCGCCCTCGTTGCCTGCATCTCAGCTGAGAGCGTACGGGTGAGACGCTCCAGCTGCTGTTCTGTCCTTTGGTGTGTTGAAGCCTCAAGCTCAACAAGAGTCGTCCTGAGGTGAAGGAGCTCCTGCCTCAGGGCTTCCCTGTGGGCCTGGGACTCAATGGAGATGGCCTCCTGCAGAGTCGCCAGTGCCGCCCGCCTGTCCCTGTTGGACCCCAACATGTCCTCCCTGTGTGACTGGCAGATGGAGTCGGTTGCCTGCTCTAGTCGCTCCATCAGCCTTTCAGGGGGAACAATGGAAGTGGCCACCCTATCCATGGCCTGAGCCATCATCTCGGATGATGCTGCCTGTTGTGTTGCCATACCGTAAATGGATTGATCCCATGCGGTATTGCCAGGTGGCGTACGGCCACCACGTCGGCGGGCACCACACCTGTCTGGGGCAAGGCGAACTGCGCCTTGCTGTGCCGGCACTGCCTGAGGCTGCAGGACTGCATTCCCCCTCTGATCTGCTGGCCCAGGAACAGGATCAGATGTCGCGGAGTGTGACCCTGCATCCGTAACCACCAAAGGCGTAGCTGCCAACACTGACATCCCCATTGAGGGTTCTGACCCTGGTGCAGGTGGGTGGGACAGAACAGAATCCCTCCCTGGAACACTCACCTGCGACGGCACGTAGGTCTCATCCGAATCAACACCTGAGTACAGCTCGGGGGAGGTGCAGCCAGAGACACCCCTTGAGAGCACGACCTGCAGCACTTGTGGGTTCTCACCCACCACCACACCACGTCCCTCACTGGTGGTTGGTCGGCCCTCGGACCCCTCCTGGGTCTGCACCATCTCCACAACCCCAGCAGTATCAGGTGCGTCTTCCCCTGCAAAGACATAAAAACAAAGAAATGGAAACAGACATTAGCACCATGGCACACAATGAGGGCTGAGAAGGAAGAGAACCAGTACTTGATTGACACATGTCCCACATGACTAAAACCCTCCCATGCATGCACCCTCACTGCATATGAAGGGCAGGCAAATGGCACACACTGATGACACCAAGATGGAAGATGAACACATTTTCTGCATGCTGCCTGGCAGTGGCATCACACATTGGCCTGTGATTGCCAGGTGAAACACACATGCCATCACACAGATGGCATGTACCATTGCTATTGAGTGAAGATGGAGAGGAGGGCAGCACCTATTCATTCAGTCCAGTTCCCGCATGTAATAGCTTTTCTAATTCTAACAGGTCAGATTTTTCACCTGGAGCTGCCAGTCTGAAATGGTCCAATTGCACAGGGACATGTGTGAACAAATGATATCCAGGTAACAAAGTCACTCCACTTTACCATAGCCATGTCAGACATGTGACTAGTGGACTGCGACATGCCTAGTAAAGGTGGTGGAATGCAAACAATCTGACTGAATGAACAGTGAAAAATAAGCAACAATGTTGTGGCAAGGTGACACTTCAAGGGCAACTGGCGTGCAGTTGGGCTAGATGTCTACTGTTGGCAGAAGGGATACTGCTATGGCCAAATGCAGCTGCGCAGGATGTATTGCATGAAGCACATGGCTGACCCATACGACTCAGGTGCACACACTCTCACCTGGCACACAAACAGAAGCCCTCACACACACACCATGCACATGGATGACACACACATGCATGTGCACTCACCGGACAATGCCTCGTAATCAGCCAGATCTCCCACGCCTTGGATCTGTTCCTCCGTGACGTAGGTCCCAGCGACTGACTCATGTGGAGTGAGTTCCATGTCTACTACTGGAGACCCACCTCGAGTCACTAGAGTTGCGGCATGACTTGAGGCCAGCTTACTCTTTGCCCTGCGCTTTAGGTCATTCCAGCGCTTATAGCAATCATTGGCTGTGCGCCTCACGATTCCAAGGGCACTTACGATGTCCGCAACGGTCTGCCAGTGTGCCTGGCGTTGTGCAGGTGTGGTCTTGGATCCTGCAACAATGACCATCTCGTTGTCATGTGCGGACACATACTCGACAAGTGCATTCAGTTCGTCATCCGTGAAGCTGGGCTTCCTGGACGGGCCGGACTGTGTAGCCGTGTCTGGGGCATCAGCCTGTGCCGGACGAGCACTCTTCCTCTTCCGCTTGGAAGGTGGTGGTGATCCTGAGTGCCCTGCGCCGCTCTGGACACTAGGGGCAGGAGCCCTGGTGGACTCTGTATCAGGAGTGTGGGATTGCACACTCAGCATGGGAGTTGGTGCAGGCATTGGCTCTAGTGTGATGGTGTCAGGGGGAATGTCAGCAGCATGGACTAGGACCGACACTGTCCTGGCTGGGTGTGTGAGGGCTGGGGTGGATGGAGCCGCAGCTGCCCCTGCAGCCTCTCCGCCCTGCCTTCATGGTGCAGCAGATGACCTTGCTGCCCCAGATGCACGTGGCATGGTGACATCAACGTGCACCAGCGCACGTGTCATAGGCCTGCTGACCTGGAAGTCAGCAATGGAGTCAGCCAGGTCTGGTGCCACAATGGGCTGGTCCAACAAGGGCTGAGCATGGATGGTGTCAGCCACATCAGCCTCAACGGGAGGGGGGGGGATTATGGGTGCCCTTGACTGGTCCTCCACACATGGGGGGACAGGCTCACCCTGCAAGTAACGACCACGTCCCCTACCGGATCCACCACGGCCACCACTTGTGGCTCTTCCACCTTTGCCACCCTTACGGAATCCTCGCCTCCCAGCCATGGCACTGATGTAGATGTGCGTATGGGAGTGGCTGTAAACTATTGTCCTGGGCAATTGGGGGTCAAAGGGGTTGGGTACCAGATGGTAATTGTACCCTAGTGCTCTTGCAAGGCTGATTGTAACCCCTGGGGAAAGATGACGGGTCACGCTACGCACAGGAGCCCCAAAAAAGGGAGATGACGTGCACGCAACCCCTCCTAGACCACGTGTGCAGAAAGAAAAACCTGCACTACGCTGTGGCACCCAGTAACACAAGAATTAACGTATGCGTGTCACACGCAGCCTAGAATGACCTCTGAAGGGGTAGGCTACACACGGGGCAAGCACAGATGTTAGATACGTGCGTGACTCACCGTCTGCCAGGTAAAAGAGCGTGAAAAAGGAGCGCGTTTGGTTGGCAACACCCCCGCCAAAAGAAGATTTGTACGCTGTCTGAGGAGACAGGACAACAGTAGAAGGGAACACTGTTTGAGGGAACAGGCCCAGGTAAACCAGTAAAAGAGAAAAAAGAGAAAAAGCTGTCAGAGGTAACAGGGAATACGAACTTGAAACGCCAAGAAGTACAGAATTCACCCACTCGCTCTCCACGAAAAGCACGTACAAGGAAATGGTGTTCTACACGTACCTTTTATACAGGCCCACACGTCCAGCGTCACTTACGCGGCGTGTACGTGCTAGGGCCATTTCCGCCAATTACACGCTTTGTCACTTCTGCGTGTAGGGCCATTTCCACCAATTACACGCGATGTGACTCTGACGTGCTGTCCAATTACACGCAATGACACTCTGACGTGCAGTCTTTACACGTGTGCTCTGTCATCACGTGCTGTGTGGGAAACTCCTGTGCGGGTCACGTCACAGACGCGCTTACGCGCTGAGGGCCTTTGGTCCAATAGAATCGCGTATGCGTGCTGACGCGCTTACGCGCTAAGGGCCTTTCCTCGATTTTCACGCTGACGTGCAGGATTTTCACGTGCCAAATCACTCCGTACCAAGCTGGCCACGTGTAAGCACACGGAAGACCACGCTCCTGCCCAGAAGGCCGAACTACTGCCCCCCAGAGCCCCGAGCACGCTCCCACCTGCCATCTGCTGCTGCCTGACTGCCTGCTGCCCACGTGCACTGCCATTTGCTGCCTGCACATCAGCCAGGGGTGCTGTTGCTGTGACCACCCCTGCTGGAACCGAAGACTCCCGACTGGAATTCCATCGCTCCACAGCCCAGCCCCAGGACCCAGTTGCCCACCCACTCCTGCCTCTGGGGTTGTCATGTCGGGGCAAACACCATCTGTGACCACTGACAACCCCTGGCCAGAGAGGCAGAGGGGCACCAGCTTCAGTGCCACCGAAGTTGGTGTCCTGGTGGAGCAAGTCCTGGGGCAGTATGATGCCCTCTTCGGAAGTTCCCGCGCCGACAAGGAAGGACGGACTCGGATCTGGACTGACGTCGTGACTGCCATCAACGCGGAGGGGGTGGCAGTCCGGGACTTACAACATGTCAGGAAGCGCTGGGAGGACTACAGGTCCAGGACCCTGAACAAGGCCCGGCGCCTCTTGAAGGCAGCGGATGCCAAGGGGCGCCGGGGCCACTTGTCGGAAGAACAGATGGGGGTCCTGGAACGCATATCCCCAGCGCTCCAGGTCCAGGTCCTAGAGAAGCAGACCCGTCTGGAGTCGAGCGGTGAGTGTACATGCATCCTGATTGTGAGCAGTGCGTGTGGTGATTATTCGGTAGTGTGCAGGTTGCACATCTGTTTGTATGCGGTCGAGTATGGGTGGGGGTGTACAGGGCCGTGGGGCTGACACATGCGAGGGCTGTAATGTGTGAGACATGGATGGTGCTTGTGTGTGTAGGCTTGCATGGCGAATGCAGTTGTGTGGGCACACATGTTTGGATGAATGTGTATGTAAGTAGACATGTCCGTGATGTCACGCATGTATGTTGTTTTCAGCTGCATGCATCAGCACTGTGTACATGTGCATGTGTGTGTATTTGACAAGGGTGCAACAGTGATGCAACATGGATGCATGTGAGAGCGGTATGTGGAAGCCTGATTGGCAGATGTGACATGGATGGCCGTCTGAACAGTGCGACACTTGGCAGAGGTGTACACATGCATGCAAGTGTGGTGGTGTGTGTACATGTGTGGTGCACTCCCTGTGTTGCATGTGATGTCTGGCTCCCCTTTGGCTGCTGATGCTGTTGTATGTGTATGGATGGTGCTGGCAGTTGCGATATGGCTGTGGTATGGCTCATGTGTGCGAGTTGCAATGACATGTGTGTTGGGGATAGTGATGACATGTCTGAGGTTTGCCAATGCCACTCATGTGCAACTGTCATGTGTGTATGTGTCCATTGTACAGTGCCCTGATGCCTGTATTTTGTTTCTCCCTGTCTGCAGCGTCAACTGATGAAGAGGGCGGAGAAGGTGCTGTGGAGCATAGCGGCGGGGATCCGACCGCCAGCCGGAGACGCAAGGCCCGGCTCCCCTCCCGTGTTGTCATCTCGTCGGGGAGTGAGGAGTCCAGTGCCGCGTCCCAGGCCGCAGCTGCCGGGGGGAGGTCCAAGAGGCGGAGGTTGCAGTTGGACTCCTCGGCAGCAGAAGGGGCAGCTGGGACCCCACAGGGCCCAACAGGGGAAGATGGCACGGAGTCATCCAGGTTGGTGGGGGGTTTGGTGGAGGAGGAGGCCGTGCAAGCACCAGAGACGGGGTCTGGAGGTGGCGATCCCACTGGTGCTAGTGGTGCAGTGCAGGACCAGGGACAGGAGGCAGCACAGGCCGCCACGGAGGTGCCTGTGTGCAATCCTGTCCCTGATCCTGTCCCTGCATCATCTTGCACCAGCAGGGATGCCTACGTCCAGACCCGTTTTCAGGCAGGGGATGAGCTGACGTCAACTGGCCTTCCTCTGCCTGCGGACGTGGCCATCCAGGTCCGGGTTGAGCCTGTCCTGGCTGGTGTGGCGTTGCGTCAACGGGCCATGCGAGGTGACCTGCAGTCTTTTCATGGAGAGACTGCACGTCATCTCGAATGGCTCGTTGACCACGTCAGCCTGCTGGGACAGGTCACCCAGGCCGGATTCCTCCGTATGATGGGGCTTGCTCCGACCCCCTCCTCAACTGGACCCCCTACGCGCCAGTCGTCCTCTGTGCCATCTTCCCACCCATCAGTCACCTGGGTGCCCTGTGGAGCTGCCTCTGACGCGGTGCGGCCAGACTGGTGGAGGAGGCATCCCTGCCACAGTCGGGAGTCGGAGGTCCAGCAGGGGTGGCCACATCAACAACTGCACCCCAGCCGGCGGAGGATGTGCAGGCAGCAGGAGGCAGTGCACGGGCAGAGGCAGAGCAGCAGCAGCAACATGGTGGGAGACATGAAGGCTCGGGGCTTTCCACATCGGAGGGGCAGGCATCGGCCGGAGGGCAGGGGGACCCAGGACAGAGAGTGTCTTCCGTGTGGCAGCGGTTGGGCCACGCCATAGGTGCGGAGCGGCGGCGGGCGGAAGAGGCACGGCTCACAATGGTTAGGGCGGAGAACTCCATGCGGAGGGCCCTGAGGTGGGCCGAGTGCCTCGAGGCAATCCGCAGGGGGTTGGAGGAGGACACGGCATCGTCCCTGCGGACCCTCGGGGCCATGGAACTGGACCGCCTCCGGGACATCGAACAGGAGTTCGATGATGCCCTGGCCCGGGACACCACGGAGTGAGCCGCTGGACTTGCCCGCCGCCTTTGTATATAGTTCTTTAGTTTTAGGTTTCCTTTGTTTCTTATTATGATTTGGAGTCGACGGACACTGCTCCACTTTTTGTATACAGTTGATTTTTAGTTAGGTTTTTTAGTAGGTTTCCTTTGTTCAGTTGGGCTCATGGACCCTTGTTAGTTTTTTACATAGTTCTTTATTGCATAGAGATTTTTTTACATTTGACTTTGGACAACATTTTTTTGGATTCTGATTTGCAGTTTTTTTTTTTAATACGGACATGCAGCTTATTTTTTCTCATTCCCATTGTAGTTTGTTTCCTTTCTTTAGCATTCTTTATTTTTTTCAATACAATTTTGTTTTCATACTTCACTGTGTGGTATCATCTCATTGGTTTCATGCATGTCATGTTGGGTGTTTTCCCATTCAATTGCAACCATTGTGTGTGACGGACATGGGTTCATTAGCTTCATGAACATTGGGGGTGTAACATGTAATTTCCATTTCCATGTGGGTGAATGGGTTACTTGGTAGGGCTTTTTGGCTGTGGAGGCTGACCATTACGCACATGATTGGGGATTGTGAGGACCTGGTGGAGGGTGCCCCTGGTGGCTGGGGGGTGGGGGTGGTGGGAGACATGGGTGGGGGCCTGGTGGAGGGTGCCCCTGGATGCTGGGGGGGTGGGGGTGGTGGGAGACATGGGTGGGGGCCTGGTGGAGGCTGCCCCTGCACTGCTGGCGGGTGGGGGTGGTGGGAGACATGAGTGGGGGCCTGGTGGGTGCTGCCCATGGTGGCAGGGGGGTGGGGGTGGTGGGAGACATGAGTGGGGGCCTGGTGGAGGCTGCCCCTGCACTGCTGGGGGGTGGGGGTGGTGGGAGACATGAGTGGGGGCCTGGTGGAGGGTGCCCCTGCACTGCTGGGGGGTGGGGGTGGTGGTAGACATGAGTGGGGGCCTGGTGGAGGCTGTCCCTGCACTGCTGGGGGGTGGGGGTGGTGGGAGACATGGGTGGGGGCCTGGTGGAGGGTGCCCCTGGTGGCTGGGGGTGGGGGTGGTGGGAGACATGGGTGTGGGCCTGGTGGAGGCTGCCCCTGCACTGCTGGGGGGGTGGGGGTGGTGGGAGACATGGGTGGGGGCCTGGTGGGGGCTGCCCATGGTGGCAGCGGGGTGGGGGTGGTGGGAGACATGAGTGGGGGCCTGGTGGAGGCTGCCCCTGCACTGCTGGGGGGTGGGGGTGGTGGGAGACATGAGTGGGGGCCTGGTGGAGGCTGCCCCTGCACTGCTGGGGGGTGGGGGTGGTGGTAGACATGAGTGGGGGCCTGGTGGAGGGTGCCCCTGAACTGCTGGGGGGTGGTGGGAGACATGAGTGGGGGCCTGGTGGAGGCTGCCCCTGCACTGCTGGGGGGTGGGGGTGGTGGGAGACATGAGTGGGGGCCTGGTGGAGGGTGCCCCTGCACTGCTAGGGGGTGGGGTGGTGGGAGACATGGGTGGGGGCCTGGTGGAGGCTGCCCATGGTGGCAGGGGGGTGGGGGTGGTGGGAGACATGAGTGGGGGCCTGGTGGAGGCTGCCCCTGCACTGCTGGGGGGTGGGGGTGGTGGTAGACATGAGTGGGGGCCTGGTGGAGGGTGCCCCTGCACTGCTGGGGGGTGGGGGTGGTGGTAGACATGAGTGGGGGCCTGGTGGAGGCTGCCCCTGCACTGCTAGGGGGTGGGGGTGGTGGGAGACATGAGTGGGGGCCTGGTGGAGACTGCCCCTGCACTGCTGGGGGGTGGTGGGAGACATGAGTGGGGGCCTGGTGGAGGCTGCCCCTGCACTGCTGGGGGGTGGGGGTGGTGGGAGACATGGGTGGGGGCCTGGTGGAGGGTGCCCCTGGTGGCTGGGGGGTGGGGGTGGTGGGAGACATGGGTGGGGGCCTGGGTGAGGGTGCCCCTGGATGCTGGGGGGTGGGGGTGGTGGGAGACATGGGTGGGGGCCTGGTGGAGGCTGCCCCTGCACTGCTGGTGGGTGGGGGTGGTGGGAGACATGAGTGGGGGCCTGGTGGGTGCTGCCCATGGTGGCAGGGGGGTGGGGGTGGTGGGAGACATGAGTGGGGGCCTGGTGGAGGCTGCCCCTGCACTGCTGGGGGGTGGGGGTGGTGGGAGACATGAGTGGGGGCCTGGTGGAGGGTGCCCCTGCACTGCTGGGGGGTGGGGGCGGTGGTAGACATGAGTGGGGGCCTGGTGGAGGCTGCCCCTGCACTGCTGGGGGGTGGGGGTGGTGGGAGACATGGGTGGGGGCCTGGTGGAGGGTGCCCCTGGTGGCTGGGGGTTGGGGGTGGTGGGAGACATGGGTGAGGGCCTGGTGGAGGCTGCCCCTGCACTGCTGGGGGGTGGGGGTGGTGGGAGACATGGGTGGGGGCCTGGTGGAGGCTGCCCCTGCACTGCTGGGGGGTGGTGGTAGACATGAGTGGGGGCCTGGTGGAGGGTGCCCCTGAACTGCTGGGGGGTGGGGGTGGTGGGAGACATGAGTGGGGGCCTGGTGGAGGCTGCCCCTGTACTGCTGGGGGGTGGGGTGGTGGGAGACATGAGTGGGGGCCTGGTGGAGGGTGCCCCTGCACTGCTGGGGGGTGGGGGTGGTGGGAGACATGGGTGGGGGCCTGGTGGAGGCTGCCCATGGTGGCAGGGGGGTGGGGGTGGTGGGAGACATGAGTGGGGGCCTGGTGGAGGCTGCCCCTGCACTGCTGGGGGGTGGGGGTGGTGGTAGACATGAGTGGGGGCCTGGTGGAGGGTGCCCCTGCACTGCTGGGGGGTGGGGGTGGTGGTAGACATGAGTGGGGGCCTGGTGGAGGCTGCCCCTGCACTGCTGGGGGGTGGGGGTGGTGGGAGACATGAGTGGGGGCCTGGTGGAGGCTGCCCCTGCACTGCTGGGGGGTGGTGGGAGACATGAGTGGGGGCCTGGTGGAGGCTGCCCCTGCACTGCTGGGGGGTGGGGGTGGTGGGAGACATGGGTGGGGGCCTGGTGGAGGGTGCCCCTGGTGGCTAGGGGGTGGGGGTGGTGGGAGACATGGGTGGGGGCCTGGTGGAGGGTGCCCCTGGTGGCTGGGGGGTGGGGGTGGTGGGAGACATGAGTGGGGGCCTGGTGGAGGCTGCCCCTGCACTGCTGGGGGGTGGGGGTGGTGGTAGACATGAGTGGGGGCCTGGTGGAGGGTGCCCCTGCACTGCTGGGGGGTGGGGGTCGGTGGGAGACATGAGTGGGGACCTGGTGGGGGCTGCCCATGGTGGCTGGGGGGTGGGGGTGGTGGGAGACATGAGTGGGGGCCTGGTGGAGGCTGCCCCTGCACTGCTGGGGGGTGGGGGTGGTGGGAGACATGAGTGGGGGCCTGGTGGGTGCTGCCCATGGTGGCAGGGGGGTGGGGGTGGTGGGAGACATGAGTGGGGGCCTGGTGGAGGCTGCCCCTGCACTGCTGGGGGGTGGGGGTGGTGGGAGACATGAGTGGGGGCCTGGTGGAGGCTGCCCCTGCACTGCTGGGGGGTGGGGGTGGTGGGAGACATGAGGGGGTGCCTGGTGGAGGGTGCCCCACAATGATGGGGGGTGGGGGTGCAGGGGTACATGAGTTGGACATGGGTGGGGGCCTGCTGGCAGGTGCCCCACGGTGCAAGGGGGTGGGGGTGGTGGGAAACATGAGTTGGACATGAGTGGGGGCCTGCTGGCAGGTGCCCCACAGTGCTGGGGGGTGGGGGTGGTGGGAGACATGCATTGTTGATCAGTAGTGCAAGGTGACATGTGGGTTGGCTGGGGGGCATGCCCATGGTGGATGGGCTGCCTGCGGGACATGAGCAGAGGTGCAGGGTAGTCCCTCGTGGTGTGGGCTGCCTGCAGGGGCCGTGGAGGTTGTGGAGCGTACACCTGGGAGGACCCACACGGCCAATACACATGTAGTACTCCCCAGAACCCCTGAAATACACATTCCCTGCTGAAATCGCGTGTGCAACTTCCCGCGCACCTCTGAAATACACGTACCCTGCTCGCACTGGGACAATCGCGTGTGGAACTTCCCGCGCACCCCTGAAATACACGTACCCTGCTCGCACTGGGACAATCGCGTGTGGAACTTCCCGCGCACCCCTGAAATACACGTACCCTGCTCGCACTGGGACAATCGCGTGTGGAACTTCCTGCGCACCCCTGAAATACACGTACCCTGATGGAATCGCGTGTGGAACTTCCCACGCACCCATGGAATACACATACCCTGCTCGCACTGGCCCATTCGCGTGTGGAACTTCCCGCGCACCCCTGAAATGCACGTACCCTGCTGAAATCGCGTGTGGAACTTCCCGCGCACCCCTGAAATACACGTACCCTGCTGAAATCGCGTGTGGAACTTCCCGCGCACCCCTGAAATACACGTACCCTGCTGAAATCGCGTGTGGAACTTCCCGCGCACCCCTGAAATACACGTACCCTTCTTGCACGGGGCCAGTCGCGTGTGGAACTTCCCGCGCACCCCTGCAATACACGTTCCCCGCTTGGCGTTTGCTGTTTGCCAGCCCGCTGAACTGGTCCAGGGTTAGCGCAGCCCTTTGCGATGATTTAGCGATTTTGATGGCTTTTCCTTGCGTGAGGGCGTTCTTGGGGGCGTTACTGGCGCTGCTGCAGGGTCGCTGCGATTCTCTGCGCCACGGCTGGTTTGGAAGCCTGAAATCCATGAATACGCTGTGCGCGGAAATCGGTTTTAGCGCACGTGCCTGGCGCAGTCAATCGCACGCGGACACTCTGCGCCAGCCGCTTGCGACACTTTTCTGCGAAATTCTATGAATTACCCTGTAAATGTCACCTTTCCAGCTTTACAGTCTCCACCACTTGGTCCGAAAGTCGTGGGGGCGGGGGGCTGTTTGGGATTCGGTGTGATTTTGCTCCTAAGTGTTACTTGAAGGGCATGCCTTCATTTGCATTGTGGAATTCTTTTCTGGATCATTGATTAGGCGTTTGATTGGATAGTATTTAAACAAATACAGCCCTCCATTTGCAATTTGTTTCCTCTAGTGTTTGTTTCCAAAGCGGCCTACAACCTGCAGTGTGGAGAAGACCAGGCACCCAGAGAGTTTGTGCAAGAACAGAAGTGGGCATTTGCCCAGACCTATAGATGGGTGCACACAAATAGCTGGGAGTTTATTAATACTTATTTCCATGCACTCCCAAAGTGCATAATGACCCAACGGGTTAGGGACTTCCATGAGCGTAGGACCCTGTATTGGGTGATAGAACAGGCTACCCGGATTTATGAAGTCCAAAAGCCAGCTGAGAACAAAAATAACCCCAAAAATTCCAAACCATCTAACACACCTGCTGCTGCAAAGGTGGCGGAGGTGAAAAATACCCCCATTTTGGACTTGGAAATTGGGTGGGCCTAAAAATACTCCTCTCTCTAATAAATAGAATGGGAGGCAGAGGAGACCCTCTGATCCATCACAATTGTGTGGTAGCCAAGGCAGGGGACCCGACAAATGCTCCACCTGACCCTGCCACCTATATCAGCCCGAGAACAAGGGTAACAGACCCATCTTGGGGTATGTATGTACTCCCCCGGCACAAGGGGGGGTCCAATCAGGTAAGTACTGCCCCAGGAAACCCTGCTCAAATCTTCACTTAAAACTTCCCTTAGAACTTCTCTCAAAAGGGAAGAACTACTCCAACCTAAGTTTTTTTTCACAGATACCCTGCGAACCTCAATGTATAGAACAATCCTCCTCTTTCTCCCTGCTTTCAGGACACTAGAGCCCCAAATCAGGGAGAAGGGAGACCAAGGATGAAGGGTTATCATTTAAAACCCTCAATACCCAAGCTACTTTGAGAGACGGGACAGTTACCCCTTCCAAGAGCAGCAAAGGTATGATTCCAGACCCCCATACCAACCAGAGAGGATGTCTCAACTGGAGCGCCAGGTCCAAGGTTTGACACAAGACCTGGGTCACATATTGAGGGCTCAGCTGAGCCCTCAAATGAACATGGCTGCCCAGAACAGCTCAACACCCGGGTCTGGTGCCCCAGAGCAATGACGAGGAGAACACCCTGAGAACCAACAGGTTCCAGAGGAGGGGGACTGGGCTAGAGGGGATGCAAAGCCCTAGATGAAACATCCTTTCTCACCCAAGAAAACCCCATAAAAACCTCTGAACCTGAACACAAATCTCTTACCCCCAAAAGCTAGAACCTAGGGAACAGAGGGTAAGTAGGAGAAATCAAGGGCAAAAGAAAACCCATTTCATGGAGGAAGTCCGCGTCATCCTGTTTGAAGGGGTTGAATCCCTGGAGGATTCAGGGAAGAAAATCATCTCCTTCAAGGATGGGGGGATTCATCCCAAGGAAAAATGGATCACAAAAGACCCTAATTTAGACTGGTTAACTATGAAGACTGACCCAGAACCACCAATTCCTGTACCCCAACAATGCCACCCAGATAACTCTGAAAGCAACAAGGGATCCTTCCCCCAAACAGATTGTTGCAACTGTCTCTAGGAAAAGGAGGACAGCAAAGAATCAGGGGAAAAAGGGGGCTTCCCCAGCCCGTTTGTTGATGTGTGCAAAATGTTCTTTACAGATTCCCGGACTCCAACACAGAAAACTGTCCAAGATCACACAGTGTCAGAGTCCAAAATAATTTTTTTTACTGCCAAGCTGCCACATTTTCTCTGCCCCCTTGAAGAGAGAGAGGGAGATTGTATGCCTCTGTCAAGGTACAGGGCCAATGTGCATTATCAGCACTGGTGGATACTGGCTCCCAAGCTATCCTTCTGTCCAAAAAGGAATTTGACCAAATGAATTCAGGAAGGGGGGAGAGTCACCAAATTCCCCTCACACCTCTTCCTGGGCAACTCCAAAACTCTGATGGAAATTATATTTCCGTCGAGGGGACTGTGGATCTGGAGATCAAAATTGGGCGACATAGGGTGAAACACCAGTGATAGTTGTCACTCCAGAGGGCACACCTTGACTACTGGGGAATTACCTTCTATGGAGGTTATCACCTCTGATTGACTGCATGAACAAGGTCCACTGGACTCAGACTAACCGGCCAATCAAATTGAAACAGAATACCAATTACGTGAGTTTAAATGGCACACGCCACATGATTGAACAGTGGTCTCACCAAATAGAATTTCACTTTAGGAACAATCAAGTCCCAGATATCACAGTCATCTCTCTAGGAGAGCAAGCTGGTGAGGAGAACCCTTCCACATTTTTGAAAATTAACCTTCCTCCCAGTTTTAAGTGGCATTCCACACTAGAAGGAAATACCCTGAAATGTTATACCAATCCACAATCAGAGAAGAACTCCAATCCCATTACAAAAGATGATGAAAAACTAGCTCAACGTTTGGCCGACATCCAGAAAAAGGGTGAACAGCTGTTTTACCCCATGCAGGTTAATGAGGAGGGGGAGCCTGTTCTTTCGCCAGAGTATGCCTGAATAACGAAAGAAGCTTCATCAGCGAAGCCTTATTCTGAAAACTCACAAAAGATCAGACCATTCCCACATTTAAGTTGATTGATAAGTGGGAAATGAGCCTGGAAACTCCAAATTCCAAACATCTCCTGCCTAGCAGGTGCATGCTAAAAATATTCATTGGCGACAAAAGCAAAGGACATAATTGTTGGGTTGTGAGAGATGTCCCCCCCCGCCTTTTACCTAGGCAGTGACATTCTCAATCGATTCGAAATTAATTTGGACCTGATTAATTACAAAGTCTGATCCCGACTCAGGGTAACCCCATGGGCTTTGACAACCCTGAGAAAGCATTTTCTTCAGCTCAATTGCTGCCGTATGCAGTTGAAGTTCAAATAAGAGAAGATGTCACTATCCCAGGACAGGTACGACAATTCACAATTCCCCTAAAAATGAAGCGAGGACAGAACCTCAAAAACACGGACGCTTATATAAATCTGAGTTATCACCTCCAACAGCAAGGTTTGTATTTACATCTGACACAACTAGTTGACATAGAACCTTACACCATTCGAATATTGGTGGATAACAGTGACCCGAGGAGTATCACTCTGGGCACAGAAACCTTTATTGGAATGGCGGTTATGGCCAACATTATTCTATTGACTTACGGGAATGAGATCATGGGACCAATTCCAAATTAATGTTATAATTGTGACAACGATAACCCCCAGGAAAAGATTTTCAACCGGCAAGGGGGGAATTTCTTGGTGCACTCTTCCTTCCCTTATGGTGGGGAAGAGGTGACATGTCACATCAGGAAGGATGAGGTTGTTTTTCAAGTCAACAGTGACTGCCTCCCCTCCTTAAAACCGCATGTCCAGGCCAGCACCATAACTAGAGATCTCTCCACTCAACGGGAGAATATCGCCGAAATTGCAAAACTCAAGGTCTTTCCAGGCTTTAGGCAGTTGGATGAGGAACAAATCAAACTCACTGATGCCTGCGAGACCGAGGAGCAAAGCAGAAGTTGAAACAGCTGTTTTGGGATTTTCAGGACATATTTGCAGTGGACTTGTACGGCTGTGGTCGTACAGAGATACATTCAACCTCCAACGGACCCCGGGATGGCTCCTGCATTTGTGAAGCAATACCGGTTGCCTCTCGTGTCTATGGAGTCACTCACAGAGACTACAAAAAATGTAGAATCCTGTGGGATAATTCGTCCAGTCCACAGTACCTTTAACAACCTGGTACTGGGAATACTCAAAGCCAATGGCCAATGGAGACTTTGTGCAGACCTTAGGGAGTTAAATAAATGGGTCCATATGTCAAGATGGCCCCTTCCCCACATTGATCAGGGACTGGCCCAGATCCAAGGGTCAAAGGTGTATACCGCCATTGACCTGACCAATGGTTACTGGACAGCACCCGGAGTAGGGAAGACAGGTACAAGATTGCCATTACCTTCGGGGGCAGCAAAACATGTGGACCCAAACCCCCTTTGGATACATAAACCCTGGCAATGAATTTAACATCTTCCTGCATAAGGCCATGCCCGACTTGGGTGAAAGGAAAAACCTAGCCTATGTAGACGATGATTCAATCAAGAGTTCAACTGTGAAGGACCACATCGCTGAAATACGCTATATTCTGACCAAGTTGCAGAAAGCCGGTGCAAAACTGTCCTTTCAGAAGGCACAGTGGTATAAGACCCACGTAAACATCTTGGGGCATTAAATCACCCCTGGGGGTCTCAGTCCTCAGGCAAAAAAGGTGGAAGCCTTATTGAAATTGAAAGACCCTACGACTCTGCGTGAACTAGGGAGCCTTCTTGGACATACTAATTATAGTAGAAATTTCACAGTGGACTGCACAGAGGTCACAAGACCTTTGGGCCATTTACTAAAGGCCGGGGTCAAGTGGGAGTGGGGCACAGAGCAAGCCAAGGCAGTAAAACAACCCAATAGAAGCCTTTCCCAAGCACCTTGTTTGGCTTACCCCATAAATAACAAGGGGTTCTCCTTGGAGATGGGGTTCTCAAATACTTGCTTATGTGGGATGTATTGACCCACTTTACTGTGCAATGTGGCATCACCCTGCTAGTTATGGTGAAAGAAACTGCAACAATGGCAGCAGAACCCTTCTGTGTGCCAACAACCTACAAAAACTGCGTCCTGCAACACACAAAAGAATGGATGCACAAACTGCTACCCATGGTGCATGCGTGGTGGGCTAGAGCACACACTGCAGAACATGTGCCAGTGGGCTCCGTGACCAGCAAACTGAGTGCAGAAAGAGAAGCAGAACTTTGCAATTAAAACTCCAAAATGTGCCTACAAATGACATTTGCTTTGGTGCTAAAAACTCCAAAATGCCTATAACAGAAACACTTCTCAACATTCAAAATCTTGCTCGGCGCAAAAATTCATGTTACCTTATGAAGCATTGCAAACATACAAAGTCCTAAATGTGAAGAGCAAAACATTTCTTCAGAAAAACAGGATTGTCTGAAAACTGACAGCCCCTGTCAAAATCTGGGTGCAGTACCTTGGGCTACCTGTGGATGACAGTTGTCAGAGGAGCCCCTGATGAAACTGCAAAGCATTAAACTAAAGGTCTGCTGGTTTAGCAAACATAAAAAGGATTGTTGCTAAAAGGAATACAGATCTTAGTTGTGTTTTTGATCCCACAGAGTGAAGGCTAAGAAAGTAATGTATTTATGTGATTTGATGCAATAAGTTTGATTTTGCTGGATATTAATTATGAATAAATTAACTTGGCTGAGCTGCAAGAACTGGAAAAGCATGTTTCTCCCAGGCCTCTCAGCAGAAACTCACTGGGAGATTCTAATTGTGGGTTAGCCCAGACTTTTGTCTACAGAAAGAGAAGGAACAATGGCAGAGCTTCAGCCGAGGAAATGGAGGTGTGAAGGGAGTTGTAAACTGCTCCTGGAAAGGGCTCCCAAAGGAGGGGCTGTTCTTGGACTGCAGGGAGAGCCAAAGGGGCAGGACCATTTGCTGTTAAGCATGAACAAAAAACTATTTTTAAAAACGCAGAACTTGTGATTCAAAATGATGAAAAATATACCAAGGACATATCTGTTAGTCTAATTTTTGGCTGCACATTTTAAGAGGCAGCAGAACCGTGTAACATGTTCTGGACAGGAATAGCAATATATGTGGTTTTATGTGAAATGTATTGATATTAGAATTGTGAAAATGTACACACACATCCTCATGTTGAACGTGCACATTTGTGGTAATTTACAGAACATTTGGAAAATGTGTTCATGGTGAAAAGGACAAAATTCTGTAAAACGGTGAAACAAGATCCTACAGCTGCAGGACTTTGAGGAACAGCTACTTCATAAAATATGGCATCTTTGTGTGTGGTTTGTATAAAAGTGACCAATGTAGAAATATGCATTAGGATGAAATCCGATTTTGGTACTAGTAGCTAAAGGGAGGTTTCTTAGAATTGTAAAGCAAACCATAAAATGCAGTGGTCAAAGTGTACGAAAAGAAGTAGTGGAACTATGTTCCCTACTGACCTGCACCTCTCCCCACAGACCGAATCTCTGCACCCCCTCATGCACAATAAAAAACCCAAAATACATGTGCCTGCTCTTTAAGAAAATGTTTTGTGCAGTGCACTAAAAGTGCAAGTTCCAACCTCTTCCTACACTTTTATTTTAAAACGAAACCCTTCCGGAACGGTTTCTTTTTAAAATAAAAGTATAGGAATGGTAAAACTTAATTAAAAGAAGTAGAGGAGCACTGATCCCGACCGCTCCCGCCCACTTCGACCACTCTAAAAATGTGACATCATCTGGCCTTGATCCAATAACTCAGTTGCAAGGCGGAGATGAGGTTTTGATCCAATCCCAGCTCACAGGGGCAGGCTTAGTGAAGCCGGCCCATATACCCATTTTGTGATGTCATTTTAAAGGATAAATTGAGACAGCTTACAACACATAGGGACTCACTCATTCACTCACTTTCCTGATTCCGGCGAAGCACTTTGATCCAGCAATCTACATCCACCCTTAACATCCTTCCAGATCCAGATACCAAGACTCTTGCAAAGCAGTAGAGAACTATTGATTTCAGCAAGGCCTACATCCTCAACTCATTCTTGCAACCCAGTAAAGCACTGTGGTGTGAGAAGGCCTAAATCCTCAAACTTATTCTTGCAACCCAGTGAAGCGCTGTGGTGTGAGAAGGCCTTAACCCTCAATATTATTCTTGCAACTCAGTGAAGCGCTGTGGTGTGAGTAGGCCTGTTGAACCAGTATCCTGTAATTCTTTGGCTTGCTACCACAAGGCTTGGTTGAGGAACTCGCCAGCCAGCTGATTGAAATATTCACAGTCAAGGAGGGCAGATTCCGTGCAAATCCAGTGACCGGCATAGCTGATCCAGTACTGTGCCTGATGTGCTGTTCTTCCTAGACCAGATCCAATCCATGACCAGAACTGACGGTCCAATGTAATAATTTATTCTGTGAGTATTAATAATTAGAAAAGTGACCCTAATATCTCTGCATTGTATGATTCCCAATCTCAAACCCATCCCATCTGTAATCAAGAACCATAGTATTGCTAGAAATATCTTTGCGCTGAATCTTCTCTCGTATGTGTTCCTAAACCCTAACTTCTTATTGATTGATTAAGAAAAGTAATTCCCAACCAAACAGAAACTAGAGTATCACACATTAACTGTTATGAGTGGCCGTGAATGACCTACCTCTGTGGCATTCTCCTTTTTGTAGTCTTAATATAGCATAAGAAACCCTAGCTGTCATTTCTAAACCCGAATTTCTGTTTTCCATTCTCGCGCTTATTTTACAAAAACAACCTTTACTAAAACCTCTATAACTCCCTCAGTATTTGTGATAGAAGCAAAATTTCAACTCCTACTTGTACCTAACGTCCTTAGCTATCCATACATGATTGTTGTCTAAAATATATTGGGCCTCATTATGACCCTGGTGGTACGGAGTGAACGGCACCGTAAAAGGTGCCGGCGCTGTTCACACCGTACCGCTGCATTACGAGTTCCCCTCGCGGGACACGGTAAGCACGCCTGGGAAAACCAGGTGTGCTTACCGGGTCCCGCGAGGGGAAGAGGGAGCAAACAACGGGCCATCTCGTAATGGCCCGTTGTTTGCTCCCTCTCCCATTCCCATTCAGCCCTATGGGGGCTGAAATGGGAATGGTGAAGGACCGTGTCCGGGTCCTTGGAGGGAGGAATTACCGGGCCTTCCAAACTCAGAATGGCCCGGTAAGTCCTCATTCCGTGGACCGGGACCCCGACGCGATTTCGGCGGCAGCCATGCCACCAATAGTGGCATGGTTACCGCTAAACTCGTAATGAGGGCCATTGTGATTACATTTTAAATACATAAATGAATATTTACCTTTGTAAACTAGCCTGATTCCTGTTTCAGTGTGACTGGTGGGGTTCCAGGAGAAAGGGTTTCAGTTGTGCAGTACACGCTGGGCGTGACTTGGGTGTGTGCCAGATTGAAATCACTTACAGCTTGGGTGCCTATCCGGGATCCTGAATTTGACATACCACTCGTGACAGTCTAACACAACATGCTAGCAGATGGGGTACATACACGTTGTTGGGTTACCATACTGTGCTACACTGTACAAGCACCCCTCAAAAGAAATACTCAAAGGAAATGAGCCTGTTTGCAAAAGTAAAAGAATCCTGAGAAAGTCAGAAGGAAATACATTTTTCCGGAATAGCGACACCAGTGGAAATCAATATTGCTAGGGAACACCTACTGCACAAATTGTTTGTCAGGGGTGAATGGCCAGAACAGGATGAACAGGTATGGCTGCAGGGAACAAAACAGCAAATCACTGAAATCAACCTTGATACCTGGCAGGACAAGGGGCCATTACATCAAGCAATTAGCAAATTGTATATGACCCCTAAAATAAAAGAGGAGCAGTGCAAAATTGCCAAAATATCGGCCTATCTGTAACTCCACATAGGAGTCATACAGGAAAAGTATGCAGACCATGTAGATTTCACAAAGAGACAAGGGGAAGCCCTGCAGAAAATCCAGAGCAATCTGGACTCTGCAGAGCAAAATATCTGAAACAGAGGCTAGGCAATATGCAACCAAGCTCCAAGAAGATCTGGCTCTCTTACTGCAAAAGAATGCAGAGCAAGATGCCCAGGTACAGACACTGCAAAAAGAGTGTCAAGAAAGGTTGGATTCTCTACAACAGAGTCAACAAAAGCTGGAGCAAAAATTAACTTTTAATAGAATCTGTGTAGAACAGATGGCCGTTTTACAATACCAGATAGACAAATTAAAAGGGGAAAATAATACATTAATTATTAAAGACCTAGAATCCCAAGCAGAGTTTGATGAGGAGCGCCAGAAAGCTGATGCCTTTAAAAAAGAGAGGGACAACCTGGCTGAGCACAGGGCCACTCTAAGTCAGGAGAGGGACGCCTTAGGCCAGGAAGTCAGCCATTTAAAAACAAAGTTGGAGGAAAGAGAG
The DNA here is from genome assembly GCF_040938575.1 of Ambystoma mexicanum. Classification (NCBI taxonomy): domain Eukaryota; kingdom Metazoa; phylum Chordata; class Amphibia; order Caudata; family Ambystomatidae; genus Ambystoma; species Ambystoma mexicanum. The sequence continues at coordinate 867,164,879 of NC_090928.1, forward strand.
CTGGCCCTTCAGGAGTTTGGGGAAATCAAAACTGATTATGAAAAGCTGTTAGAGCACACCAGGCGGGTGGAGGATGCTTTGGCAAAGAACAATCAGACTAATAAGGACCAAACTCAGGAGGTGAGTCTCCTGCAGCAAAAATAGGCCCAATACTCCCAATGCAGGCAGGAAGCACAGAGAGACAATGAGGCTCTCTGTGAAAAGAATGACAGGCTCCACCAACAGATAGCCATGCAAGAACAAATCATTGAGACCTGTAAGGCCTTAATAGAGGAACAAAGGGGTCAGATTTTGGCATGTCATCAGGGAGTAGGAGCTGAAAGAGATGAGGTAAGATGCGAAAGAGAAACCCCTGAGCATACCCTCAAGACCCCTGGTATCAGGGACTTTAATCCCTTCAGTTCCATGGACTCTGCCAACCTCATGTCCACTGGCTCATATGAACCAAGGGCCACGGGGATGGTAGACTTCAACACAATGGGAAATAGGGGACTGACAGATAAGCACCTCCTAGAAATGGATGGGCGGGCATCTATGTACAGCTTCCCAAATATTAGGGCCAGCCTCTCTGATCAGGGAGACTCCAGTGAGGGGAGAATCCGAAAACTGGGCCCTCAGAAATATCACCTACCAAGAGATCAGTCAGTCAAATTTGGTGAGGAATTCCATGAAACTAGGCCCACGATAAGCATCTTAAAAACGTCTTCCCAGCTAGGACAGTGTGTGGGGGGTACTCAGCCAATCCTGGGAGCAAGGGAGAGTCAGAAGACTCTTCCGAGCGCCACAGGTTTCAAAAGACTAGGCCCCCACATTCCGCCGGCCATTCCCAAGCCCGCAGAATCAGGGAGAGCCTAGAGGATCAGACAGCCACCTCTGGTAGCAGTGCCTCTGAGTCAGAGGATGATTGGACAAGGGTGACCAAAACTAAAAAGGCCAACAAAAGTAAGAGGGCCCCAATGAAAGATCCCCTGAAGCAAATCAAGGCTATTACGGGCGTTATGACGCCCTACCATAAAAATGGAAAATATCCACTTTGGGAGCACCTCAAATTGTTTGAGCAAATGATGGATACTTTCCACCTGAAGTACAGCCAAAGCTGTATTCAGTATGTCAAGTGGACATTTTCACATGAATACTCCAGCTTCTTTGCCGAGCTGGGGGATCAGAACCATTCAAGATGGTCCACCTATAGGGCGGCCATCTTAAAGCATTTCTCAATGCACAGAAACCCTCAAGAGGCCCGCAAGGTGGCCTACAATCTGCAATGTGGGGAAGACCAGGCCCCACAAGAATTTGTCCAAGAGCTGAAACGTGCCTTTGCGCACACCACCAGGAGGGTGCACACAGACAGTTGGGAATTTATCAATACCTTCTTTCACACCCTCCCTAAATACATTATGACCCAGATGGTGAGGGACTTTCATGAGAAAAGATCACTAGACTGGGTCATTGAACAGGCAACTCGCATCTACGAAGTGCAGAAGCCAGTAGAAAATAAAAGTCTCAATAAAAGCCCAAAACCAACCAACACCCCTGCTGCTGCTAAGGTGGCAGAGGTGAAGGCTGCCCCCATTTTAGATCTGGAGATGGGGGGGGGGCCTTAAAACATTCCTGCACAAAATCCTACCAATCAAAGGCCCAGAAGGCCTTCGGGCCAATCCTAAACAGGGAGTCAGGGAGGTAACCTCACAAATGGGACCCCTAACTCCACTGACTACATCAGCCCCTGTTACAAGGGCAATAGACCCATCCTGGGCTATGTGTGGAATCCCCCAGCCCAAGGGGGGGTCCAACCAGGCAGCCACCAACCCAGGAAACTTCCCTCCTCACTTTCCCGAGGAGGGCAGCAATCCCCCAAATGCTGGGTTGAGTTTCTTTCCCCGGTACCTGCCAAACACCAACCCCCAAAACAACCCTTCTTTCTTTCACCACTTTCTTGACCCCAGACAGCCCAATCTGAGAGAGGGGAGGCCAAGGGTGGAGGGGTAGCAAAACTATCCCAACCAGGGGTATTATGGTAGAAGGGACAGTTACCCTTCACGTGATCAACCAAGGCTAGACCAGAGGACCCCGTACCAGCCAGAGCGGGTGTCCCAACGGGAGCGCCAGTTCCAGAACTTGGCACAAGATCTGGGTCGCATGCTGAGGGCTCAACAGAACTCTCAGATGAGCATGGCAACTCAGAACTCCTCAAATCAAGGGTCTGGTGCTCCAGAGCAATGACAGGGAGAGAAACCCAACAACCCATTGGTTCCCAGGGAGGAGGCACAAGGGATAGGGGGGTGTTAAGCCTTAGCAGAAGCTTCCTTCCCCACTTGTAAAAAGCCCCTGGAAACCCAGGAACCGGAACCAGAATCTCCTGCCCCCGATAAACTGCAACCTAAGGAACGGAGGGCGGGTAGGAGAAATAAAGAGCATAAACAGGCCCATTTTGTGGAGGAGGTGCAAATCTTCCAATTTGAAGGAGAGGAGTCCTCAGAAGATTCTGGGAAAAGGATCTTCTCCTTCAGGGATGGGGGAACCCCTCACAAAGAAAAATGGGTCCCAAGACATCCTGATCAAGACAGGGAAGATGTGGGGACTGAGTTAGAACCGCCCAACATTGAACCCCAGAATGACCAGCAAGAAAGTCACCTTGTTCAAACCAATTCTGGTGACTGCCTCCAAAAAGGGGGGGGCAGCCCAGAATCAGAACCAGGGGAGCCCAAAACTCCCCCCATCTCCAACTGTCATTTTTTTCTTACAGGTTCCCAAGATGTCAAACAAAATCCTGCCCAAATGACCCCTTTATCAGAATCCAGAGCAAAGAAATTAACCCACCAATTGGCCAAAAATGTGCATTATCTTTTCCCCCTTGAGAAAAAGGAGGAAGATTTTATGCCCCGGTCCAAATACAGGGGCAATGTACATTTTTGGCACTGGTAGACACTGGAACCCAAGCCACCCTTCTGTCAAAAAGGGCCTTTGATCAGCTAAATTCAGGAAGGGGGGGAGAAATACCAAATCTCTCTCAGACCTCTTCCTGGACAACTTCAGAACTTCAATGGGAATGAAATTCCTGTCGAGGGGACTGCGGATTTAGACATTAAAATTGGGCGACAGAAGTTGATGCACCCGGTCATAGTTGTGAATCCAGAGGGCACACCATGTTTACTAGGGAATGACATCCTGCGTATCTTGTCTCCCCTCATAGATTGTGTAAACAAGGTCCTCTGGATCCAGACTAACCGACCAATAAAATTAAAACATAGTGTCAACCATGTTAGTTTAAATGGCACATGCAACATGGTTGAACAAAAACCTGACCAAATTGAATTCCATTTCCAAAATAACCAAATCCCTGACGTGACAGTAATTGCAGTAGGACAAGAAACTGTTGATGGGAAGTCCTCTCTATTTCTATTCCAGTCTCAAGTGGCATTCCACACTGGAAGCCAGCTCAAAGCTTGGCTAACATTCAGAAAATTGAAGAGCAGTTGTTCATCCCTACTCAGTTAAATGAGGGGAAGGACTCTGTTCTCGCCTGAGTGTGCATGAACCACAGTAAGAGCTTCATCAGCGAAGCCTTGTTCCGAAAACTCCCAAAAGATCCAGTCATTCCCACATTAAACTTGATAGACAAATGGGAAATGGACCTGGAAACACCCAATTCCAAACATCCCCTGCCTAGCAGGTGTATGCTCAAAATGTCCATAGGCAATAAGAGCATAGTCCATAATGGTTGGGTTGTTCAAGATGTGCAAGATGTCCCTGCTGCATTTTATTTAGGCAATGACATTCTCAATCGCTTTGCCATCAGTTTGGACCTAATCAACTTCAAAGCCTGGTCCCGATTAGCGGGTAATACCATGGGCTTTGATGACCCAGAGAAACCATTTCGGTCACCTCAGCTGCTGCCGTATGCAGTTGAAATTTAGATTGGAGAGGAAGTCACCATCCCAGAACGGACCCGACAATTCTCACTTGAAGTAAAAGGGAGGTTAAACCCAACGCCATTAGTCAATACAGAACACAACACCATTCCAATAGAGGTGGATAACAGCGACCTAAAGAGTATCACTCTGACCGCAGGCACCATTATTGGAATGGTGGTTGATGACCAACATTTTTCCACAGGTTTAAGTAGCGAACTGATAGGACCGATCCCCAATGACTGTTTTGGCTGTGATAGCCACAATGACAAAACACCAGATAGGATCTTCACCCGGCATGGGGGGAATTTCCTGGTGTACTCTTCCTGCCCTTATGGTAAGGAAGATGTGACCTGTGACTTCAGGCAGGATGAGGTGATCTTCCAAGTCCACCAGGACTGCCTTCCCCACCTGAAACCATCAGTCCAAATCAGTATTGTGATCAGGGACTTCTCCACCCAGCTGGAGGAGGCCGCTGAGATAGCCAAACCAGAAGTCTTTCCAGGCTTCAGGCAGATGGTTGAAGAGAGAGTCAACCTAGCTGATGCCTGTGAGACTCTGGAGCAAAAGCAAAAATTGAAACAAGTTCTCTTAGATTTTCAAGATATCTTTGTGGTGGGCTCATATGACTGTGGTTGCACCGACATCCACACAACAACAATTCCCACGAACCCTGGCATGACTCCAGTGCTTGTGAAGCAATATCGCTTGCCTCTCGCTTCAATGGAGTCCCTTACTGAAATAATTAAGAACCTTGAGTCCCGTGGGATAATTGGTCCAGCCCACAGCACCTTCAATAATCCGGTGCTGGGGATTTTGAAACCAAACGGCCAGTGGAGAGTCTGTGCTGACCTAAGGGAGCTCAATAAACGGGTCTATACTTCCCGATGGCCTCTTCCCTACATTGACCAAGGGCTGGCCCAGATCCAGGGGTCTAAGGTATACACTGCCATTGACCTGACCAATGGGTACTGGACTGTACCTGTCAGTAGGGAGGACCAATACAAGCTGGCCTTTAACTTCGAGGGGCAGCAGTACACTTGGACCTGGACTCCCTTTGGATACATCAACCCCGGCAATGAATTTAACATCTTTCTGCATAAGGCCATGCCTGACTTGGGTGAAAGGGGTAATCTAGCCTATGTAGTTGATGTTCTAATCAAAAGCTCAACTGTGGAGGAATACATAGCAGAGATCCATTATGTTCTGACACAGTTGAGGGCTGCCGGAGCAAAACTCTCTTTCCAAAAGGCACAGTGGTGCAGGACCCTTGTCAATTTCTAGGGGCATGGGATAACTCCTGAGGGTCTCTCTCTGCAGGAAAAGAAAGTAGAAGCACTCCAGAAAATAAAAGACCCCATAACTCTGCGGGAACTAAGGAGCCTCCTTGGACTAACTCATTACAGCAGAAAGTTCATTGAGGATTACGCAGAGATCACGAGACCTCTGATCCATCTGTTTTTGGGTGGGGTCAAGTGGGAGTTGGGTCCAGAACAAGCCGAGGCAGTAAGACAACTCAAAAGAAGCCTCTAAGCACCTTGCCTAGCTTACCCTGTCAAAAACAAGGAGTTCTTCTTGGAGGCAGGGTTCTCAAATACATGCTTCACTGCAGCATTATATCAAAACCATGACAAGGTCAATAAAGTAATCTCCTATGCGAGTAAGACTTTATCCTCTGTGGAGGAAAAATTCAACAATTGTGAGAAGGCACTCCAGGCAATGGTGTGGGCATTGAAGAATTACCGCCCATTTATCCAGGGGGAACACATCATAGTGGAGACTCCACACCAGCCTTTGCAATATCTTCAAAGTGACAAAATCCTGGCCGGAAATGTGAGTAATTCCCGAATTACTTCCTAGATTCTGTCAATGCAAGGCTTTCCTGTGGAGGTCAGATATTGTCACCGGGATCGGTGATATCTTCGTCCGAAAGTGTAGCTTCTGAAATCTCCCCCTCCCCCGACTCCTCACCTTCTTCTTCCTTCCAAGAACCCTTCTTTTCTTTTCTTCGAGTAGACACCTTTTTTTTATGAAGATAGGGACGACCCCGGAAGGAAGCCACCGTGCTCCCCAAGAAGGGAGAACAGGGGGCCCACCCCCGGGATCGACCAAGAGGGGAAAAAGCCTTAGGCACAAAAAACCCCTGTAGTATCGTTGGGTGTCTTGGAGATGTGGAACCAGGAGTTCTTATAAGGTAAGATTTGGTAGCAGTGGCTGGAGACAACACGTGGAGTGAAGACTCAGAAAACACAGGCAGTCCATTAAGAGGTCCGAGGAACTGGTACACAGGCTAAGTGAGGAAGTACTAATGCAGCAAGCAAAGGCAGTCCAGGGGAACAGGCCGGAGTCTGGTACACGGGAGGTCACAGAAGCAATGCTGAAGGTAGACGAAGGAAGAGCGGAGAGAGTAACAGACCGGAAAAGGAAAAAAGCGGTAAGTGAAGATGGGAAGGTGGGAGGGGAAGCAAGATGGAAGGAGGGCAAGGGAGAATACTGCGGACCAAAAGAGAAAGGGAAAGGCAGACAGGTATAGCGGAAAGAATAACAGAAAGGATAGACAGGGTACGAGAACCCGACCAGCAGCAAGCGAGAGAGCAGCACGAAAGCCACAGGTAGCAAGCAGCACAGCCTACGGACGAAACCGGAAGCGTTGCAACGCGTCCGTGACCCGGAAGTGGCCGGTTAAAACACCGGGCCGCGGAGCGTCTAGCCAATCGGAATCAGCAAAAGGGAACCAGGAAATAGGGGGCGTGGCCGAAGCGAACGAAGCTAGGTTCCGCGTCGCCAGCGGCTCCATAGACGCCAGGAACTCGGCGGTATGACAGTATGCCCCCTCCTATACGCTCCTCCTCCGGGTTTCCCTGGATGGAAAAAGTGGTATTTGCGAAGTAGGACAGGAGCATTAATGTGTGAGATGGGTTCCCAAGAGTTTTCCGAAGAAGGGTAGCCCTTCCACTTAACCAAATATTCCAGCCTGCCCTTATGATACCTGGAGTCACAGAGTTGGGCGACCTCATATTCAGCTCGAGTGGAACCCTGGGGAATAGGAGTCTGTCTAACCTGTCGTGCCCATGTATCAGCATGAAATGACTTAAGTTGGGAAGCATGGAAAACAGGGTGTACCCTTTTTAGGTTATTGGGTAGTCTTAGGCGAAAAGCCACAGGATTGATTTTCTGTATGATCTCATATGGCCCTAGATATTTTGGAGATAACTTGGAGGGATGTACCCAACGACGTAAATATCTAGTGGAGAGCATAACTTGGGTACCCACATCCCATCCTGGTATAGGTCTACGATGTTTATTGGCTTGAATGCAATATCGGGCTTGGGCTGACTTAAGGCCTTCTTCTACCTTCTTGTGTGTCTCTCTAAGGAGGGAGAGTGAAGAATCTACTGAAGGTACGTTAGTAGAAAGGCCCGAGACAGGAAGAATGGAGCGAGGGTGAAAACCATAAGTACCAAAAAAAGGGCTGAACCCCAGAGCTGCATGTGTGGAGTTATTATAAGAGAATTCAGCTAGAGGGAGTAGTGTGCACCAGTTGTCTTGTTGGTTGTTGATAAAGCATCTTAAGTACTGCTCCAGGGTTCCGTTCAAACGTTCAGTTTGCCCATTGGATTGTGGATGGAATCCAGAGGTGAGAGCTCTTTCAATACCTAGTCTGCTACACAGGGCCTTCCAGAACTGGGAGGTGTACTGACTACCCCGGTCTGAAATAATCTTGTTAGGTAGACCGTGTAACCGGAATATGTCTTGGAGAAACACTTCCGCCATCTTGGCTGCCGTAGGGACGCCAGGTAATGGGGAGAAGTGAGCCAATTTGGTAAATGAATCCACTACTACCATGACACAGGTGCATCCTTCTGACGGAGGTAAATCCACTATGAAATCAGTTGAAATTGTGCTCCAGGGACCCTTGGGTACAGCATTAGGTTCCAGTAAACCAATTGGTCTTTTTCGGGATGATTTACTCCTCAGACAGATGATGCATGACTGAACGTACTGCTCTACATCCTTTCTCATTGTAGGCCAATAGAAATGTCTTTGAAGATAGTCATGAGTACCAGCCACACCCCTGTGTCCTCCTAGTTTAGAGTCATGACACCAGACAAGTGCGGTTCTACGAAAAGCCGGAGTGGGTAGATAAAGTTTTCCTCCTACTAGGTAAACACTGTTCCTGATTTCATAGGCCAGATCTTTAGAGTGTTTTTCAATTTCAAAACGACCTCCAGAATCCTCCTGTACCTGTTGAAGGAATTTAGAAATTATTCCGATAGTCCTGGACTGGGGAAACATCCGTTCAAGATTCGTCTCTGACTCTGACACGTAATCACACCGGCGGGAAAGAGAGTCGGCTACAACATTATTTTTTCCCGGGATGTAAGTTATGTTGAATTCGAATTGGGCGAAGAAGTGAGCCCATCGGGCCTGTCGAGTATTGTAACACTCGAACTGTTTGAGAACCTGTAAGTTCTTATGATCAGTCCTTATGGTGAACGGGAACCTTCCTCCTTGAAGTAGATGACGCCATTCTACACAGGCCGCTTTCATGGCTAGAAGTTCTCGCTCAATAACCGAGTAGTTCCTTTGGCTGGAGTTTAGGGTCTTCGAGAAATAAGCCACCGGATGTTCTGTGCCCTGAATTTCTTGAAGAAGCACAGCCCCTATTGCGGCTGAAGAAGCGTCCGTCTCTAGAATGAAGGGTAGATGTTGGTTTGGTTGTTGTAAAATGGGTGCTGAACAGAAGGCTTCTTTAAGAGTACCAAAGCTGTCTTCTGCCTCCGTTGTCCATTTAAATGGAGTTGCAGATTTCTTTAAGAGCGAGGTGATGGGTAATATCTTTTGAGAGAAATTTGGGATGAATCTCCGGTAGAAGTTTGCTAACCCCAGGAATTTTTGTATCTCTTTGACTGAGGTGGGTGAGGGCCATTCAAGGATGGAAGACACCTTATTTGGATCCATGGAGATTCCGTGATCTGACAGAATGTATCCTAAATAAGGAATGGAGGAGGCTGAGAACACACATTTGGTGAGTTTAACCGACAACTGGTTTCTCTGTAGTCTTCTGAATACTTCCCTAACATGTTCCACATGGTCTTCAGGTGTACGAGAGTATATCAGTATGTCATCTAAATAAACCAATGTGGTTTGGCACAGGAGATCTGAGAATAGTCTGTCCATAAATCGTTGGAATACCGACGGGGCATTTACCAATCCGAACGGCATTACCTGGTATTCAAAAAGTCCGAAAGGAGTCCGGAATGCTGTCTTCCATTCATCTCCTTTCTGCACCCGGAGTAAGTGATACGCATTCCTCAGGTCGAGTTTGGTAAAGATGGTAGCACCCTGTACAGCTTGTAGGATATCGGTTATCAATGGCATAGGATACCGGTCCTTTATGGTAACCTTGTTTAGGCCGCGATAGTCTATACACGGCCTCAACTCCTTAGAATCTTTTTTTGAGATGAAGAACAGTGATGCCCCTGCAGGGGACTTGGAAGGCCTAATTAGCCCGTTCTCCATGTTGCTGTCCAGGTACTTTCGGAGGTATTGTTTTTCTTCTAATGATAGTGGAAACATCCTACCGAAGGGTACCAATGCACCTGGGGTGAGATCGATGCAACAGTCTTCAGGCCGGTGAGGAGGGAGCTCTACGGGTATCTTTTCAGTTGCCACTTCATTGAACTCCTTCAGGTAGTGGGGAAGACAGTGCACCGTTTTGACTTCGCAGCTATTAGTGGTCTTGACGGTCTCGAATCTTGGTTCTGGCAAACATTCCGATTTGCATAGTTAGGACTGAAAGCTAAGTAGGTTTCTAGACCAGTCTATACAGGGGTTGTGTCTGCGTAACCAACAGATACCCAGGATAAGAGGGAAGTGAGCAGCTCTGATAATATCGAATGTGATACTTTCGGTGTGTTGTTGGATGGATAAAGTAAGTGCTTTAGTGGTATGAGTGATCAAACCCGAGCTCAAAGGTTCGCCATCAACTCCTTCCACCTTTTGATCTTTGTTTTTGGCTATCCTCTTGACTCCATGTCGTTCTGCCCAATGGGTATCCATGAAGTTTCCTGCTGCTCCACAGTCGAGTAGTGCTAAAGCGGTTACTTCTTTGTGGCCTACTCTGAGAGAAACTGTGAGCACCATCAACCGGGAGTCCTCAGATGTTTCTGTAGAGGATACAGAAAGTGGTGCGTAGGGACTAAAAGCAGCCCCTCGGTAATGCGTCCCAATGCTTACCGAGGGCGAGCGTTTCCCGATCTTCTGGGTGGTACTTCCGGACAATCTCTTAATAAATGTAATGAAGATCCACAGTACATGCACAAGGAACCCTCCCTGCGCCGTTTCCTTTCTTCCGGTGTCAGTGGGGCTCTGGTGGTTCCAATCTGCATGGGTTCTTCTTTAGTTGTCCGTTGGAAGGGTATGGACGCTGGTGAAGGAGTCTCCATGGGAGGGGGTACGCTTAGCCTGTTTTTCCTCTTTTCTTGACGTCTTTCCGTCATCCTGAAATCAATTCGGAGGGTAGCTGTCAGAAGTTCGGCGAAAGACGCCGGTCTTTCTATTCGGGCAAGTTCGTCCTTCAATTCCTCCCTTAAACCTCGCCGAAATATGGCATACTGAGCCTGTTCCTGCCAACCTGCCTCTGCAGCCACCTGTTTGAAAGTGGTGATGTAGGTCAGTAAATCAGAATTCCCTTGACGGATGTCAAGGAGGTCCTCCGAGGCCAAGTATGTACTCTCTGTTCGCAAAAAGGTTTGTTGAATCAGGGCCTTAAAGGCATCGTAGTCCTGTAAAACCGGGTCTGACTGGTTTACTAGAGGGGTAGCCCAAGCCAGGGCATTTCCGATCATGTGGGTGATCATAAACCCCACCTTGGCGTGATCTGAGGCGAAGGTCTGAGGGCGAAAGGTAAAATGAAGATTGCATGCGTCCAGAAATTCTTTAACCTTCTTTGGGGATCCATCAAACTTCCCTGATACTAGGGGAAGTGGAGGTAAATCGGCTAAAGGTCTTTCTCTGTCCGTCATACGCTGTTGAAGGGTGGCGTTAGCAGTCTTAAGGTTCTGCATCTCTAGACTTAGACTTTGTACAGCGGCTACGAGTTCTTGTACCTGCTGTGGGGTGGCCATCTCTTTTTGGCGTTGCAAACTGTCACCGGGATCGGTGATATCTTCGTCCGAAAGTGTAGCTTCTGAAATCTCCCCCTCCCCCGACTCCTCACCTTCTTCTTCCTTCCAAGAACCCTTCTTTTCTTTTCTTCGAGTAGACACCTTTTTTTTATGAAGATAGGGACGACCCCGGAAGGAAGCCACCGTGCTCCCCAAGAAGGGAGAACAGGGGGCCCACCCCCGGGATCGACCAAGAGGGGAAAAAGCCTTAGGCACAAAAAACCCCTGTAGTATCGTTGGGTGTCTTGGAGATGTGGAACCAGGAGTTCTTATAAGGTAAGATTTGGTAGCAGTGGCTGGAGACAACACGTGGAGTGAAGACTCAGAAAACACAGGCAGTCCATTAAGAGGTCCGAGGAACTGGTACACAGGCTAAGTGAGGAAGTACTAATGCAGCAAGCAAAGGCAGTCCAGGGGAACAGGCCGGAGTCTGGTACACGGGAGGTCACAGAAGCAATGCTGAAGGTAGACGAAGGAAGAGCGGAGAGAGTAACAGACCGGAAAAGGAAAAAAGCGGTAAGTGAAGATGGGAAGGTGGGAGGGGAAGCAAGATGGAAGGAGGGCAAGGGAGAATACTGCGGACCAAAAGAGAAAGGGAAAGGCAGACAGGTATAGCGGAAAGAATAACAGAAAGGATAGACAGGGTACGAGGACCCGACCAGCAGCAAGCGAGAGAGCAGCACGAAAGCCACAGGTAGCAAGCAGCACAGCCTACGGACGAAACCGGAAGCGTTGCAACGCGTCCGTGACCCGGAAGTGGCCGGTTAAAACACCGGGCCGCGGAGCGTCTAGCCAATCGGAATCAGCAAAAGGGAACCAGGAAATAGGGGGCGTGGCCGAAGCGAACGAAGCTAGGTTCCGCGTCGCCAGCGGCTCCATAGACGCCAGGAACTCGGCGGTATGACAGATATGGCCAAAACAAGAAGAGTCCACTCGGGCAAGGTCTGGCTGACTTGCATGATTTTTCCAGAGAAAACTGTCTCGAGGACGAAAGTCTTGAAATCAAGGACAACATGGAGGCATACCTTAATTCCCCACACAAAGTCTATGAAGAAGGCAAGTGTGAGGGAATGCCCACTGTCTATGTGGATGTGTGCTCCTACCATGTTGACAACAATGGGGAAAAGGAACTTGTGGCTGGCGTAGGGAATGCATGGGTGAATGATGCCCCATAACCCTCCGCTGGGTACAAAATCCATCCCTGAAGTATTCAAGTGGCAGAGCTGATGGCTGTGCATCAAACTATCCTCACTGCTGTCCAACACCAACTCCATGAGCTGGTCATAATCACTGATTCAGATTATGTACGGAACGGGTTTGTGGAGCACCTGGTTAACTGGAAAACCAGAGGCATGCATTGTGCTAATAATGAACCTTTAAAACACGGAAAATTAATACAAAATATTGATGATCTGGTCACCTAGAATGGGATGACCCTCTACTGGAAAAAGATTAAGGGTCATTCTAAAGTAGAGGGACCAGAGAAAAATGGAAATGACCTAGCTGATCAGCTGGCCAAAACCAGAGCCATCCAAGGGGAGCTACTTGAGATTGAGGCCTATTGGGGGAAATCCAGGTCACTGGTATCACTAGGTCCCAGACAAATGCTCACAATGAACTCTCAACTGCACACTGGAGTATGGAGACCCCAGATGCTGATTTGATTACGGCTCAAAAAGGGGATCCAATAATTGGTAAGTTTTATCAACACATTGAGGACCCTGAGAACTTTCCCCTGACGGATACCCATTACATTGGGAAAGAGGACCTCAGAGTGTTGATGAAATGTCCAAAAATGTTCCGAATCCAAGACGGTTTGTTGGTGAGGAGATCCATATCTGGCCATGACCAGTGGGTGGTCCCTACCTCATTCCGAAGCCTGATGCTAAGTCACGCCCATGGCACGGCCACAGCTGGTAATCGGGGGTTTCATACGACATTATAAATCTTGCATGAGGTTGCATACTGGTCACACATGGGGCAGGACCTCGACCAATACTTGAAGGGGTGTCTTGTGTATGCACAATTTCAGCCAACCTCACTCACACACCGTGCTCCCCTCCAAAAGAGGGGGATGACACTGCCTTGGTCAGATTTGCAAGTCGATATTATCGGGCCCGTGATTCGCTCCTCTAGGAGGAACAAGTACATGTTGACTGTAACATGCTTGTTCACGAAATGGGTGGAATGTCTCCCGGCCCCAAATTGCAAGGCAGAAACAGCAGCTGCCCTGATGATCAATCACATCTTCTCGTGTTTTGGACTACCCTAAAGGATTGAGTCAGACCGAGGTAGCCACTTCACTAGTGAAGTGATGACAAAGATGTGGGAGATACTTGGGGTCAAAAGGAAACTACACATTGCCTACCGGTAGTCCTCTAGTGGTGGAGTTGAGAGGTACAATAAAACTAGTGTGAGCATATTAAAAAGGTTTGTGGCAGATTCTGGGTCAAGTTGGGACATTCGATTACCCCTTCTCCCAATGGCCATCATATCTACCCCTTCTTCTGCAACAAAAATGTCTCCATTTGAGTTGATGACTGGACGAAGGATGGTGCTACCACAGCATCTGCTCTACAGAACCCAAGAGCAGACCTTGATAAATGCCTCCACAACTCATGAGTATGTTGAGAATCTGAGAAAACACCTTCAACAAGCTTTTGCCTCTGCTCAGCGGAATCTAGAAAGATCTGCAGACAGTATGAAGACCCACTTTGACCTTAAGACCACTAAAAAGCAATATCAAGTAGGAGACCGGGTCTACTTGTACAATTTCCATAGGAACCAAGGCAAAGAGCACAAATTCCTCTCAACTTGCCTGGGTCCTTTTGCAGTTGTGGACAGAATCTCACCAGTCACCTACAGAATCCGCATCCCCAAGGGCAGTCTGACAGAAGGGGAAGACAAGTGGGTCCAAATAAACCAGCTGAAGAGTTGCCATCCGAGGCATACTTTGCGGGAAATAGAGGAGCCAACTGGAAACCCAGAGGGGGAAAACCCGGAGACATAAACGAATTACTAAATGTTCACTGTGTATGTGCAAGAAGAGCATTAAGACCACTAGTGAACATAGATGGGCAATATTGCGAATTGTAATCAATGCAAGTGTCTTTTCCTCTGCTGACATCCCCAGATGGCATGTGGACACGGTAGTGGGAACATTTCCATAACCAAGCTATGTTCTATTTTCTAGTACTTGGACTAAAAATCATCCCAAGAATCACCAAGGAGGACCACTTGGGGACCGGGAAGAAAGACCCAAGGAGCCCGGAGTGCGCTCCATACTCCCAACCAGAACCAGCAAGGAGAGCGGGTCGCCTCAAGCACTGATGGGAGAAGCGACTGAATTTCTCCACCTAGACAGAAAAGAACATCCCAATCTCCCGACTTCCCCTTGATGGGAGGTCAAAACCAAGTCGGGGGGGGCTCTGTGGGATGTAGTGACCCACTTTACTGTGCTATGTGGCATCACCCTGCTAGTTATGGTGAAAGAAACTGCAACAATGGCGGCAAAACCCTTGTGTGCGCCAAAAACCTACAAAACCGCGTCCTGCAACACACACAAGAATGGATGCACAAACTGCCACCCATAGTGCATGCATGGTGGGCTACAGCACACACTGCAGAAAATGTGCCAGTGGGCTACATGACTAGCAAAACGAGTGCAGAAAGAGAAGCAGCACTTTGCAATTAAAACTCCAAAATGTGCCTACAAATGACATTTGCTTTGGTGTTAAAAACTCCAAAAGGCCTATAACACAACACTTCTCAACATCCAAAATCTTGCTTGGTGCTAAAATTCATGTAACCTTATGAAGCATTGCGAACATACAAAGTCCTAAATGTGAAGCGCAAAACATTTCCTCAGAAAAACCGGATTGTCTGTAAACTGACAGCCCCTGTCAAAATCTGGGTGCAGTACCTTGGGCTACCTGTGGATGACAGCTGTCAGAGGAGCCCCTGATGAAACCTCAAAGTATTAAACTAAAAGTCTGCCAGCTTAGCAAACATAAAAAGATTGTTGCTAAAAGGAATACAGATCTTAGTTGTGTTTTTGATCCCACAGATTGAAGGCTAAGAAAGTAATGTATTCATGTGATTTGATGCAATAAGTTTGGTTTTGCTGGATTTCAATTAAGAATAAATTAACCTGGCTGAGCTGTAAGAACTGGAAAAGCATGTTTCTCCCAGGCCTCTCAGCAGAAACTCACTGGCAGATTCTAATTGCGCGTTAGCCCAGACTTTTGTCTACAGAAAGAGAAGGAACAATGGCAGAGCTTCAGCCCAGGAAATGGAGGTGTGAAGGGAGTCGTAAACTTCTCCTGGAAGGGGCTCCCAAAGGAGGGGCTGTTCTTTGACTGCAGGGAGAGACAAAGGGGCAGGACCATTTGCTGTTAAGCATGAACAAAGAACAATTTAAAAAAATGCAGAACTTGTGATTCAAAGTGGTAAAAATATACCAAGGACATATCTGTTCGTCAAATTTCTGGCTGCACGTTTTAAGAGGTGGCAGAACCGTGTAACATGTTCTGGACAGGAATGGCAATATATGTGGTTTTATGTGAAATGTATTAATATTAGAATTGTGAAAATGCACACACACATCCCCATGTTGAACGCGCACATTTTTGGTAATGTGCGGAAAATTTGGAAAATGTGTTCATGGTGAAAAGGACAAAATTCGGTAAAAAGGGGAAACAAGATCCTACAGCTGCAGGATTTTGACGAACTGCTACTACATAAAATATGGCATTTTGTGTGTGATTTGTATAAACGTGACCAATGTAGAAATATGTATTAGGATGAAATCTGATTTTGGTACTAGTAGCTAAAGGGAGGTTTCTTAGAACGGTAAAGCAAACCATAAAATGTCACATCATCCGGCCTTGATCCAATCACTCAGTTGCAAGGCGGGGATGATGTTTTGATCCAATCCCAGCTCACAGGGGCAGGCCTAGTTAAACTGGCCCATACACCCATTTTGTGATGTCATTTTAAAGGATAAATAGAGACAGCTGACAACACATAGGGACTCACTGATTCACTTACTTTCCTGATTCCGGCGAAGCCCTCTGATCCAGCATTCTAAATCCAGCTTTAACATCCTTTCAGATCCAGATGCCAAGACTCTTGCAAAGCAGTAGAGAACTATTGATTTCAGCAAGGCCTACATCCTCAACTTATTCTTGCAACCCAGTGAAGCGCTGTGGTGTGAGAAGGCCTATATCCTCAAACTTATTCTTGCAACCCAGTGAAGCGCTGTGGTGTGAGAAGGCCCAAATCCTCAAAATTATTCTTGCAACCCAGTGAAGCGCTGTGGTGTGAGAAGGCCTGTTGAAGCAGTATCCTGTAATTCTCTGGCTTGCTACCACAAGGCTTTCCTGAGGAACTCGCCATGCAGCTGATTGAAATATCCACAGACAAGGAGGGCAGATTGTGTGCAAATCCGGTGACCGGTATAGCTGATCCAGTACTGTGCCTGATGTGCTGTTCTTCCTAGACCAGATCCAATCCATGACCAGAACTGACAGTTCAATTTAATAACTCATTCTGTGATTTAGAACCATAGTATTGCTAGAACTATCTTTGCGCTGACCCTTCTCTCATATGTGTTCCTAAACCTGAACATCTTATTGATTGATTAAGAAAAGTAATTCCCAACCAAACGGAACCTAAAGTATCACACATTAACTGTTATGAGTGGCCGTAAATGACATTGCTGTGTGGCATTCTCCTTTTTGTAGTCTTAATATAGCATAAGAAACCCTACCTGTGATTTCTAAACCTGAATTTCTGTTTTCCATTCTTGCGCCTATTTTACAAAAACAAGCTTTACTAAAACCTCTATAACTCCCTCAGTTTTTGTGATAGAAGCGAAATTTCAACTCCTAATTGTACCTATCATCCTTAGCTATCTATAGAACCCAAAACCGCAAAACAGTGCGATTCACCCGTTATAGCAAATATAGCAAATATCGCGCAAGGAAAAGTATGCCATGAATTGAAATCCTGAAAAGTCTTTACACATGTGAATTAGCTTTAAACTGTTTCCGACTTGGACTTTGAGATTTCAATTGTTTTCTTTTGACTAAATCATTGTTCGTGATTGTGTGCAACTCTTCAAAGTGTCTCCCATAGGAATTTATAATAATTTAAGTACTTTCGACCACATTTGGGGTTTTTGCTCAGTAAATTCCAAAGACAATTTCAAAGCCATCCTGACAGCTGAAAAGTCAATTCCGTTTTTCTCTTATGTTGAAGGGGGAAGGTGGGAGTGATATTCTGTTTGATTTGTGCTCTCTCCTTACATCTATTTAAATGTCTATTGGGGGTTGAGGGGTGTTGCAGGGGGAACCCCTAACCATAGTGCCATCTATTCCCAACCAACACAAAAGTATTATTTTCTGTGCTGCATTTATTTTCGTGCTCATTATTTGATTCCTAGTGTATTGATGATACTATTCAGTGTTCTGTTACCCCATTTGTGATTGTTGTTTACCTATTAAAATATATTGTAATTAAATTTTAAATACATAAATAAATATTTACCTTTGCAAACTAGCCTGATTCCTGGTTCAGTGTGACCGGGGGAGTTCCAGGAGAAGGGTGTGATACAAGTGGTATATCGTTCAGAATATTGAACTTATAGATAAAAATAAATAAGGTTTTCAGTCTTGGGTGTCTGCCGGATTGAAATCATTTACACTTAACAACAGTATTATACCAAAAGCACGTCAAGGTCAACAAAGTCATCTAGTATGCGAGCAAGAATTTGTCCTCCGTGGAGGAAAAATTCAACAATTGTGAAAAGGCACTCCTGGCAATGGTGCGGGCATTGAAGAATTACCGCCCGTTCATCCAGGTGGAGCACATCATTGTCGAGACTCCTCACCAGCCCTTGCAATATCTCCAAAGTGACCAAATCTGAACAGGGAACAAGAGTAATTCTAGAATTACTTGTTGGATTCTGTCCATGCAAGGGTTTCCTGTGGAGGTCAGATACGGCCAAAACAAGAAGACTCCCCTAGCACAAGGTTTGCTGACTTCCATGACCGGGCTCAAGAAAACTGTCTCAGGGATGAAAGTCTAAAGACCCAAGACAACATGGAGGCGTATCTTACTACTCCGCACAAAGTCTATGAGGAAGACACATGCCACGGGATACCCACAGTTCATGTGGATGGGTGCTCTTACCGTATTGATAATCACGGGGAAAAGGAATTAGTGGCTGGCGATGGGAAAGCCTGGGTGAATGGTGTCCCAGAGCCCACAGCTGGGTACAAAATAGGTCCCCAAAGTAGTCAGGTGGCAGAGTTGATGGCGGTACATCAAGCCTGCCGTGCAACACCAACTGGTCATAATCAGATTATGTCAGGAATTAGTTTGTGGAACACTTGATTAATTGGACAAATTGAGGCATACTGTGTGCAATTAACAAACTGCTTAAGAGTGGGAAATTAATACAATCCATTGATGATCTGGTCACCTCTAATGAGATGACTACCCACTGAAAAAAGATCAAAGGTCACTCCAAAATAGAGCAACCAGACAAAACTGGAAATTACTTGGCTGACCAGTTGCCCAAAACTGGAGCCATCCACTATGCTACCATAAAAACTGAATCCCTGTTGGGGGAAATCCAGGTCACTGTTGTCACCAGGTCCCAAACACATGCCCAAAAATGAACTCTCAACTGTCCAGTGGAGTAAGGAAACCCCAGATGCTGATTTGATTGCAGCACAAAAAGGGGACCCGATTATTGGGATATTTTATCAATACATTGAAGACCCTGTGAATTTTCCTCTGACCAAATCCGATTATATCGGGAAAGAGGATCTCCGGGTGTTGATGAAGTTTTCCAAAATGTTCCAGATCCAAGACGGTTTGTTGGTATGGAGATCCATCTCTGGATGTGACCAATGGGTAGTACCTACCTCATTCCGAAGCCTGATGTTAAGTCACGCCCATGATGCGGCCACAGCCAGGCATCGGGGTTTCATACAACTTTGGAAATCTTGCGAGAGGTTGCATACTGGCGACACATGGGTCAGGACCTCGACCAATACTTCAAGGGGTGTCTTGTGTGTGCTCAGTTTCAGCCACGTTCCCTCACACACCAAGCTCACCTACAGAATAGGGGAATGACACTGCCTTGGTCAGATTTGCAAGCCAATTTCATCGGGCCCATGATTCGCTCTTCTAGAGGAAACAAGTACATGTTGACTGTGACATGCTTGTTGACCAAGTGGGTGGAATGTCTCCCAGCCCCAAATTGCAAGGCAGAAACAGCTGCTGCCTTAATGATCAATCACATATTCTCGCATTTCGGCCTTCCCCAAAGGATTGAGTCGGACAGAGGAAGTCATTTTACCAGTGAGGTGATGACAACAATGTGGCAGATACTCGGGGTAAAGAGAAAACTCAACAGTGCCTACCACCCAGCCTCGAGTGGGGGAGTTGAGAGGTACAATAAATTAATTGTGGGCATTTTGAAGAAGTTTGTGGTAGACTGTGGACTTAGTTGGGACATCCGATTACCTCTCGTCCTGATGGGCATCCGGTCTACAGAATTTTCTGCAACAAAAATGTCAACATTTGAGCTCATGACAGGATGAAAAATGCAGCTACATCAGCATCTGCTCTACAGAACTCAAGAGCAGACCCTGATCAACGCATCTACAACCCATGAGTACATTGAGAATTTTACGGAAACACCTTCAGCACGCTTTTGCTTATGCTCAGCGAAATCTAGAAAAGTCGGCAGAGGGAATGAAAACCCATTATGACTTAAAGACCACCAAGAAAGAGAACCAGTTAGGAGACAGGGTCTACCTGTAAAATTTCTGTAGTAACCAGAGTGGAGGTTCCTCCCCACCTGGCTGCCTTTGAAATTGTAGATAAACTCTCACCTGTCACCTGTAGGATCTGCATCCCTAAAGGAGAACAAACGGAAGAGAAATGGGTTCACATCAATCCGTTGAAAAGCTGTCATCTCAGACAGAATTTACAACTGATTGAAGAACCCAGTGAGTGTAGAGCACAGGAACCATCTGCAGAAAAAAGGTGAAGAATGGGAACCCGGAGAAAATCATTTTTAAACCATTACAAATAATTGTCATGTAAAATAATTTTTTGTGATGTAGAAACTGTGATGTGTCTCTTGTTGTTTTGTTGTCAATTCACACATCAATACCGGGAAAATAGTACTGTATGAAATACTTAAATTCTCTTTTATTCTTGGCTGATTAAATAACTCTTTGCCTCTACGGGTAAGCAGTGGAGCTGCTGGATAGGGGGGTGTGTCCAGGACCAAAACCTAAAAATCTGAGTGTAGTGCAGACCACAGCTCCACTTCCTCAGGACCAGGAAAAGAGCAGACATGCCCTAAAGGAGATCCCTGGAAGGAACCCAGGCCACACCCCACTCTCTCCTTGCTCTTCACTCTGTGAAATAAATCGAAATGCTACCAGCGGGATCTGTGGGGTGTAATGGACCCTGTATGCCAGAAATCAAGAGGCCAGAGTCCTTTGAGGGCTCATAAAAATAAAAGGCCAGCACAGAAATGATGTTGGACATAAGGCCGAGTAAAACCAAATCAAAAAGGAAAAAAAGTGGGACTAAAGATTACAACATGTTAAAATTTGCGCAAGGCATTTCATAAAGAGAAAGAAAGACCAGTGGCAATGATGTTTGACAAATCTATGGAAAGCTGCACCGACAGATATGGAAACCACAGTGCAAGTACGAAGCATTTCACAGTGCAAATAAATAAAATAATGTAATTTCAATTTCCCTCCAAGATTAATAATGTGCTCACCAAAATCTTCACCAGACTTTCACAGTGTGAACATGGGTTCTGCCTCTCACAAGCTCCTCAATTTGGACAATTTCAAAATAGCATACATACATTGTTGAATTGTGTGCCTTATGTCATTTAAAAGGAAGTTATGTACGAGTTTACAGGCTGTTTGCTGCAAGGGACAGGGACGGTGATTTCTTCAGATGTCACACCAAACTCCAGGGCTGTCATGATTCCTGCCCCTCATGTCCCCAGCCCCCCAAGATGTCAGGCTGGAGCCAGGCCACGATCACCTACATGGCCCTCAAGGGCCTCTCCATCCCTCCAAAGACCCACTTGGAGTCAGACTTGGCGCTTGTGGCACCAGACTCACTCACTCCCATAGGATAACATTGGGGATTGGACTTGTAGTGCATTGGTGGGGACAAGATGGATGCTCCCACATATTTCGGTTCCCAGAACTGCATGTGCAGTCTAGTCTTTTGGGTGTGGTTCAGCCCAGAGACACCCGGGATACCCGGAGACTATTTAAGCCACGCCCAGGCTGAGAAGCATGCTTTGCGTTTTCTGCACCTGCACTGTGACATTCACCGTGTTCGGATCGGTCTCCAGTAGGTCTGCATCTTTCTTCTGCGCTCAGCTCTTGCAAGAAAAAGAATACCGTTAGGAACAGCCTTACGTTGCGGCGCTTCTGCGCATCGGTCATCTCTCCTTCTGTTCTGCTGGCATCTTCGGTGGTGTCATTCCCATCCCGGAACGCTGCTTCCTAAGGAAAAGGGAAAAGAACAGAAAAAAGGCATTAGTAAGAATTCAGCAAATCTTCGCTTATTTTTAAAGACTGTACGAGCTTCAAACGCTTACCTGAATCCCAGCCGCTCTTGGGGAACTCTGTCTCTGGAACTTCTCATCCATCTGCAAGAGAGAAAAGACACTCCAGGTTAGCGTGGAAACATCTAGAGGTGCCGCATACCACGCTTACTCACCGCATTTCTTCTAATATAAACACAGATCCCTCTGCTTATGGCGTACGCCTGAAAAGATGGGGGGCTAATCAATTGAGGAGTGAAGCTGCACATTGCTTTTAAATGGGAGAATCACATTTTATCGCATAAAATGGACAATGTCCATTGCACAACAATCATTCAATGCTTTAATAAAGGTGACAGTTAACCCCTTCTAACCATGCTAAACAGATTTTGGTGGGATACACACAACTAAAGTTATTAATGAAAATGTGATTTGGGACTTCCTGTGATTACCAGAAATGTGAAAAGTGGATAAAAGCATCCCATTTATGATTCATACAATGAGATGTACAATCTCTATTGTGCCAATCCAATTATGATTCATATGACACCCATAAAGTGCCATATTTTTCACTGATATGGCTACTGAGTAAATGAAGAAAAACTGTATCTCTGCACACAAAGGATGTGCAGAGTCCATACTAGTCTCATCTGATTTGCCTTGAAATATAGTGGTCAAAAATGTATTCATACATGTTAAGATGTGAAAATTAAGGGTACTTGCCATGTGGTGAGATTTTTAAGTCCTATTGCAGACCAAGCCCACATGTCAAAATGGGATGATGAAGTTCTCTCCTCCCACTGCTAACCCAAAGCACTTCCCCATCCCCTTGTCCTATTAGCACCCATGTGGGAGGAGGGTATGGATAATCAACCAATCCCCTTCGCAAGAATCATGACACATTTTTGATGTCATTTGCCCTATAACTAGGCCAGATTGCTTGAGTGCTGGACTTCTTCCAATAATTCTGTGAGGCGACCTGCTGCCAAAATCTGGCGAGAAACATCCCATCAGAGATAGGTTTAATCTTGCAGTGGAGACAGGGGCATAGAAACTTATTGGGACCCTGTTGGAGGAAAGAGAGGAGACCCTTGACTGACCCCCTTGGCTGTCCCAGCGGTGTGCCCCGATGCTCCCCGATGACCAGTCCAGACCTCTCCTGTAAGTAGAACTATCTCAAAAGCCCGAGATTTTATATGGCATATAATTTGTGTAGATCCTTAGCATATTTATCAAAGTAAATCAATTAATTCCTCTATTTAATTCACAGGATCTGTATTGTTGTCATTCGAAACCAACAATCTTTTCCCAGTATGTTGTGAGCCGGTATAGTCATAAAGATTTTCCAAAAGAATTAACCCCCAAACCTGCTTCCATGTGTGTGCGCATTGTGTAAAAACAAAATTCCCCATTGATCCCTTTCATGTTAAACCTGAAGTGGGAAGCCCAATAGTGCCTGTGCATATGCAAGGTGCCAAAACAAAATTGCCTTGTGTACCCATCGTGCTCTGCAAAACAAATTTCCTATTTGCATTTTCTTTCTCATATTGCAATTGTGTTAAACATCTCAAAATTGAATTTTCCATTCTGCTCTGAAAAAATAATTTCCCCATTTACATTTTCTCTCTCACATTGCTTCTGTGATTTCAACCCAAAACCGATTTTCCCATTGTGTGCTGACTAATGCCCCGAGTCCTGCCTGCCCTATTTAGGTGTAGAAAAACGAATTTCCCATTTCTTTCTATTCTTTCCCATTGGAGCTGTGCTAAGTAATTCAAAACTGATTTTCTCATTGTGCTCTGCAAAACAAATTTTCCCATTACCTTTCCCTCTCCCATATTGTTTCTGTAAGCTAGACCACACATCCAATTTTTCCATTGTGTTTCCACTCCCTGCCACCGCTTTCCATTCAAAAGAGTCAAGCCTAATTGATATTTGGGGGGTGTGGGTTGCTGGTAGAAAAGCATAACCCTGGCTGCTATCACTGTGTGTGAATTGTTCTTCTTCTGTCTTGGTGGGTGATTTAAAAGGAAACATTTGTAACCGCATTAGTTAGTGTCATCGCTGTGTTGGTACTTTCCAAAAAGGTTATTTTGTTTTTGTGTTTCCACAACATTGGTGGCTGATGTAATCTAGTTGTGATATTTGGCTAAATAAATTAATTAATAAATATATTTGAATACACACCTGCTTGGTTTCTAGTCTATTGTGGTACCGGGTATTTGTTGAGGGTGGGTGCAAGACGGTTGGAGGCCTTACCATATTGAACTTACAAAAAGAAATCAAAGCACTTTATTGTGCGCCCCATTCATTGTGGGGGACAGAGCTCCCTGACTTGGGTGTGAATGAGTAATAAACCGCAATATCCCAATTGCATCCAAGGAAAATACAATACTGCCAAACTGGTGGGACCATTCAAACAGGCGTTGACACGGCCCTGGAGTCATCTTACGACGGATTGTGTGGTTGACTTATCACCTTCTAGTGGGTGTACTGCCATTATGGTAGATATTGACTCCTTTAGTGAGATGGCACATTTCCTTCCTCTTCTAGATGTTCCTTCAGCTCCTGAGGTGGCCAATGTATTCTTTAAGGAGATCTTCTGTTTACATGGTTTACCCGACACTGTCCTCTCTGACCGAGGCTCTCAGTACACTTCATTATTTTGGAAAACAATGTGTACTTTTCTTGGAATAGATAAGGCACTTACATCTGGATACCACCCTCAGTGTAATGGACAAATCTAAAGACTTAATTGAACAATGGGGCAATACCTTCGATGCTATCTTAACACACAAGACAACTGGGTGGATCGCCTTCCTACGGCAGAATATTCAAACAATAACTCAATTCACATTGCCATAAATATGAGCCCTTTTTATTGTTCCCACGGCTTTCATTCACATTCACTCCCCTGTACCGCTTATCCATCTACTCATCTACCATCCATTGACTCTCTCCTAGAGACCATTACTCAGGTTCATAAGGAATCCAAGGAAGTTTAGAAAGAGCCAAGCAATGATACAATGTCTTCTCAGATAACAAACATTTTTGCCCTTTCGGTTTATCCTCTGTTTCTGCTCACCACTGACACTCTCTCTCCCAGCTCTACTGCTTCTCTTCTCCTGGAGCACTCGCATTCCCCCTTGCTACCTCGTGCAGACTCAGGCCATTCTGGTGTAATCCTTACCTGCATGCATAATCTATAAAGCTCATGCATTGACTGCCACTCCTGCATTGTGGTTATTGCAGTTCCTACTCGGAATTCCCTCTGTGGACATTGCCACTGGAACCTTCTCTGAAGACACACATTGCTATTGGAACCACAGGTTTTTTTCTGTCTGTTAGGCTTTTCCCCGTTCTGGGCTCCCCTTCATCCTTCCTCCTGCTGGTGTCATGGTCTGGCTCCTTCTCCTCTAACCTCACCTGAACAACCCACACTTCCTGCGTCCTGTCTTGGTCTTAAATCCCCCGCCTTATCGCAGGATTTGACAGCTCTCCCAACCCAATCTAGCCATGTCTTTCTCACCCAGGGCATGTATGTGCAATGAAAACTCATACGAAGGGACAAAGCCCCACCCACTTTCTCTGCATTTGACCGGCACAGAGTATCAATGGCGGTCCGGGAGGCCAATTGTTCCAGTTGGTGTTAGCGGGCCTGTTACTTGGAGCCCCTGAGGTAGGAGTTTGTAGGTAAGTTATTTGGATTTGGGGTCGGTGTCCCTTCCTTTTAGTCTCTGGAGGTCTAGGGGCAGGAGCACCAATAGTGCTGTGTGCACTCGGCCACTGGGATGCTCTGTGAGGGCCAACTTTCGGACACATAATGAATGCTCAGCTGGCGTTCTCTCTCTCACTCTCTCTTTCATTTCATGCCAACAGTGTTGCAGCACCCATAGGGTTACTGTTGCTTGTCATGGTTACAGGCCTTACATCAGCTTAATAATGCAGATGGCGCAGGAGGGTGTTTTGCATTCTTCTGCTGAGGTATTGATGCGACCTTGTTGAAACAAAAAAGATTCCGGCAAGCATTTTTTTAAAGAGGCATGGTGTGAAACAAAGGTATACAGCACTACATTACTCTGGTACAAGGTGGGTAGACTTGAAGTCTTCTCTGCTGCCACCATCTGCCTCAGAGTCAGGACTGCCTCCCCATCCCACTCTTGACAAGGTCAGGATACTGGCCTTGTCACCTAGGATTCATGAAAATGCAGTTTCTATTTAAATGTGACTCCATTCTGGAAATAGCAGGGGGCCATATCAACTCTAGGTGGGCTTCAAACTGTAGTAAGGATGGGTGAAAAGAATGCAGGCTCTGACTGGCCTATAGGGCAACAGGGCAATCTCTGAATTGCAGCCCCAACATGCTAGTGTGGGACCGTTTTTTGCTTGAAAGTGGGCCATTTTGTGGACCAAAGTGGGCCAGTTTGGTGTGTTATTTCGCTGTGAAGCTAATAGAAATAGGGCCTCATTACGACCCTGGTGGTAATCGCCCGTCATTACCGCCATGGCGTAATGAGCGTTTACGCCGTGGGACGATGGCGTAAAGAGCGCCACATTACGACCCATCGCGCACGAGCATTACGCCATGGCGGTAATGCAATTAACGCCATGGCGCTAAAGGCCCCTACCGGCATCGTTAAGCGAGCAAGGTGCACTTCCGCCACCGTAAGTAGCGGCCACCGTAAGTAGCGGCCACCGTAAGTAGCGGCGGCCGTAATTAGCGGCGGCCGTAAAAAGTCGAACCGGAAATAGCGTCATCGTGGCGGAACGGGAAACAGCCCGTCGGCCATCTTGAAAAACACAATCCATCGCCATCCTACCAAACAACACCAGACCCAACCCTGACACCTGTCCCAACCAACCACCCACCCATCCAAGTACCCGAAAATGCCTAAATCTGTGAAAAAGGCATGTGACCGCCAGCGCCAGGAGAGATTCAGCCGGGAGGAACTCTGCATGCTTGCGGAGACCCTGCAAGACAACGCAGGTGTCGTTTTCTCCCCGGACATGACCAGGACAGCGATCGGGAAAAAGAAGGCCATCTGGGCCCTGGTGGCTGAGCGCGTCAGCGCGGTGGGGACCGTACCCCGCACACCACAGCAGTGCAGGAAGCGCTGGGATGACCTACGCATACGGGTCAGAGCCGTCATCTCAGCAAACCGCAACCTTGCCCTGGGTACCGGTGGAGGGTCGGAATCCCCCCTGAAACTCCAACCGTGGGAGGAGATCTGTGCAACCACGATTGGCATGGAATCCATTGAAGGCATCGGAGGGATGGAAAGGGGAGCTCCGACATCAGGCGATGAAGGTAGGTGCCTCAAACAAGACATGCCATAGTCACAGCAGTCCAATCATGTGTAGCACAAGGTTGCCCTAGAGTGTAAATGCAACACATATCAACACTGCCCATAGCCACATGCGAGCACCACCCTGCATACACTGCTGGCACCCGCATACCTGCATCCACATTCCACACCAAAAGGAGACAACCTGCATGGCACTGCCTGAAATCTTCCTCATCCACTGACCACAATAATGTCAAACATTTCATTCCAAAGTACGCAGACCCATCAATAACGCCCTCCCTCCTTTGCTCCACCACAGGCACAGATTCACACCCAGAGGACCAGGACACCCCTGCGCCAAAGAGAGCCAAGAAGGCCATCAACAACGGCCCTGCACCCTCAACCTCAGCTGCAGTGAGGCAGACCCCACAACAAGCAGGTCCCACTGCAGGCATACCGGAGGTCCCACCGGCAAGCACCCCTGTTGGCAGCAGGCCAGCAGCAGCTGCTCCACCTCCACCGACATTGCCTGCCACAGGCGGCAGGGGGTCAGCGGCCAGCAGCAACATCGGGGAGACAGCTGCAACAGCTGCATGTTCAGACTCGGACATGGAGCACGAGGTCAGAAGCCCCACTGACCTACTACATTCCCCCTGTTTCTCAGACGCCAGCCCCCATGAGGGTCACACACAGGGGCACACAGAGGTAGAGGAGTGGCCATCCACCCCATGCCCTGTCCACACTCCACAGGAGGGGAGCAGCCCCTCCATCACTCCACCAGCACTGGCCATGGGCCAGCACGGCCAGCAGTCCCTCCAGGACATCACTCAACGGCAGCATCAACTGTCCGCAATGCTGGATGAGCATGCCGCGGAATGTGTGGGGGCTAGGTCTAGCATTGAACAGGGCACGGGGACCCTAAGGGCGGAAGTGGCGCAGAGCACTGCCACCCTGAGGGATGCCATGCAGGCCATGTCCAGGGACATCTGTGCAGAACTTGCGGCCTTGCGTCGTGCGGTCACTGGCCTCACCCACACACGACAGGACGTGCATGCACAGGGGCAGCCAGGGACATCCTCCACTGCCAGTTCTGCGCAGAGCAGCCCCGTGCGACGTTCCGGTCGTAACCTGCGCTCCACAGCCAGGGGTGCCCCGGGGGCCGGGAGAGGGGGCTTGTAACAGCCTGTGGCCACTGTCACAGGCATCTGTTGACACCTAGAGGGTGTGTGTTGGGGTGTGCAGGGGGGAGGTGGGAGGGGGTGTGTTGGGGTGTGCAGGGGGGAGGTGGGAGGGGGTGTGTTGGGGTGTGCAGGGGGGAGGTGGGAGGGGGTGTGTTGGGGTGTGCAGGGGGGAGGTGGGAGGGGGTGTGTTGGGGTGTGCAGGGGGGAGGTGGGAGGGGGTGTGTTGGGGTGTGCAGGGGGGAGGTGGGAGGGGGTGTGACACGACATTTCATAGTTTCAATACACTTTATTCTTTCAAAAAAAGTAATGTGTGGACATTTTCATTGCGTATGTGTGCTTTATTGGTGTACAGTCCACAGTGTGCATGTCCCAGAGACACACAGTGCCCCAAGTGCAGTCTCCATGTGATAAACACCAGCCGTGTGTGCTAGAAGCAGTGGTCGATGATACTTTGGCGCATTGCACGCCCCTCCTGTGCATCGCCTCCTCCATGGGGTGCCGCCCCATCTGCACCCTCCTCATCCTCATCGTCAGGTGGTTGCAGTTCTGCGTCAGGGGGCAGGGGCACATTCCGTCTGACGCACATATTGTGTAGCATGACACATGCCATGACGATCTTTGCCACCTTCTCATGGCCATACAGGAGTGCGCCACCAGACCTGCTGAGGCTTCGGAACCGTGCCTTCAATAGTCCGAATGTCTGCTCTATGACCACACGAGTACGTGTATGTGCACGGTTGAAGTCCTCCTCGTGCTGGTTCTGCGGGTTCCGGACTGGTGTAAGGAGCCACCTCTTCAGGGGATAGCCTGCATCACCTGTATGTAGGCGAGAATGTATGTGTCAGTCATGACGTCTGATCAGGAACATGATGTTCCGCCATGGGTCGCATCCAACTGTTACTTTGGCTCACTTCTACATGCACTGATTGATTCACACAATGCAACCAGTATATGCTCATGGCTCCCATGGCCTGTTTTGCATGCCATCACCCAATGTATGCAGAGGGGTTGTGTGCATTGTGAGTGCCCATCCGCTGTCTCCGTTCTCTGTGTTACTCACAGCCAGGTGGAGTATGCATCATCCCCCCCCCCTTTCTGCCAGGTGGAGTATGCATCATCCCCCCCCCTTTCTGCCAGGTGGAGTATGCATCATCCCCCCCCCTTTCTGCCAGGTGGAGTATGCATCACCCCCCCCCTTTCTGCCAGGTGGAGTATGCATCATCCCCCCCCTTTCTGCCAGGTGGAGTATGCATCATCCCCCCCCCTTTCTGCCAGGTGGAGTATGCATCATCCCCCCCCCTTTCTGCCAGGTGGAGTATGCATCATCCCCCCCCCTTTCTGCCAGGTGGAGTATGCATCGGTACGTCATTCACCTGCCCACTTCCATGACATTGGACTCACCGAGTAGCCAGGATCTTGGGCCTGCATGTCGCTCCATGTAGCGTGGTATTGTGGAGTTCCTCAGGACCATTGAATCATGGGTTGATCCGGGGAATCGGGCACAACAATGTGTGATGATCTTGTTGGAGTCACAGACCATTTGCACGTTGATTGAGTGGAACTGTTTCCGGTTGCGGTACGGTACCTCCATGGCACGTGGAACCACCAATTCCACATGGGTGCAGTCGATGGCACCAATGCAACCGGGTATGCCGGCTAGTGCATGGAAACCCACTTTGGTGTTTGCAATCTCCTGGGCAGTCCGTGGTAATGAGATGTGGTCGTCTGTGTGCTTGAGGAGGGCATCGAGCACTTGGATGAGTGTTCGTGAGAATAATGGTTGTGAAATGCCATGCAGGTGCCCCACTGTGTGCTGGTAGGTGCCTGTGGCCAGGAAGTGGAGTACAGACACTACCTTCAGTAGGGGGGGGATGGCGGTTGGACTTTCTATCATGCTGACGATGTCGTTGTGTGTCATGTCTACGATGGCGGTGATGGTGTCCCGGTCCAAACGGTACAGGGTGTGGATCTGCTCAGCAGTGAGGTTGAATGGATTGGCTCTGATGCGTGGGATTGGGGGCTGCCTGCGTGGTGGCACTGGCTGTGCTGGTGGGGCCTGCTGGGCCTGCCTTGCCCTCCTTCTCCTCCTGCGTCTCCTCTGTGCTGCCTGTTGTTGTTGTTGTTGTTGCTGTTGTAGCACATGCATTGCTATCAGGTCCTCCAGCCCCAACATTGCTAGTCGTATTGGCATCATTGTGGAGTGTGACTGGGTGTGGGAAGGGGTGGGGTGTGCTCTTTTTGTGCTTCCCTGAGTCTGTATTGCCTTCACCTGTGCTGTTTCTGTGCACCTGTGGCAGCTGCATTCACTTAACATGGCCCTTTACGGTTGGTTCGCGATGGCGTTATTTGCACCATGGCGGTAAGGTACTTAACGGGCTGGGTTCTGGCGTTAGGTGCATGTCGCTTGGGTCGGCATTTGCGTACCTTTCCGCCATGGCGTTAAGTACGGTGTGGCCGGTCGCGTGCGCGCACCCTTGGCGCAGTTAGCGCCAGCGTTAACTACGATGCCGCTAATGGCATTATAGTTAACGGTCACGGGTCATGATCGGACCTGGCGGAAAACGATGGCGGTAACCATTTACCGCCATCGTTTTTCACTTAGCGCCAGGGTCGTAATGAGGCCAATAGTCTTTAAATTACAACACATTTTACACGAATCTCCCCGTGAGGACTATTGCATTTGAGTCAGTGGGTCACTTTTTCTTTTCGGAACGGGGATAGCTCAGGGGCAACGCGTTTGTCTTGGAAACAAGACAACACAGCGCAACACAGGTTTGAATCCGGTCCCATGCTTAGAAACCAATCTCTGGTATTAAGCGTGTTATAAAAGAACAATTATAATTGGTGCCCGAGCCAATTTTATGTGCCAGTCCGACCCTGAAAGAACGTAACAATGAGTGCTGTAAAGGGGCTAGTAAATGCGGGCCTACAGTATCAGCACTTTTTTCTTTTTTTGTCACTATTGTGAGTCTGCACTTCTCAGAGCTGAAGTAGAGCTCTGGTACTCAAGTATGTGGTGAGGCACAGGATAAAGCATTTCATTAAAACTGTACCGTGATGTAGGACAAACATTCTACAGCTTTTTCTGTGGGAAGCGGTGCCTTCTTCCTAACTGTATTTCCACCACTCACTGTATCCTTTCCCCACTCAGCAGAACAAAAGAAGAACCCAACATGGTGCCCCAGGTGCAGCTACTGTGCTTACCTGATTCCATACAGGAGAAAGTATCCCTCCAGCACTTTTGCCCTCTCTGAAGGAGAGGACTGAAGCATATAAAACATTGGGCTCAAAGGAATTTCTGATGGAAATTCTGCAGAGCAACGCATAAGATTGGCAAGTTAGAAGTCCATTTATACCATTGGTTCATTGTTCCACCATGAACCTGACTGGGATGCTGCAGTTTGCCAAGCTCACCTGCTTAGGCTCTGTGAAATGTTGGCCTTGCACCGAGAGTAAGAAGGTGGGATCATGATTCCCTTGGAAGGGGGAGAATGGAGAGAAAGAGAGAGAGCAGGAAAGAGAAAGAGGGAGTGGATGAGAGAGAGGAGGAGCGAGACAGCGAAAGAGAAAGATAGGGTAGGAGAAGAAGTGGACGAGAGATAGAGAAAGAGAAAGATAGGGTGGGGTAAACTGGAATAGAATGCAAACGTGTGAGAGAGAAATGGGGAGAGAGAGAGGGAGAGAGAGAAAAACAAAAATACAATGTGAGAACTGAAATGAGAATGCCAAATTAAAAGACAGAGAAAAAGAGAGTGAGTGAGAGAGAGGGGGAGAGAGAGAGAGAGAGAGAGGCCATGATAAACTGGGAAGAGAAAGCAAACAAGAGAGAGGGAGAGACATACAGTGTAGCACATGGGGAGTGGCACATCATGGAGAGTGTTAAGCATAGAAAAGTAGACAATGAGAGAGGTACATGCCTAAAAAGTGAGCGAAATAATGTGTTGCTCACATAGGGTAATGCAGAGAGTGACATCAATCGGGTGGTATTAAAACAGAGTGGTACACAAATAGAGACACATAGATATTTAGACACATAAAGAGAGAGATACATGGAGACATAAAGAGCAAATCACATAGACTGCAAGGAACACAGAGAGTTACACAGAGATTGAGATGAATAGAGAAATATACTTATAGAGAGGGACACAAACAGGGGCAGCATAAACAAAACACTCAGAGTCAAAATAAGAGAGAAAGATATATATATATTCAGTGAAAAAAACTTTGTTAAAGGGACATTATGGTTAAGTTGCGCTACTAAAAACCTATGAAATTCAGTGAAAAAACGTTAAAGGGACGTTATGGTTCCAAGTGAAACCGAAAAACCCTTGAAATTCGCCAGTTATGGTAAGCTAAGCAACCATAACTCGCGCCACTACCGTGCACTGCTAAGACTAACACCCAGGACATCAAAGATGACATCACAAATGTCATTGATGACATCACTGATGACATCACATGTGTATGTACTTCTCATGAAATATGTGTAGAAGGGATTCTTATTATGTTGCGAAGAAAGTGTCAAGAATCATTGCAAGAAATATACCCTAATAAGTGCATTGAACGATGCATTGATATAAATAGCATCCTGTTATGGGGTTCTATCTAGTATACTAAGCTACTCATACAGAAACATAACATTGTGTGCAGCGTACAAGATGAAGGTATGATATTTGTAATGTTAATATGTTGAATAATGAAATGATAATTGTTTTCTTAATAGATTTTTGTGTACTGTGAAATATGTAATAAGTAGCTAATAAAACCCATGTATTACATAATTGCATTACTATAGACAAAACACAAAGACCCAAGAACACATACCAATATGGGTATATACAGGGAAAGTGAAGTTAGCAAAAAAGCACAAGTAGTAGCAGAAACAATTCATAACTTAACTGATTAGTTTCATGCAAATAAATGATTGCTCTGTTTCAAAGCTGCTATTTACCCTATGTATATGTATCACTTGATGTGATTGGACCCTAAGGAAAGTAGTGTGAGTACAATGTATACAAATATGGCCATATACAGGGAAAGTACAGCCATAAAAAAAAAACAACAGAACTATCAGAAAGTGCTCATAAGTCTAGTGATTATCTTTATGCACAAAAAGGATTGCTGTCTTTCAAGCTTGTGTTTTCCCATATGTATATGTTTCATATGATGTGACTGTACTCTAAGGGAATTACTGTAAGAACCTACTAGAAGGATATGTCTACAAATAAAATAAAATTCTTAGTTTCTGACTGTTACTGAAGAAAACCATGTGGCCTAGATATGTCAGCAAAAGAGAAATAGTGAGCCAGACATGTGATGTCATCAATGACATTTGTGATGTCATCTTTGATGTCCTGGGTGTTAGTCTTAGCAGTGCACGGTGGTGGCGCGAGTTATGGTTGCTTAGCTTACCATAACTGGCGAATTTCAAGGGTTTTTCGGTTTTACTTGGAACAATAACGTCCCTTTAACAAGGTTTTTTCACTGAATTTCATAGTTTTTTAGTAGCACAACTTAACAATAATGACTTTGACTTTATATACATGTCATATGGAACTGACTAGATCTCTTCTTATGAACTTGATGTCCGCGAACTTATTTAATGTTCGCGGACATGTTCGGAGAACAGTACCACTACCTAAAAACTGTATGGGGGGTGGTGGGGTATGTTTGATTGTTATATCATAATATAGGAACATTTAACAAATTCAAAAAGCAGCACACAAACACATTATATATAGTAATACATAAGAAATGTAACCCATATATGTAACACACTAACCATTCATTTAAATACAATATGTTCTGAAATGGAATATACCACAAGAAGATAAATTGGCTTCCAACATAATTACCTCACAGACACAACAGAACTGAGAATAAGACCAGACCCACTGAATACATAGGACTTATCTTACCAGAAATAGTAAGTGTACTTCATTTTACTCATATATTTATAAACTTTCTGTATTAGATTAAAAAATATATTATCTTTTTTTTTTTCTCACAGAAATGTCTAGTACTCTGGAATGGCTAGAGGACAATTTCCCACATGAAGAAATGTCACAAGATAGTGAAACTAATGGTAAACACTTTATAATATAAACCATTTATTTATTATTTTTTTTATATACATTTAAGTCAGTCAAGTCAGTCAAACAAGTTTATTCGGATTTTCAAAGAAATCCATCAAACACAAAAAACAAAATGCAAAAACATCACAAATAGGCAATTACAATCACTCCTCCCGAATTGAAACAATAACTCAACAGTTCAGTAAATCTATAATATAAACCATTTATTTATTATTTTTTTTATATACATTTAACATATATATTATTTTTTTGTACAGAGCATACCAAAATAGAAAAAACTTCAGAAAACCCTGTTATGAGTAACAGTCTTCACAATATAGAAGAAAAAATGGATGTATTGTTGGCTAATTTTAATAATTTAAAAACTTTTGTAGAAAATCATTTCAAACCAAAAACCTCGTACCAGTGCCCCACATGTACTTGTCCCTCCTCACCATATCCCAGTCAATTATCCCCAAACCCTCTCCATAATCCAAAACGTTTTGATGAGACTTCCATCCCTTCTTCACCTAATACCAATCATGTTGAAACCCCAAATTCTCCTGTTTTTGTTTCTGTTTGTGCCTCACCTTCTCTGTCATAAATTATTAATATATGTTAAATAAAGTTTAATTTTTATATTGTATTGTGAATAGTTTCCGTTTTTTTTAAAAAACCAATAAAAGTGTCCGCGGACAGTGCGAGTGTTCTGAAATGTTCGTACATAAACGAAAATGGAGGTGTCCTGAAGAGCACCACACCTGTTCGTACTGTTCGCTAGCAAGTAGAAACTGTTCTAAGAACACACATGGTGTCCTGAAATGTTCGTAAAGAAACAAAAATTAAAGTGTTCTAAAGAACACTATATCTGTCCGTAATGTTCGCTATCAACTTAAAACTGTCCTAAGAACACAATTGGTGTCCTGAAATGTTCGTAAATAAACGAAAATGATGTGTCCTGAACAACAGTACAACTGTTCGTAGTGTTCGCTAGCAACATGAAACTGTACTAAGAACACACGCGGTGTCCTGAATTGTTCGTAAACAAACAAAAATTAAAGTGTCCTAAAGAACACTATACCTGTCCGGTACTGTTCGCTAGCAAGTTCAAACTGTTCTAAGAATGCTATTGGTGTCCTGAAATGTTCGTACGTAAACGAAAATGGAAGTGTCCTGGAGAACACTATACCTGTTCGTAGTGTTCGCTACCCAATTGAAACTGTTCTAAGAACACAATTGGTGTCCTGAAATGTTCGTACATAAACGAAATTACACGTGTCCTGAAGAACACTATATCTGTCCTTACTGTTCGCTACCAAGTTTAAACTGTTCTAAGAACACACGCGGTGTCCTGAAATGTTCGTTTCACGTGTGACGCACTTTTAATTACTTCAGAACCCGAACAGTGTCCGTAGGACATCAATGCGCATGCGCTAACTAATCTCTGTGCACTTGGTGTCCTGCGGACAGGCGCTTCCTTCGCGGACTAGTTCGTGAACGGATCATATGACCGCGCCCATAATATTTCTGATCCTGTCACCACAAGGACCACCTCTGTGGGACAGCGTCTTCCTCAAGCTGCCTCACAGACCATACAGAATGCTGATGACCCTTACCTTTCGAGGGTCACAGTTGTATGTATGTACTGTGACACAGTACTCTGCAGGGGGGAGCGACTTCGGAGTGCTTTTGAGACTAGCGTCTCAGAGCACGAGAAGACCTGCTCACTACCCAAATAAAACCCACTCTACATCTTACTCTCTCAGCTTGCCCTTTCTTATCCCTGTGGTTGGTGTCCCCCCCTTTACCCTCCTTTACCCTCCTCTCCTAGTGTGTCATGTCTGAAAAACCAAAAAAAAAACAAAATTACAAAAATCAAAAAAAAATAAGGCTCTTTTCAGAGCCGCCTTTCCCAGTTAAAAAATAGAAGTGAAAATAAATGCAGCAGGGCTCTTTGTATTTTTTAGAAGTCCGCGGACAGTTCACAAACATTAAAAAAATTGGGTTGCTACTCCATCACAAACATTGTAATTTTCTCTGGAAAGAAGTGGTGGCTCTGAAAAGAGCCTTTGGGTGGTGTTTGTAAGTCAGAAATTGTAAATGCTTAACATCTACTTCAAAATCGTTGTTGTAATTCCAAAAAAGGTTGCAATGCATTTTGTACATTTCTCAGAAAAATCTGATTGCCAGCATAAGTAAGATGGACTCCATCTCTGCGAAAAATGTATGTACTACAAAACATAATATTTTCATTGTGAAAAGAAGACATGCCAAAATCTCTTAGAAAGGCACATACAGCCTTATTAACATTGCGCCTTGCTTTTTCCATTTGTGGACCAAATGAAGAAGAACGAAGCCACATTTGTCTCTGCGCAATCCGTGAAAATATCACTTGAGAATTAGGAAACATGTCCATAACCTTCCTAAGTCGTTCTTTGCAAACAAATTCCAGTCACATGTCCTAAACTGTTCCCTCCACAATGAATTACAATTATGTCTGGATGTTGCTCTGTCTCCAAAGTAGCACAGAGAGGTAGCAAGTCCAACCACTTCATTCCACGTACTCCATGCCAGTGTACTTCCACATGTGGGAATCCAAGATCTACAGCTACTCCACAGCTTTCTGCATGCACCTTCAACCAATGTATCCACGAATCTCCTAAAATCCAAACAATCTGTTTTCTGAAACACACAGCCATAGCTATCTTTTGTTCTCTCAGCAAAAAGAGTATCTGAGAAAATCTCTCCTGGCACAACACACCCACCAAACTTTCCTGACCAATCCCTTTCAGTGCTTATTCTCATTTGCATGACTTCTGAACCCAAAAATCCCCGGATGTAACTCCCGATGTCCGCGAACTACCGCCATGTCCGCGGACATATCGTAACATGAACAGCCCTTCTACCATTTCCACTACACTCTCTCTGCCATTCCCTCATTGGATGTACCTCAAAAATCACATGACCATGCACCAATCACATTCAAGACCTCTACATCTAACTGCATCATCATAGATCAGCACTGCAAATGTACCCTGAATCTCTCTGAGTACAAGTGTCATATCATTGGCAAGCAGCATCTACCAGAAATACTGTACAAGTCTTCAAGATTTCTACTTGCAGCTCCATGCATATCCATATGCATGAACACAAACTTCAGGTATGCGTATTTTCTGTATAGTAGATGAACACATTTTCAAACAGACTTTTACCTTGTAAAATCTGTAAAATGAATTTACTGTACTTTTTTCAATTTCCTAAAATCAACTATCACTTATAAACCTTTATACTATTTACTTTCTTTATACACACACACTCAAATCATGTTAAACTAACATTTTTTAAATGAAATATATAGACTACATATATTCAAACAAAATTGCATGCAAACACAATTTATGTTTAAACCTTTATAAAAATACATATACAATTTCATATTTCTTGTTTTTATTTATTTATTTACTTAATTACTTTAAATTAGACATGACATTGAGGCGCTATTACCTAGAACAGTTTACTTACAGAAATAGTGGTATTCACTAATATATTATAAATTTCACAAGACATAGTAAAGATATTTTTTTTTTGCTACAGTTAGTTATTCAATACAATTTGTTCATTAAGAACATATCATATGTACTGAACTGATGCAATGTATCTTATGTAAATAAATTAGTTTAATGGTTTTAAAGAAGGCACTGAGGATTTCAATTAAAAAAATCAATATCTAAATTAAAAACAGTGCTATATACAAACAAAGTTACTAATTTGAAGCTTTTACAATTGCAGTGAAGACCAGTTTCCTGAAAAGAAGGAGCCAAATTCGAAGAAGAAAGAAAAACGAAGAAGTTACCTGTTAATTTAAAAAAAAAGTAAGTAAAATATCACCATAATATTTGTATTATTAATCAAATATACTATAACGTTAATACGAGCTATTTCGGTTTCTAAAAATAGAGATTTTGTACCATTTTGTCCAAAGATTTCCATGTCTTAAACAGCGATTTACAGCCAGAATGGCCCACAAATTTCTATTTTTGGACACACAAATTACCCAACTGAACCACTACAATTTTCATATTATAGAACAAACAACTGTTTTAATTGTATACATTAGATTTACTATTTGTACTTTTCTACACCACTAGCTTACTTTTTTTTTGTCATCTGAACCCCAGTTTAGTAACACATAAATTCAAGAATACCTATCCCTACTAGTTTTAGTTCCCAATGCACAATCACACATCATTACATACATCTTTATCATCTTACTCAAACACTCATGCACACAGCACACATACATTCCAGAACACCCCAACCCATATCTTCTTTATTTTTTCAACAGACCCTAAAGAATGCCTGCCAAAAGTCAACTCCGTAGAAAGCAACGCAAAAGTAGAGCAAATGAAAATAAAGGTGTCCAACATAAGCATCCATCTCTAGCAGAATTTGTAAAAAAAGTTGAAACAAAACAGCTAATACAATCATTTAGTGAAACACAAGAAGTTTCAAGTACAACTTTGCTTCCTCTATCAAAATGTAAAACAAACCAAAAAACAATTAACAGAAAATCAGCTATCAGTACAGATAAAACTACTTCTTCAAATTTTAATATAGTGCAAAGTAAGTATACCAAGAAAAGTATTTTAGCCAAAATATACCGTCACAAAGTCCTTCAAAATCTTATAAAAACAGGAGAGAAATCAGGTTCAAAGCTTAAAACCTATTGTAGGAAATTAATCTTAGAAGCATTGATGGACAGTGCAATTCTTCTCAAAAGAAATGTATTTATTTTACTGTTAAACAAAATGAAACCACTAACAACACTAATAACTAAATTACAAAAAAGACTTCTCAATAGGCGAAATATCAACAGAAAGAACTTCTTAAGTATCAGCGGAGGTGAATGGAATCACACTACAAGCACAGAACCATATTTTAATGAAGAAGTGTACAATCAAAAGCAAACAAATACAATTGCCATACATAGCAGTGGTCGAGGTTATGAAAAAGTGAATAATACCATAATGGAACAAGAAGTACTTCTTACAAAAATATGCCCTGAAAACTTAGAATTACCCCTCCATTCAACTGAATCAGAACGTCTAGTGTACAAATGGCCATGCACGTCAATGTGTAACATTCCCAAACAATGTTTCAAATCTTTACGCCAATTCCTCAATAAATATGTAAAAAGCAAAGACAAAATCAAAATTAAATTACTGCAAAATATAGATACCTGTCCAGTGCGCAAGTACACAGGACTAAAAGGACATTCATTGGCCTGCATTACAGGACCTACTTGTAAAACCACTTTCCATGATATCAAAAGGACATCAACACATCATTCAACTATAAGAAATCTAGTCTATAAACTGTACTATGCTAAAAGTCCTGCTTTAGCACTAGCAAAGTTAAATAACATCCTTCTAAATGGTACAGCAAAAGACCTACTTGAAGAACTTCACTATATCCAGAAAAAATATTTTGGAAGTGAAAGCCATTTACAGAATGAAATAGCTTTAAACCAATTAAGCAACAATTCTACCCATGGCAACCTTTTGCTAAACACATACAAAAAAGAAATACTAAAATTTAAAAGTACATCAGCTGAAGTACCAAACCATGTATGTGTATGTTGCCGTAGAATTTTTTATAAAAGTAACACAAAAACTGTGGACCTATCATACAAAATAGAAGACAATGAAGATTCTAAATGGTTTGAAATAGCTCTCTACCTTGTAGCAGAAAACAAATATGAAATAACTGAGCCCTTA
Source organism: Ambystoma mexicanum (assembly GCF_040938575.1). NCBI lineage: Eukaryota > Metazoa > Chordata > Amphibia > Caudata > Ambystomatidae > Ambystoma > Ambystoma mexicanum. The sequence continues at coordinate 867,204,882 of NC_090928.1, forward strand.
ATACTTTGCAGTTACTGCACTACAAAACTTGACAACAACCAAACTCCTTCACGTTCTATCACAAATAATTTGGAATTATACCCAGTACCAAAACCTCTACAACAACTTAATTTATATGAGAGCATCATAATTCAAACAGTACACCCATTTCAAGCAATAATACGCCTTCAACCAAAAACAGCAAAATTACCTCCCTCTGAATTGGTAAAAGGCATTCGTGGAAAAGTAGTTTATTTACCATTAAATCTAAAAGAAAATGTGCATACTCTAGGAGTGCAACGTCCAATGCAACAATCTTTAATTATATTAGTAAATGGAGTACCTACAAAAGACAAAAAAATATGGCAACAGCTGGTAGATTTATATAAAGTTAGACAAGCCTTCCAGTATCTTAAAGAGAATAATGAATATTACAAAGAAATTAATATTGAAGAAAACTTGAAAGATACAACTGAAATAATTCAAGAAACACAAGAAGCTGGTCAATTTGAGCTACTAGATCCTGCTACAATATCAAATACTTTAGACCATTATACAATTTATCCTTTGCACTGTAATGACACCGTACAAGATGTACTGGAAACTTACCAAATGCGTCAAACAAATGGATCGCCAATCAGCATATGGGAAAAAAGTATAGAAGCACATGCTTTTCCTCTACTCTTTCCTACTGGCAAAGGAGGAAGGTATGATGATAGACCTATTCAAATATCAGCTTCAGAATACCGCTCATTACGGATGTATTCTGAAGATCCCAGATTTAGACAAAATGTGGAATACATATTCCACCTACTCTTTAAAAGTGAACTAGCAACTTTATGTTACGGAGTTGCACACATATTAAAATCAGGATCATACTTTCAAAATATGACAGCTACACAATTATTAGAGAAAGTGCAACAAAAGGATGAGGTTTTACAATCAAATATTACAAATCTATTAGCAAATATGCGTGGTACTAAAGAGTACTGGTTTCGACGTCATGGAGATGTATGGTGTATGATCAGAAACCTTGGCCCCCCCACTTGGTTTGTTACATTAAGTTGTGCAGAATATGCATGGGAAGATTTACATGATTTCCTACGCATATCAAATAAAAACAAAACAAACATAGATATTCTAACACCTGGAGAACTTTGTTCTTTGGATCCTGTTAATGTTTCAAGATATTTTCACCATCGCTTCATTGCTATGCTACATTTTATTTGTAATAAAACTGGTCCTCCTCTTGGAGAAGTGCAACAGTTCTTTTGGAGAAAAGAATACTAAGCCAGAGGAGCACCACATATCCACATGCTTTTATGGATTAAAGATGCTCCTAAATTTGTTCAAGACAGTGATGCCACTGTTTTACAGTTTATTGAAAAATATGTCACTTGTGAAATTCCATCAGAAGCCACAAATAGTGATCTTCATGCACAAATTTTACAATTTCAAAGACACAAATGTGGAAAATATTGTCGTCGCAAATACAAAAACAAAGGCAAATACTACACCAAATGCCGATTTGGTTTCCCTAGACCAGTTACAAATACAGGTCAAGTAATGAAACCTCATGTCTTCAGTTAGACATAGTGTTAAAGGTAAGTCACCTAAAAATACATATTACATAAAAAGAAAAGAAGAAGAAAAATATATCAATGATTATAATGCAATCATTGCCCACTTATGGAATGCAAACATAGATGTGCAGTACATTGCAGACAATTCTACTGCAGTTACACGATATGTCACAGCATACTTAACTAAAGCAGAAAAGACAGAGCTCCAAGACCTCTGGAATGACCTGTCATCAGATAAAACAGTATCTCAAAAATAATACAGCTTGGGCATAAAAATGCTCACCCATAGAGAATGTGGATCTTATGAAGCAGCTGATCGTTTAACTGGTACTTCATTGTATGGTAAATCTGAAAATATAGTATGGCTAAGTCTTGGTCCAGCTAAATCTAGAAAAAGAGTTCTAAAATCATATGAAGATATAGAAACAATAGCCAAACATGATCCCAACAGCCAAGACATTTTAAAAAACAATTTATTGGACACATACTACCCAAACAGAAGTAATACTTTGGAAAACATGTGTCTATACCAAATAGCCCAAAACTACACATACAAAAATAATATGAAACCTGATGAAAAAAAAGGTAAATATAGAGTGACAGACTGTGAAGGCAGCTTAGTTAAACTCACTAAACCAAATTTAATTAATCAAATCACATTGTCATTGAAGACTCCTCAACATAAAGAAGTATATTACATGTCCCTGCTACAACTCTTCAAACCATGGAAAAAAGAAGAACAAATACTAGATAACTATGACTCATATGAGGATGCGTTCAAAGCAAATGAAAGCACTATAACTGATGTAAACTTTACACAGTACAAAACAATGTTGCACAATGAACAGCAACATGAAGAAGAACTCCAAGCCCAACTAGATAAGGATACTCCTGACAGTAGTCAACCTTCTGTAACAGGAAGCCAAGAACCACTGGGAGAACCACTAATAACAAATGAGGCAGAATTAGCTATGATAGAAGTAGAAAACACCATGGGCCTCATTACGACCCTGGCGGAAATCGTGGCGCCAAATGCACCATGGAGCACGGCGGAAAGCTGCCGATAGCGCCATGGTGGTTGGCGGATTTACCGCCCCATTCCGACCTTGGCGGGGCGGTAAATCCCCATTCCCCATTTTACCCTTCCCCATTCCCATTTTTGCCCCATAGGGTATAATGGGAGTGGGGAAGGCGTTAATTACGCCACCGTAAAATACGGTGGCGTAATTAACAACAAGGTCCCGTAGCGCCATGGATTTCTCCGCCCGGAAAAACCAGGCGGAAAACGCTCCATGGCGCTACGGGAACTCGTAGTAGGGCGGACGGGTCCGCCGCGAATACCGCTGTCGTAAACCCACTCCGCCAGGGTCGTAATGAGGCCCCATGTGTCAGTATGAAGATAAGGAAGACTTAACTATACTACAATCAAAACTAAACAATGAGCAAAGTAGCATTTTTCAAGAAGTAACAAAACAAATTGCACATGGTGTAAAACATGAAAATAAAGAATGTTCCTGCCATAATTATAAACCTATACTACTGTACGTCAGTGGTGAAGCTGGTTCTGGCAAAACATTCCTAATCAAAATCATTAGTAAGTTCCTTCAACAATTGACAAAGAACAAACTGTCAGCTGTTGTCACTGCCCCCACAGGTTTAGCTGCCTACAACATAGGTGGTGTTACATTACACCGATTACTACTATTACCAGTAGAACACCAGAACAAATTAGACTATTACAAACTTTCTGCAGAAGCTGCAATGGAATTACGCAGAGTATTGAAACAAATGAAAATGCTACTAATAGATGAAGTGAGCATGGTCTCCAACCTGATGTTAGCTTTGATTCACCTCAGATTACAAGAAGTACTCAAAACAGACTATAAAGAGCTCTTTGCAGGAAAACACATTATTGTTTTTGGAAATCTGCTTCAATTAACACCAGTAAAAGGTGAACCTATTTTTAAAACATTAGGGCACAAACTCTGCCGTAAAACTGTTGGCAGCATTGGAAATGTCAACCTTTGGCAACATTTCCAATACAGAGAATTAACAGAAAACATGCGCCAATCTGCAGATCTAATTTATGCCAACATTTTAAAAAGTATGAGAGTTGGTATACTTTCTAAAGAAGCAGAAGCAACATTGAAAACCCGGCACATTAATGCACTTTATGGCGATAATGCATGTGCTGCAGATGTTATGGAACAATTAGCCCACAAAAATGTCAATTGTATGGCCTTAATGCCAACTCTTGCAAGCTGTTTTAAATTCAATGAAATAATGTTAAGTAAAGAAACGCAACCAATAATGGAAATTAGCGCCACAGACAAACTAGATGTACATGGTATGACACTACCCATGTGTGACCAAGACTAAATAATTTAGAAAAATCAATCTCAAACACAACAGGCTTAGAAAAGATGTTAAAATTCTGCTTAAATTGCAGAGTAATGCTTAAACGTAACCTTGACGTGGACCAAGGACTAGTTAATGGAGCACTGGGTACAGTTGTTGGCTTTCAAACATACCCACGTGACAACAAAATTCAGTTTGTCAATATACTCTTTGAAAAACTTTCAGAAGTAAAACGGATAGGACGCTCAACAGCTAGATTCCTTCTCTTCAAAGATATGTATGTACGCAGAGAACAATTTTCTCTAACTCTTGCATACGCAGTCACGATTCATAAATCACAAGGTCTTACCCTAGACAAAGCAATGATAGATATTGGTAACACAGTCTTTAAAGAAGGCATGAGCTACGTAGCACTATCACGCTTACGTACACTTGATGGTCTATTTCTAATCAACTTTGATGCAAGTAAAGTAAACGCTGATATTCCTTGCATTTTAGAATATAATAGACTCCGCTCACTATACACTCCCCATCTAAACACATATTCTGTTCCACAAAAACTAAAACGTTGTAAAAGAAAACTAAATCAAACAGAAATGCAACAGGACGTCACTGCAAATCCTCCAAAGAGAGTAAAAGAAACTAATACTTCATCAAGTACCACAAACAAAAAAGAATCAATTAGAGAAAGTAAACCAGGTACTTCTTTAAAGAAGGAAGACAAACTCCAAAAAAAGCAGTTAGATACAGAACTACCTGGACCATTTAAATGCTCAAATATAGTTGGTGTAAGTTGCTATGCAAATGTAGCAATGAATATTCTATTTCAATTACCACCAATTGTTGACAACATTTACTTACACTTTAGAGACCCATTGTGTATGCAAATGTTAGTACTTCATAGAAACCCAAAAAACAATCCTGACAACACATATAGTGTTTATGGAATAAGACAAGAATTGGACTACTGTGCTGGAATGGTGAAATTCACTATAAACTCACAGGAAGATCCACAACAATTTTTAATGTACTTACTACAAGTACTGGAAAACAAAAACATACCTATAAAGGAAATCTTCCAGATTTCATACATGTGGAAACATACATGCACTCTGTGCAACAATGTGACACAAGAAGAAATTCCCAATGAACGCTTCATATATATATCAATACCAAATTGTGAATCCATTCCATTTCAGCAACTTGTACAAAATGCAAACCATGGTAGATTATGCTCTACCTGCAATTCAGATAATCGCTCCACGTTAGTAATACAAACACATAGTAAATACGTAATACTAATGCTTCTACGTTACAATGCAGATGGTACCAAAAACAACTGCAAGCTGACTGGATTCACACATAGTCAAATATCACTTGGTAAGAAAACCTTCACAACAATAGGTATAATCTACCACGCAGGAGCCACAACCAATTCAGGGCACTACACGGCATATATAAAAAAGAAATGTGGATGGTTTGAATGTAATGATAGTACCATTACTCTAAAGCAGAGATTATCAGCAAATCTTACAAATGCTTATTTGATGTTCTTAAAACCAAAAGCTGATAAATAAACTGTATTTAAACCTTTAAGTAAATTTGTGTTAAAAAAATATAAACTGTTAGAATACTCCAAAAGCTATCTAACTGCTCAAAGATTCTACAACAACTAATCAGATAAATGAATACCACTAAATTAGGCCAAAAAATACACAGTTAGAATACGCCAATTGGTATCTAACTGTCCCAAAATTTAACAATATCCAAATAGATAAATCAAAACCACTAAAATATATTAAAAAAATAGACAGTTAGAATACGCCAATTGGTATCTAACTGCTCCAAAATTTTATAATATCAAAACAAATGAAGAATCTGATGCTGCTCCAAAAAAAATACAACAAAGCAAAGTATAAAGCATTAGCCAGAAACAACAAGTGAACACTGAAAACAAACAAACAAATAAACTGTAGCATAACAGAAAAAGGTTTTTTTTTTAATCCAACATGGATTTTTTTTTCTCCCACAGACCCAATGATTTTAGCAACAAATACAGAAACTGAGCAAATTTCACAGTACTCTGATTTGTACTCTACTAAATATGAGGGTCGAAAAAAAATAAAAGTATATTGCTTATACAATGTAATAAGTCATTACAAAATACTAATACTAACATGCTATTTTCTTTTATCACAGAAATGAAGAAGAAAAACATGGACTCCCATTACTAGACCAAACAGTAAGTATACAATAATAAGGACAACCATAGCAGCATATCACATCCATAGTATCTAATACCTTTGTTCCTTATACATTTGTTTTTCACCCAAAGTTATAAGCAAATATGAATGTGATATGCTGCGGTGGTTGTTGCCAGGGCATAGAGTCTTGGGCCAAATGGCCATGCACCCAAGACTCTATGCCCTGGCAACAACCACCGCAGCATATCACATCCATACAGTCAAACATTTCAACTATGATATATGGGAAACTTTTAATGTCTGCGAACAATGTGAGTGTTCTTAGAACACTTTGAACTTGCCAGCGAACAATACGGACACCGTTTTCAGGACACCCCCTACGAACATTTCAGAACAACGCGATAGTTCTTAGAACACTTTCAATTTAACAACGAACAATGCGGACAGCGTCCTAAGGACACCCCCTACGAACATTCCAGGAAACCGGGAGTGTTCTCAAAAACGTCTTCAGAACACCCCCATTTTGTTTATTTGCGAACATTTCAGGACACCGCGGGTGTTCTTAGAAGACATTCAACTTGACAGAGAACAATACGGACAGCGTCCTCAGGACACCCCCTACGAACATTCCCCGGACACCGCGAGTGTTCTTAGAAGCGTCTTCAGAACACCACCATCTTGTTTATTTGCGAACATTTCAGGACACCGCGAGTGTTCTTAGGACACATTCAACTTGACAGAGATTAATACGGACAGCGTCCTCAGGACACCCCCTACGAACATTCCAGGACATCGGGAGTGTTCTTAGAAGCTTCTTCAGAACACCACCATCTTGTTTATTTGCGAACATTTCAGCACACCGCGAGTGTTCTTAGGACACATTCAACTTGACAGAGAACAATACGGACAGCGTCTTCAGGACACCCCCTACGAACACTCCCCGGACACCGCAAGTGTTCTTAGAAGCGTCTTCAGAACACCACCATCTTGTTCATTTAAGAACATTTCAGGACACCGCGAGTGTTCTTAGGACACATTCAACTTGACAGAGAACAATACGGACAGCGTCCTCAGGACACCCCCTACGAACACTCCCCGGACACCGCGAGTGTTCTTAGAAGCGTCTTCAGGACACCCCCATTTTGTTTATTTGCGAACATTTCAGGACACCGCGGGTGTTCTTAGAACACATTCAACTTGACAGAGAACAATACGGACAGCGTCCTCAGGACACCCCCTACGAACATTCCAGGACACCGGGAGTGTTCTTAGAAGCGTCTTCAGAACACCACCATCTTGTTCATTTGCGAACATTTCAGGACACTGCAAGTGTTCTTAGGACACATTCAACTTGACAGAGAACAATACGGACAGCATCCTCAGGACACCCCCTACGAACACTCCCCGGACACCGCAAGTGTTCTTAGAAGCGTCTTCAGAACACCCCCATTTTGTTTATTTGCGAACATTTCAGGACACCGCGAGTGTTCTTAGGACACATTCAACTTGACAGAGAACAATACGGACAGCGTCCTCAGGACACCCCCTACGAACACTCCCCGGACACCGCGAGTGTTCTTAGAAGTGTCTTCAGAACACCCCCATTTTGTTTATTTGCGAACATTTCAGGACACCGCGGGTGTTCTTAGAACACATTCAACTTGACATAGAACAATACGGACAGCGTCCTCAGGACACCCCCTACAAACATTTCAGGACACCGGGAGTGTTCTCAAAAACGTCTTCAGAACACCCCCATTTTGTTTATTTGTGAACATTTCAGGACACCACGGGTGTTCTTAGAACACATTCAACTTGACAGAGAACAATACGGACAGCGTCCTCAGAACACCCCCTACGAACACTCCCCGGACACCGCGAGTGTTCTTAGAACAGTTTCACTTTGCTTGCGAACAAAACTGACACATATTGAGTCCTTAGAACACCCCCCAGTCAGTTTATTTAGAACATTTCAGAACACCTGTGATGTCCGCAAACAAATCGAACACAAAAAGAACATCTAACACATAAAAAACACAACTTTCATCCTATCTCATACACTGACACCCTCCCCAAACACTCCTACACACCAACACACTCTACTAAATACACATTTTGAACAAAGTTTCACCGCGCTGTCCGCCGATGTCCGCGAATCCAAGATGGCGGGCGCTACTGAAAAATCTGACATGCTTCACGCTCCACGCCGTCCAATTAGCGAACACGTTGCATGTCCGCGAACATCACGCAAGACGATGGGCCAATCAGGACACTGTCCGCAGAGCGAACAGGGAAGTGTGTCTGCGAACCGAACACAGATATCACTAATTTTTTTTACCTACTTTTTGGTCATTTTAAAAAAAACTACTGGACGGATTTTCACCAAATTTGCAAAAGCACGCTTTCAGGACCAAGCCGCTGCTCCTGGTCCAAATTTGGTGGAAATCCGTCCAGCGGTTTGGGCTGTAGGCGCGAGCAAAATTTTTTTCCCATTCAGTCTATGGGAAAAAAAAACGTTTTGGGACCCCCCCTATAACTTTTCCCCCCCTGGACGAATCCTCACCAAACTTTGCAAAGAAAGAGTGACCCAAATACTTTTTTTGCAAAGTTTGGTGAGGATCCGTCCAGGGAGAGCGAAGTTATAAGCCACCCAAAAAGTGCTCTTCCTATGGAAACAGCAACTTAACCATAACTACATGGCAACTACCGTGGCCATGTAATATCTATATATATCTATATATATATATATATATATATATATACACAGAGTCAACGCAAAAGGGGCACACATAGAACAGACAAATGCATAGGAAGCCAAACAGGAAGTGTGTCAGTGAAAGAGAGATGTTAGTTAAAAAATATGAGGCTATTGCAAATAAATGAAGACACACCAGTCACGAGGAACAAATATATAAACAATAGTTTATTATCACTTAAGCAGACCCAAAATTCATCAATGCATGTGTACAGGCATAGAGAAGGTGAGCAAAGGCAATGGGGAATGAGCCCACTTTATGCACCTTGAACATCATGGCAAATTTGTTCTAACCCATCATGTGATGAGGGTTCATGTCTACAGACGTGGGCGTTTTACTATGGCAACTCATGCTGAAACACTCTGCGTCATCTCCCAGACAATTTACTGTGTGGGAACAGAGCGGAGTGGGGTGTAGGAGTATATCTTATTCCTAACACAAGGTAACATTCCTCGCACTACATGATCTATGTTATTTCTAGACTAAAAGGTCAGTCTGCTTTTCGACTCAGTAGCTCGGTCTTTCAGAACTACATATGCCATGAATTGTGCTTCCTTTATTCAGCTGGACGCACATTCGTAATTAGCTGCAGAAAGTCAAGAGAGTCCAGGAAGACAGGAAGGCACCTAATTTACAGATTAGCTATGTTCGTGCCAGTTCTTCAAGGCTCTAAGTTAAAGACAAGCAATGTACTGAGCTGATTTAGCATTCCTGTGCAGGGGCATGTTGGAAGAGCTTTTGGAGTGGTGATTCTGTGAATCTTTACCGCGTTCGAAATGAAAACCATTAAAGTGAGCAAAACGACCAATATGGAGTTCGAAAGGCACGATGGTGTGATTCAATGTGTGTGCGCTTAGGCCAATATAACATAATACAGAATAGATATATTTTTACAAACCCTCCTTTTGGCCTAGGCCAACACATTGCTAGTATTATGTGGCCATGTATAATCATCATCATCACAACAAACGGAATCATCACTGTCATATGCATTGGTAGCCATGAACTGTTTGATAGCGACATCTTGCATGATCAAAGCATTAGTCATATTTACAGGAAGATGAGAACCAGGCTTTAGCCTCATCAGAGATCTAGAACAGCAATTACCTATTGCAGAACCTAGACAGGCAAGCATTGTATGCAGCAGCAAAACAAAATTGACCCAATGATAATAGCGAGTGCGGAGAAGTTTTTCCAACCCCAAGTTCTCAGCATGTTCCAAGCCCATGTTTCAATGTCGCAATCCCCTTCAGGGATGTGAACTTCAGAGCTCAGTATATGTAACCTTTTGATCGCTTGAAATAGCATAGGGGAGGAGTCAGGAACATACACGCAACACGCAGACCCGACCATTTTGCATATACCACCACGCTCAGCTAACATGATGTCTAAGACCATCCTATTTTGAAGAGCTACTAACCTAATCGCTCTTCGTTCTAATGTCATGTTGTACAATATGTACAATTGTACAATATGTTTCATTGATAGTATTTTCTAACAATCTAGCCAATCTTCTAATATCTCATGAGTTTATGATTTGACCCCAAAAAGGAACCATGGCTTTTGCTATATCTCCCAATACCTACATCATCTATTCCCCTCCTAGGGCGATGCGTCAGTATGTCTGCAGTAGATGTGACATAAACTCCAGGCAATAGTATACCCAGATAACAAGTCCCTTTTGAATCTTTCGGCAACCATGGATAGGCTTCCTTTCCACAAACAAAGTAAATGGGTCCCCAAATGTATAAGGGCCTATATTCTCGTTTACCAGACCTGCAGTGTTTACAGATTTATCATATGTGTCCCTATAGCAGGAACCTTCTTTCCTACAGACAGAATGGAACTGTGTCAGGATCATGGTTAATGGGGTAGGATGGAGGAATCGCTTCCCTGTTTCCTACTGGTGACATCCTAAATGAGATCATTGATTGATAAGGTCTAGCATGGTTATCAGTACCTCTAGTGGAGTCAGTATTTGTAGTACTTTTATTCGCAAATACAGAACATCCTAGAGGTAACAGAACTAGTCAATCAAATTAATTGATGTTTGTTCCATTACAGTTACCAGTGGCACTATCTTTCCACTTACCAAAGAATAGAGCTCTATATGATGCATAACAAGAAGTTGAGAGTGGGAGTGGATAGATGTACCATCCCAGACCTTTCTCGCTGTGTTGTCGTAGTTGAGAACATACCCAGCAGTTACTTCTGTTCAAGATTGCATATGTGGTGTTCATTATTTGTATGAGTGTAATATTATGATATCTTTCTCTGTGTTTGAGATCAAGTGGACAAAGAGTGTGAGAGTGTACATAGAGAGGAGACAAGGTGGTGCTGACAGTAGGCAGTACTATACTAAGCAGATGTGGACTCTCCAAATACCATAATGCAGGTATTAATGTGATTACGACACATGCTACAATTGCTATTATTATCAACTTTTCTTTCGTGGACCATAGCCCTCTAGATATGTGCTTTCCATTGGCAATGCTTTCCATGTCCATCGATTCTTTGTGCAACAAATATAGGCATAGTTTTCAGTGTCTGTTAAGAAGCCTCACTGAAACAGGCTTTATATGTTCATCCGTAGGTGGCACCTGACCACGTGGCTGATCTTGCTTGTAGTGTTCATCTTGCCCTGCCCCCCTGTGGAATTCCTTGAAACGTCTTTAGGGGGATTGGAGGGAAGGTTGGTGGTTTCTTGTGGGTGTAGTATATATACTACACTTTCCTAGTCTATTAAAAATGTAATTCCCTAACTATTTCTGTGGTCAAAGATTGTACCTTGTGAATCCAGTTACAGAGTGGTCCGTGAACAAGGAATCAGAATCTGAAGAAAGTGATTATTCTCAAGTTGTTTGGGTTCAAAATTACGCTCATGATCAGAATGTGTGCCCTCATTCAAAGGCACACACTTGAATTCAGGATCATTGGGGTAAAGCGCTATATAAAAATTTAATAAATACAAATACAAATACAAATCATCAACCCCCTCCTTAATCCACTTGTCGTAGGGTAAAGGCAAGGGCACTCGTTTCAGGTGCGACGCATGTATCCAATGCTTTTTCCTATCAACTTGAACAGCCATCTGAGTAGCCAGCAGCACCCGATAGGGACCTTTCCAACGAGCTTCAAGGCAGGACTTCCTCTCGAAGTCCTTTATCAGCACAAAGTCCCCAGGTTGAATGCGATGACCAGGTCCTTCGTATTTCTTGGGCAAAGCTGCTCGAACCTATTGGTGAATCAAACACAGGTTTTGACTCAATTGGTCACAATAATCAGTTAATAATGGGTACTCTCTCTTCGGTAGTTTTCTAGGTCTAAGTGCATTCCATATATTAGCAGGTCACCCCATAACAATTTCGTAGGGAGAAAGTCCTGTTCTTGACTGAGCCGCTGTTCTCATTGACAGTAATAGGGTAAGGTGTCAGGCCACTTTAGTTTACTATGTGCACACACCTTTGCTAGTTTGTTCGTAAGGATGCCGTTATGATGTTCCATTAAACCGGCACTCTGAGGATGCCTTGCAGAATGAAATGTAGCCTGGGAGGAGTTGTGTGGAATTCTCTTGCCTTCAATATTGTTGTCCAAAGTGGTGATTGCATAGGCAGCAGTAGAAGTGCCATCAAGCAGTTTAAAACAAGAGCCATCACAGAATAGCTCTCAATCAGGAAATGTCAATGGTGTATCACTCAGATCGATCCTGTCTTTTGTATCCTGTTCAGTAACATACAGGCAGTCATGGGATGCATTATTAGTGCAGTCCACATTCAGAGGAGGCAAAGGTTCAGCCGGATTCAAAGAACAACATCTCTTAATTTTGATGCGAGGTGCAAATAGGATCAACTCATACCTTGTGAGTCGGGAAGATGTGAGTTACTGAGTTTGTGTTCTATTCAATAGAACGTCTACTGAGTAAGGTAAGATTATGGTTAAGGAGTGACCCAAAACCACACCCTCACGTTGTTTCACTGAGGCGGCAGCAGCAGCTGCAACCCTGAGACATTTCAGCAAAGTGCATGCAACAGGGTCTACGTGGAGAAAAAATAGCCACATGGTCTGCTTCTTCCTCCATGTTCCTGTGTCAAAACAACCAAAGCTCATCCATTCCTTTCATGCACAAATAAGACAAACTCTTTTTTATAATTTATGTGTTCCCAATACTTGCACTGAACATAACACTGTTTTGAGCAGATCAAAAGCTTCTTGACAATCCGTATCCCAAGCTAACGGTAAAGCTACAGCCTTCCTTGTCAATGACAACTTTGGCTTAATCAAAGGTGAAACATTGGGAATACATTGTCTACAATATGAAGCCATGCCGATAAAGGCCATATCTTCTTTCTGCATATTTGGAACAGTCAAGCCATAGATTCTTTGTATGCATTCAGGCGCAAGGCGCCTACCTTCCTTCGACAGGAGATTGCCTAAATAGGCAACCTCATGTTGACATGTTGGAACTTCTTCAAAGACACTTTATGGCCATGCTCAGGTAGATGATTCAATAATAAAACAGTGCCCTCCTTGCAAGTGCATTCTGAAACAGCAGCAATAAGTAAGTCATCAATGTACTGAATCAATGCGCAAGCAGAAGGCAATTCAAGCATATTGAGTTGTTCCTTAAGGGCTCTGCTGTAAATGCTAGGACTCTCAGTATATCTTTGTGTTATGCATGTGAAAGTAAAAGAGTGTCCCCAAGGGAAAATGCAAACAAGTATCTACTGTCTGGGCGAATGGGTATGCTAAAAAATGCATTCTTCAAGTCGATGACAGAAAAATGCATAGCCGTAGCAGGAATCATAGCCAAGATGGTAGTGATGTCAGGGTCAAAGGGAAACTGTGGTTCTACTACCTAGTTAATCGCGAAAAGATCAATAACAAAATGGTAGGGTAATGCATTATCACCTTTCTTATAATCAGGCAAAACCGGGCTATTACATGTACTACCAGAAATCTCTTTGATAACACCTTGATGCATTAAATCAGAAACAATACTTTAAAGTGCTTGTTCACCTTCAACAGATATTTTATACTGCGATCCATAGATGTTCAACATTCAGTATCCCTACATTTTTGTTGTTTACTTCCCACAAAAGCGTAGGCACTTGTTGTAATTCACTTGGTAAAGGCAAAGCCATAAATTGTGAAATGAATTCAGCTGGGTTGAAATGGTCAAATACACTCCATCTTGCGAGCAGTAAATCATTGCATGCAATTTCTTTAACAAATTTAATCCCAGCAGATTCTCACCACAATTCGTAGTCAATAAAAATGGACATGAGTTGGTGAATGGACCCAAAGCTATTGTCACTGGTCGAGAAACTGGACTTACTACTGGAGTACCAAAAAACCCTACGGAAACATCATTCTGCCCTGAAAGTGGGATATCTGGAACCCGCAGATGGTCAATGGAGGACTTCTGTGCTCCTGTGTCCACTAGAGAAATGTGCGCCCTATTCCTGACCTTAATTTCTACGTAGGGTCCTTTCTGATCTATGGGAATAGGAATAGGTTCTAGAATCTACTTCGGGCTGTCCTAGCGAAACAAAACACCGTCAGATGTAAAATCCTCAGTGAAATGAGAATGTCTAGTATTGTCAAAGGTGTTCGTATTCCCAGTATTTTGTTGCTGTCCCTCCTGATTACCCATATTATAATCCTGTGGTTGGTTCTGTTGATACTGAGCAAACTGGTTCCTATTTGTACCGGGCATGCCATTGCATGCTCTCGATCTTCTACCGATTGTACCATTTACTCTCTGCTGAAGGACCGGACATTGTGACCTCCAGTGACCTTCTTGTTTACAATATGCACTTTGGTTCATATGAACAGACCCTGTTTGCGGTATGAACTGGCCTCTCATTTGTGCATTCCCACTCTGTGATCCCTACGCAATTTGTTGCAAAAGTACCCTATTTTTTAAATCTCCATTTTTCTTCCCAATTTTCTCTTTCTCATTGTTAAATCTATTCTTGTAATACTGAGCCATATATAGAACCTCAGATTGCGACTTAGCTTGCCATGTACTTTCAGAGGCAGTGATCTGCGACTGAAGGCCAGGCAATAACCCTCACGCAAATTTGTCAACAAACAATCTCTTTCCTGGTTCTGTACTCAAATCTTGACCACTGAAATATGAAAATACTTGTTCAAACCTGTTGAAAAATGTGGTTGCTCCCTCTGTCTTCCCTTGCATACACGCTGTTAATTTATCCAAAATAATAGTCTTTTCAGGCATTAAAGTTTTAAGTTTAGTCACAATGTCGTTCAGTAACATTAATATGTTTGGAGGTAGTTTTTCCAGCTTTCGTAGACCTAACAGCTAGTTGCAATGGAACCCAAATATCGGCCATAGCAGGTTGATCATCTACAGTCCTAATTTGCTTCCATAAATCTGCTGGTAAAATTACAGGGAATAATAAGTCGATGTCACCTGAAGTGAAAGCCGACGAATTCAGAACAGATTATATTTCTTTGTAGAATATTTTAGGATTCTTTCTAATGTCTGCTTAAGAGTGTTTACTTCCTGCCGTGAGAACGGAATGGAACGGAACGGAACATGAACAAACTGTGAAATATAATGTGCTGGAATAGTTGTGGCAGCTGCTCCATCTGTACCAGGTATCTTTTCCTTCAGCACAAGAGACGGAGGAACCTCTCTCATAGGCAATTCTACAGTGGGAAATTATGAACATTTATTGAGGAGTAAAGCCAAATCGAGTGACAATGAAGTTAGCGCGGTGTCAGCAGAATACGCGTGTTTGTAAATTACCACAGTATTAGCGGGACAACACCATTTTCTCCTCAAACATTCACCCTGCAGATATTCTACCATAACTTTGCATAGGTGGAGAATATTGGCTAAATGTGTAATGAACCTAAATAGGCAAAATGGAGGCATCTGAGATCCATCTAAGAGCGTCTCTCATGCATTTGCGCATCTTTTCATTAACTTGTTAGGGTGGAGGGAAAAATCTTATCTGCACATACGATGGTTGTCGTATATCATCCAATGCTATTTGGTATAAGTGATCAAGTTCATGTTTAAAGAAAAATAATTTTGATAAATGTTCACGCACTTTCAGTGCGGTATCTCTAGTACAGGGCAAGAAATTCAAAGCCTGTAATCCTTGCGGAACAGCTGAATCAGTTAAATCGCCCCACACCTCGGCTATGTATAATCCCATTTGTTCTATCAATATTTTCCGTGCAGGGATACCCCCATGGTCTACTAGAGAACCCGAAGTGGCTGCTTCATCACCCCCTTCTATATACCTTTCTGCCCAATCCTGCAACTCCCTCTTACGAGCTGGCAGTATTGTGCCGTGTGTTACAATTCTCTGTTCTCTAGCAGTATTGTCAGGTGTCAAAAGTGGAGTAGCAGAAGAAGTTGGTAACAAAAGTAGGAGTAAGTTGTGCGCAGTAGGAGGCAAAGGAAAATCATCAGAATGTGTGGCTAGTGCAGGTAATGGCAGCTGTGCTTGCTGTGCTTGCGGCTGTGGTGGTACATATGGAGGCGATGCAGTAGGGGATGTTCGTCTTTCTTTCAATAACTTATTTATCAATTCATCGGATGCATTCAATTGTTTTGATGGGTATATTTTCTGCACTTCTAATTGAAACTCCCTATCCATACTCCTAATAGCTTCTTCTTGCTTTTGTTGGTCATGCACTAAAGCCTTTCCCTAATGACATCAAAGGCAGCAGGCTTCGCTTTCTTGTGCAACAATACTGACTCTAGATGCTGAATTCTAGCCAACTCAAAACTTTCCAATCCTGGCCATTGGAGCTCTGGTTCATGTCTTGTTTGACAATGCCAAATACTATTGAACACTATAGCTCCTAAACCAAACTTGACATACGTGTCATATGCCAGCGACCCTGCGGGTGGCACCGGTTGACTATGTTCCAAACCATTTAGTTGTCTTCTTCTGCAACAGAGAGTTCCCCAACAAGATGATAACTTACTGAAGCCAGGCATGTCTGAAAAAGACAGCTTTACTTGGGCAATATGTTACACGTAATATATTTACCAAAACAAATATCAAGTACTGTCAGTTTGAAACAGACTCACCTGATTTCAAGTCAAGTATCAAAGTATCCCCCATGAAATCAAACCCTCATCGTGGCTGGTCGTCTTCCCAACAAACAAAAAATCCTCTAGTCCAGGAATCTCGCCATGACGACATCTGGGCAAAGCGTGGCGTATGGAGATTGCAAGTAGCAGTCTGCGAGAAATCGCGTCTCAAGGTGCAGGGGCCCCTGATACTGTAACGCTCACCTGGCTCCCACGGAGGCGCTGGTCTGGTCTGGGTTGCTGTGGCCTCTTCAAGCGTGATGCGCAGAATTCGGACCACCGATTGAACAGGACCCCCAAATCTTGCTTGTCGGGCCTGTAGGAATATCCTTCTGCAGATGAGAAAGGGGATTAACTGTCTGCTGATTAGTGTGCTTGCTCCCCCCTTCCCCCCTTCATTCTTCTCTGATTCCTCCGAAACCCCCGGTTTAAGCTCACCTTATGGTTTGGAAGGATGAACTCTCCATCCTGCTTCTGGTGCAGGGGCGCGCGTACGTCCAGTTACTTCACTGGTTTTCAGAATGGCGCTGGCACATCCACTTGACTTTTCTGAGCGATACGCCGTAGGTATGAAGATGCAAAAGTCCAAGTGTTAGCCTCCTTTTATGTTGTCTTTTCTGACCTTTATTTCAGGTGCAGAACAAAGGCGATGCATTGAGGGGTAAAATTGCCGGTGATAAAGTCAGGTGAGTTAGTGATGAGGGCGACCCCTCTAAATGTCTTTATAATTCCCCAGTAATATCTTTTGTCCTTTCCCCATAGGGGCCGGGGTGCGGTACCTGCCAAAGATGCGGCGCCGACCCGAGATGTGGAATGGTTCACCAAGAAAATCCGGTAAGTATTATGGCTGAAAATGTCCTTTCCCCATAGGGGCCGGGGTGCGGTTCCTGCCAAAGATACGGCGCCGACCCGAGATGTGGAATGGTTCACCAAGAAAAGCCGGTAAGTAATATGGCTGAAAATTCGGCTTTCCTCTTGTATTCCCTTGCTCACCTTTTGTCTCTTCTTCTCTCCCCTAGGTGCAGAGATGTGGCGACCGGTGCTGAGAGCCGCGATGGAGCCGGGCGGCGTCTCGGGAACAGGTGAGTGAAGCGCGGCGCTGCAGCGAGCAACGCGGTGCTTTTAAATGGAAGTCTTCCTTCAGGAATGCTGGCGTGAAGTTTCGGATGCAGGTAAGAAGGTTGAATAAGTTCTTGGTTTTCACCTTTCTCTTCTCTTATTCCCTTACAGGTGTTCCAGGTTCGAGGCGGGCGTGGCTGGAGTCCAGGTGCAGGAGCTGACACGGTGAGCGTTCAGCTGCTGGGATGCAGAACAACGCGAAGCACGTGCGGCTGTCCGGGCGTGGCTTAAATAGCTTTGGAAGAAGTTCCAGGTGAGTATTCTTCCACAGCCCTACCCCAGTAACAAAATAGTTCCTTCAGAAAAATAGTCCCATCTAAGCCTCATTTGGCTTGGTTCTTCATGCAGCATGATATGATATGGCATTTGTAACGCGCCTATACACAAGCGTTTCAAGTGTTTCAAGGCGCTGCATCAGGTGAGTGTGCAGCATGGTCTGCTTCAGGTAAGTACACCAAACACTTCCCCTTATGAGCCTGGCGCCTATGGCGCCAGGACTGATGTCCAACATGAGCCTGGCGCCATCGGTGCCAGGACAGGGTCCAAAGAGCCCCTATAAAGGGCCGCTGGGCTTTTACCCGGGGGCGTGATGCCTGCTCCCGGGGGTGCTGGGCCTGGCCTGGTGCTCCGGGGGTAGGCATCATGACAGCCCTCCCCCTCAAGGCCCCTCCCAAGGTCTTTTCCCCAGGAGGTTTCGGTTTGTTCGGGAAATTCCGATGGAACCTTTTTACTAGCCGAGGTGCATGTACGTGGTCGCTAGGTTCCCAAGGTCTTTCCTGAGGCCTGTACCCCTTCCAATCAATTAGATAGAAAAGTTTTGATTTTGAGATCTTAGAGTCCAGAATGTTCTCCACCTCGAATTCAGGCTCCCCATCTATCTGGATTGGTTCTGGTGGCTTTATTAATCTGGTTCCTGGTTGCACTGGTTTCAAAAGCGACACATGAAAAACGGGGTGAATCCGCATGTTAGCTGGTAGATCGAGCTTGACTGCCACTGGGTTAATTATAGCTTTGATCGAGTAAGGGCCTAAATACCTTGGATTAAAAGTCTGAGGTCCCTTGAGCGATAAGTGTTTGGTAGCCAACCATACTTGATCCCCTATTTGGTATGGAGGGGCCTCCTTTCGATGCAGATCCGCATTCTTTTTGTGTTTCCCTTTCGCATGTTGTAAGTGTGCAGTAGCATCCTTGAAGGCTTGAGTAATTGTAGAATGCAAATGGTCCACTGCGGGCATTTCGAGGCTCAAAGGTGAGTCCAAGTCTGAAGTACGAGGGTGATGTCCATATAGGGTATAAAAGGGGCTCTGACCAGTTCCAGAGTGTATCGAGTTATTGTATGCATATTCAGCCACCCATAAAATATCCTTCCAATTACCCTCCGATTGGTGCAACATACATCGTAGATATTGTTCAAGGGTCTGGTTCGTTCTCTCCGTTTGGCCATCGGTCTGTGGGTGGTGGCTGGTTGAGAGTCTTACGTCGATTTGTGCCAGTTGACAACACTTTTTCCAAAAATGAGAAATAAACTGGCTTCCCCGATCGGAGATTAGTATGGACGGGAATCCATGCAGACGGATGATATTTTCGAGGAATTCCTTGGCAAGAACAAAAGCTGAAGGTAATCCTTTCAACGGAATAAAATGGGCCATCTTGGAAAAAAAATCCACCACAACCAGAATAGTATTGTATCCATTACAAGAGGGCAGGTCCGTGATAAAATCTAGTGACAAGGTGTGCCAAGGTGCTGGTGGAATGTCTAAGGGTTGAAGAAGACCGGCGGGTTTTGTTTTTTGACCTTTGTTTTGAGCGCAAACTCCACAGGACATCACGAAAGATTTAATATCCTTTCGCCAGGACGGCTACCAGAATTGTCGTTTAATCTTTTCCTCTGTTTTGGCAATGCCAGGATGTCCTTCCATCAGAGTATCGTGATGATGGGAAATAACCAGTTCGTGCAATTCCTTTTCTGGCAAAAATAAACGTCCTTGGAAGTAAGGTAAGCCATCGTTGATTGAAAAGGCAGATCCCCTTTTGATCCAATCCTGCAAGGCTGAAGAGTCCAGGAATAGTTTTACCCGTGCTTGAATGTCTTCAAGGGTTTGTAAAGTGGTTATCCCCAAGATTCTTTGTTCGGGAATTATCGGCACAGGTTCTGAGTTTGTGTCCATTTCTCCCATTCCGATTCGAGATAACGTGTCCGCTTTGCCATTCTTACAGCCGGGACGGTAGGTGATTACAAAATCGAACTCAGCAAAGAATAAAGCCCATCGGAGCTGTCGTGAAGACTGAGCCTTGGCAGTTTTTAAATATTGTAAATTTCGGTGATCAGTGATCACGGTGATGGTATGCCTGGCGCCAAGAAGATAATGCCGCCAAGCCTTAAAGGCGGACTTAATGGCTAATAATTCCTTATCGGTGATTGCATAATTTATCTCCGGAGGCAAGAACTTTCTGGACCAAAATGCTACGGGGGGCAGTTGGTTGGTTTCGGGGTCTCTCTGAGACAGGACAGCTCCCATGGCCAAGCTGAATGCGTCGGTTTCGACTATATATGGGAGACCAGGACGCGGGTGTTTCAAAATAGGTGCGGACGTAAATTTAGCTTCTAATTCCTGAAAGGCCTGTTCAGCTTCCTCGGTCCATTCAAAACGTTTATTCTTCCGCAAGAGTGCAGTGATGGGTTGCACCACCCGTGAAAATTCCGGGATAAACCTACGATAAAAATTGGCAAAACCAAGCATGCTTTGGACACCATTCATCGAACTAGGTGATGGCCATTTGGGGATGGCATCCACTTTCCGTGAGTCCATTTGGACCCCTTTAGGTGTCAGGATGAATCCAAGAAACTCAACCTCGGTGGTATGGAAAACGCATTTTTCCAGCTTTGCAAACAGTTTGTGCTGGCGCAATTTCTCAAGGACGGCCCTGACATGTTTTCTGTGATCAGATTCCGAAGAGGAGTACACCAGAATGTCATCGATATACACGACAACACAGACATCGATGAGTTCCCGAAGGACATAATTCATGAAGAATTGGAAGGCAGCAGGCGCG
Organism: Ambystoma mexicanum; assembly: GCF_040938575.1. Classification (NCBI taxonomy): domain Eukaryota; kingdom Metazoa; phylum Chordata; class Amphibia; order Caudata; family Ambystomatidae; genus Ambystoma; species Ambystoma mexicanum. Next base: position 867,226,015 of record NC_090928.1, read on the forward strand.
TTGCACAACCCGAAAGGCATCACCTGGTATTCGAATAGTCCATATTTTGTATGGAAGGCCGTTTTCCATTCGTCGCCTTCTTTTACTCGTACCAGATGATAAGCCCCCCGGAGATCTAACTTGGTGTATATGCAAGCGTCCTTCACCTGGTCAAGGAGTTCAGGGATCAAAGGCAGAGGGTAACGATTTTTAACAGTTATCTGGTTCAATGCGCGGTAATCGATACAAGTTCTAAGGTCACCTTCTTTTTTTGGCACGAAGAACAAAGCCGAAGATGCCGGAGACTTTGACGGGCGAATGAAACCATTGGCTAGGTATTGGTCTAAATACTGTCTCAAATGCAGATTCTCCGGCTCAGTAAGGGCATAAATCCTGCTACAAGGGGGTTGTGCACCGGGCACCAGATCGATTTGGCAATCGTACGATCTGTGAGGAGGTAACGTGTTGGTCTGTTCCTTTTGGAAGACGTCCTGAAAGTCTTGGTATTCCGGAGGTAGTTGCATGGAGACAGAGGTTACTGATGCTAGACTGATCTTCAGATTTTCTGGGTAGCAGGTTCGTGCACACTCCGGAAAGGTTATTCTCTTCGCTCGCCATTCAATTCAAGGATTATGTGTCTCTAACCAAGGGATTCCGAGAATAACCTGAAACTGTGGAGCCTTGATTACATCAAACACAACTGCCTCCCGATGTCCGTCTGGACTTACAAGTGTCACCTCAGCTGTGGAATGTGTTACCGGTCCCGAGGCAATTTCGGTTCCATCAACTGTGGTGATGACATCTTTGCTGGTTTTAAGACGCAGGGGAAGGTTAATCCTGGAGACCAATTCACGATCCACGTAGTTTCCTATAGCCCCACTATCGATGTATGCCTTTATTGCATGCAACCGCTTAGGCTGTTCCTAATTTACGAGGACCATTGGCACAGTGAAATGCGAGTTCTGAGAGTTCGTTTTCAAGCTCGGCAAGCGGACCCCTACGCTTGTCGGGCAGGGTCGTTTCCCGATACAGAGGTTTCATGGATTTTTTCAGCGGCTCCTACCACCTTCCTGGGCGGCCTTGCCGGGCAATCTCGTAGAAAGTGTCCAGAGGATCCACAATAAAGACATAAGTGCATCTGCCGTCTTCTTTCACGTTCCTTTTGCGTTAAAGGTCCTTTAACTCCTCCGATTTGCATTGGCTCAGAGGCTTCAGCCCCCTTGAGGTTAGCGTGGGTCTTGACTAACACCCGGGTCTCAAACTTGGACCGATCAGCTTTTCTGTTTTGCAGTCTGTGATCCAATTGGACCACTAAGTCTATATATTCTGAGCATTCTTGGGGCGGATTTACAACTTGGGCCAGTACATCTTTAAGTTCTCCGCGTAGACCTCGATAAAATAACGTGATTCTTTTATCCTCTGGCCACCCAGTTTCCACAATTAGTCTATTAAAGTTTGCAATGTAGGAAAGGAGGTCTTGATTGCCCTGTCGCAGAGATAGAAGTTCGTGATCTAGAGCCTGCCCCTGGGAGTGACGAGCAAATAACCTTTCCATACTTGCTTGAAATCCTTGAAAATCACGAAGAATCGGGTCATCTTGAGTTACCAGTGGAACTGACCAATCGGCAGCACTGCCGCTGAGATATGACAATACAAAGGCTACCTTGGTCTGGTCATTAGGGAAGGCCCCAGGTCTGCAGAGGAAATGCAAACGACACTGATTCATGAATACGGCGAATCGTTTGGGGTCCCCAGCAAAGCGTTCGGGTGGGGCCAGCGGCATGTTTCCAGGTAGATTAATCTGCACCGGGTTACTGGAACACACAGGAGCGGGGTTCCCTCCGGAACCGGGTAAAGGGGTTTGTCCAGCTTCACCTTGTAAGAGCTGTCTAGCCAGGTCATCAGCTCTTTCCTTTGTTACAATCACTTCCCTCCTGAGAGCATTAGACTCTTGACGAGCGGCGTGTACTTCGGCCCGTAATTCCCCCAGGAGTTGGGCCAACTGGTCAGTCTCGGAAGGTTCCATAGCACCTGGGTGGGAATTTGTAGGAAGGCTTAGCGTTCTGTAACGCTCACCTGGCTCCCACGGAGGCGCTGGTCTGGTCTGGGTTGCTGTGGCCTCTTCAAGCGTGATGCGCAGAATTCGGACCACCGATTGAACAGGACCCCCAAATCTTGCTTGTCGGGCCTGTAGGAATATCCTTCTGCAGATGAGAAAGGGGATTAACTGTCTGCTGATTAGTGTGCTTGCTCCCACCTTCCCCCCTTCGTTCTTCTCTGATTCCTCCGAAACCCCCGGTTTAAGCTCACCTTATGGTTTGGAAGGATGAACTCTCCATCCTGTGCAGGGGCGCGCGTACGTCCAGTTACTTCACTGGTTTTCAAAATGGCGCTGGCACATCCACTTGACTTTTCTGAGCGATACGCCGTAAGTATGAAGATGCAAAAGTCCAAGTGTGAGCCTCCTTTTATGTTGTCTTTTCTGTCCTTTATTTCAGGTGCAGAACAAAGGTGATGCGTTGAGGGGTAAAATTGCCGGTGATAAAGTCAGGTGAGTTAGTGATGAGGGCGACCCCTCTAAATGTCTTTATAATTCCCCAGTAATGTCTTTTGTCCTTTCCCCATAGGGGCCGGGGTGCGGTACCTGCCAAAGATGCGGCGCCGACCCGAGATGTGGAATGGTTCACCAAGAAAAGCCGGTAAGTATTATGGCTGAAAATGTCCTTTCCCCATAGGGGTCGGGGTGCGGTACCTGCCAAAGATGCGGCGCTGACCCGAGATGTGGAATGGTTCACCAAGAAAAGCCGGTAAGTAATATGGCTGAAAATTCGGCTTTCCTCTTGTGTTCCCTTGCTCACCTTTTGTCTCTTCTTCTCTCCCCTAGGTGCAGAGATGTGGCGACCGGTGCTGAGAGCCGCGATGGAGCCGGGCGGCGTCTCGGGAACAGGTGAGTGAAGCGCGGCGCTGCAGCGATCAACGCGGTGCTTTTAAATGGAAGTCTTCCTTCAGGAATGCTGGCGTGAAGATTCCGGATGCAGGTAAGAAGGTTGAATAAGTTCTTGGTTTTCACCTTTCTCTTCTCTTATTCCCTTACAGGTGTTCCAGGTTTGAGGCGGGCGTGGCTGGAGTCCAGGTGCAGGAGCTGACACGGTGAGCGTTCAGCTGCTGGGATGCAGAACAACGCGAAGCACGTCTGGCTGTCCGGGCGTGGCTTAAATAGCTTTGGAAGAAGTTCCAGGTGAGTATTCTTCCACAGCCCCACCCCAGTAACAAAATAGTTCCTTCAGAAAATTAGTCCCTCCTAAGCCTCATTTGGCTTGGTTCTTCATGCAGCATGGTCTGCATCAGGTGAGTGTGCAGTATGGTCTGCTTCAGGTAAGTGCACCAAACACTTCCCCTTATGAGCCTGGCGCCTATGGCGCCAGGACTGATGTCCAACATGAGCCTGGCACCAACGGCGCCAGGACAGGGTCCAAAGAGCCCCTATAAAGGGCCGCTGGGCTTTTACCCGGGGGCGTGATGCCTGCTCCCGGGGGTGCTGTGCCTGGCCTGGTGCTCCGGGGGTAGGCATCATGACAGATACTCACTGATCTCGGTCCGTCAACTCCGTCCTCGCAAAGCGATGGGTCGTAATTGGGAGAGCCCCACGTTGGGTACCATCTGTTAGTCCAGAAATATGTGGCTACTACAAATAAATGAACCCACACCAGTCACGAGGAACAAATATATAAACAACAGTTTATTATCGCTTAAACGGACCCAAATTCATGAATGCATTTGTACAGGCATAGAGAAGGTGAGCAAAGGCATGGGGGAGTGAGCATACTTTATACAGCTTGAACATCATGGCAAATTCGTTCCAACCCATCATGTGATGAGGGTTCATGACCTACAGACGTGGGCTTTTTACTACGGCAACACATGCTGAAGCACTTTGCGTCATCTCTCAGACAATTTACTGTCTGGGAACAGAGCGGAGTGCGTTGTAGGGGTATATCTTGTTCCTAACACAAGGTAACACTCCTCGCAGAACATTACCTATGTTATTTCTAGACTACAAATCAGTCTGCTTTTCGACTCAGTAGCTTGGTCTTTCAGAACTACATATGCCATGAATTATGCTTCCTTTATTCAGCTAGACGCACATTCGTAATTATCTGTGCGAAAGTCAAGGAAGACAGGATGGCACCTAATTTACAGATTAGCTACGTTTGTGCCAGTTCTTCAAGGCTCTAAGTTAAAACAATGTACTCAGCAGATTTAGCATTCCTGTGCAGGGGCATGTTGGAAGAGCTTTTAGAGAGGTGACTCTGTGAATCTTTACCGCGTACGGAATGAAAACCTGTTAACACCTTAAGTGCCAAGGACGAGCTATCTCGTCTTTGTCATTACCTCTGTGTTGCCAAGGACGAGATAGCTCGTCCTTTTAGTCAATTCATTTTGTACGATCCCCGCAGGGCCATCTCATGCAGCCCTCCCTGGGGGCAGATATCTGCTCCTAGGAAGGGGCATCTGACCCCAGGGAGGGATACATGAGATGCCCCCTTATGTTCCCCCAGGGAGGGCTGCATGAGATGCCCCCATCCATTGGGGGTTGGGGATGAGGGCCACCCCCTTTTCAATTACAAAATTACCCAGTGGTTTAGGGTGCCCTTCAGCCCTCCCTAAAATACATCCTACCATTTCAGATTTTTGTTTTGTTTACCCAACTTCCCTTGGCGCAGATGGGCACATTAGTGTGCTAATCTGCCCCCAGGGTGCCAAAAACCAACTGCTACATCCATTGGGGGGCCTGTCCCACGTTTTGTGGTGGCCCTCTCCCCCCAACACAAAAGGGATGGGGGGCATCTCATGCAGCCCTCCTTGGGGGCAGAGGATATCTTCAGTCACAACTCCAGGACGGTTGGAGGTCATGTCCCCGGCCTTGGACATCCATTTACCATGTGGGTGTATCATCTACAAGCACAGCGGCAGCTCCAGGAAGATCCGGCAATTATATATCGCAGCCCAGCCCATGCTCCAGGATGGTCGGGCTGATGACCCTGTCCTTGGGCAGCTGTCTCCCATGTGGTTTCACCATCGCCAAGCCCAGCAGCGGTTTCAGGGAGCTCTGGCAGGGCCCCTGACCTTTCTCAGAGGGAGAAGCTGTAACTCAGGCCAGCCAGACTTCCAGGAAAGAGGGGGTAATGTCGTTGGCCTTGTGCGGCTGTCTCTCATGTGGGTTAACCATCCCCAAATGCAGCGGCAGTCCCAGGGTGCATCGGCAGGGTCCCCGTCCTTTCCCAGAGGAGAGAAGCTGTAACGCAACCCAGCCAGAGGTCCAGGCTGGTAGGGGGTCATATCCCTGGCCTTGGGCGGCTGACTCCCATGTGGGTTGAACGTCCCCAAGCCCAGCATTGGTTCCAGGGAGGCCAGGGACATTGCCCGTCCTTTCCCGGAGTGAGAAGTTGTAACGCCGGCCAGCCAGAGCTCCAGGAAAGTCAGGGGTAATGTCCCTGGCCTTGGGCATCCGTCTCCCATGTGGGTCTTTGCCGGGGCTTGTGGGTAATCAATTCTGGGGTGATTCGCGCAAGTCAGACTTCTGTGGATTCCCTCGGGTATCTTCTTTTCTGAAATGCATGGGATTCCCTGTTTTCCTTGGTGGATTCAACACCCTAGGCCCAAATCTGTAGGTTGTCTCCCCAAACCCGTTGGGGTTACCAGTGGTTTAGCCTTTTCCCTTTGCACTCAGGTAGGTGCACCCACACACGTGAGGAACCATTTTTGTCGGGACACCTATTAGAATGCAGGATGGTAGGACATGTGTTGTTGGCGGCGTGTTTCGGTGGGTGGGCGGAGGGAAATGTCTGAAAATTGTGGGTTGTTTGCCAAATCTTTGACTTTGCCGGGGGTTGTGGGTAGTAAATTCTGGGGCAATTTGTGCAAGTCAGACCTCTGTGGATTTCTATGGGCATCCTCTTTTCGGAACTGCACGGGGTTCCATGGTTTTCTTGGTGGCTTTGACACCCTAGGCCCACATTTGTCTCCCCAAGCCCTTTGGGGGTTACCAGTGGTTTTCCCTTTGCATCCAGGTGGGTGCACCCACACATCTGAGGTACAGTTTTCTTCGGGACACCTGTGGGAACGCAGGAAGGTAGGCCATGTGGTGTTGGCGGCATGTTTTGTTGGGTGAGCAGAGTGCAATTTGTGAAAATTGTGTTTTTTTCCCCACATTTCTGACTTTGCCAGGGGTTGTGTGTAATACATTCTGGGCCGATTTGCGCAAGTCAGACCTCTGTGGATACCCATGGGCATCCTCTTTTCGGAAATGCATGGGGTTCCCTGTTTTCCTCAGTGGCTTAGACACCCTAGGCCCAAATCTGTAGGTTATCTGCATGAGCAACATTTCTGAAAATTTGCTGTGCCGAAAGACTTGGGGTTACCCATGTTGCAGGCTTTTCCCTTTGTGCCCAGGTAGGTGCACCCATACATGTGAGGTACCGTTTTTGTCGGGACATCTGTGGGAATGCGGGAAGGTAGGCCATGTGGTGTTGGTGGCATGTTTCGGTGGGTGAGCAGAGTTAAATGTGCAAGAATTGTAGTTTTTTTGCCACATTTTTGACTTTGCTGGTGGTTGTGGGTAATACATTCTGGACCAATTCGTGCAAACCTGTAGCTTGTCCGCATGAGCAAAATTCCTGAAAATCTGCTCTGCTGAAAGATTTGGGATTAACCTTGTTTTAACCTTTTCCCTTTGCGTGCAGGTAGGTGCACCCACACATGTGAGGTACCGTTTTCATCGCGACACCTGTGGGAATGCGGGAAGGTAGGCCATGTGTTGTTGGCTGTGTGTTTCGGTGGGTGAGCAGAGTCCAATGTGAGAAAATTGTGTCTATTTCACCACATTTCGGACTTTGCCGGGGGTTGTGGGTAATATATTCTGGGCCGATTTGCACAAGTCAGACCACTGTGGATTCCCACAGGTGTCCTCTTTTCGGAAATGCATAGGGTTCCCTGTTTTCCATGGTAGCCCAAATCTGTAGGTTGTCCGCATTAGCAAAATTCCTAAAAATCTGCGGTGCTAAAAGGCTTGGGGTTACCAGTATTTTAGCTTTTTTCTTTTACGCCCAGGTAGGTGCTCCCACACATGTGAGGTAGCGTTTTCATCAGGCACCGTTGGAATGTGGGAAGGTGCGACATTTGCTGTGTTTGCATGGTTTTCATAACATTTCGACCCATTTGCTTCTGCCCTTTGTCACACAACCCTTTCATTACCAAAATGTGACCTACATTTAGTCACTGCTGTAGGCACTATACACTTTTGTAACCTGCACAAGTCACCTTCCCTTATAAAGGTCTGCCTGAGCTCTTTCAAAAAATGTATGCTTGCCCTTCCTCACCACATTTGTTTTCCCTATTTACACATGCTAAATATGCCTGTTTAGGCCATAAGCATAAAACTCATATGTACCATGGCTCCGTTTTTGGCTTGTGGTATTGCTTGTTTTGTGAAACATTACATAAAATGTGTGATTTCCCAACTGGAAGAGAAGGGGGAATGTAGCAGAGCATTGTTTTTCTCAAAATTCACAGAAGCCATTGCCTTACCGGGCCAACCATGTCCACCATATACCTTTTTTTTCTGTCATTTTCCCGATTTTTCCCCAAACTGTGGAATTTATCCCTACATAGTTGTTGCCTAACCTGTGCAAATCACCCCTTCCTAAACTTGGAATTTTGTCTACTTTTCAGGAATGTATGTCTTTCTGTCTTCCCATTCAGCTTTCCTACCCTTTTCTTCCATTCCATCCACACATTTCCTATTGGAAAAAAAGGCCAAAATCGCCTACCTCTCACAAAACAGTTGATAACCATATCAATATACGTTTTTTTCGTTTTCACTCAACCTGTTCTTGAAAGACCAGAAAATGGGCAATTCAGCACAGCAAACCATTTGTTCCTAGCTCTTACAAAAAAAAAAAAAACACAGGCTTCTTTGTACATCATTTATTTGGCATTTTCAGAAAAACCCTAACATTTTCTCCCTTTTTGGTTATATTCTCTCACCCCCCTACAGCAAACTAGGATTCATGGGTGGCGTTATGACCTCCTACATGTGGAAAAAAGGGGCAAAATTTGAAATTTGGCTGAGATATCTCATATAACAAAAAAGTTACAAGAGATTGAATGGCGACATACTAAAATCACCAAAAAAGGCCTTGGCACAGGGGTTGGGGGAACCCGTAGCAGTTAAGGGGTTAAAGTGAGCAAAACGACCAAGATGGAGTTTGAAAGGCGCAATGGCACGATTCAATTTATGTGCGCTTAGGCCAATATAACATAATACAGAATGGATGTATTTTTCCAGAGAGTCTGAGAGGTTAAATGAGAGGGGGTTTGAAACACAAAGAGAGTGGGCAAAGTGGAAGTGTGTGAGTAGAGTTGGATAGGAAATGTGTGAGATTTAGAAAAGGGCTATGGTAGGAATAGAGAGAGGAAAAGAGATGAGAGTGAGTGGTAAAGGCAGAAGGGGAAACAACGTGAGAGTTAGTGTGTGTTAGGCAGATGGAGTCTGAGGGGAAGAGAGACAAGAGAGTATAAGAAAGAACCAAACGAAAATGCAAAGGAAGAAATATAGAAACAAAGGTAGAGCCCTATTCTCATCAGCGCTGGGTAAGTCGTTCAAATGTAAATTTCATATGCTATCAAAGAATTGAACCTGAATAGTAATGGTGATCACAAGGGATATTTTAATTCAAATTTCTGCAACACATCTTTCGACCCTCCTGGGTCTTTGTCAATGCGTGTGGTGTTTAGTTGGGTTTAATTGACCAAGGTGGCTGTCATATCAAGTATAGATTCTGTTAAATCCCTTATGGTGCGCAGAACTGTTTGCACACAAATACAGCTGTTTAGAAGTCTTATCTCGGGACAGTGATCTTTCGATGGAAGAAATACAGTGGTGGGAAAAATAAGTGTAAGAGAGCCCAAGGGAGGCATAAAGTTAAAGAGTGATTCGCAGAGAGAGCAAGATCGGGTGAAAATTATGAAAAAGTAGGAGTTTGAGGTAATAGGTGGGTGATAGAGATACAGGGATTTTGGAGGTCAAAGGAGAAAAAAAACTAAATAATTAGAGAAAGGGAGGCTAGTGAAAAAGAAGTTGAGAAACAGTTGACAAGAGAAGAAAGGTAACAGAGGAACCCAGAGACATTGGGAGAAATTGTGACTGGCATGGTGCCACGTAGAGTGAAATAGAAATCTCCAACGAGAATTTGCAAATGCTATGCAAAGAGAGCGTGAGATTAAAAGAAAATATTGAAAGGACTTGGTGAAAGGGAGCTCACAGAAGACTCACAGAAAGGGCAATGCTAGTGGTAATGATCATTTTCAGCACATAGATGTTTCTTATTAGGGGCAGTAGTACAAGACTTTTTGGAATACATCATTTCCTACAAATAAAGCTAAATGCCCCTCTGTTTTGCTAATGATTGCCCATCCAATGCAAATCAGCTGTAGGGGGCGACAGAGGAGCATGGATCACAGTGGCGCTTTCCTTCCAGTTACAGAACTATCTCAACCTTTCCCCAGAGAAAATGAAGAAGGGGGAGTGGCAGGAACTGGAGAAAGGACACCATTTGAAACCCCCCTCCTGCCTCCAGCTTCTTCTTTGCTAAAGGGCAGCAGCCACTCAGCCACCCACACCCGCACTAAGATGTTTTGGAACAGGAAGCGGTGAAGGTGGCTAAAGTTTGAAAAATAAGAAAAGTAATACTAAAGCAATATGCCCTGAGCGGCGGGGCATTACCGACTCAGGTAATGCCCCAGGGGCCATAGTTATAGGCCTGAGCGAAGCAAGGGCCTTAACGAGGCCCCGGGGCATTACCAGAGTTGGCAATGCCTCTGCCACGAGGGCCATATTGCTATTAGTACCCCCGCCCGCAAAAACTGTGTGATCGGGGCGGGCACTAAAAAAAAATGGCCGCCGGGAAAGGGAAACGGAGTCTGTTTTCCCTTTTCATGGTGGCCATCGGGAGTGGACGCGCTGGAAACAGAAGCGATTCTAGCGCATCGGCTCCCGAAAAAAAAAGAAGGTAAGTGCAGGTGGGAGGGCAGAAGGGAGGGGAAGGGGAAACAAAATGAAAAGAAAAAAAAAAAACCTACCTGGGTCCCCGGCGGGGGGATATGGAAGTCTCCAGCCGTGTCTCCACATGGCAGGATGCTGCCATCGTCCCCCGCCGGGGACCAAGGGATAGAAGGTAATTGGGGTGGGGAGGGCATAGAGGTGGGAGGAAAGGGGAGGGAAAAAAAGCCTTACCTCAGTCCCCGGCGGGGGGCGAAGGTAGCCTCTCAGCCGTGGGGAGGCTCGGTGTGGGGATGGCCCCGCTTCGAGCATCCTCATTGGCTGAGGGGCTGCCACGCCCCCCGCCGGGTACAAAGGCCGTGGAATCCCGACAGAGGGATTCCCGGGCTGGTAGTGACTCGGCGAGGGCCAATCAGAATGGCTCTTTAATTCTTATTGCGCCCTCTGCGGGTACTAATAACACAACCATCATTTGTTCTATCACAGCCGAGTGACTGGGAGATTCTAGTTAATAACGGAAAGATTTCGAGACTGAAGGCAGCAGTGCCGCATACCCTTTGGGGTGCGCAGCCAGTGGAGGTAGAGTGAACAGTGAACTATAAGGACAGTCAGACTCCTCAACAACTGCAGTGGCCTGTGCTACACTCTGTACTGGCTAATGGTGCAAATGTGCTGTGTCACCTGTTAGTGTCATAGGGGTCACCGGGCAGTATATGATGGCCAGAAATTACCTGGGTCACCCACAAGTAACCCACAAGTAACTCGTGTACGGGAGCCACATGTCAGTCACCCTTGGGTAACCATTGGTAAGGCTGGCCTGGTTCACATAGTGTCTAGACCGGGAACATCTGCAAAAAAACGCTTGTAGAATTCAACCGCCAACCCCTCTGTGATCCATACCTGTCTGAATGAATTGGTTGGCATAAGACAGCTGCACTAAGTGGCTCAGGTATGCATTGCTCCTCTATGCACAAAAACAAAATGCTGCTGCATTGAGATGGCCTGACTTTGGAAACGTAAACTCACTCTCAATAGGCGCCAAGGCTCCGCAGATACAATCATTCTCTCAATACATGCAATACCGCACATCTTTCCAACTCTTGCCCTCCCATATTCTATAGATCCCCCCTTTGTGCGCTGTGAAACACTGACGCAAGGCAAAACGTGCATGTGGCGTGTACACCTGTGTGCTTGGATATCCAATGGGGTCAGGATTGTAAGTACGTTGCTCACTCTATGTTCACTCTATGCAACCTTTGGCTCTCCAGATGTTTTGTACTACAAATCCCATCAGTCCTAGCCAGAATAGCCAGAATAGTCAATGGTGAGGGATCATGGTGAGGGATCATGGGAGTTGTAGTCTCAAACATGTAGAGAGAGCCACAGGTTGCAGACCCCTGTTATTTCATGCAGAACAACTCTATCTGCATTTGCACCTTGAATTTTAGGGGTGATGGGGCAGCAAAAGTACTGTATTCTTAATATGTGAGGTATTCTTGGAATACATTATAAAGTCTGTGCTCAACCAAAGTGATACAATGTAAGACCCAGATGCACAAAACTGTTCCGGCACTGGGGCAAAAAAAGGGAAAGGTTGCACCCAAAATGCAAATGGTGTCCGGATGATGGCCCCAGTGAAGTCCCCCCCACCCACAATTTTGAAAATGCAGCAGAGGAAGGGGACATTCGAAAGAGCATTACAAATTCAGTTTGTACATACTCACTGCTTCTGACTGTAACCATTATGAGTCCTCTTACAATTCTCTTTTACTATGTAATTTCTGTAACTAGCGCATAGATGCCTCTGGGCTTTGTGCGCTGAAATAAATGCAAAAATAAATAAATACATAAATACAATTAAAGTGAGGTGCTATTAAAAACTAAATGTTTTGAGGCTTGACAGCCTAATGAACTGATGCTGTCCAGCTTGCGTTGCTATCCCTCATAAAGGGTCTGCTCTTGCAGCAGCCACGTGGGTTCTGGGAGCCTATCATACATCAGCTGGTAGTGTGCTCCTGACGTTAATGAATGCAAGGGGGTTGGATAGCGTATGATCTGTACGGACAAACAGCCCACACTATCAGGGTAATTCATAGAATTTCGCACAAAAGTGGTGCACGCGTCTGGCGCACAGTGTGCACGTGCGAATGTCTGCACCAGCCGCGTGCGCTAAAATCTATTTCCACGCACAGCGTATTCATGGATTTTAGCCTCCAAAACCAGCCGTGGCGCAGAGTGGTGCAGCGACCCTGCAGCAGCGCCAGTTACGCCCCCAAGAACGCCCCTAGCGCAAGGAAAAGCCATCAAAATCCCCAATCCAGCGCAAAGGGCTGCGCGAACCCTGGACCAGTTTACAGGGCTGCCAAACAGCAAACGCCAAGCGGGGAACGTGTATAACTGGGGTTTGCGTGAAGTTTCACACGCGAAAGGGCCCTGTGCGAGCGGGGTATGTGTATAACTGGGGTTCGCATGAAGTTTCACACGCGAAAGGGCCCTGTGCGAGCGGGGTACGTGTATAACTGGGGTTCGCGGGAAGTCTCACACGCGATTACAGCAGGGTACGTGTATTACGGGGTTCAAGGGAAGTTTCACACGCGAAAGGGCCCTGTGCGAGCGGGCTACGTGTATAACTGGGGTTCGCGTGAAGTTTCACACGCGAAAGGGCCCTGTGCGAGCGGGGTACGTGTATAACTGGGGTTCGCAGAAGTCTCACACACGATTACCACAGGGTACGTGTATTACGGGGTTCAAGGGAAGTTTCACATGCGAAAGGGCCCTGTGTGAGTGGGGTACGTGTATAACTGGAGTTCGCGGGAAGTCTCACACGCGATTACAGCAGGGTACGTGTATTACGGGGTTCAAGGGAAGTTTCACACGCGAAAGTGACCTGTGCGAGTGGGGTACGTATATAACTGGGGTTCGCGTGAAGTTTCAAATGCGAAAGGGCATTGCCCGTGCGCGATACATCACAGACGCGCTTACGCGCTAAGGGCCTTTGGTCCAATGAAATCACATACGTGTGCTGACCCGCTTACGCGTTAAGGGCCTTTCCTCGAATTACACGCTGACGTGCAATTTTTTCACTTGCCAAATCACTCCGTATCAAGCTGGCCACGCATACACACACGGAAGACCACGCTCCTGCCCTGAAGGCCATTTTCCTGCCCCCTAGAGCCCCGAGCACGCTCCCACCTGCCATCTGCTGCTGCCTGACTGTCTGCTGCCCACGTGCCCTGCTATTTGGTGCCTGCACATCAGCCATCTGCAGGGGTCCAGTTGCTGTGTCCAACCCTGCTGGAACAGAAGACTCCCCACTGGGATACCATTGCTCCACTGCCCATCCCCAGGACCCAGTTGCCCACCCACTCCTGCCTCTGGGGTTGCCATGTCGGGCACATCTCCATCTGGCACCACTGGCAACCCCCAGCCAGAGAGGCAGAGGGCCACCAGCTTCACTGCCACCGAAGTTGGTGTCCTGGTGGAGCATGTCCTGGGGCATTATGATGCCCTCTTCGGAACATCACGCGCCAACAAGGAAGGACGGGAGAGGAACTGGGACGACGTAGTGGTTGCCATCAACGCGGAGGGTGTGGCAACCCGCGGCATCAAGCACGTCAAGAAGCGCTGGGAGGACTTCAGGTCCAGGACCCTCCACAAGGCCCGGCGCCTCGCAGAGGGGGGCCGGGCACGCATGAGTAACATCCAGATGAGGGTCCTGGAACGCGTAGGCCCAGCGCTCCATGCCCAGATCCTTCGGAGGCAGACCCGTCCGGAGTTGAGCGGTAAGTGGCAAAGCATTGCTGTGTGAGACAGGACATGTTGCAGTGTGCTGGTAGTCTGATGCTTGCCTGTATGTGTGACATAGGCCATGTATGGATGTGTGTGTGCAGGGACATCATGGTCATGCATGTGAGACCAGTTATGTGTGAACCACATGGTTGGTGCATGTGTTTTAATGCAACATGGGGAGCTCTATGCGGAATGCACACAAGAAAGCATGGCTGTCTCTGTTCCTGGACATGAAGGTGGGGTGAGGAATGGGTGCTGATGTCATGTACATGTACGGTGCACATGTGTGTGTGTGTGCCAGAGAAGTGTGTGTGTGACTTTGAAACGCCATGGCTGCATGTGACTTTGAAGGCAACATCTTGGTTTACAGGGGCCCTTCTACATGGATGCTGATGTTGATTGCAGGTGCCAGGACTGTTTCCTCATGTGTGTTGTGTGCATTCACCCATGTGTTGTGGAATGACAGGATGGAAGTGACATTTGACAGTGCCACTCATGTGTTATTGCTTCCTGTCTAGGGTATTTTGTACTGTACCCTGATGCTTGTGTTTTATGTCTCCCTCTACGCAGCGTCAAGTGAAGAAGAGGGCGGAGATGGCGCTATGGAGCCAAACGGCGGGGATGCCTCCACTGGGCGGCGACACAAAGCCCAGCCCCCCTCCCAGGAATTACCATCATCTGGGACTGAGGGGGCTGGTGCTGCGTCTGCCACAATGGATGTGGCGGAAGGGCCGGGTGAGCCCCCACAGGGGCTTCCAATGGCGGAAGACGGTGTGGAGACATCCAGGTTGGTGGTCTCCACAGAGGAGGAGGAGCCCGCTACTGTGTCGCACATGGGGCCTGGTGGGGGTAGTACCACTGGTGCAAGTGGTGCAGTTCAGGGCCAGGGTTAGGAGGCAGCACAGGTCACCGCGGAGGGGCCTGTGCATGTCGCTGTCCCTGACCCTGTGACTGCACCACCATGCACCAGCAGGGAGGCCCCGTCCCAGGCCCGTCCGCAGGTAGGGGAGAGTGCCATGTCATCTGCCTCTCCACTACCTGCGGGCGAGGGGTCCCACGAACGCAGGGGCTCTGTCCTGGTTGGTGGGTCCCTACATGTGTCACGCACTCTGGCGGACCTCTCCTCCTCTGTGGAGACTATGCGCCAGTCGGTCACCACACCGTCTTCCGGCCCAGATTCCACCAGGGCCCCCTGTGGACCTGGCCCGACCAACACAGCCAGCTTGGTGGAGCACGTATCCCTGCCAAAGTCGGGAGTCGGCGGCCCAGCAGGGGTGGACGCCACAACTGGAGACCAGCTGATGGAGGATGTGCAGGCACCATCAGACACGGCACATGGACAGCAGCAGCAGGAGCAGGCTCTAGGTGGGAGCCATCATGGCTCAGGGCCTTCGTCATCAGAGGGGCAGGCATCGGCCAGAGGACAGGAGGACCCAGGACTGGAAGTGTCTTCGGTGTGGCAGCGGTTAGGCCATGCCATAGATGCGGAGCAGCAGCGGGCAGAAGAGGCACGGCTCACGATGGTCAGGGCGGAGAACTCCATGCGGAGGGCCCTGAGGCGGGCCGAGTGCCTCGAGGCAATTCGCAGGGAGTTGGCGGAGAACATGTCGTCATCCCTGCGAACCCTCAGGGCCATGGAAGAGGACCGCCTCCAGGACATTGAGCAGGAGTTCGATGATGCCCTGGCCCGGGACATCCAAAAGTGAACCATCGGACTAGCCTGCTGCCCTTGTAAATAATTTTTAGAATTAGGTTTCCATTCATTTTCCTTTTATTTGTGGTCAATGGACAATGCCACACAAATTTGTATATAGTTATATTTTTAGGTAGGTAGGTAGGTAGGTAGGTAGGTAGGTTTAAATTTTTTTGGTTGGGATCATGGACCCTTTACATCCTGGACAATGGATTGTATATAGTTGGACTATGGATTGATTTCTCTTATTTTCTGTATCATGAACATGAAGCAATGGAGATTTTTTTTTACATTTCCTTTGGATTTGCGTTGTTGGAGGGTGACTTTGGACTGTTTTTCTTTCAAATTCTTTTGGATTGGTTTTCATTTTCAGTCAATCATCTTTTTCAAATGCTTTTCATTTCATGTTTCATGTTTTGGTATGCTTTCATTTCCTTTTTGATTCCATGTACATAATACATTTTCATTTTTTAGTTCCATGTGTGGGATTCGCTCATTGGGTTGATGCATGTGAAAATGTGCGTTTACACAAGCAATGCCAACCAGTGTATATGTGTGACGGACATGTGTTGATGTACATAGTTGAATTTTGGTTTGTGTCATGAGATCAGCATTTCACTGCTGGGGGGTGGGGGTCCAGGGGGACATGAGTGGGACATGAGTGGGGGCCTGCTGGCAGGTGCCCTGCACTGCTGGGGGGTGGGTGTGCAAGGGGACATGAGTGGGACATGAGTGGGGGCCTGCTGGCAGGTGCCCTGCACTTCTTGGGGGTGAGGGTGCAAGGGGACATGAGTGGGGGCCTGCTGGCAGGTGCCCTGCACTGCTGGGGGTGGGGGTGCTGGGGGACATGACTGGGGGCCTGCTGGCAGGTGCCCTGCACTGCTGGGGGGTGGGGGTGCAAGAGGACATGAGTGGGACATGAGTGGGGGCCTGCTGGCAGGTGCACTGCACTGCTGGGGGTTGGGGGTGCAAGGGGACATGAGTGGGACTTGAGTGGGGGCCTGCTGGCAGGTGCCCTGCACTGCTGGGGGGTGGGGTTGCAAGGGGACATGAGTGGGACATGAGTGGGGGCCTGCTGGCAGGTGCCCTGCACTGCTGGGGGGTGGGGGTGCAAGGGGACATGAGTGGGACATGAGTGGGGGCCTGCTGGCAGGTGCCCTGCACTTCTTGGGGGTGGGGGTGCATGGTGACATGCGTTGTTGATCAGTAGTGCAAGGTGACATGTGGCTTGGCTGGGGGCATGCCCATGGTGGATGGGCTGCCTGCGGGACATGACCAGGGGTGCAGTGTAGTCCCCTGTGGTGTGGGCTGCCTGCAGGGTCCGTGGAGGGTGTAGAGGGAACACCTGGGAGGACCCACACTGCCAGATCACGTGTAGGACTCCCCTGCACCCCCGAAATACACGTACCCTGCTGAAATGGCATGTTAGACTTCCCGCGAACCCCGTAATACACGTACCCAGCTCGCACAGGGCCAATATTCCTGGGGTTTGCGTGACCCCCAGTACCCCCAACCCCCAGCAGTACAGGGCACCTGCCAGCAGGCCCCCACTCATGTCCCACTCATGTCCCCCTGCACCCCTACCCCCCAGCAGTGAAATGCTGATCTCATGACACAAACCAAAATTCAACTATGTACATCAACACATGTCCGTCACACACAAACACTGGTTGGCATTGCTTGTGTAAACGCACATTTTCACATGCATCAACTCAATGAGCGAATCCCACACATGGAACTAAAAAATGAAAATGTATTATGTACATGGAATCAAAAATGAAATGAAAGCATACCAAAATATGAAACATGAAATGAAAAGCATGTGAAAAAGATGATTGACTGAAAATGAAAACCAATCCAAAAAAAATTGAAAGAAAAACAGTCCAAAGTCACCCTCCAACAACGCAAATCCAAAGGAAATGTAAAAAAACATCTCCATTGCTTCATGTTCATGATACAGAAAATAAGAGAAATCAATCCATAGTCCAACTATTTACAATCCATTGTCCAAGGATCTACAGGGTCCATGATCCTAACCAAAAAAATTGAAACCTACCTACCTAAAAATATAACTATATACAAATTTGTGTGGCATTGTCCATTGACCACAAATAAAAGGAAAACGAAAGGAAACCTAACTCTAAAAACTATCTACAAGGGCAGCGGGCTAGACCGACGGCTCACTTTTGGATGTCCCGGGCCAGGGCATCATCGAACTCCTGCTCAATGTCCTGGAGGCAGTCCTCTTCCATGGCCCCGAGTGTTCGCAGGGATGACGACATGTTCTCCTCCAACTCCCTACGAATTGTCTCAAGGCACTCGGCCCGCCTCAGGGCCCTCCGCATGGACTTCTCCGCCCTGACCATCGTGAGCCCTGCCTCTTCTGCCCGCTGCAGCTCCGCATCTATGGCATGGCCTAACCGCTGCCACACGGAAGACACTTCCAGTCCTGGGTCCTCCTGCCCTCTGGCCGATGCCTGCCCCTCCTATGTCGAAGGCACCGAGCCATGATGGCTCCCACCTTGTTGCTGCTGCTGCTGTGCCTCTGCCTGTGCCCTGGCTCTTGCTGCCTGCACATCCTCCTCCGGCTGGGGTGCAGTTGTTGAGGTGGCCACCCTGCTGGACGGCCGACTCCCGACTGTGGCAGGGATGTGTCCTCCACCAGCCTGGCCGCAGGGTCAGAGGCAGCTCCACAGGGTACCCAGGTGATACATGGGTGGGAAGATGGCATGGAGGACGACTGAATACGCTTTGTTAACACTTTACTTTTGTGGTGTGACTTTAATATTGTCCGATATTTAGAGGGGGATCTCTCGAGAGAAATAAAAACCCAAAGGGCCTGAAACAGGTTGCCCACTGTCCCCCGCCCTTTTTAATTTATTTATTTCAGATGTGGGTGATACTCTTGTGAGGATGAGAGCTTTTCCCCCTAGGTTGGAGGGGAGGCCCTGTAGATGGATGCTAAATGCCGATGACCTGGTCCTTCTAGACCAGGCACCCATCGCCTGCAGAGACTGCTGGACGCATTGCCCCGATATGTGGAGATGAACGGACTGACCGTGAATGTAAAGAAATCAAAGGTGTTAGTATTACAGCCAGCGGAACAAAAATGCAAGGGTTCTTATATGTGGCATTTAGGACATGAAAATCTGCAAAAAGTGGAGCATTTTGTTTATTTAGGAGTATGCATTAGTGTAAGTCTGTTGAAACCCCAAGAGCAACTGGTCTAAAAGCCAAAGCTGAAAATTTGCACCATTATAAGCAAAAGGTTGTGGCAATTTTAATGTAAGGGGCAGAGAGCTCATTTAGTCTATCCTATAAGATCTGGCCGTACCTGTAAGGAATCTTCTGGAAGAGAGTTTTATCCCTGTATCAGTTTCGTTTCTGATCTGTCTTTCGAAGTAGTAACCAATCACTGATCTCTGCGTCATACTGACCACAGCCAATGACTGCCATCTCCCTAAGCCCCGCCTCTGGCAGCCATCTTCAGATTTTTACCGCACGTTCATGTGTTGGGATCCTCGTGCTATTGCTCTCGAGCTGTAGTGCGTTTTCGCCGCCATCTGCGTCTCGCCAACTGGCTGGAAGGGAAGAGCCCGTCAGGCGGGAAGAAGAAGAAGAAGTCCGAGCGGTCTTCTAAGACCTTTGAGGTCGCCCCGGCGACGGGGGCCCAACAGAAGGCCAAGCACCGCGAGTCCGCTGGCACCGGGAGCGCCGAACGGTCGGGCTCTACGGTTGCCGGGCAGGGCGCATCCTCCCCGGCGCCATCAACCACGAGCCAACACTCTAGCTCGGGTAAGAGGAAGGCCGAGCACCCGGCGAAGCTCCTGGAGAGACCCCGGTCGAGCTCGAAGGCCCCATCGGAGGGGGAGCGAGGCGGTGACCCTCTCCCCAAGAAGAAGGCGCTGAGTGCACCTAAGGTGGTAAAAGCCTTGATCCACCCTGCCAAGGCCTCTATCGAGACAGTCGCGGCGGCCCTGGCTCAGCTTGTGGAGGCTACACCAGTGGAGGCGACTTCGGGGCTCAGAGTCTCCCTGCCACCGCGGAGGGAGTCCTCTTTCAAGCCCATCGACAGGACCCCCGTGAAACCTCCGACGGAGAAGAAAAAGGGGGGGCAGGAGATCGTCGTGGATTCAGCCTCAACCTCTGAAGAGGAGCTGATCGAAGTCTTAAGCCACGGCATTGGCGTGGAAGAAGACCAGCCTGTCGGGAGGGATCCCGACGTAGGAGACGACGAGAACGTCGAGGGTGCCGACGAGGCTCCTGACCGCCCGTCGGAATCCTCTCAACCAGTGCCGCAAGACAACTCGGAGGCCATTTTGTTGGCTATACAGTCCTTATGCTCGGAGATAAGGACGAGATTGCCGCTACCACCAACGGAGGAACCGCTCCCGACGGGGGACCCGGAGCCAGGCCCTTCTGGGAGCCCTCCTCCTAAGAGAAGAAGGATTCATCCTCCACCTCCTTTTCAACCATCGCGCCCTGCTCAGCCCTCCTCCCCGTCCAAGGCCCGTGGGGATGATACAGGGACGGACACAGCCGCGACGGGTACAGATGACGAGGTTTACGACGAGGATCTTCCGTCGTCACCTCCTCCCCAGGCTTCCCCGCCCGATGAGATTGGATCGTTTCATGCCATGATCGCCAGGGCATCCGAGCTTTTCCAGCTCTGCCCGGAAGAGAAGAAGAAGGAAGGTTTCCTTTATCAACGGCGCGAGACCAAGAGGAAGACGGTCCTCGCTGTACCTCTACTGGACGATATCTGGGATGAGGGTCTCGCCCTCCTCAAGAACCCATCCACAACGCCTGCGAGAAGGGATCGGTACGAGAAGAAGTACCGGGTCCCGGACGCGGCCCCCTTGTGCCTTCGGGCACAGCCGACCCCGGACTCGGTCGTCTCTGCGGCGGCCAGGAAGAAAGCGGGGGGGGGGCTTCGGCCTCTACGTCAACCTCCCCACCAGACGGCGAGGGAAAGAAATTGGACACAATGGGACGCAGAGTCATCTCATCGGCAGCGACGACGATTAAGGCTGCCAACGCCTTAGCCATCGTAGCCCGCTAAGACAGGGAGTTGTGGTACAAGATCGCCCCCCTGCTGGACTTCCTATCGGATGACAACAGGGCGGAGGCCCTAGAGATCTTGCAGAAAGGAGAAGTGGCGTCGGACCACGCCATTACGATAGCGACGGACATCGCTGACACTGGTTTTCGCCAGTTGGGCAACGGCGTGTGCCTTAGACGGCGTGGATGGCTCAAGGCAACGGACTTCCGGCAGGACGTGCAGACCAGAGTTGTGGACATGCCATTCGACAGGAGCAACCTGCTTGGGAAAACAGTGGACAATTCCCTACAAGCCATCAAGACGGACACGGAAACGGCCCGGGCTCTTGGTGTTCTCCAGCAACGACGGCCGCCCTTTCGGAGCGCCGGAGGCAAGCAGGGTGCCTCCAAAGGTCCCAGCGGCGGATATTCCACCTACCGTCAAGCGGCTCGTTCGTCGTCACAGGAAGCCTACAGGGGACGAGGCAAGTCGGGCGGACCCCGCCGTCGTCGCCAGGGAGGACAAGGCGGCAAAGCCTCATCGAAGCAGGACTGAACCGGCCGTGGGGTCGGGCCCCCACCGAAGCATCCCGGTGGGAGGCCGGCTGGCAAACTTCGTCAGCGTGTGGGAGTCCATCTCCACCGACCGTTGGGTGCTGGACGCCCTGGCCCATGTGGTCACACGCTCGAGTTTCTAAAGAAGTGCCCATTTCCTTGTACGTGCTTTTCGTGGAGAGCGAGTGGGTGAAATCTGTACTTCTTGTCGGTTCACACGCGATTACTTCACAGCGTTTCTAGTTCGTACTCCCTGTTACCTCTGACAGCTCTTTTCTGAATTTTTGTTGGGCCTGTTTCCTCTAACAGAGTTCACTTCTCCTTTTGTCCTGTCTCCTCAGACAGCGTACAATTCTTCTTTTGGCGGGGGTGTTGCCAGTCGCAGAGCAAAGAACAAGCTGGCCTCAAATCATGCTGCTACTCTGGTGACTGGTGGTGGGTCTCCACAAGAGGACAACAAACTCACTGAACATGAGTCTGTTGCTGGGGCCTTCGTCACAGAGGAACAGATCCAAGGTGTGGGAGGACTACCTGATTATGATGCATTGTCCGGTGAGTGCCCATGCATGTGTGTGTAATGCATGTGTATGTTGTTTGGGTGACGGGTTCTGATTGAGTGCCAGGTGAGGGTGTGTGTGCCTGAGTGGTATGGGTCACCCATGTGCTTCATCCAAAACATTCAGCAGCCTTGGATTTGGGTGTGACAGTATCCCTTCTGCCCACATTAGTAATTTGGCTCAACATTACGGCAGTTGCCCTTGAAGTGGCATCTTGCAACAACATTTTTTGTATTTTTCAGTGTTCGTTCAGGCTGATTGTTTCAATTCTCCCACTTTTCCTACACATTCCTCAGCCCTATTGTCACATTTGTGACATGCTTCTGTCATTGATGAACCCCACATTGGCCCACATGTGTTACCTTGTTAGATGAATGATTTGACCATTCAGGCTAATTGAGTATTGGCCTGATCACAGAAATGTTGGGGCCTGTTTGACTGTGGAACATGATAGTTGTTTCCTGTCATGTTGAAGTGGACAACCATTGATGTGTACATCGGCCTGCAATCACTGTATTTTTGTACTCTGGATGTGTTGCAGTGTGTGGCACATGGCTATTTTGTCAAACTATGTAGCATTTTTCATCTCATCATGTCCATCTCACATGGATGGCTGACAGTATTCATTCACTGACATATGGATGTACTTGTGGAATGTACCATGGCTATGGTACATGCCATCTGTGTGATGGCATGTGTCATGTATGTGTATTGGACATGCCACTCACAGGCCAATGTGTGATGGCAGTGCTACCCAGCATGCAGCAAATGTGTTGCTCTTCCATCTTGGTGTCATCAGTGTCTGCCTTTTGCCTCCCCTTCCAAATCAGTGACAGTGCATGCATGAGAGGGTTATAGTCATGTGGGACATGTGTAAATCATGTACTGGTTCTGTAGCTTGTCAGGTCTATTTGTGTGCTATGTTGCTAATGCCTGTTTCCATTTTTTGTCTTTCATGCTTTTGCAGGGGATGACGCACTTGATGCTGTTGCGGTTGAGGAGATGGTGCAGACCCAGGAGGAATCTCAGGCACGACCGGGAACCAGTGGGGGACGTGGTGTGGTGGTGGGTGAGAACCCAATCTTGCTGCAGAACATTCTGTCGAGGGATGCCTCTGGGTGCACCTCCCCAGACCTTTATTCAGGTGCTGATTCGGATGATGAGACCTATGTGGCATCGCAGGTAAGTGTTTCTGGCAGGGATTCTGTTCTGTCCACCCCACCTGTCCCAGGGGTAGAACCCTCTATGGGGATGTCAGTGTTGGTAAGTCCGCCTTTGGCGGTTACGGATGCAGGGTCACACTCCACAACATCTGATCCTGTTCCTGGGCCAGCAGATCAGAGGGGGAATTCAGTCCTGCAGCCTCAGGCAGTGCCAGCACAGCAAGGCGCAGATCACTTTGCCCCAAACAGGTGTGGTGCCCGACGACGCGGTGGCCATATGCCACCAGGAAATACTGCATGAGAACAATCCATGTACGGTATGGCAACCCAACAGGCAGCATCAGTTGAGATGATGGCTCAAGCAATGGAGAGGGTGGCCACTTCCATTGTCCCCCCTGAAAGGCAGATGGAGCAACTACAGCAGGCAACAGACTCCATTTTCCAATCACACAGGGAGGACATGTTGGTGTCCAACAGGGACAGACGGGCGGCACTGGAGACTCTTTGCCAATCGATATCAATAGAGTCCCAGGGCCACAGGGAAGCCCTGAGGGTAGAACTCCATCACCTCAGGGAGACTCTTGTTGACATTGAGGCTTCCACTAACTTGAGGACAGAACAGCAGCTGGAGCGGCTCACATGTTCACTCTCAGCTGAGATGCAGGCAACTCGGGAGGAGATCCGGGCATCACGTCAGGTGCTGCATGGGGATCTCCGCACTATAATCCTCTAGAACGAGACCTTCCACACCCGCATGCTTGCTGCCATGGAGGACCATACCAGGGCTTTGCGTGGGCTGCCTCCCATAGCACCACCACCTCCTGTGGCAGCAGCACCTCCTGTGACAGCAGCAGAGGGTGATGAGAGCGACAGCAGCAGTTCTCCCACATTGGCATAGCCGTGCAGGACATGAGCCCATGGAGGTGTTTTTTTTCCCCAACATCCACACAGGTGGGTGTTGGTGCGCACCCTGTCCTCGGACCTCCTGGGTGGCCTCCCCCCCCCGGCTCCCACATGGCCATTTTTGATTTTTGATTTTTGATTTTATTTTACAATGTGTTTCCTTGTGTGGCTCCTGTGGGCATCCACTATATTCCGGCTGGGCACATGCAGGCTTGTCCTGAGTATGGGTTAGATGCTTGGGTTTGTGAGACACACACCCCTCCTGCTTCCCGTTTCCATGGGCTTGCAAAGGGTGTGCCCAAGTGACAGTAACTTACACAGTGACGTTGGACTCCCATGAGCTGTGTGGGCAGTCTGTAGTCAATACTGTGTATACATTCCTAGTGGATATTGTTGTTGAATTGTATACTGCATGGTGTATTACTATGTGCTTGTGTATCCATGTCTTTCGTCTAATTTGCAGGTTAATGCCTCATGTCTTCACAAGGCTGTCTACTTTGGAGATGGAGTTCATGTTGTAAGCAGTGCACTTAGATATTTGCGTGGCAGCAGCACTGTACAGTTGGAAGTGGCCGATGTGCTGGCATGATTAGGTTGTAAGACTACCACTACTTTAACTTAGTACTGTCATGTTTATGCTATGTTTGAGGTTGTGTAGCTGCATTGTATTGTTGCTAAGTATTTGGTCATGTGTGTTGTTAGTTCTACATTACTGGGAGCATATTGTGTGTGGGCAGTTTCCATTAGGGACACTGTACTTTGGCACTTGTGTCATGTTTTGGGGATTGCTTTGTTTGCTCTCACATAGCATGACATGCCATGGTGTGTTGGGTGGCGGTGCTCGGGAGGGGTTGGGTGACATGGCACTGTTGTCATGTTGTATTTTGCAAGGGGGTAATGATTTTAGCAGCATAGAAGTGTGTCTTTTGATGACCCAGCATTGGTGGTGTTTGTGTAGGTAGGGATGCACACAATGTAACACTTCCAGGTGACCAATCTCAGGCTGGTATGGTTGTGACAGTTGACTGTCCCTTATGGCATCATCATTGATTGTCAGATGGTATGTGCCAGGGCTGTGTGCCCTCCACAGGGGTGTGATTTTAGGTGAAGTAATTAGCCACCAGCTGCGCACGGGCTGCCTCACCCCGTGCCCTTTCCCCTCCCATGCGCAGCGGGCGTGCATGTGGTTGGGGATGTGGGGGCACCACCATGTCCACGGGCAGGCCCCGGCATGTTGCAACGTTGTGCAGGACACATGCTGCCACTATGATCCTGCACATTACTGGGGGAGCGTATAACAGATGCCAACCAGAACGGTCAAGGGAGCGAAAGCGTGACTTGAGCACTCCGAATGTGCACTCCACTATGCCCCGGGTTGCAATGTGGGCTGTGTTGTCTCTTACCTCGGGTGGGGTTCTGAATTGGCGTCATCATGTGGGTGCTCAGAGGGTAGGCACTGTCCCCTGGGGAGATGGTGATGGGTATCATTAGTGGGGTTGTGACATTACTCAGTATCTGACATGCATGCATGTGCTGTGGCATTTATACTCACCGAGCAGCCATGTATCGCCATGCCGCCCAGCTTCTAGGTCCCGGTTTAGGGTTGACATTCTGTAAATTAAACTGTCGTGGGTGGACCCTGGATTGTTGGCATATACTGAGGTGATGATTCCCTTGGCATCACATACTACCTGGACATTGATGGAATGCCAGTGCTTGCGATTTCTATAGATGTGCTCTGATGCCCTGGGGGGACGTAGAGCTACATGGGTGCAGTCAATGGCACCTAGCACTTTGGGGAAGTGTGCCACCCTGTAAAAATCCTGGACGACAGCCTGCCTTTCTGCAGGTGTTCTGGGCAGGTATATGTGCCTGCGGACTGATGGGCATGCAGTCATGATGGCCAAGACCTGGTCTAGGCAGCGTGACTGCGTGGCCTGTGACCCCCCCCCCACTATAGCAGTTATCCGCTGAAATGATCCAGTGACCAAGAAGTGCAGTACATTGAGGACCTTATGCAGGGGGCTGAGTGCTTGGGAGCACAGGGTGGGTGATGTGAGTTCATCCTCCCACTCACTGACCAGGTTGAGTATTATGTGAGGTGGAAACCTGTACCTCCCATACAACTGGTCATCAGGCATCCCAAAAAGGCTGGTTCTGGGTGTATAAATTCTCGGCCTGACTATCCTCCTCCTCCTCCTGTGGTATCCCACGACCACTGCTGCTAGGAACGGTATATTCATCCTGGCGTCTGTGCTTGTTTGTTGCTTGCGCGCACTTTTATGCTGCGCGGGTCCACGTACGCCTGCTTCCTGCTGGCGTACGTGTTTACTGATTAGCGCGTCTTTTTTGGCGCACGCCTTAGCCCCGTTCGATTCCATGAATACGTGTTTTGAACGTGCGTGTGGGCATTCCGCGCACTTGCCTCCTGTACTTCCCCCGTGATGCCCACATTTTCACGCGTTGTTCCCCATTCCGCGTGTCACGTCCCCTGTGCCTCCTACTTCTGTTGTGTGCGCCGCGCTATGTGCGATTTCGCTGTGCGCGTAGCGCACGCTGTTTGGAGACGTGTGCGCCACGCAGAATTTTGGCGCACATCCTGGGATTTACACGCGCACAGACTTCCATGAATCGCTGTGCACGGGTTTCGCTGCGATTTTCGCACTGGCACTGCGATTCGCACGCTTTCGCATGCTTGCACTGAAAATTTCAGCGCACATTAATTCCATGAATCGGCCTCTATGTGCTCTGGCCAGCTTTGTAAACAAGGCAACCGGCCATTTCTTAAAGCCAAGCAAGTAAATATAAATGCATCCCCTGCAGGTTTTTTACTATTGGGCCCAACATATGTACTATTTCATTGCGTTTTTGTACCTTGATGCATTATTGTGTTAGGGGATACGTTAACGTAAGCCCCAAGTTACAGTCCTCTGTGAATGCAGGCACTGGAGAGTGTTTCGTAAGACAATAGCAAGGGTCGTTCGATGGAGAGGAATGCATTCTCTGGCTCCTGTGACTTGCATGCCATGGGCAGACCATGCTTTTCCAAGACCAATCCAATTTAAAATGTCTAATATCTTAAGCATCAGGGTAGAGCTGCATTACAAGAAATACAATTCCAATACAATTTTACTGTCTGTTTATGCCACAGCTCTAGGCAAGCAGCAAAAACAGGTTCAATTAACGTGTCCCTTGCTTTAACACCAGCACTAACATAGCCAAAGGACTGCAAGTGAATTCAGAGGGTATTTCCGTGCATAGCCTCTAGCCTGCTGGCCATCCTTCGGTGATATCCCGTTAGTAGGCCAGCTAATGGGACAGGAAGCCTTGAAGCAGAGAACTCGTCGTCCGAGTAAACGAGCAGGAAGCAATTTATGTGATTGAAGAAAAAGGGAAGCACGATGAAGCTCATTTTAACACGTTACCAAAAAATAAACCAATCTTCTGTCCTGTGGTCAGGGCCCATTATGACGGTTAATAATGATTTGTTTGTGGTGCAGGTCAGACCCTTGCATGGCCTCATGTAGAACAGCAGGAGCCAGGCAGCAGCTTCCCCAGTGCCTTATGCACAGTAAATGTCACAGGTGAAACCTGTGGGAGGACAGATATCGAGCCAAGGAGGCTGGCTGAGGCTTTCCATCGCTCTCCGGCACTGCAGGCTCAGACAGGCGGGAGCTTCACCTGCGAGATGCATCTGCCACACAGCAGAGCCCGTCAATCCTTTGCGTAATAGAATGACCTGTATATTTCCTCAAACACACCTGACCCCTTAAGTGCTGAGGACGAGTATGCTCGTCCTTTTTGCATAGACTTGCATATTAGTCCAGCAGTTAAATAGACAGAATGAAAGCATACTGGGCCATACATGTGCACAGAACTGACTCTCATAGACCCAAAGCTTGGATACTTAGATTAAGAGATCTTCCCCAGTTGTCACCAAACTCAAAAGACAGACATAGCCGAAACAAGCATTGGCAATGCCAGCAGTTTGGGCTTTTGTGTAGGTACTTGCCAGGTATTGTTATAGTGGTATTAACTGGCCATTGATGGTAGCAACTGCAAAATGGTGTGTCTGTGCATTTAATAGCAGTGACTGGCAAATGCCTGATACTTATGCAAAAGCCAAAAATGGTGCTTTTGCCAATGCCTGTTTTTAACAGGACTTCAGTGAAGGGCGTGCATACTGCTTATAAATCGAGTGGTTGATGGCAGACCTAGCTAAGACATTTTTATTACACCAGTAGCATGTTTACAGCTCCAATTAAGTCATTAACTTTGAGAAGACTGCTTTGAAAAAAACACTGTCACGCACTTTGAGTGCACAGTTTGATGGTAATGCTTGAATAAAGCTATTAAAGAGTTCCCATGAGGAGGTGTTTTGGGTGAGGAGGGGCAGGACCTGCGTCAGAATGGCCATAATGATTAGAAAGGCCATGGGCAGTCAATGGGCGGGCAAATAACCAAACGGCACATTCAAGCTTTGTGTTCCTCCTCATATGCCATTTCTCCCTATCTAAACTCTAATTTAATATGATATGATATAGGTTATTTATAATAGTTTTGGCGCATAGGTGGTGCTGCCACCTAATAGCCAAAACGGAAAAAATTGACTCATCATCTTGTTGGGGCCTCCTGCCATCCACCCAGTTAAATCTCGACTAAGATATTTTACTGCTGATACCAAAAACAAACATTGATAAAGTCAAAAGATTTTGCTTTAAAATGTGTAGTGAACAAGCAGCAACCAACGCATAGGTCATAATAGGTCATTGGAGGATTTTCCCCCTGAAATGTTTTAAAGCAATAGGTTGAAATGGTGCATTTTACACAACACATTTGAGAAAATATGGGTAAAAGTCAGAGAATGTGCAACCTGTTCTGCAGTATAACACATACAGGGCCTTGCCTGGCCAACACACTGTACCAATGTTCCCTGAATTTTGGCAGCCCCTATCTGCAACTTTTAAAGTGCAGAAATATGGAGTGGTGACTTCTGGGCCTGGCAACAAGCTGGGGAGCGGCCTTGGTCCTCTGTCCTTCCTCACATCCCAAGGGTCCTTATTGGTACTATTAGGGCAACTTGAGTACAGTGAGAATTGTTAGCACCATCAGGATAACTTGCCCTGATGGTGCTGATGATGCCCCCTGTAATGGGAGAGCACCCTGAGTGCAGCTTTTAAAAAGCAAATGACATCTTGGAACCTCCAATAAGTGGGCGGGGCCTCAGGGTACCAGGTGGCACGCAGGGGCGCCTCCAAGGGGTGGCCAGGGGGGGCCATGGCCACCCTTATAAAAATGCTGGCCCCCCCATCGGCCACCCCATGAAAAAGCAAAAAAATACACTTTTTTTCTTCCCCTCTGAACTGTGCATGGACAATAATCACATGTGCAGTTCAGTGTGAACACATTTTTTTGTTTGTTGCCGCAGCTCACCACCCGCGATGGACTGGATCAAGCCACGTATGATGGTGGCCCTACCCCCATTGATCGCACAATAAACACAGCCTGAGTGCACGCATTTCTGTTTTGGCTTGCACTTGCAGGCTTTGTTCACTTCCAGGCACTGAAAAGGAGACCTGGGCTGCGGTGCTGAGGGATTGAGTGGTTGTCCTAGGCAAGCACTTCAGAGTTGTGGTATGTGGCACCAGGGGTGGTGCCAGGCATGGGCGTGGGAGGGCTAAAGTCCCCCCCCCTTCTGCAGCTGCCTATTTGCCATGCGCAGGCCTGCTCGCTTGACCTCAAGCCGGCGCTCTCCACACCGCTTTATTTTCTCCTCACAAAACTGATTGTGGGGGAGGGAGGAGGCGTTAAAATGTAACAAGCCCATTATTATTAAATAGAACAATTGTGGAGGTGAGACGCCCCTGGAAGAAGAGAGTACCTGCTGGCTGCGAGATGCATGCTGGCCACCTTAGCAGGATAATCGGTATCTCTTTCAGTGAGGCCATTCTCCTTGTACCCATCGTGAAGAGTACACCCTTTGTCAAAAACGTGTTGCTGCGGTGCCTGCCAATTGAAAGAGCAGCTCTTTAAATTGTATCTGGCCTACGTGGCCAGACCATGTCGTATGCGAACCCTGCCACGTCGTCATTTGCCAATCGGTAAAGAGCAGTGCTGCCATCATTGCTGCCTATCCAAAAACAGGGCCCCTCCTGTCACAGCCGTCCCCTGGACTAGAGGCCCATGTTCGGTGACCTTGACTTTCTACCCCCAAATACCTTTGCCCTTCTACCTGCCCATTCGACAGGTGGGAGGCATTTCACTGCCATACTCTCCACACAAGACACATGATTGCTGCCCACCTTCACCCCACCCTTGACCGAGGCCAGCACTGCACTGCCCTGATCTCCCTACACAATTCTGCTCTCCTCACACACGCAATTTCTTTATACTTACACCTCCTTACGCAATCCCGACCATTCTGTCACCACCCAGAACAAATGAGCTCCTAGGCCTGTTCTGCACAGCTAGATTTGGTCCCTCTATATAGGACTTCTAGAAACATTTAAATTAAATAACTATCAACTTTCCCACTAACAGATGTGACTCCCCTCATTCTTGTGTGCACTTCAGAATGCTGCATTAAAATAGAAACGAGCACCCCTCTCTAATGCTTCAGAGGATGACAGTGTCCATATTACTTGCCAATATGCTTCAATACACCAAGTCCTTCCCTTCCTTGACATAGTCCTTACAACTTGCGGCACTTTCACCTCTCGAGTCACCTTATGTAAGCAAATAGCTTTCAAATAATACTTTAGTTTAATTCAAATGCGGACTCCAAATAGCACTCCTCCCACTCCCAGAATGCTCTCTTTGGCTAGAAAGCTCCTAAGCATGTGCACAGGCTGGCAGCATTACTTGGCAGGGTAGCAGGAGGATTGAGAGTGACAAGAAAGAGTAGGATTTGGAGTAACGCGAATCCCCTGTGGACACTATAGCACCTTCCTCGCCCCAGTTGTAGATATATGAGGCTATAGCAAGCACCATTAAACACACACACTGGAAATGCTGCAACACATTTGCTGAAGACCAGATCCTTAATGAGCAATGCTTTCTGAGCTAAAATGAAGTCCAACAAAGTCTACAACATGAAATGTGTAATGCTTAATGAATGTTAAGGGACACATGCTTACATTGTGGTCCTGCAGATTTTGGGCACTGATACACACCTCCTTTCTGCCCATAAAGCTGCAATGCCACCCGAGTAATGAAATTGGATCACATTAAGTAGTAGAACTTTCTGGTGTCCTTAGTCCAACACAATCATTTGCTTTGCCCATCTGCCTTTGATAGTAGTTGCATGTTTCCAGCTCCATTTCCCTGGAACAAAAGGTACTAACAGTGTGCCAACAGAGCGAAAAGGAGCAACCCTGTGTAAATAGATGGCCCTCCCTAGGTAAAACATATGAGGCAGCCCATCAGGGCAGTTTTACAGACTGAAAGTAGGGAGAATATGCTTCAGTGATATATGAAAGGGCATTTACTTACGAACAAACCCAGAGTAGAAGTCATTCAGATGGGGCTCAGAGGAAAGAAGGGCCCCCAATTTCCCTAAGCAGTGAGTTGAAGTAATAGCCACTAAATAAATAGTGCCATAAATGACAAAAGCTGCAGGTGCACCTTTTGCAGAAGGGTCTAGTCGGGAGACTCACACTCTAAGTGCATGGCATGTTTTACTGCCATTTTTGGGCAATGGAAAGCCTACTTGAGTGTTTGTATGTGATGGTGGGGTTGGAGTGGGGATGGGTGGGGGAGAATACTACAGTGGGGCTGGCCTGGCAGGGTCTTACTGTGGCATGGAATGTTGTACTCGCATTAAGGTCAAAGGCAACATGAGTGTTCTTACATTGGGAGCACATGCTTCCTTATCTTGACTTGGGTCTTTATTATTTTACTGGTGTTTAAGGTCAAAGGCAACATACATATTGTTACATGGGGGAATATAACATGATGTGTGCAACATAAATGTTTTTATATGGGGGGATTTGTGTGATGATATGCTATTTATATAGCGCTTTCACCAAAGCGATTTTCAGAGAACATATTTACATCAAATGTATCACCCAGCCGAAGTTTGCACTCATTTAATGAGCTTTATTTATTTATTGCATTTATTGACATTGCGCAAACCCATACGTATCACGGCGGTGGTACAACTTGGTGAGCAGGGAAAACAGTACAGTACAGAGTAAGAGAGGTAACAAGTTGCAAAAGCAACATAATACTATGATGTCCATATAGGAGGGTAGAGATCACAGAGATCACATTGAAGTATGCAAGACAGAGTTGGCCTTGCCTGGATTTGAACCTGCGAATCACACTCGGATTACAAAAGCATGCGCTCAGCCCGGTGAGCTATTTTACCGGCTTGCCAGCAAGAGCATGTTTTCTTTCTGTGGCATTGCAGTGTATTACTGGTGTTAAGGCCAAAGGCAACATACGTATTCTAACATTGGGGTGGGGGCATTCGTGCTGCCTGCAAGGCTATATGTTTTTTTACTGTGGCATGACATTTTTTATTGCCGTTAGGGAGCAAATACAACATGATGAGTGTTATTATATGTGGAGTGGGGGATTTTTGTAGCCAGCAAGGATATATTTTCTTAATGTGGCATGGCTCTTTTTTCACTGGCATTAAGGCAAAGCCAACAGGAGTATGTTCTTACATGGGGATTCTGGCGCGTATTGGGAGAGCTAGCATAAACATGCTTTGTTATAGTATCGTTACTGGCATTATGGACAAAGCAAACATGATTATTGTCATATATGGAAAAATTGGCATATATAGGTGCACCAGAAAGGACATGTGTGAGCACAATCAATATGAAAATGCTTTTTTGCACTTGCAGAGTACTGGCATATAGCGGACAAAGGCATTATGAAAATGTGTTTGAAAATGCTCCGGTGCATTGTTGGTGGCTTGGAATCTAACATACTTTTCATGTCTTACCCTACAAAATCGATTGTAAACTGGGTGGTTTTTACCTAATTTATCACAAAGTGTACTGTAAAATGCACTATATTTTAACACATTATTTAAAACCTTTTCTCAAGGGGACAAACCCCCTTTGATTGGTTCACCCTCCCTCAATACTCTGTCACTCCTATGTATTTGGCTGGGGGCAGAACAAGTGCCCTTCCTTCTGCAGGCTCTTCTTAATGTGGGCCCTACTACATTAGCTCCAGGCCCCACTTGTTACAGAATAACGGCTACGCCTCTGGTGAGTTGGGGTGAAAGATGGATCTAATGGGCCAAAGGAAGGCGTGATATCTACTCAGCCTACTGGGCTTGCAAAGCGGATGTTAGGACAAGGGTGGTTCAGTAGCCCAATAGGTTTAATGTCCGGGCTCACTAACAGTTTTCAAAACTGCCATCCAGCCC
Source organism: Ambystoma mexicanum (assembly GCF_040938575.1). Taxonomy (NCBI): domain Eukaryota; kingdom Metazoa; phylum Chordata; class Amphibia; order Caudata; family Ambystomatidae; genus Ambystoma; species Ambystoma mexicanum. Next base: position 867,259,139 of record NC_090928.1, read on the forward strand.
CGCCAAAATGTTGAGGCTGGATCCGCCCCTGTTTGGCACCCTGTGTGCCACCCCAAGATTTCCTGTGGCCTCATCAGGCCACCCCTATGAAAAATTTCTGGAGGCGCCACTGGTGGCACGGTGCTGCAACAATACTCTTTTGAAAGTGTGACATGTCCATTCGATCATGTGGCATGTCGCATTGAAATCTTACATGATGCATGCAGGCGTGGACTGGCCTATAGAGAGCTCTGGAGATTTCCCGGTAGGTCTCTGCACCCTGGGCCTCTTTTGTGTGATATTTCCACATTTTCTCATAGGAAAAGGGTTGGGCTTGATGAAAAGTTATTTGCAGGACCTCCTTTGGTTCCCAGTCCACCCCTGGATCGAGGAGCCGATCCGAAAATGGCATACCTGAAGATCTTTCTGAGGCCTGTCTCAACTATGTTGGCGAGTGTTATTACTGTAAACCAAAATACATAATAGGTCTGTTTCAACAATATATGGTAGAATTGGGTCTGTAGAGCACACGTTTATGCTATTTGTGCACACAGAAAATTATGGGACCTGCCTCAATGATATATGACAGTACTGACCCACTTTCATGGTCGTCTCAAAAGAGCTTTTGCCCTCACCCTTCCAGAGCGATGATGGACGCTCCATGAGCTAATGATGTCAAGAAACACAGTTAAATATCCCACCTTTGGATGGTTTTGAGGCAGGCATACAGTTTCTTACATAACTAATTGGAGGTAGGAGGTCATTGACCTATAGTTAGACAGCAGGTAAGCCTGCCTTCATCATATCACACCAGCAATTATCCTTTCCTTGATGAAGGCCCCAGAAGGACATGCTGGACTCAAACATGCTCCTGTAAGTAGACTTTATTGATCTTATGTGGAGGTTACTTATAACTATGTATACTGTTATATTTATCTCCAGAACCTTTTTATATTTTACATTAAAGCTATGCATGTAGAAAAGTAAAATATGTTGTTGTGCCTAAAAAAGAAAATGGCGGATGCTGTATTCATGACTAAGGCCTAACACCTTTTGGGAAGCAAGGTTTGTGTTTTTAATAAGACGTATACTAGAGGAGTATTGCGCTGTTTCTCAGTGAAATCACGGGGAAGCTATTCTCTTCTGAAAAGGGTTGCTATTTCGCTTGCGTAAGCAGATAGTCGGCACAGAAGGCAGAAACATAGCAGCAAGCCCCTTGTCTTCATGAATATCTAAGCACCTAACAAAATTGAGACAACTCTAGGTGCTCTGTGGAGAGGGTGTATAGAAATGGGTGGGGATTTCAATATAACCGAAGATAGCAACATTGACAGATCAATAGGCAAATTGCCTCATTCCGAAGACAAATCCAGGAGGAAAACCTGCGACGTGGTCTACACATGCAGGTACCTAAACCTACCCTGGAAGTAATACATGTTCGAGTCAATCCAACAAAACTCCTTTTTACATACAGAGTTCTTTTTTGATCTTGAAGACCTTAATCACTGGCAAACGCTCTAAAGACTTAGATGAGGTTTTTCTGGACAACACAGATGTATTCTTTATTCTAGTAAGCTCGAAGGTCTGTAAACAAAAGAACATAATGTGTCACCTAAGTGTTTCCTTCCTCACAGTCAGAGCCTTCACAAAATATGAGAAACATTGGGACTATATATGAGAGAAAACGAGGTCTTGACATCAGACAGTTTTATCTTCTGGAAAGCAGCGAATTCCTTCAAGGGAGATCATTACATTTGATTTGCATCTAAACAGGTCAAGAAAAAAGAGGTAGAAGATATGGAGAATGTATTACATAAGGCAGAGAAGGAATGTTGTGTGGATTCCTCAGAGCACAGAAAAGAAGTGATAGCACGAGCAAGGGAAACATTAGAATACTTACTCATCAGATGGAGCATGACATGTTCTATGTGCGGCAGCCATTTTGGTTATTTGGGAAATAAGCAGGGACGTTATTAGCTAATAGGTTGGGGAAGAAGGAGGAAAGTAGACAATGACTATCAATTGTGGATGTAGGTGGGACAGTGCTACTGAAGAATGAAGATATTAAGAAAGACTTCAAAGACTCTTATGAGGCCCTATACAAGTAGGATATAACTGCTAGTGAGCCTGTTGCTACTGACGTCATAGACAAACTCAATCTCCTTGGTCTGATTGAAGAAGGGATGTGGTTGCTAGACTCTGCCTTCATCAAGGATGAGCTCCTATGGAAAATGAACTGAGGAAGCCCAAGATGGTTTTCTTCCCAGGCCTTCGGAGGTATACTGATACGTGATGGATAGATGAAACGGATGGATGGAACAGATGGAGCCTGTTTGCGTGCCGGTCTCAAGCGCCTTAAAGACAACCATCATATCACATTGCTACGCTTACTCTCTACTATAACCATCATTCAACTAGAACACAGATATACCCCTGATCACTTCGACCTAGCTGTTCACATATGAATACGACCCCATGAGCACCTCAACACCCTAATAAAACGCAGCTAGCCGAGCACATTCCGGTCTAGTTGCTCACATATGTGTCCTTCAGGCCTAACGCAGTCAGAGCCCAGTCTGGATGTCCACCCACCAGACTGCACACATCCAACTGATATCCTCATGCACCACACCTAACGCTAGGATGCAGCTACCATCCAGCAATTATATCAGCTGCACACATAGCTGGTGCACCCACGCACCATACAACACAATCTACTGACCAGAACTACGGTTCTCGAGGGCGTTCAACCTACCAGCACTTTGAGGTCATACCAATGATATACAGAGTGCTATATAAATGCCAAGTAACATAACATAACATAACATATACTGCCACCCATTCTGCAAAAAATGTATGACAATATCATTTGAAGCACTGAGGTATCGGATTCAATGCAGTTGGCTATTAACACTCAGCTGCCAAAAACGCACAAAAAGCACACTGAGTCTGTACACCTTTGCCCCATTTCGATATTAATCATGAATGTAAAATTCTGGTCAAGCTGTTTGCCTTTTGCTTGGGAAAGTTAATCCACCACTTAACTGACAAAAATCAAACAGGGTTAAATAGTTTCAACAATGTTTGGGAACTAGTCAATCTTGTGCACCTCCTCAGGAAACATTCAGAACCTGTTGCAGCTATGAGTAAACGTGGTGTGAACATCTTAAAACCTTTTCAGGTTTCATGCTTTCTTACCTTTTCAAAGAGTCACTGGCAGACTCAATCAAGACCAACAAGGAAATGAATGGTAAACATATGGAGGCTGCAGCTCTAAGGCCTTGTTGTTTACAGACGGCCTACTAATCCTCATACCAGACCTGCAAGAATCTTCTCCTCAGGTCTTTAACCTTCTAAACATGTTTGGAGAATAATCAAGTTTTATAGGGAATATGTCTAAAACAGCCATTTTCCTGCTGTCTACGACTTGCTGCCATAGTTTATACCTGGCACAGCAATTCTAGAATCTGCTTCGGCAAGCCAAAGACAGATTTAAATACCTAGGAATGACTAACCCAAGGGACACCACATGCCTCGTAGAAAATAATGCATGGACAAAATTACAAGAAATCTCTGTTGATTGTAATCAATGGAATATGCTCAACCCTACACTAGGGATAAAATAGGTTCTATTAAGATGGTTTTGCTACTCAGTTTATTATTATGATCTCAGGAGGAAACCTCAGGGGCAACGTGCTCGCCTTGGAAGCAAGATGACGCTGAGCAACACAGGTTCGATCCCTGGGTCCACGCTTACAAACCTTTAGGTATTAAGCACGTTATAAATAACCAATCATATCATATTCACTATGCTTCTATTTCCCCTTCACACAAAGGTCCTGGAGGATAAACATATGACCAAGAATGATTTTCCGTGGAGTGAAGGAGCTAAGCTTAGAATTTAATTAAGTATTTACCTGTGTCCTGCACAGGTGGGAAGCTTTGGATTTCTTTATACAAAAAATATTTTAGGGCATATTAATTATGTTGTTTGCTTTTAGATATGTGACACCATTTCTCAAACAGAGAAACTTGAACAATCATTAAAATTAAGCCAGTCTCCCTCGATTGCCTTCTTACAATTGAAAAGTACATACCAGCACCAGTAACACCACCCTCGATCTTTCACGTCATCTCACAATTGAAACTCAGCAATACTGATAGAAATAAGAACTTGGTACTGTCCAATGAATTGTTCCTGTGGAGGAATCCAGCTCTTATGTTGTAGACCCAAAGATTCTACTGGAGATAATTCCAAAGTGCAGGCAACTGGATGATCATGCAGGTTTAGGACGAAGGCACTCTGATGGACGTTAGTCATCTAAAGTTAGGATATGTTAAAGGATATTTATACTGCACACTATCACCACCGGAGTTGTCCCCTGACGCTCTGGGAGGTCTAAAAAGGAAGAGGGTAGGGTAAGTTAGTAGAACATAGCGGGAAAAGCCGCAAGAGAGCTGTGATTAACAGCAGTTAGCAGCTTCAGTTCAGTTTACACCATTTGCTGAGCGTGGGTGTGATTTATTTCAGTCAGTACCTGTCGTGCAAGGCTATGTGTTGTTTGTTTCATTGTTGTGTTGTAGTGAAGTGTGTGCGGTTTCTTGTGCAGTATAGGTATGGTTTTGCTGTGTTTAGAATTTGGGAGGTGTGAGCAGAAGGATGAGATTTTTAGTAGGTTTGGTTAGTGGTGTCGCTCCATCGTACCTCCTACACTTTGCCCAATTGTGATAGGCATCCCTGCTAGTGTTGTGCATCGTGGTGCTCTAGTGGGACGGAGGGTCTCCCTCCTATATTCTGTGTAGGGTAGTGGGATGGCTGCCGGCTATTTAGAGGCAATGCCCCCCTTCACCCTATGTCCTGGATAATGGATTTATACACCGCTTTGTCCCCTGGCATATCCCTCTAGTGATGTGGTCTCTTTGTGAAAGTTTGAGGAGGAGTCTGGCCACTGTAATTGGCCCATCCATCGGCCTCCCTGCCTACACTGAACCATGCTCGCCATTTCCATCCAGGCTTGAGCAGGTGAGTGTGGTGTGTTGTTGCGCCCTGCCCCCCCAGAGGACTTGACCTGTGTTTTTGGTGCCTTTTTGCTGCCCCCAGGCCCTTGTGTGTTTTCGTTTCCCCCAGTGCTCCTTCCCGCTCCCACTTCCTCCCGGACTGCAAATTGGCCCATCCATCAGCCTCCCTGCCTACACTTAACCATGCTCGCCATTTCCATCCAGGCTTGAGCAGGTGAGTGTGGTGTGTTGTTGCTGCTCTAGCCTCCCCTCCCAAGGACCTGACCCGTGTTTTTGGTGCCTTTCTGCTGCCCCCAGGCCCTTGTGTGTTCTCATTTCCCCCAGTGCTCCTTCCCGCACTGGGGGAAGCGGGAGCGGGGGGGGTGCTGGGGGAGGCGGGAGCACACAGGGGCCTGGAGCAATGGCTTCACCTGGCAGCAGAAAGGCCAGGGGAGGCCAGTGAAGTCAGCAGTCAACAGACACCAACAAAACTGTGAGTGTGGCATGGGTGGGGAGTGGAGCAATCACACTGCTCCACAAAACCCCTGCCACTCTATCTTACCTACCAATAAATAGAGTGCCATAATACTAGCATGTCCACACTTAGATAGAATTGTGAATGTTAGCATGTCCACACTTAGATAGTATTATGAACATTGGCCTGCGTCGCATCTAGATGGAATTTTGATTGTTAGCATGTCCACACTTAGATAGAATTGCAAACGTTAGCATGTCCACACTTAGATAGAATCGCAAATGTTAGCATGTCCACACTTAGATAGAATTGCAAATGTTAGCATGTCCACACTTAGAAAGAATTGTGAATGTTAGCATGTCCACACTTAGAAAGTATTGTGAATGTTAGCATGTCCACACTTAGATAGAATTGTGAATGTTAGCATGTCCACACTTAGATAGTATTATGAACATTGGCTTGCGTCGCACCTAGATGGAATTTTGATTGTTAGCATGTCCACACTTAGATAAGAATTGTAAACGTTAGCATGTCCACACTTAGATAGAATTGCGAATGTTAGCATGTCCACACTTAGATAGAATTGTGAATGTTACGATGTCCACACTTAGATAGTATTATGAACATTGGCCTGCGTCGCATCTAGATGGAATTTTGATTGTTAGCATGTCCACACGTAGATAGAATTGCAAACGTTAGCATGTCCACACTTAGATAGAATTGCAAATGTTAGCATGTCCACACTTAGATAGAATTTTGAATGTTAGCATGTCCACACTTAGATAGTATTATGAACATTGGCCTGCGTCGCATCTAGATGGAATTTTGATTGTTAGCATGTCCACACTTAGATAGAAGTTTGATTGTTAGCATGTCCACACTTAGAAAGAATTGTGAATGTTAGCATGTCCACACTTAGATAGAATTATGAACATTGGCCTGCGTCGCATCTAGATGGAATTCTGATTGTTAGCATGTCCACACTTAGATAGAATTGCAAACGTTAGCATGTCCACACTTAGATAGAATTGCAAATGTTAGCATGTCCACACTTAGATAGAATTGTGAACGTTAGCATGTCCACACTTAGATAGAATTATGAACATTGGCCTGTGTCGCATCAAGATGGATTTTTGATTGTTAGCATGTCCACACGTAGATAGAATTGAAAATGTTAGCATGTCCACACTTAGATAGAATTGCAAATGTTAGCATGTCCACACTTAGATAGCACAATCAATAGCCTCTCTGTGAAAGTGAACTTAGAAGTGCATTTAGAAGTGTGCCCAATAGCCTCTCTGTGAAAGTTGAACTTAGAAGTGCATCCAGAAGTTGCATTAGAAGTGTGTCCAATAGCCTCCCTGTGATACGTTGAATTTAGAAGTATACCCACTCTATGAAAGTTGAACTTTGAAGTACATTTAAAAGTCTGAACTTAGAAGTGCATCCAGAAGTTGCATTAGAAGTGTGCCCAATTACCTCTCTGTGGAAAGTTGGATTTAGAAGTTCATTTAGAAAATTGATTTTAGAATGCATGCCCATTAGCCTCCCTGTGATTCTAAAAGTGTGCATTGAGAACTGAACTTAGAAATGTACACAATAGCCTCTTTGTGATTCTGGAAATGTGCCCAACAGCCCCGCTGAATTTAGAAGTGTGCCCAGTAGCCGCTCTGCGATTTTAGAAGTCTCTGAAAGGGCATGTAACCCATCATATCTCACCAACACGCTTGCTCTCTCCTTACATCACCACTCAACTAGAACACAGAGATACTATGACACCATTCGATATAACTGTTCTCATATCAACATTCGCCGCTCACTCCACATCATTCTAAGTAATCACTGCTGGTTACACACCCTCAGCGAGGCATTCTCCTCAGGCCTAACGCAGCCACATCCGATCTGGATAAATCCTGCCAGAACGAACACATACTCCTGACCTCTCAACCACCACACCTACCGCTAGAAAGCAGCTATTACACTGATACCGCATGAGCTGTACACATACCCGGTGCTCACACGCACCTTTTGACTCCCTCTACTCTCTCTACTGATATGAACTTCGGTTCCCAAGGGCGTTCAACCTACCAGCGCCTTCAGACCACACCAATGGTATATAAGGAGCTATATAAGTGCAAAATAACATAACATAACATACATTGCAGTTTTTTCAGTAGATAATCCAGCATTCCGAGGTATAGGCTGTTGGTGAAGTCCATCCTGGACATGATGAGGGAAATGATTGTCTGTGTTTTGTGCCTAAAGGAGAGGAATGGTAGAATCTTTTTGATCATTTGTAGGTGGAAAAAGCATTTCTTGATTATTGAGTTTACTTGCGGTTCTAGTATTAGCTCATTGTCCATTAGGATCCCAAATGTTTTGACTATTTATGATGGTGTGGGTGTTGTTCCTAGTTCTGTTGCTATGGGATATGTTGGTTGGTTTCTTGGGTTATGGATATGATCATGATTTCTGTCTTGCCCGGGCTGAGTTAAAGTTCTTCAAAGAAAAGTTTGATGTTGAGATAATACCAAACTATTTATAAAAAAGGAAAAGCTCCAGGCTCCAGTCCAGGCCAGAGGTCACAGAATTATGCCAGAGGTCGCTGGATAAATGGCAGAGGTCGCTCTTGCGACCTCGTGCAACCTCGAATTGACATCCCTGCTTACAGCTCTCTTAGTCACGTCCTCTGTCTCCTTTATCTATTTACAAGCTGCTGTCACCTGAACCTGCTTCCCAATTAGATTGAGGGTGCGAGGAAATATGGAAGTCAGAGACTTGCAATGGCATATCTCTAACTCGTCACAGCTCAAATATTACAAGAGCAAAGGCAGACCTAGACCTCTTATACACCCAACAAAGAATTGCCCATTGCCTATACTTGACACTAAAGAAAATGTTGAAAAGCAAACTGCTGCATTCCAGCCTATGCTGGTTCTGTAATAAATGACTGGTACAACATCACATTTGTTCTTGGAAGTGTGACGTTCGAACCATTCTGTAACAAAGTTCTAAATAGAATCAACCTGATTGTGAGTAACCCATCACGAAAACTCGTTTAATGTACATTCTGGGCAGTGGTGGCAGGTAAATATTTTATTGGTGAGGCGTAAATGTTCCCTACAGATGTATGTGAGAGACGCAGCATAGGGAGGAAGTCTCAATCAATCAAAGGTAGATTGAGGAAGTTCTTCTACTGATAAATGTTTCAGCAGAATGGGATCAAATTGTGAATTTGGCAGAGTACATTTTGTGAAAAGTTGGGTACAACAAATCATACAATTGACAATATTATTTGTAGAGTAAAACATGAAAGAATCCATAATAAAACAGATTACCAACAGTACACGGGGGCATTTTACAATACAGTTTTATGATGCCTTTGCCTACAATATAGGCCAGTATTCTACCAATGTAAGAATACGAGTCCATGCTCGGTTTTCCAATAGATGGTACTATCCTCATGTAAGAACACACACATGATGCCTTTTCTCACATTGCCAATAATACCACTGTGAATTGACATGTACAAGCTGGCTCTGCCAATATATGGCAGTATTCCCTTGTAAGAACACATGTTAGCTTTGCCCATAATCCACTAGTGCCACTGCAAGAAGATACATCCATGCTGGCTGTATCAATGTATGCCAGTCTTCTCATGTAAGAACACATTCACTCTGGCTTGCCCATAATTCTGATAATGCCACTATAAGAAGACATGCCCATGCTGGGTTTGCCTATATGTGTCAGAATTGCCACTCCAGAACACACCCATGTTGGCTATGCTCATGATGCCACTAATTCCACTGTGAGCAGACAATGTCATGCTGGTTTTACTAACACAAAACTATCCCCAAGTAAGAACATATTCATGTTAGATTTGCACATAACACCTGTAATGTCTCTGTGAGAAGTCAAGGCTGTCTGTGCCAATATATGCCAAGATTTCATGTAAGAAAACATGCATGTTGGCCTTTCCCTTAGATGGCGAGTTTTATACAGGAACTCCTGTTCTATTGCCTACATTGGGTGTGATCTTTGAGGCATCCTGAGTTAACTCTGTGGGCCTCATTATAAGTTTGACAGTCTAGGAACTACAGTACTGTATTGCTTGCCGGTACCGATGTTCACGGATAGGCAAACTACGGGTTCTTCTCGGGGGTGCCTTTTATCACTTTAGGTCTGACCTAACGGGCGGAACAGCACCACCGCGAGCAGAGCATTCTGAATGGTGCCAGTGACTCCGACCTCCCCATTCCCATTGAGCCCTATGGGGCTCAAATGGGAACAGGGAGCATTTAATTCCGGCGATCGCGAATGGCCAATTACCGGGTCCGGCTGGGCCGTAATGACCCGGTAATTGCCCATTCGCGGGTGCCAGAAGAAATTGCAAGTTTGGCTGCAGCCTGCCGGTTTTACCTGCAAGGCTACCGCAAAACTTGTAATGAGGACCAGTGTTTTGGGTCTGTGCAATAGACTCTACATGAGAGAGACAGGCCGAGCACTTTAAGGCTTAGCGCTCTAGCTTTTTACCCTATCTTATTGAACATGGCTTTTACATGTGATGGCTGTCACATGGATCACGCTTCCCGGCGCAGTTTTCCAAGCGTGCCATAATTACAATTTTAAAACCTCTGGAAAACTGGCAGCGGCAGGACATGCTGTAAACCAGGCGCATTTTCTGTGGCGGTGGGATGCATTACAATTAATTAAAGACCCGACCACCTTGGGGTTGATGGTATTATAATGACAATGGTTCTCTAGATGAAATCCAAGGACACATTCATGTAGCAGTTGAAAGTAGTTTATTCAGGAATAAAGGTAAGACTGTGGCTGACCCCTCTTCTCTCAACTGCTCTAAAACTCCCAGGTCTCAAGCCACAACGATTCCAACTGGCTGAGAGCCTGATATCACAGGTTCTAAGAATGGTGACAACTATGTACTCTTTAGAAATAATATAACTATGTTCTAATGAATAACAAGTTAGATACATACAATAAACATGATATGGTAAACAAGAAGATGACAGCAATACCAAATGAATAGAGAGTAACATCACAACCCACCTCCTCTCCTTAAAAGACTTATTGTAATTGTAGCTTTCTCCAGTCACACTTCAAACATATCTCGCCACCCTTTCTTTGTTCCACACTGCACCACCATACACTCTGACCGCATTCCCATGATCCCTTTCCACCATGTTGACAACAGAAAATCTCGCATCACATTTCTTCCCTCTCCTTGCCAACAATATATGAACTTTACCACCTTGTACAAATGTAGTGGACTTGCAACTCATTTTCTGGTCATACCTGCACTTCCCTGCCTCATCACACACCTCAGTGTGCACTCTCTTACTGCTCCAGAGTCCACACTCACCATCTCGGACCTTCCTAACCAACCTGGCATGAAAGGAGTGATGGGATTCCTACCTCTAAAAAGTTCAAAAGATGTCACAACTGTAGTTCCATGCAGAGTGACTCTGTATTGAAATACTCTCTGTATCAAATCTTCTTTGCAATTCGTACCATTGGCAATAGCCATCCTTACTCCCTCCTTTATGGTCCTGTTGAAATTCTCAACATGCCCGTTACTCTGTGGGCAATATAGAGAGGTTTGTTTATATTAGATCCATAGCGAATTGAGCCATGTCCCGAATTCCAAGTATGTGAATTGGGGCCCATTGTCGCTGAGAATCTTGGCAGGGAAGCCTTCCCACAAGAACACACTTTCCAAGAATTTGGTCACATGGGATGGTATCCTTCAATACTCCTACATCAGGCCATTTAGACATTAGATCGACATCTACTATCACATAGCTATCCTTAACCCTTGGCAAATTAAGTGGCCCTAACAAATGAACGGCTACCACTTCCCACGGAACCTTCGGTACATCAGGCACTATCATGGGGGCCACATTAGACTTCAGAATTTTGTCACTCTCTTTGCAGATGGCACAACTCACTACACAACGCTCAATATCTAGATCCATCTGTGGGCACCAAAGGTCTGCTCTTATAACTGATTTGGTCCTTGAAAAGCCCATATGGGACCTATGGCCTAGGATAATCACAGTTTCCATCATGTCCTCTGGCACTAACAAGCACTCCCCTCTGTAGACTAGGTCACCATGTACACTTAGCTCATCATTGATATGCCTAAATCCTTTAATGTCCAAACTGCTGTTACCTGGCAGTTCTAATTCAGAGCAATGCCACTTCTTATTGGTAAGACACTTCAACAACTGATGAAGTACATCATTACCACATACTTCAGACCATTGACTATGATCTAAGCATCCTTCAACTGCAAAAATGTCCTTGATACCTCCAGCAAATTCCTCAACATCATTCGAATCCTCCTCTACCAAGGTATTCTGCAACAAGCCATCAGCCACTACATTCTTTCTACCCTCTATGTGCTCCACCAGGAAGTTCAAACCTTGCACCCTGGTCACCCATTTCACAATGTGCCTTGAGACTCCATTCAGCCCACCTCTGTTGACAATGTTCACTAAGGGCTTATGATCTGTCCTCAGTGTGAAAGGTGTGCCAAACAAATTAACGTTGTAACTTCATTACTGCTCCAAGAACTGCCAACGTTTCTTGCTCGATGACAGAATATCTGTTTTCAACATCCTTAAGCGTCCTGGACGCAAACGCAATTGAGCTCTCCCTTCCCATGCAATCATCGTGCATTAACATTGCCCCAGGAGCAAGCTCACTGTAATCTGTATACACAATAGTCTTGCATTCATTCCTAAAACCACTTAGCAATGGAGCTTTGGTGAATTTTTTGACTGACTGAAACCCTTCCACACAGTCCGAGCTCCATTCAAATTTGACTCCTTTTCTTGTAATTTTTCTAAGTGCAAGTGTACAACTAGCCATTTGCAATAGTATTCAACCAAACAGAGAAATAACGCCACCTCCATCTTGCATCTCTGTGCGGGCATTTCTGCAATGGCTTGCACAGACCTTGGGTTTGATGCCCACTTTGGACAAAGTGTATCCCAGGTATTCTACCTCTCTCTGTCGAAAAATACACTTTTCAAGTATCAAAGTTAGACCAGACTCACCCAATCTCTCCAAAACGGAGCACAGCCTGCACTTGTGTTCCTTGACATTATACCCCCACACTAAGATATCATTTTAGTAGCATTTAACCCCTGAGAGATTGCCTGAGGGAGCATGCATAACCCGCTGAAAAACACTTGCTGTGGGAAACAAACCAAAAGGCAGACACACACACCTGAACTTTTCCAAATGCATTATAAATGCAATCAGTTCCAAAGAATCATGATCTAGAGGTATCTGATGATAAGCTGATTTTAGGTCAAGAAGTGAAAATACGTTGGCTCCAGATAGATCTAAGATTAACTCTTATATTTTGGACAAAGGGAATCTTTAACATTTTCTGCTTAAACCCCTCACATCAATGGATATTTTTACAGCCCCATTGGCCTTCCTTGCCACTGCAATGGGAGTAACCCTTTCTGATGCTTCCACCGGCTCAATTACTCTCTCTTTTCACCATTTGGTTCTATCTCCACTTCTGCCCTGAGTGCAAGACGTACTGTCCTGACTTTTGTTACAACAGGAATGGCATCACATTTCAACTTAATCTTATGCATTAATTGTTTCACGTACCCAACTTTGTTGGCAAATATCTGTGGCACACATGTGGCAATTTCCTTATTCACATGGCACATGTGGTTTCACTCTCAAAATTCTCACACTCCTTGCTTTTCACTGACGAGTCATTCACAACTAACGTATACACATGGCGCTCAGCATTCGGATCAAACTTGATTCCCAAAGTCGCCTGACTGCTCCATGAAAGTAGATCCCCTCCCACCTTGTTTACATACATTTTTCTCCTGGCACACCGCTCCTGAAACTGAAGTTCAACATCCATCTGTCCAATTATGTGGATAGGAGTCTCTCCATAAGCATTGACCTTGACAATTGCTTCCTTCCTGAATTTAGACACCCATGTATCTCTCCCAATCGTATTATAGTCTGCACCACTACCTATCAGCATTAACAAATCAGCACCACAATTGTTAGTGACCAATTCTCTGTACTTCTTCAATCTCGTGCCCATCACTGCATTCACTACCTGAATCACTCTCACACCTTCATAGTAGTCTGAATCAGAATATCCCTACTCGCACTCATTCTCTTGAACATTCCCAGGTTTGTTAGACATCCTGCAACACTTCGCCAGATGTCCCCTAAGTCCACATAGGCGACATTCCACGTAAACAGTTGTGCAGTCTTTGGAGTTAGGGAAGTGATGTGTGCTCCCGCACCTAAAGCATCACTTCTGCTGTTGCCCTGCAGAACACTCTCCCATTCTTCCCATTTGCCTTTTCAGATCCCAGTCCTCCTTTTTCCCTCTGTAGCTCTTGGATGTCCTATCATCATTGCTCCTTTCATCATTTTTCCTAACACGATGGCGCAGATTCTTGGCAAAGGAAACACAGACTCCTGTTGCACCTTTCTCTCATGATGATTTGTCACCTTCAGAGCTGATTTGCTTAATGCAAAGAGCTGTGTGCTCAACTTGTTTCGCCATTTCAATCGTCCTGTCAGGATTGCAATCTCTTTCCTTCCATAGCTCTCCTCTGATCCTATAATCTGAAGATCTGATCATAAGCTGGTTGTGTAGGTGTTCATCATGACAATGTCGACAAAACCGGCATTTGACGGCCAAACCCCAGTAACAGTGTTTGCTATTTGTTATAATGTATGTCTCCCCTCCATTCCATTACCTCCCCTGGTGTGGTGATGTGAGTGTGGAATGCAGTGAAATCACTGTGCTTGGAGTGTTGTGATCTGAGTATGTGTTCCATGGAGAGCAGTTGAAGAAGGAGGGCTGGCTGGCAAGGACGTGCCGGTGATTCTGCTGTACTATATAACTAATAAACCCATATAATTTACCTGCTGGCTCAGGTGTGTTGATGACAATGCCACTTTGTTACACTGGCGACGAACAGGACACCGCCCTCCAAGTGTCCATGTCCTGGTAAGCAGCCAGCAGTGCAGCTCTGGAGTTCGCACCGGAGTTTGCAGTTCGGCAGGCCGGGTGGTGCTGAACAAGAGGAGGAGGCTCCTGATGTGTGTTGAGAGCGGGAGCCTGGACTGGCTGAAGTGCCCAACGTTGTTCTCCTCCAGCCTGTAGCGGGGGCTTGGTAGCGCGTTGCCCTCAGGACCTGTGCCGAGTGCTGGAGCACCTAAGCAGGGCGTTGTGAGTGGCAGTTGGATCAGAGGTATCCAGCAATCTCTGTGGTGGTATTCCGCCATCTGTAGCAGGGACCTGTTGGCGTGGGTCCTTGGGTCCAGTGGCGGAGCGGAATGATAGTTGTGCCGGCGTGGTGCCGACATGGAGGAGATGGACCTGGTGAGCATGGTGTATTTTGCTCCGGTGCCGGCGGGGAGCAGATGGCAGATGGCGTTGCCAGTGTTACATGCGGCTGGGGGCAAGGAAGAGACGTGCCTCTGGGACTTGGTGTCGGAGTGTGTCGCTTGAGAGGACACTGTTCGACCACCGTCTCTGTGGATGGAGGATGGGATGTCATCAGGGGGCCGCTGTACTTTAACAACAGGGCTGCGTCCCCTGTGGCTCTGCCGAGAAAATTATGACGTTGGGTGGGCGTCACCATGAGTGCCATTCTCCATGGTTGAAATCTTGCGACGTAGCGGAGTGCACGGCACTGTTGATATGCAAGTTGCCGTCTGACGTGACTTTCCTGATCCCAGAAGTGAAATACGTTGGTCCAAAGTCCATGACAGAATGGTGGGGTTTGGCTGTCGGGGCTTTGGTAGCCTGTGGGCGGTGGACTCTGGATATGGTAACGTTACAGACGATGGAAGTGGCAGGACGTTATGGACCAGAGTTTCCCTAGGAGCAGGTGGTAAGGACAGCGTTGCAGACAATGGGTTTGTCTGCAGTAACTGGAGGAGAGCTTTTCGGTGATTTTGTCATGGGAGGAAACAGCGTGGGTGGTGAATTTTCGATGGCCAAGTGCGGGATTGACCATTATGCAATAAAGTAACCTTGTTTGTAGATGTTGGGCCAGTTTGTATGGAGTGGCGTATTTGTGTTGTGGCCCCTATGTTAGGAAATGTTTCTGTGTTTGGCCAGTGTGGGTGTGAATATGGGTGTGAATGTTCATGATGTGGCCTCTTTTATGCAAGGTTAATTGCTATATTGTAATGTTGTGTGTATTAACATGTTTTCTTACAGGAGGGGTTCGGAAAATGGCGTTGGAAGATGCGTTATCTTTGAAGTTATGGAGACATTTAATTTTATCGTTCTGTGTATTTAGACAGGTGGTGCGGTTCCGGGACTTGTGGGAGGTGATATTGACTCATCTACATAGGAACTTGGTGGAGCTGAATTTCCAGTTATTTTGTGGCAATTTTCCACATTTTGTATTTGAGCTAAAGAAACGTTGTTCGTTTAGAACACTCGTCATTGCGTTTAGAGCTCCAGTGATAATTTGTGATATGTTGTGTGTCTTTTGTTGAGGTGTGAGTGTGGGTGCGGGTGCGCATGATGCAGTGAGCACATGTTTATAGTGCGTGTGTGGGGTAACCACAGTGGTAGCCTAGTTGATGCTAGGGGTCCCACTTTAAGGTGGTCTGTGCCATTTTGGACGTTTTTTTGGTGGGTGTGACCACCGTGCTAGCCTGGCCGGTGCTGGGGGTCCCACATTAGGAGGTGGTGTACTTTGTTTGGCAGGGATTAGGAGTCCCGGGGTGTCTAGAGGTTACTGTGTTTGCCAGGGATTCATTGTCCCGTGGTGTTTAGAGGTATTCTGTGTGGCAGGGACTAGGGGTCCTGTGGTGCGTGGAGGTATTCTGTTTGTTGTGATTGTTGCTGCTCTTTAGAGTTGGGTTAGTGCCCGGGGGAGGCAGCCCTGGTGCCCTGGGGTGCAGACCAGGGTGGATGGATGTAGGTGCACTGAAGGTTTCTGATTGTTAGGTAATGTATACGTTTTTGGGAACGCTGGGGTGTGGCAGGCCTTCGGTTTCAAGGGGCAGCTTGAAACAGGTGTTTTTTTTTTTATTTTTTTTTTCCTCGAGTTGTAATTCCAGTTCAGTTGAAGGGAGGTGCAGCCCTTTCTACATGTTGGTGGGTTCCCCTTTTGTGAGAGTTTATTTTGAATGGAGTGGAGTTAAGGTGTTGTTGGTTGGTTCTTTTTCCTATTAGCATGGTGTTGTTGAGCACGGTTTGGTTTCCATCTACTTAGTGCTTTCGGGGTTTTATTAGTGTGGAGCAAGGTTCAGAGTGCCTTTGTGCCTCTATGGTTGTGTAGAGTGGTTATGCTCAGTTTGTTGGCCTTGGTATGTGAATGGGTTTCTTTTGGACTGTTTCCTGGGGTTGGGTCTCGTGTCCATTTGGGGTTGGGTGTTGCTGGGGCAGGTACGTGGTGGCCATGCGTATTTGTATCGATATAGTCTAGGGTGGTACTGTGTGTGTTGGAATGTACTAGAGTGTACATAAGGTTTAAGCTTTCCTGTTATTGCAAATGAAGGGAGGAAGAAGTGTTATAATGTATGTCTCCCCTCCATTCCATTACTTCCCCTGGTGTGGTGATGTGAGTGTGGAATGCAGTGAAGTCACTGTGCTTGTTCCATTGAGAGCAGTTGGAGAAGGAGGGCTTGCTGGCAAGGACGTGCCGATGATTCTGCTGTACTATATAACTAATAAACCCATATAACTTAACTGCTGGCTCAGGTGTGTTGATGACAATACCACTTTGTTACCTATTGTCTCTTCATTCTTCTGATCCCTCATGACAAAGTGATAACTGGCCAATATCTTGTTTTGTGCGATCTTATGGTGTTTGTCCAACCTGGCAATGCTGATGTCAAAGTTGTTCCATGTACTCACATCCGGAGTTTAGGCAGGTTCTGGCAGTCTTTGCCCTGCATGGCCATGACAACGGTGCAACAAGGCATCCTTCCTTTCAACTGCATAGTTTGTACCACACACGGCTAGAACAAACTTCAGGAAGTCCTCCTTCCAGTGTTTCCACTTCACCATTGGCTCTCCAGGTTGAGGCAAAAATAACGCTGGCCTCGGGATGTTGGTCATGTTCAAGACCCAAAAAATAATTAAAATGTATCTTTTCAGACTAGCATCCTACTCAAATGGTTTTATGGGCTCTGTGCTGGCAATTTATGGATAATATAACACGATCCTGAACCAAGTGTTTGGTAGAAGAATCTTTAATGTAATGTTTAAAAGCAAAACTTCTCTTCTTTCCACCCGTAGATGTACCAAATTACTGGGACAAGGATGAGCATGCTCCCCTAATTCAGCTTGCATTGACGTTGGTTGCCAAAACACTGCAATGTATAACCTAATGTACATCCTGTTGTTTGCCAACATATATGTTCTGGTATGCTTGCGCACAGTATACTTCAGAATGCCTTTGATCTAGTGCGTCGTTCAGCCAGCCCGTTTACACTGTTGCCAAGTGACCAAGTGTTCTTCAAAATGGTTGCACGCTAAACTGACGCTGCACTTCCTCTGGGAAGTCTAAGGCGTGCGTGCTTGCACTTACTGAATGCTGTCTCGCTGACTTTGCTTGGCGTTTTATGTATGGGCACGCACCTGCATGGGATCCCTACCGATCCGCTGAATGAAAGCAAAGCAGTGCGCGCCTCTTTTCGCTTGCAATATTAAGTGTCAAGCGATTCAAATAGTGCCACAAATCCCAAATCAATGTTAACTGGCACAAGATTCAAACAGCATCACGAATCCCAAATCCTCCTCCTCACCTTTTAATGGGACTTGGAAGTCCCGAAAGCAATGTCAATGAAGCATAAATAAATAAAAATAGAAAACACTGAGTCTTGTATTAAACATGTATGTCCTGTGTTTCCCTTTGTTAGTCTTTTGTGTTTTTGTTGGCGCCCTGATGCCTGAGGGTTCCTGGTGCAGTATAAATAAAATAAATAAAATAAATAAAATAAATAAAATAAAAATAGCATGCATGGGTCTCTGTAGCAACACAGTTAATGAGAGGTCCCTTCTAGAGCTGTCGATGTCACAGGTTTCCCCCCTTCTCACCTGTCTGTGTTCTTTATTGGAGTTCTTTGAGGGAGTTTTCTTGCGCACAGTTTGGGTCTTGTATAACCCTGTGCGAACGTCCTCGGGTACCAGCGTGCGTTCTGACTCCTGGAACGTTCAGAATGTCCGGGAAGTCCTGGAAAACGATCAAGAGTGTACTCAGAGACCGGTACATGGAGATCCGGGATGCAGGAGGTAATAAAGAGGAAGGGAATGAAAGAGGAGGGAAAATTAGGGGCCAGGAACCAGGAATCAAAGAAGGTAGCGAGAGCGAACTACGGCAGCACACGTCTAGCCACTGCAAGCGGTAGCGTTGAGACTCGTGGGGCCGTGGGGGCGTGTCTTCTTTATAGAACGTGCTGCATAAACAACGTGCTGTGTTTGACGGCCATGTTGGGAGTACTGCTGAGTGCAAGCCCCTATGTATCAGGGACCAGGAAGTCCAAAAGGGACGCGTCCGATGGTTCATGGCAGTCGAACGCTCAATCATGTTTTCAATGGTGGTTCACTTCTCCAAATAGTACCAGCCAAACCTTCTTCTTGATTCAGTATAGCTCACAGACTTGGCCAGCTCGACTCCTTTCCAGCATGGCACACCATAAGATCAGACCACAATCGAGTCTGGGCATCTCGTTGCCAGTATTATAATGACAACGGTTCTCCAGATTAAATGCAAGGACATATTCATGTAGCAGTTGAAAAGGCATTATTCAGGAATCAAGGTGAGACTGTGGCTGACCCCTTGAGGGTCTTCTCTAAACTGCTCTAGAACTCCCAGGTCTCAAGCCAGAACAATTCCAACTGGCTGAGAGCCTGATGTCACAGGTGTTAAGAATGGTGACAACTACGTACAAGAAAGTCTTTAGAAAAAATATAACTATATACAATGAATAACAAGTAAGACACATACAATGAACACGATATGATAAACAAGAGGATGACAGTAATTCCAAATGAATAGAGAGTAACATAACAGATGGCATCATGTTATAAGGTATGTTCGTAACCCATTTTACAGCAAGGATTTTTTAGTGCTGATTTGATGCTGGTTGTTGATGTTTTAAGACTGTAAGATTAGGGAATCATTCACTAGTGGGATTTTTTCCTCTGTTTTTTTGTCTTTATACAGTGATGCTAGAACTTTATTGGTTCATGGAACAACAGAGGTGGTGGAAAGTTACCCACGATGAGATTTTAGATGCTGTAAGCGTCTTCTGTGTTTATGTTTGTAGCCAGGTGTAGTTATACCACAATAGGAAAAACATGTAATGTACGTTTATTCTTTATTATTCGGTTCGTTAGGTCGTGTTGAGCGATCTTTTGAGCCAACGTGATCAACACACTGCTGAAAGCAATTAGTAAGTGCAAACCTTTTTAACTTTGCACTAAGTTGATTACAATGTAAGCTTTCATTGTTCTGACAGGGCACTTCTTTACTTTGTTTCATTTTTCAGATAGGAGCATTCAGTCCTGAAGAAACCATTGCCAGATTTACCTTGGGGAAATGTTGAAATTAGGAGGAAAGGGAAAAAAGAATACCCTTTTAAAGAGCTAAAATATTTAATAAGACAATTTCATTACACAATGGTCTCACCTGGTAGACTGTGGCTTATTTGAATGTGGTTCAATTGTGTATTTTTCCACCCAGGTGGTTTACGATTTAATTCATGTATTGGGTTAGAGTCAATTGAGATATTCACTCGATTGACTAGTTGGTGATTGCATCATTTGTACATTAGATTCTATGGACATAACATGGGACATTGAGTACAATGACACTTTCTGCATTTTGAACATTTTGATTTTTGTCAGATATATTGTGGTGTTTTCTATATGTGACACTGTGCTTCCAAGATTTGCTGCTAATCTATGAGGCAGCTCATGTGGTTTTTATAAAAAGAAGTTTGATCAAATGTATTTTTCATTCTTTTTTTAACCTTCATTACTCCTTTATTTTTGTGTTTTTTAGCTTTGCCCTTAGCGCCAGTAATGCCACTAAAAGAAAATATGTCCATGCTGGCTGTGCTAATATTAGCCTGTATTGTCACATAGAACACACTCATGTTGGCCTTGCCCATAATGCCAGTAATGCCAATGTACATGGACTATGTAAATCCTTGCTGTGTAATTTTATGTCAATATTCTCATGTAAGAACACATTTGTGTAGGCTTTGCCTATATTTGCACTGTACGAAGACATGTCCTTACAGGCTATGTCAAAATATGGCAGTAGTCCCTTGTAACAACAAACTCATGTTGACTTTGTCCATAATCCACTAATGGCACTGCAAGAAGATATGTCCATGCTGGCTGTGCCAATGTATGCCAGTATTCCCATGTAAGAATGCATTCATGCTGGCTTGCCCATAATGCCAGTAATGCCACTGTAAATAGACATGTCCATACTGCGGTTGCCTACATATGTCAGAATTGCCACTTAAGACCACACCCATGTTGGTTTTGCTCATAATACCACCAATTTCACTGTGAGGAGAGAAGTTGATGCTGACTTTACAACATGTCACTATCCCCAAGTACGAACACACAGATGTTGGCTTTGTATATAATACATATAATGTCCCTCTGAGAAGAAAAGGCAATGCTGTGTGCACCAATATATGCTACGATTTCATGTAAGGAAACATGGAGGTTGGCTTTGCCCCTAGTGCCAGTAAAACCCTGTATGAAAATATGTCTATGCTGGCTGTGCCAATGTATGCGTGCACTCCGACATAAGAATACACTCATATTGGCCTTACCCATAATGCCAGTAATGCCACTGTAAGTGGACTATGCCAATGGTGGCTTTATGAATGCATGGCAGTATTCGCATTTAAGTACACACTTGTGTTGGCTTTGCCTATATTTCTACTGTAAGAAGACATGTCCTGACTGGTTATGTCACTATTTGCCAGTATTGTCATACAATAAAATGCTAATTTTGGCTTTGCCCGAAATAACTAGTGTGACTGTAAGAAGACCGAGTACATGCTGGCTGTGTCAATATATGCCAGTAATCCCATGGAAGAACAACCATGTTGGCTTTGCCCATAATTCCAGCAATGTCATGGTCCATGCTGGCCGTGACTTCCTGCCATACTGACTCATCACTCATATACATGCAAATGCCCAATCTTACACGAAAATGCATATACTCACATACACACACACACGCATGCTGACTTCCGCACAAACAGGAACTAGGAACCAAGGAGAGGAATTGATTGACACTTCCCTCTCTGAGTACCACTTCCTACATGTCCTAAAGGGAGGCATACTCTGAACATCCAAATTGAAGGCCCTCGTGGATGATTATTGGCTGTACAGTCTTGCACCATCTATTTTTTGCTAGGACATAGGCCGTTCAGGTCTCCACTTAGTACAGTGCTACAAAGAAAGGTCTGCAGGGCTTCTATCCCTGCAAAGGGTAGGGAATCAGTCTGTCCTACAGAGTGCTCCAAATTGAAGTGCTGTGAATGACATGATGATTGACAACTGGTTCACAAATGAAGGGGCTGCCCAACAACCATTTTTCACTAGGCGTCAATGTTCTGGGACATCTTCTTGCTACACTACACTTATTAGTCAATCCAAAAAATGGTTTTATAGAGCTGTGATAATTGCAAATAATTGCAAAAAAAGCAGCCACTCAAAAACCAGAAGAGCAAAAACTGACCAAAGAGCAAGGGGTGATCACTGTTGGCCAGAGAGTAGGTCACTTATTATAGAGAAACATTCTAAAATACTACAAACAGGGTTTGTCATCGCTTAATGAGCTGTATGTGTAACCAAAAGCTAAAAGTAGTTTGATTTGAACATCTTTATTAGTCTTATTTCAAAATAGGTAGCAGGAGCTCCTCTCCAGAAAGAACATGGCATGATAACCTGTTCTGAGATGAGAGTTTGCAGCACACGCTTTTTGCTCACTGTACCTTTCATAGATGGGAAATATCCATTTGCATATCAGTCTTTGTCCCGCCCACATGGACAGTCCAGCACCAAAATGCTATGGCAATTCCTCTCTGAACAAGAGTACCAAAAGCAACCACATCAGTGAGGTGAAGCTTTGTCTCTCTGAGCACAGTGAGCAGGGAGTCCACGTCTGGTTGCCCCCAGGTGACTCAGGGTGACCAACCCCAAGTCTTGCGGGACAAAGACTGATATGCAAATGGCTATTTCCCCTCTGTGAAAGGTACAGTGAGCAAAAAGTGTGTGCTGCAAACTCTCACCTCAGAACAGGTTATCATGCCATGTGGAGACTAGGGGTCAGTGGTGAAGATGTGTTTTATTACATTTTTCCTGAAATGTAGGTAAGGTTGGTCTGCTCTCAGATCCTGAGGCAGTGAATTCCAGAATTTAGCTGCCTTTACAGTAAGGCTGTTACCTCCAATAGTAGTGAGCTTATATTTGGGTATGGTCAAACAGTTAACATTCCCAGTTCTGGTGGGTCTGAGAGAGGTTCTTCTCTGGTGTTTATCTATAAGGTAACTGGGGGCTGCATTGTTAAGGGCTTTGTAGGTCAAAGAGAGCGTTTTTAGTTGTATTTTGTTAGATGTGGATAACCATTTATGTTGGCGTCTCAAGGAGGAGATGTGAGTTTTCTTGTTTATGCCTAGGGCTGTTCTTAGGGCATTATTCTGTAGTGTTTGGAGCTTTTGGATGGTAGATTTATTGGCACCGCTGTATAGGGCATTACAGTAGTCAATTCTGGAGAGTATTAGAGCTCTAGCCAGGATCAGGCAGCTACTGTCAGAGAGGAACGGCTTACCAGCTCTGAGTAGCTTGCAGGCCGTGGCAGAGGTGAGGGATTTGACCGGTTTATCAAAGGACAGTGTAGATTCCAAGTAGAATCCAAGGGTTTTTACTTCCTTGGAAACTTTGATGGTATTCCTGTCAATATTAAATGAGGAGAATTCTTGACCTAGTTTTTTAATATTAGCCTGCAAGCCCAGAATTATAAGTTCAGTCTTATCATCGTTCAAGCACAGGCCATGAATGGCCATCCATGCTTGGATGATAAGGTAAACTTTGTTCACTAAACCCGTGTACGTACTGTGATCCCCAGAAAGTGGGAGGAGAATCTGAGTATCATCTGCATAGTTAGTGTAGGTGATACCCAGCTGGTCCAGATCGTCGAACAGTGGCTTAGTGAAGATATTGTAGAGGGTAGGCGAGACGCAAGACCCTTGGGGAACACCGCATAGGTTAGGTATTGGGTCGGCGGCTGCTGAGGGGGAGAAGACTCTCATGGTTCTCTCACTCAGGAAGGACTCGATCCATTTGATGGCACCCGTGGAGAAGTGGGCTGCAGAATCAAGGTGCCGGCATAAGACCTTGTGATTGACCAGATCAAATGCGGCAGAAAGATCAAGTAGGAGCAGGAGTACTGTCCTTCCTTTGTCTCTCTGCTCGTCTATTTGGGACTTTAGGTCAATTAGGGCTGTCTCTGTTCCGTGTAGTGGACGGAAACCAGATTGTCTGTTGCCTAAAAGTTTGTGCAGTTCAAGGTGTTTTTGAATTTGGATATATGCGGCTTTATCCAATATTGTTAGTAGAAATGGGACCGTGGTAATGGGCCGGTAGTTGGTGGGAAAAAGAGGATCTAGTGTCTGTTTCTTGAGGAGGGGTAGCACCCAAGATTGTTTGAGGTTAGCAGGTATGGTACCTGTGGCAAATGAGGCATTTATCAGTTTAGTTATGAATGGGGAGAGTTCTCTGGCAGCATCTTTTATTAGTTGTGCTGGGCAAATATCGCCTTTACAGTTCGAAGGCTTCAGTGATCGGATCATTTTTTTTACCTCAAGGATAGACATTTTAGAAAAATGGAAGGTAGTATTGTGTGCCGATGGTGAAGCGTTGGGCAAGAGGGTGTTGGGCGAGTGCTGTAAGTTCAGTACTTCTTTTTTTTGTTGAATTTTATTCTGGAGTGTATTCATTTTATTGGCTAAGGCATGTTGGATGTCTGTACACCAGGATTTGTCCTTGGTGCAGACATCTGGTATAGCAATTGGGGACTCTAATTCTTTGAATATAGATAAGAGTTCTTTCATACTCGAGTTAGAATTAGCAATACACTTGTCGTAGTAATTGTGTTTTGCCCGGCAAATTTCCTTCTTATAGTGTGAGGAAAGTAAGGTTAATTTAACTTTGTTCTCACTAGAGGGGCAAAGTTTCCAATTGGTCTCGCTTTTATTCTTTAAGGTGCGAAGGTCTTTAAGTTGTGGAGTGAACCATTTGTTTAAATGGGCTATTGGTTTGCTAGGTCTAAGTTTGACAGGGGCAATTTTATCCAGTGTGGTGAGCATAATGTTGTTAAATTCCTGAACTAGGCTGCTAGGGTCAAGATTTTCTGGTAGTGCGTTGAGGATGGGAAGAATGGCAGGGATAACTTTCTCTACAGTGATGCTTTTTTTACTTCTAGTTCAGCATGGTGGCGCTAATGGTTGAGCCAATGGCGTGGGTCTTATAGTGGATAGGTGGAAGGACACCAGGAAGTGATCTGTCCATAATAATGGCAAGATGGATGAAATGGTGGCTGAGCAGTTAAGGTCCACTATCCAATCCAGTATTCTCTCTTTTAGGTGGGTGGGTTTATTGACTTTTTGGGTGAGGTCTAGTACGTTTATAGTGTTGGCTATATCAGTTGCGTTTCTATCCATTTGGTCATTAAACCTAGGTTGAAGTCTCCTAATAGGAGTAGTTGCGAGGTGGGTTTAAGGTTGTTCATAATTATGTTATGCAAATCTTCCTCAAAGGTACCAAGATGGCCAGGTGGTCTATATATTAGGTGCATAGTAAGGGATTGTGAGTTATTTATCAGAAGTTTGGCAGTGAGAACTTCACAGGATTGTGATAGATGGGTGGGGGCTAGTCTAAGGCCAAGAGCAATTTTAGAGATAATGGCAATGCCGCGACCTCGGGCATTATCTCAGTCTTGTCTGACTATGGTGTATCCATCAGGGATAGCTAGCATAAGAGCGGGCCCTGCCGCATTATGGAGCCATGTTTCCGTAATTGCGAGGAAATCCAGGTTCCCTTCAGTGATTAAGTCGGCAAAATCGGTAGCATGTGTGACAATTGATCTTGCATTGAGAAGCCCTCCTTTGAGGAAGGGGCCTCAGATGCTTGGTTGACTCGGATAGGTTTGTCAGGGTTGTTATAAACTTTAGGCTTATGGTTATTAAGCTGGGGGGTATTCATGTTCAAGATGGACAGTGATGTAGACAACTTTAAGTGGCTAGGTCTCAGGTTGAGTTTATGGTTAGTTTTGAGGTTAGTGGCCGGTAGGGCTCTTCTCAAAGGTTCATATAATTTGGCTAGTCTAGCGCAGAGTCTGTCATTTCTACTAGACGTGGCGCATGGTAGAGAGGCGTAGGAGACTGTCTTTAGGGCCCTATAGTGTATGGATGTATTGGATTATGCAATATTTGTGGGGGTTAGCAGGCTAGAGTCTAGGATAGGTACTGGTTACTGAACAATGTATTCTTGGCTTCTAGAGTCCACATGCATGGCAGCAGCCATAATACAGAGCAGTATTGCTAAGTTTAGCATCCTTCCAATTCCAGTATCAAAGGTAGTGTAATATCAGAGATAGAGGATTCAGTTACAGCTAAGTGGCGCAGATTAGTAGGTGGAGCTAGGAAGTGACTATCATTATGCGGTCAACAATATTAGGCAAGGCATAGCATGAAGCACACTGATGTCAGTGAAGTGATAAGGCATAGGCCATAGCTAACAAGGTCAAGGTTGACGCAATGATGGCATTAGAATAGAGGCTATGGCATGCATGCGACAGTGAATAATGTGACTAGGAATACGCAACACTTAAGGGCAAGATAAGTCACTCTGGGTGGTGCAACTTAGACACTATGAGTACGACCGGGCACATAGGCTAGGAGTACTGTGGAAACGGCCAAAGGCAGATTCAAGTTTGTTAAGGCAATGTAGCACAGGCAAGATAGGCAGGGCTAAGTACAATGCAACAATAGGCAGATTCGATTTTTCTGGCAGTGTAGCACAAACTATATAGGCAGGGCAAAGTACAATGCAACAATAGGCAGATTCGATTTTGCTGGCAGTGTAGCACAAACTAAGTAGGCAGGGCAAAGTACAATGCAACAATAGGTAGGTTCAGTTTAGCAGTTAGTGAGCTCAAATAGGCAGGTTTAGTTGTGCTGGAGGGCGCATAGGGTATTCAGGCAATTGACAGACTGGGCATGGGTGAGCATTAACATAGCAGCCCAAGACCATCGGGAGGCGGGAACAGTAGGACTGGCAAACTTTTAAAGTAATGGTGCACTGGGTTAGAAGGTGGGTATGCATACACTGTAGGCAGTGGGTGAGGTGGGGTCACGCATGCCTCGTGAGTGGGACATGAAGAGATAGTTCAGGTGGCAATCATGTAGCGTTGGTAGACCAGTCTGTGGCAGTGGGTTACACTTGAGAAGGCAGGTCAATGCACTGCAATGCAAGTTACACAGTGTTGGGCATATGGTACGCGTGGCTCGACTCAGTGCATGGGAGCTGGAGGGGGTATGGAAAGTTACCTCATGATAGGGGTCCGGCGCATCACAGTCAAACAGCATCAAACAGGCATACAACAGGCTCCAGCCTTGCTTCCTTGGGCCTTGGAGAACGGGGGCCGGCTTCGCCTGCCGGCAGCCAAAGGCAGTGAACAGGGTTCAGTGGCCAATCAGCATAGGGCACTGACTACTGCTAGGAGCCTAGTACAACAAAGGAAGCTCCAGGCTACAAAGAACGGCCATTTTGGAGGTGTTTGGTACCTCGTGTAGCTGAATGAGGTAAAAGGCACATAAAGTGCCTAGGTATCCTCGATCCCAATGACCCCAATGCCACCGCACTAGAAAATACCATCTCCCAGATCGGTCTTAACCACCACATCACGGCACCCATGCACAACAAAGGCCAAACATTGGACTGGTTTGCAGAGCTCAACTGCTCAATAACCAACCTCCACGATGAGCCTACCGCATGATCTGACCATCATTGCATATTCTTTGACATTCAGGAGAAGGTACTCCCCAACCCTCTCCCAACCAACGCCACTCAAATTCCTACTAGAAACAACCGTAACAAAACGATCCAAAACCTTCACCCTTTGATCCATGATATCTTGGACCCATCCATCTACAAAGACCAAGATTCAAACAACCTAGTCGACCTCTACAACGACTCACTTAAATCCGCCATAAATATAATTGCCCCTATCAAGCAAAAGAAAAAGCCAAACCTATAGCCCATCTCAACAAATGGTTCAAGCCAGAACTAAAGACCCTCTGGAATGCCAAAAAAGAGGCTGAATCTACTTGGAGAAAAGCTCCCACCTCTAACAACAAAGCACTCTTCACCTCGGCTGCCGCTACCTTCAAATCTGCCATTCATGACACCAAAAAAAGAGATGTACAACAACAGAATCCTAAATGCCAAATGTGGGACCAGGAGCTGTTTAGCATCCTTAGGGAATTAGAGTCCCCAACCCCTCCCACCGAAGCTTGTGTGAAAGACGCAGACTGGTGCGCCAAAATACAGAAAGCTCTCACCGACAAAATGACACTGCTCCAAACTAAAATTTAATTAAAAAAGAGCAGCTTGACCAAGAGTACAAATACCACTGCCTCACCTAACCTCACCCCCACCTGCCCACTTTTCTCCTTCTCACCAGTCACGCCTGTAGAAATTGAAAACATCATCAAAGCCCTAAAACTTTCAAGATGCCAAGGCGATCTCTGCCCTGCTGCAACCATTCAGGAAGGCGTGAAGGACTTGGCCCCCTTCATTGCTACTCTGATCAACTCCTCGTTCAAATCTAGCTCAGTCCCCAACAACCTCAAGGAGGCTTGGGTCATGATCCTCTTAAAAAAAAATGAACTTAGACCCAAATATATAGAGAGTGGCCTATCTACAAATCCAGAAACATTTGGAGGATAACAATTTACTTGGCCTTAGACAATCTGGCTTCAGGTCGAGACACGGAACAGAGACGGCCCTCTGGACCTCAAAAATCCAAATGGATGAGGCCAAGGACAATGGTAGGCTGGCCATGCTCCTGCTGTTAGACCTATCGGGAGCATTTGATCTTGTCCGTCATCAGATCCTCACTGATCACCTGACTACATCAGCTGCCTTCTCCAGGAAAGCTTCTATCTGGATACAGTCATTTCTATCTAACCAAACCACTACGGTCTTCGCTCCATTAGCCTCAGCCGACCCAATCCCCATCTATTGCGGCGTCCCACAAGGCTCATGCATCTCGCCGACGCTCTACAATATCTTCACTAAGCTCCTCTTCGACAGTCTTGACAACTTGGGTGTCACATACACGAACTAAGCTGACGACACCCAAGTTCTCATTAGATTGTCAGGATGCTATGAAGATGATTCTAAACTGATTAAGGACATCTATTTGGAGATCCAGGCTTGGAGGGCAGACCACAGTTTATGTCTCAATGATGAGAAGACTGAGCTCCTAATTGTTGGTTCCTAAATACGCCTAAACAAACTTGACCCGCGATATTCCACCTTCAATGGTAACACTATTAAAGTTGCCAAGGAAATCAAAACATTGGGCGTCTACCTAGATGCGACACTTTCACTCAAGAAGCAAGTGAGTTCCACTGCCTCCTCTACCGCCTACACCACTAAGCTGATCAATGCTTGCAAATAATTTCTGTCACCTAACAGCAGCATTATGCTACCAAGGCCTTAGTACTCTCCAGAATCAATTACTGCAACACCCACTTCTTAGGCTCTTCCGAACGGAACCTTAACAGACTCCAGGTCCTAAATAACAATGCCCTAAGATCTGCTCTGAACATCCCCAGATCCAACCATATCACTAGCTTCAGACAGGATGCCCACTGGCTTCCGGTCCGTGATAGAATTGCTCTCCGCAATCTTGTCATTACCCACAAATGTCTGAAAAATGCTGCCCCCAAGTAACTCTCAGACAGATTCTCCAAGCACCAATAAGCCAGACCAAGCAGAACTCTTTACTCGCACTGCCTCACTATCCCAAGATTCAAACTAAAAAGAGCTGGAGGAGCGAGTTTCCCGGTACTGGCTGATAAATCATGGAATGCCCTCCCTCCCACCATTAGAATGAAACCCTCCTTCTGGACCTTTAGAGCCAAAGTAAAAAGTTGGCTCTTCAACAAGAAACACTAATGGCCTGCCACTGTGCACAGCAATGATCCCTCATGCCTTGCTCAAATCTTCTGTGTGTATTTTTGGATGGAACTATGTCAGCCTGGCATTGTCACCTAAACCGTATCTTCTAGCGACCTCTCTACAGGACTACATGTATTTTTTTCTCTGCTTCAATTTCGACCATACTGTAACCACCGGTTGACCGCACTCTTTTGCTTATTTGTAAATACCTGTAAATCCTTATTTTGTAAATCTATGCATTCCTGTAACACTGCTTAAGTTCTTGCACCTAGTTACCTCAGGGTTTGGTGCGCGATACAATTAAATAAACTAAATTAAACTATATAAGGGTTACTGGACATGAGACACATCAGACTGACCATATGATGGGTGCATTATTTGTGCTTTTGAATTTATTGAAGTTTGGGGTGTCATTTCGTCCGGAAATCATAAACATAGGAAAGTTCACAGGAGACAGAGGCAGGCTTGGTAGTGGGTTCCTTTACAGTATATTGAGGGTGTTTTGGAGAGAGTAGCTGGTTGTTGAGAATGACAGGCAGTGGCATACAGACTTCTCGGAACCGGATATTGGGCCTCATTTTGACCCTGCCGGTATCCTGGGGGTAGAGCTGCCTGGATACTGCCAAATGTTGTTATCGTTTCCGGCACCCACTCTGGTGGCATTGCCGCTGGATTATGGATGCTGGAGTGACAGTGTAAATCCCCCTTCATGGAGTCCTAGAGGACTCAATGAGGGGATCTGCCATAATTAACGGCACAGGCAATGGCAGTTCCAGTAATTAGGGTGTTTTTGCTGGCAGGGTGCATGTCTTACCACCAGCTTTTAGTTGGAGGTAACTCAGATGCCCCACCGGAAAACCCATAGTCGGCCGGTCCAGTAAAGTGCCGGTATACATCAATACCGGCACTTTTTTACTTTACTGGCCGACTCAGAATGATGCCCATTGTTACAGAAATAATTAATGCACTGAACATCTGATGTCTGCATATGTGAATCTGCACATAGAATATTATGAGGCCGTACTGGTCTCATGAGTCTGAGCCTGAGAGTAGGATGGTTCTATGAGATGATATGTTGGGCTTAGCTTTTTCTGAGCTTATAATGTATGTGTATATGAAGCTGTGCCAGGCATATGGAGTATTCATTCAACACATGAGACTGCACTTTACCTATAGTCTAGGTCTGGGTATATGAGGCTGGGCAAAAGAAGGTTGTGCCAACGCATATGTTTAGTTCTGCGTGGGCATATGATGCTGTGTCTGGGCACATGATGTCAGTATCAATGAAACTGAACTTGGCATATGACTGCAGTACCTGTGCACATGAAGTTGAGCCTGGGTGAATGAAGCTACACCTGGCCACATAAGGCTGAGATCCTGCACATCTGGCTGGGCATATTGATGGTTGCATCTAGGCATATGATGTTTGCCTCTGGGCAAATTAAGTAATGTATAGGCATATGATGTTTGTGTCCATCAAGTGGCACTTGGCATATAATGTCAGTATCCAGGATTGTGAGCCTCGGCAGACGGTGTTTACATTTATCTAGAGAAATCCTCAGCATTAAAATAGCAACATTAACTCTAATTGTATTGTTATGTTATGTGATGTTGACTTATGCCATGCACCATTACCACCCCATGGGCAGTCTTCAGGCTCTGACGTGGCTCTTCAAAAAACAGGGTGGGGTGGGATAATGGGGGTAGAATTGTAGTATATGTCCAGAATCAGATGAAACTGACACCTGTGTGTGTTGGCTTGCTGATGGGTTGTTTGCGTGCACTAGCTTGTTGTATCCGTACGGGTGAGGTCCAATGCCTGGGTTGTTTGTTGTATGTGAGTGTTAGTTACGTTTGGTGTATGTTTGTGTGTTTCATGGTTTATAGTCATAATATTGACTGAAAAAATGTCGAAACTCATAAAATCGAGAAAAAAAATGTTGAAAAAAAAATGTAATTTCTTTTTTAATACGTTTTATAATCGAAATGGGGAGGTTCGGGGGTTCCCACCCCAACCCTTTTTTTATTTTCTTTTTGTTTTTACCTTTTTTTTACATCCCGAACTCCAAAAAAAATATATAAATAAAAAAGAAAGAATTCGATTTTTTTTTTCGACATTTCTTTTTTGAATTTATTGTAATTCGACATTTTATTTTCGATATTATGACTGACCACCGTTTTTCATGTGTAGTTTGGCTGGTAGTTCTGGCTGTATGCACTGGCTTGTTGTATCCGTAAGGGGAAGGTCTAGTGGCTGGGTTGTTTGTTGTATGAAAGTGTTTGTTGTGTTGGGTGTGTGTTTTGCATGTTATATGTGTAGTTTTGCTGGTAATCGTGCACACTGTCTTGTTGTATTCGCAGGGGTAAGGTCCAGTACCTGGGATTGTTTGTTGTATGTGAATGTTGGTCATGTTGGTGTATGTTTGCGTGTAGTTTGGCTAGCCCGTATGGTGTGCATAGTACTTGGGAGGTATGTTGGAGGGGAACAGGAGCAGGGTGGTTAGTACATTGGCTGTGCCCACCATTCTTCCAAGTTTGTCAGCAGAGCTCATCTAGCGGCAACTCATAGGTGCCCTCCAATTTTCGAGTGCAATAGACTGGTCGCTCCCACACATTACTCTAAATGTAAAGACATTAATCCCACTAGCCTCTCTCGGCTGCCAGAAATATCTGGCACGAAGTGTCCTTCTCGCTGTGTATTTTATTTTGGGTGTTTATTGAGAATAAACAACTTTGGAAGCCAGAGTGAGCTGTACATTGGTAGTGGTTCAAGAATCCATTTGAAGGTTACAAGAAGGAACAGTGCGTATGCAAGCCCGCCATTTACAGGAGCTGATGATTTACGCCTAGTGGGGGACCATGGACTGTGCTAAAAGTTGTAGGTGGGGGAGGCTTGTCGGGTGTGAAGAAGGAATGCATTGGGGAAAAGGGACTGGATTTGTTATCTGAAATGAAGAAGGGTTGGGCGAGTCTAATGTGGACAGGCATGAGGTCCACAGTGTGGGGGCTCTTTCCTGGTTATTTCTTTTTCAACGATAATGGGGTTGTTTTTCACTTTTAATCCCAATAAACGCCAAGTTAAATGACAAACCATACCGTTCTGTTGTAGGGAATAAACACGAGCTTTGTACATTAGCATCTCTTTGGCATTTGCATACTTTGCTAAATTGGCAATTAACACAGCTGCGAGCAGTTGTCACCAAAAACGTACCTAATGTATTCCCATTTGCGTTCAAGCTCATTTATGTTGTGCATCCAGTTGCAGTTCCACAGCACTGACGACGAATAATTTGCTTTCAATTATGATTTTGCATGAAAGAGCTGCAAGGAGGTCAGAAATGTATTCACTACACATCAGTGAGAAAGTCAATTTTAATTAAAACACAGCTGTGGAAGTATTTTTTGAAAACCCAACCTCCGCTTTTTCGGCTCCATCTTTCATTTTTACCTTGGCGCATCCACATCTTTACAAATCACTGATCTGCACTGAAGTGTCAGAACTGACATAAAAGTGTCATGCATTACTGCATGTACAGGTCGTCTTACTGTGTTAATACGTTTGCTGCTGCCAGTCAGTCTCGGCTGCCAGCCTGTCAGGGATCCACTTACCTCAGAGCATGGCCCATTGGTATAAAGCATGGGTCCAGATGTAGATTTTGGACTACAACTCTCATGAGCAAAATCACAAACAAAGTATAAGTTGAGAAAGGTTCAATAAACTGTTAGCAAAACACTAGTGGCCGCTGCCGTTAAGAGTAGAGTAGGTTTGCACGACACAAGTAGGGCGCAAAGTAGTTTGCATTCACATATGTAGGAGGGTTGCAGAATACCCAGACAGGGTTACACAAGTAGTATAAACATGAGCAAGTAGGGGGATGGTGCAGGTTGCAGCATAAACGGGCAGGGAACAATGAATGGCAGCATGTATGCAAGATACCTTTGACTCCTCTCTCTTCTTCTCTCCTCACATCGCGGACCCAAGAAGGCCCACTATCAGCTGCATCTCCTCAGTGGCATTCTCCATTTCCTCACCTTCCCCCAGATACTCAATGTCTCCAGAGCTCTGGTCCTCGCTAGGCTGGACTACTGTAACAGCCTCTTCCTCAATCTTCCTTTACCCTCCCTTTACCCCCTTCAACTAATCCAGAATAGGACTGCAAGACCTATACTTGGCCTCAAACCCAGGGACCACATCTCTCCAGCCCTAAAATCCCACTGGCTCCCTGTTGCTGCTAGGATCAAGTTTAAGACACTTTGCATCATCTGCAAGGCTGCAAGGCTTTCTAGGGCCTGAGACCCCACTATATCCATCTCTTTCTCCCGAAATACCTACCTGCTAGAGCCCTATCTTCTAGCTCCATCTCTATGCAGATTTATGATTCTCCAAGCAGAGCGTGGGGGGTAGATCTCTCTCCTCTGCAGCAGCCTTCTTCTGGAATGGTCTCCCTGCTCCTGTCAGGCTTGAGCCGGATCTCCTTAAATTCTAGAAGCTCCTCAAGACCGTTCTTTTTTCTTCTTCCTTCCCTCTCCCCTCTCCACTGCTAACACCCCTGTCTGTCGCAGTGACTGGCTGTCTTGTCCCTTTGAGTTCTACGGGGCACCAGGCCACCCCACCCAGTTCACCCCTCTCCTCACACTTAGCATGTGGACCCTCGACCCAAATATCCAATAAATAAATAAATAAAGACACAAAGAACACAACATGGCAGAGACCAAACCCACCAAGGCCTCAATTCTGAAATACTGCAGCCTGACATAAAATTGTTTAAAACAAGTATGCAGGCCTCACGATGCTCAGATGAGTCCCAGACACCAAGCTAGTGCACTGAGGGGAGTTCTGCTTACCAAGCTGAAACCACACCAGATCAGGTTTCCCAGGGCATACGGCATACAATTATTAAAGTTAATTAGTTGCAATTGGTAGCAGTGAGAAATACACAAATCCTTGAATGCCAGGTGCCAGTGGCTACCGTGCCACATGATCCCATAATGAATGAATACAGAGCACCCCGAGTGGCTGCCGACAGAAAGCACAAACACGTTAGGATATCAGGAAATAAAACAAATAAATGAAATTGAGCTCTCAACAGTGGTACTCTACAATGTGATCCACACAATACTATTTGCTTAGTACATCCAGACATAGAGACGACACGCCAAGGCTACAAGCAGGCTGGCAGATAAGACCTCAGGCTTGGGAACGAGAGGGGAGTAGCTTCTTTAAACTGGATCACAGGGGCTCACCATCTCTCTTTCCTCAACACATATTTTGGCACCATATAAAAGTGATGAGGGCAACAAGCACATAACTGGTAATCAAACCATGTCCCCCTTATCAGTTAGTGTAGTAGAATGCCAATCAATACCCATGGCATTCCGGAGCAGACACTGGACTGGCTTACCTCCTTCCCAACTGACCGTTCCTTCAAAGTTATACAGAGCTCTTTCTCCGCCCCTATTTCCTCCTCCACCTGTGGCGTCCCCCAGGGTTCCATTCTTTCATCCTGGCTCTTTAACATATACCTTTCTCTGCTGGCACACCTCATTTCCTCCTTCTCCCCCAACTTCCAGTGCTATGCTGATGAGACACAACTCTTCTTCAAACTTCCTACTGTCGCCCTTGCACCCCTCCTCTTTATCCCTGAATGCCTCTCTGCCATCCAGGCCTGGTACACTGATAATGATCTCTGCCTCATTGCCAGCAAAACAGATATTCTCCCTAGTGGGTCCCCTGCACCCTACTTCTTCCCTGCACTCTGGCCTTCTTCGATGGGCTCTCCCCATGCCCCCTCCTGTGAAGACAGGAATCTCAGAGTCATCTTCGACTCCTCTCTCTCCTTCATCCCTCATATTCAGGTCATTGAAGTCCCAGTTTCAGCTCTTCCTTCTCAAAGGAATCTTACCTTTCCTCACCTTCCCCGAGAGACTCAATGTTACCCATGCTCTGGTTATGTCCAGGCTAGACTATTGCAATAGCCTCTTCCTTAATCTTCCTTCGTGCACTCTGCAAACCCTTCAGCTAAAACAGAATAGAGCAGCAAGACTTGGCCCAGGGACTGCATCTCTCCTGCCCTACAAAGTCTTCACTGGCTCCCGGTCTCAGCACGGATTAAATTCAAATCCCTCTGTATCATCCACAGTGCTATCTGGGGGGCCACTCTATCTTCAACTCTTCCTGACCAAATTCTCCCCTTCTAGACACCTGCGTTCGTCTGGCACAAACTCCTTGTGTGTGAAGCGCTTTGCAAAACAGAGGGCTGGTGGTCGATTGCTTTCCTGGGTGGGCTCCCTTCTGTGGAATAGCCTCCCCCTCCCTCTGAGTCTGGAGCAGGGCCTCCTTAAGATCCACAAAAGCCTCAAAAACGTTCTCTTTACCTCTTTCTTCTCCCCCTCTCTTCCCTGCTAATCACACAGTAGCGTGACTAATGTGCAGGGCCCTTATGTATCCTCGGGCCCTGAACCCCCACATCTTATCATCCCACCCACTGTCTATTTACTGCACTTGTTTAGGCTCACCCTCCCCACTGGAGGTTGCACTTACATTTTCTCTTGTTAGCACTTCACCCTGAGCACTTCTCCATGAGCATTACCTCACCTATCCCTTACTCCTCTCCCTCTGCACTCGCACGTTCTGAACACTCACAAGGTGTTGTGTGTGGTGAGTCTGGTATGAAAGGGGAGATGTTGTAATGTAGTCTTGTATTGCCACTGGCCTGGATGCTTGCTGTAGAATGTTGGTGCATGAATGCAGCTCAGGAGAATGTTGGGTGGATCTGTGTGTGAATGTTCTGCGAGTGTCAGTTGGGGGCCTGAGCTGGGTTGAATGGATGGCCGGTGGGTCAGCTCCTTTGTTAGTGATGTTTATACCTTCCCATGTCCATGTCAATGTCTACGCGTGCTGTAACTATAATAAGAGTAACTGGAGTAATGTACAGATTTGTACATATGTGAATAAAGCCTTGCCTGGAACTAACTTAGACTCAGCAGCTGGTCTGTGATTCAGTAGTGCACACTGAATGTCTAACATAAGGCTTCACTACAAATGGCGACGAGGAAAACCAGAAATAATTGAGGACATGGAGAAAAGGACTGGTCTGCGTGAGATAGAGGAGCTGCAGCAACAAAAAAATGTACAGTAAGGAGAGCTGTGGGGGGGAAGCAGCGTAAAAGTGACCCATCGTTCCCCCAAATGCTTTGAATATGAACCATCCTGCCCAGCATAATGTGAGAATAAGGAACAATGGCACTGGACTCTGGGAGGGAGGTTCCCAACAATTAAATATTCCCCAGAGATCTTAATCAGGATGAACAGGGTCCTGCTAGTTAGCATTGGAGAGATTGGCAAGTGTAACATCAATTAATGGTTGCCAGAGCACATGTGTTGAAAGTGCTTATGGAAAATGCCCACAGACGCAATAATAATGTGTGCTGTGATGGGCTGCAGAGGTGCAGAGTAACGTACTTCATGTTGAATTAGTCCCCGAAGTTGCCAGTAAAAAGAAGAAAAAAAAAGATTAAAGTGAATGAATAATGCCGGTGCGACGAGTAAAAAGGGAATGAAAGTATCATGCTGCCGCAGGGAGAGATGGTAGCCAGGTGAAAACATTTATGTTGTGTTTGACTGGAAATGCAGCTGCAGTGACGGTTGGTTTTGCGAGCCCGCGAGGTCCGACCTCTTTAGTGCCATCAAGCTAATGATGATGTCATGTGGAATGCTCGAGGTGTTGGCGAAGGTCGGATTATTACGCACCAATTCACGCAGCTCATTTGACTTTCTTTACAATGCTGAGACCCGATGATTAGTGTAAAGGACCTTCAGTAACGTGCAACATGATCAGGAAATAGAGCGTTGGTGGCTTACAAGGAAAAAGTTTAAAGTACGCTTCATTTAATAATGCTGTTCACTCTTTGGGTCGGAAAATGAAAGCGCTGAAGGAAAATACTTTGGAAATACTTTTAATATTTATGTTTTCATACGCACATTGTAAAGGTCGATCATCCCAGGAAATGAAGGTATATATGCCGGCAGATAAAGGAACTTTCTGCACTGAAGGAACGGTATTCCACAAGAGTAAGATGTGTTCCATTAAAAGTGATGAATGTATAATTTATGAGCTTATATTTCACTTATGGACCAGTGGAGCCATAATTATTTTTAATGGAAATAGAGAATGAAATCTCAATAGTAATTAAATCCATTTGAATGAGGTCACTGAGCATAGCTGAGGAATTTCAGTGACAAAGACAGTAATGTTTGATGAATAAGGTGTTCCAATGAAAATTTGCAATATGTGAAGTCCACGTTTTTGTTATGAGGAGTTATGTCTGGCTCTCATCAAGCCACCGTATTTTGGTTTATAGAAAGGACATTTGTTTAAGTATAATTTGGAAATTGCATGCATAGTTGCAAAGTGAATGCAGGAATTATTGAACTAAAATGCAAATGTTTACTTTAAAGTAGTGGACAATATGAGTATAAAGTAAAAGTGAGAATTATGAACAGGTATAAGTATGTTAATTTTGATGAATATTTTAGAGAATGTTATACATAACAGTAATTAGGATGGTTATGTATGGGCCATTGTCTTGTGGAATGTTTTATGTTGTGGCCCAAGAGTTCATGATGGTGTAAACTATATTGTATGGTGACAAAGGTTTTATTGCATGACACATTAAAGGGAAAATTCATTAAAGGGAAAATTATTTTAATTTTCTGTAGGCCACACCGCTTGGTTTTGCAGGTGTGGCTGAGGTCATGTTGTTGGGGACATCCTCCAAGTTTTTTTTGTTGGTTGGATGGTGCGGAAATTTTTCAATAGTTACGCACTTATATCAAAAGGTGAAGTTTATGCAAAATTTAAAATGCAAAGTCTATGGGGACATCCATAAAAGTATGGATGGTGAGGAAATGTTTTTTTAGATGCGCACTTATGAGTAAAAGTTACAGGAGGTTTGAAGTCTATAAAGGTTATGCAAATTCTTTTAAAGTGTAGTGTTTTGAGCTAAGAATATTGAGTAAAAGAATAAAGGCCTTAAAATTTACGCTTAATGTGAATTTGAAATGTATATACAGTGCACTAAGGAAAATAAACAATGTATAGGTTGGAAGGGTACCCAAATTTATTTTAAGCTGTTATAGTTTTTAATTATTAGAGCAATGTTAAACAAAAAGTTAATGCTACCAGGAGCATTTCATTTGTTTTTCGGTGTCTTGGCATGGGTCTGGTAGTGTCTGGGTTGAATGATATTGGTGATATGTGATATGTACGGATGTTCTCCTTGAATGGTTGTAGTTGTTTGTTGGTTTAGGTGGTAGTTGCTTTTCTGCGTGTTGGTGATTCTGTGGGATGTATTAGGGAGATAAGTGGGAGCGATTTGTATTCGGATGTGATGTGATGGTGTTAAGAGGAAGAGGAGTGATCTAAGTAGCCCTCTGCAAATGTTGACCTGTCATGGCAACACCTCTTGTTGTGTGTTAGTTGGTTGGACTTGGACCATGTTTTCCCAGGGTGTCATGTTTGTGGTGACACCGGGTCCGTGGTGGGGCAAATGCGTGATCCCCCCCTGCTTTTCCTCACCCGAATGTATGATTGGTTCCCTTGGCTGTGTATGGTTGGTGCCAGAGTGTGGCAGGCTCTGTGTTTGGATGTGGCAGGTCCAAATGGAAGGTGATTGTTGGTTAGATGTTTTGGTGATGGGGAGATGTTGTGATGAGTCTGTGGTGAGTCTGTTATGGAAGGGAGATGTTGTGTGTGGTGAGTCTGGTATGAAAGGGGAGATGTTGTAATGTAGTCTTGTATTGCCACTGGCCTGGATGCTTGCTGTAGAATGTTGGTGCATGAATGCAGCTCAGGAGAATGTTGGGTGGATCTGTGTGTGAATGTTCTGCGAGTGTCAGTTGGGGGCCTGAGCTGGGTTGAATGGATGGCCGGTGGGTCAGCTCCTTTGTTAGTGATGTTTATACCTTCCCATGTCCATGTCAATGTCTACGCGTGCTGTAACTATAATAAGAGTAACTGGAGTAATGTACAGATTTGTACATATGTGAATAAAGCCTTGCCTGGAACTAACTTAGACTCAGCAGCTGGTCTGTGATTCAGTAGTGCACACTGAATGTCTAACATAAGGCTTCACTACACAAGGCATAGTAGGTTTGTCTTCCCTCCCTATTATTCTATCTGATTTGTTTGTATTTATTAATTCAATTTATTTATCTTGTTGTAATTCATTGTTTACCTTTCCCTGTCCCCACCCTGGTGCCCTGTGGGCGCTTTAAAACAGTTTTGCTAATTGTATAAGCGCCTAATAATTGACCAATAAATACATGAAACAAAAATAAATACATGTTAGATTGAATGTATCATTTGTAGAAGGTTGAACCTAAGACGGGCTATTAATTGTAGAAGAACCAATCATAAATGGTTTCACTTATAGATAGCTATATGTTGTATACTCTACCAACGAATCTAGTATGTGAATAGCTGTTTGATATCATTATACTAACTATGATGTCAGTTATGATGATTTCTTGCATAAAAACTTGTTATTCCTGACACCATTTGAGATTGTCTTTTGTATGCTCCCCCAGCACCCGTTGTATTGGAATAAAGCTGGATTTTCCTGTGATTTTGGAGTTACTCCATTATTTAGTTGCTTCTTCTTATTGGTATATTTGGGTCTATCTTGATATTTGGGGGCACTGCTGAGATACCCAGTGTCTGGCAGGGGCTAAGGACTCCTCAGCGCGGCTACCTTGGACAGCAGAGTCCACCTGCAGGGAGTCGTTTGTGTGGACACCTGAAAGGTGGTTGGCTGGAGCCCACTTTCAGCAAACGTCCTGCCCGGTCTTGCAGGTGGCACGCTGGGCATGGAGGGCGAAGAAGGCAGATTTAGGAGGCTCGACGCCAGCAAACTTTGGGGATCATAGGATGTGAGTGTACCTGTGCACAGAAATACCCTTGGGGGAGGGTATAATTGTTGATTTTGACATGAGTGCGATTAAGGTATGAAAAATTAGGATAGATGAAGATTGAAACAAGAGAAGGCTGGGACAAAATTATACCTATATTTTGTCACATTTTTGCCAGGGCCTTTCTGACCAAGTGAAGAAACAGCTAAAGAAAAATGTAGGGATTGAAATGAAACAATGACGCGAGATACAGTTGAATATTTTTCATTATTGTCGACTGAGACAAAAGAAAGAGAGGACTAAGATAGTAGTGAGGCAAAGAGAGGAAGATAAATTGGTGCAGAAGATATTAAGCCTCATTACAACCTTGGTGCTAAGTGCACCAACTTTACCACCATGGTGTAAACTCTGTTTACACCATGGTGGATGGCGGATTTACCGCCCCATTCCAAGGTGAGTGGGGCGGTAAATCCCCATTTCCCATTTTCCCTTCCCCATTCCCATTTTTGCCCCATAGGGCATAAAGGGAGTGGGGAAGGCGCTAATTACGCCGCCGTAAATTACGGCGGCGTAATTAGCACCATGGCAGGTTAGCGCCATGGATTTTAACGCCTGCTAAAAGCAGGCGTTAAAATCAGAATCAGGTGTTAAGGGTTAACGGTGGCGTTAACCCTTAACGCCTGAGTTGTAATGAGGCCCATTGTCAAAGGTAATGATGGAGGGAGTGATAATAACAAACATGATGGGAGAACATTATGTACAGGAATATAAACAGCAGAGGGCGAGTGGATATATGGGAAGAAGAGGAGAAAGTAACTATTACCCTCATGGGGAGGGGATACGCACTGAGGTGAAGATGGTATGGGTTCGGAGGTGGATAAGGAGGAGGTTCTGGTGGGACAGGACCACAATTTTGAGAGGTAGAAAATTTTGGACCATAATATTGGATGATACAGGAATGTCGCAGATTATGCACGGGTGTGTAATAGCAGAGAGTCAATGAATGAAGGATGGCAGAAACCCGGTCCAAGAGAGGGACCAGTATTTCCCCTGCAATATTCTGCAGAGACACAGCAAGAGCAGGGCACATTCCAATACACGCAAACGCAACCATTCCAAGAGAGGCAGTCCCAGACTAAGCCGCAGATGCACCAGACACCAGAACAGCACACCCCACAGATGCAGCAGTTGAAGCAGTCAAAGGTACAACAGCAACCACTGAATCCATTACAAATGCCAATACAACAGTCCAGACAGTGGGACAGGAATATATTGCCACAAACTCCAGTGACCATGACAGGGGGTGCAACGGTAGTGGGAGGGAACAGGGACAGGGAAGAGCATCTACCCACAATAACACAGTCTACATACTGTCATTGCTTTATTATTTTTGCCTTTAGCCAAACACAGCAACACAGAATCCACAAGAAGCAAGAGATCCTGAAGAAAGCTTGCAGATGCTTACATGTGAATAACCCTATGGAAGGGCAGGAACACCAATGGGACCTGACAGAACCAAGTGTAACTAATTTATGGAGGATGAAGTATAGCACAAACTTTGTAGAAACTGCTTTATAATATTTTAGGAAAATGACAGCAGGCCACAGGCCTCTCAGCAAGAACCGAGCTGAGCTGAATTCAGGCTGGACAAGAGCAAGACGAGTGAGACAGGACCCGCTGGCAAGGCCACAAGATACAGATGACATTACATTACCTAGATGACAAAGGCACCAGCTGCAGTAAATAAAAATAATTCCTTATAATTCAGAGATGCACAGCTCAAAATCATGGTCTCTGAACACGTGACACGGCCAGCGCAGACAGCGGACAGAGACCAGCACTG
The DNA here is from genome assembly GCF_040938575.1 of Ambystoma mexicanum. NCBI lineage: Eukaryota > Metazoa > Chordata > Amphibia > Caudata > Ambystomatidae > Ambystoma > Ambystoma mexicanum. Next base: position 867,301,620 of record NC_090928.1, read on the forward strand.
GGAAAGGGAGTCGATCTCAGGCTACCAGACAGAGGTCTGCAACAAATGTGTTACAATGTGAGACAATTGTTGCACTGAGCAAAAGAGCACGCTCATAGATTAAGGTGGCACATACAAGTTACAATGCAGACACAGAATAACATGTATAGTGTCGACTATAGGTGGTAAGAAGCTCAGTATTCATTTACGAGAGCTGACAGGTTTACATGGAGAAGGGCCCAGGTTGTGACATCATTCTGATACAATTGTAGTGTAAAGCCAGCCTGTGAGCCAGGGACGAGGTGGACATACATGGATTTCTCCTGTCTTTGTGTTGATCCCTGTTGGTTTTGTCTGTAATAAACCACAGTTTGAACTTGCCGTTGACTGACTCCTCTGTTTTCCTGTGGAAGGTGTTGAGCCTTCCAAGAGTAAGTCTGCAAACTCCTAGTGGGCCTCTGGCATACCTCGGAGTTTGTCCCAACAATTAGGTCAACTACAAACAGAAGGCTTTGGCCAAGGATCAGGTCAATGACGTAAGATGGACTAATTGCGAAAACAAGAAATTAATTGATGCATCTTGAGCACCCGGGTTTCATTTCTACTCACGTGCTGCTAAACAAGCCAAAACTCCAAGGTTGGATGAGGTTGCCAAGCAATCATAAAGCCTGCAATGCACTTTTACATACAAGGTTGCAGTTACCAACCCAATGCCATATTCTCTGCTATAATCAGAATACTACGTATGTAGAAGTAGCTCAGGGCGTGTCCTATAGACAAGGGGCAGCCAGTGAGATATTAAAATGTATATGATTCTATAAGTAGACAACTAATTCAACTAATTAAATCGCTTCCGTTAATAGGTTTCACAAATGTCACGCAGGATGACATCATAAATTACATATGAAAAAGTATATAAACTGCACAAATAAGATAAGATATGAAATAAGCATGCATCTATTGTGATAGCTGGGTTACATGTCTTTTCATCAAATTTTTCACCTAAAGATTTTTTCATCAAATTTCTATCACCTAAAACGTTTTCACCTAATGTAGATTAATAACACTAGTTGCCAAGAACCTGTATACCAAATTGTTCTTTTTAATTGGAGTGTCCCCCCAAACCCTGTTTGCTACCCTCAAAAACACCTCAAACATTCCCAAATAATTTCTTTTTTTATTGGGGGGGGGCCCTGAAACTCCCGTTTTCAAAATGTAACACTTTACCCCATCCAAACATACACACATATATATTAGATTAAAGAAAATTAAGTACTATATATGAAAGTCTTTCGCTGAAAAAGCTCTCGATGAAAAATCTTCACATGAATAGTCTGTATACCTGATAGCTGTTACTTCTCCCTGATTTCTTTCACTGAGATTAAAACAGCATTTTACCATCTTCCTTGGGACTGTCTGATTATTTGGTCTAATACATGTACTGGTAATTTCATCTAGTGCTAGAGCACATGCATGATGATGTAGCCCCAGTAAAAGAAATAAACTTACAGGGGGAGAGGTGGTCTTCATTTATGGTTAATCTCCGAACGACCAGAGCGCACGATTGAGGCATTCGGGAGCAGCAGTGATGAGGAGTAAGAGTGATGATTTTGAGATCGTGGCAAGCATTAGATTACCACCACATTTTCCTGCAAAGACAGATGAATTAGTACCGATGATACTGGCATTTGAAGAGCATGAGAACCAGGTTGTGACAATATATATTCTTACTCCACCTACATAATGTCTACAGAACAGTTAGGACTGTCACGGTGGAGAAGGCGGTGGAGAAGGCGGTGTTTCAAGCATGCAGACGGCATACCAGTACAGCATGCTCCATTATCAGGAAGATTGCTAGCTGCACTGGCATATTCCACAGCAGCTGCCGACAGCAGAGGCACAGACTTAGTTTCCCGGGGTAACAAAGCAGGAGACGCAGAAGCAAAAAGGGCAGCATATTTCTCACTGAGAGCAGAAATTGCAATTGCCCAAAACAAATGTATACTCAACATGAATATAACAGAGGGCTATAATGCTTTACCATTAACACAATTAGTGGAACAACAGGGATGTGCAACACAGACAGAACAGGATCTTTGGATAAAGCGGGGACGAGTAACTCAAATGGCATTACAGGAGAGCCTGTAATGCCATTTGAGTTACTCAGACTAGCGTTAGAACTGCTGCACTACCCAGCACAAACCACTGAGAATATGTACCAGCAGATGTTTCAGAACACTGGTTCATCCCAAACCTGCATGAACATATTGTGAACTTTATTGTCAATTGTGCCACATGCCAACAATATGCTGCTGGGCATACCAAGAGAACGGTGAGAGGAGCAATACCCTAACCTACAGGCCCATTTCAGCATTTGCACATTGACTATGTTGATGTGCTCCAAAGTTTTAATGGGTACCAATTTATGATTGTGGTGGTGTGTAATTTTTCATGATGGATAGAAACAGGACCACATACCCATACTGACACCAAGGTGGCCGCTAAATTCCTTGCAGATAATGGACCACACTTTGTAAACAAGTAATTTTCTGAAATAACATCCCTGCTCGGCATCAAACACAAGCTTTGTTCTGCTTACCACCCACAGGCCAATGGCATTGTAGAATGCCTCAACAGCCTCTTAAAGGAATGCATTGCAAAATTGAAAGATATGTTATATAATAATTGGTTGCACTGCCTTCCCCAGGCTAATTTTGCCCTATAAAATCAGACAGGCTTCTTACCACCACCTGACGCTCCATGATATAGTAACAGCTGGAGGATGCACTATTTCTCCTCCCACGTGTGCTCGATTGGATGCACAGAGTTCTGCTAGAGTGCTAGGTGATGAGATGCATGATTATTTAAATGCCATCACTTTGAATTGTTTGAAATGTATTTCTTGACAGATCAAGGTGCAGCTTGGGGGACCAAAAAGCAAGCAATGACAACAAAAAGGGAAATGTAGATGTGAATGCTGTAATACCCCCCTCATCATTGTTTTCAGAAGATCTGATCTATGTGAGGAACCTTGTTAGAAAGTGGCACAAGCCACGATTTGAGGACCCATTTACTATCCAGTATGCATCCCTCACTGCAGTTAAACTGCACAGCAAGAAAGCATGGGTGCTTACAGGAGTTGTTGAAAAGTTTGTAGGCACGGCCCCCCCGGCAGATGAAGTGGAGCCAGAAAAAGAAGATGAAGAATAAGAAGAGGTGACCAGACCCCAGATGAGGATGAGAGCGAGAGCTGACCAGAAACATGACACATGACACTGCACTACCAATGATGTGTTTTTCAAGAGCCTAAAACTCTGTTGCTTTGATATCTCAAAACATGAAGAGAAAGAGATATTTAGAGAAGTTGGACTCTAGTAGTATTATGATTGTTGTTTTTTTCTTTTCCTTTTATTGTTTTTGGTTTGTGTATACAAAAGCACTACAATGTTTTAGTGGTACTGCTACGATTATAGCTGCTAACATGATTTAAGGGATGGCACAATTTAGGAGAGATACCACTAATTATAAATATATCCTGAGACAGCACTTTGGGGGTTGTACTAAAAAAAACTTAGGTCATGTTATGTTACTTTGCATTTATATAACGCCTTATGTATCATTGGTATGACCTCAAAGCGCTGCTAGGTTGAACGCACTCGGGAACCGCAGTTCAAGTCAGTAGAGAGAGAGAGTGTGGTATGGTGCATGGGCACACCGGATATGTGTGCTGCTGGTGTGGTTGTTGCATGATAGACGCTTCTTAGCAGTAGGTGTGGTGCTCAGGAAATCAGTTGGATGTGTTCAGTCTGGAGGGTGGACACCCACAGTGAGTTCTGGCTGCGTTAGGCCTGAGGAGACGCCTAAGCTAGCCGGAATTTGCTCAGCTAGCTGTGTTTTATTAGGATGATGAGGTGTTCCTGGGGTCATGTTAGTATGAGAACAGCTAGGCCGAATGTTTAATAGCATAGCTGTGTTCTAGTTGAATGATGGTGTATAGGAGAGAGTAAGTGTAGTAGTGTGACATGGTGGTTATCAGTAAAGCACCTGCGACCAAGCACGAGAGCAGGACAGGGGGCATACATAGCCGCATACGGTTATAAAGCGACAGAATGGATAGGGTAAACATGTGATACAGATAACACAGGGATACTGGTACATAGCATGTACATAGCAGAATAGGAGATACAGAGCTATACACACATATATCCACTCCATCCACTAACCTTTAGCACAGTGATGATATTAGGCACACTTTCTGAATTCGACTATACCACAGTGACGCTATTAGGCACACTTTCTGAATTCAATTATACCACAGTGATGCTAATTAGGCACACTTTCTGAATTCAACTATACTACAGTGATGCTATTACGCACTTTCTAGATTCAACTTTAGCACAGTGACGCTAATACAATAAACTTTAGCAGTGATGGTATTAGGCACACTTTCTAAGTTCAAGCTTTGGCACAGTGATGATGTTAGGCAAACTTTCTAAATTCAACTATACCACAGTGACGCTGATAGGCATACTTTCTAGATTCAAATATACCACAGTGACGCTATTAGGCATACTTTCTAAATTCAACTATACCACAGTGACGCTGATAGGCATACTTTCTAGATTCAAATATACCACAGTGACGCTATTAGGCATACTTTCTGAATTCAACTATACCACAGTGACGCTAATTAGCCACACTTTCTAAATTCAACTATACTACAGTGATGCCATTAGGCACTTTCTAGATTCAATTTTGGCACAGTGACACTAATTAGGCACACTTTCTAAGTTCAAACTTTGGCAGAGTGACGCTATCAGGCACACTTTCTAGAATAAACTTTAGCAGTGATGATATTAGGCACACTTTCTAGATTCAACCATACCACAGTGATATTAGACACACTTTCTAGAATTGTCTATACCAGAGTGAGGTTACTAGGGGTCTATTAGGCACACTTTCCAAATTCAGCTATACCACACTTTCTAAGTTCAAACTTTAGTACAGACACAGGACTGGGTCAGGGGCAACATGTTTGTCTTGGGAGCAAGACAACACCGCGCAACACAAGTCCGAATCATAGATCCCGCACGTAGGAACTAATCTCTGGTATTAAGCACATTATAAAAGAACAAGTGTAATTATAATTATAAGGTGGGAAGTGAGAAATCTGATGAAAACTCTTTTGTGTACTCACTCATTACGTACGCCTTGAGTGTCTCCAGATTGTGGCCAAAGTAATACCAGTAAACAGGCACAGTGCTTAACTCACATTGCATTATGCAAAACAAGGGGAGAATTCCAGGGAAGTTCGGCTTCCTTAAAATAGGTGACAAAAGCAGACACCCTTTATGAAGACAACTATATTAAGGAATAGGAAAGGGAATAGAATAAAGTGATGAGATATATACTATCAGGGCTGCAAAGGGGTGAAGTAAGTGTAACTAACCATCAATTGTTGAAATGTACTGACAACCATGGGAAAGAGATACCATTTTGCTGTGACAGACCACAGTTACATATAGCTGGAGAAGTGTACAACCCACACGGTTGGGTAGAAGGGATAGTGGGATGTTCAGCAGAAGCACTTATAGGATTCACATGGTATTCTGTAGAAAATGCTAATGAGAAGTGCCTAGAAGAATGGAAGCAACATGCTAGACTGTTGACATGGTTGGTGTATGAAGAAGGGCCGGTGCACATAACAGGGGTACAAAACCCATTGCAATGTTTCAGAAGCAATGGCACAGTGCAGATAGGGAACATTGTAGGATGCAAATGCATCATGGATTTGCCAGGCATGAAAGTAGGCAGGGCAGTATTAAAGGACCACTATTGGGCCTATGGTTCACAGGCCTATATTCAGCTCCTGCCAAATATGGGTGGCATCTGCTCACTAGGAGTGTTACATTCACCGGCACCGATAGTGCCTCTAAGTGATGTGGTGCAAACAGTAGACTGCTGCATGGTAAAACGTGACCAGAAAGAGAAAAGATAAAAATGCACAAAATTAGACAATTATTTCTCAACGGAATCTGTTTGCACACTAGATGATATCCCATCTGAGCACAGGCTATTGAGCAATGTGTAAATGTTCTTATCATGGCTTCTTGCCCCTGGCTTACAATGAGAATCAAAAACCAAGTGGTTGCAGGTGCCTAGATGGGAGTTACTGCAGGCCATAAATGCCTCAGAAAAGAGGCTCAATGCAATTAAGGAGGAGCTGTGAGCTATCAGATTGATGACTCTGCAGAACAGGTATGTCTTCGACCTCCTCACTGCCATGGAGGGAGGTGTGCATGAAAAGATTGGCTGAAGCTGCTGCGCATTTATACCTGCACACGAGGAACGGAATGGGAGCTTGACAGAAGCAATATCTTTCCTGCAAAATTTGCACACAAAAATGCTCCAGGAAACTATTGACTAGAGCAAAAGAGGTGAAGGCTGGAAGGTTTAGAATTAATCGTAACCTTTGACATTGCTCTGGGCAACCCTCCAGACCATTGTTCTTCACCTGCCAAGCCATTACAAAAGGGTAAAGACCATATACGAATCACGCTTGGTTCCACCCCAAAAGGGGCAGTCTAGCCCAAACTGCTTGGTCACATCCCTTCTTCACAAGACCACAAGCATCCCCAAACATGTTTTGGCCTCATTGGGCCTCATAAGTGAAGAGTAGCTTGGGTCACTAGGCACAGCAGGCATGGGACCAATGTCTGGGAATACCCGTCCCACTCGGGGTGACTACAGCAAAACAAAAGAGGTGATGGCTAGAAGGTTTAGAATTAACCTTCCCCTGGCTCTTTTTGCCCTATGCAATCAGCCCGGCTCAGACCACCACCTGCCTCTAAAGTTCTGCTAAAGTGCTTGGTGATGAGATGTATGATTATTTAACTACAATGACTAAATCTTTGAAATGTATTTCTCAACAGATCAAGATGTGGCGGGCGGGGGGGCAAGAAGAAACCAATAACGACAGAAAGAGAATTGTAGATGTGAACGCTGTAATACCCTCCTTGTCAATGTTTTTAGGAGATCTGATCTAACTGAGGAACTTTGTTAGAATGTGGCACAAGCAACGATTTGAGGACCCATTTACTGTCCTGTATACAACCCCCACTGCAGTTAAAGTGCACAGCAAGAAAGCGCGGGTGCATATAGATGATGCAAAAAAGTTTGTAGGCACGGCCCCCTGTTTTACAAAGAGGAACTAGAAGAAGAAGAAGAAGAGGTGATCAGACCCCACACGAGGGTGAGAGTGAGAGCTGACCGGCAACATGACATGTGACACTGCACTATCACAGATGAATTTTTCAAGAGCCAAAGACTCTGTTGCTTTGATATCTCAAAACATGAAGAGAAAGAGATTGGCATTGCTCTTGGCAACCCCCCAGACTAACATCCTTTAACTGCCAAGCCATTACAAAAGGGAAAAGACCATGTGCAAATCAGGCTTGTTCCCTCCCCAAAAGGGGCAGTCGAGCCCGAACCACTTGGTCACATCCCTTCTTCACGAGACCACAAGAAACCCCAAACATGTTTCAGCCTCAATGGGCCTCATCAGTGATGAGTAGCTTGGGTCTCTAGGCCCAGCAGGCATGGGACCCACGTCTGGGTATAACGATCTCACTGGCGGTGACTAAAGCAAAACAAAAGAAGTGATGGCTGGAAGGTTTAGAAATAATCTTAACCTCTAGCATTGATCTGGGAAACCTTCCAGACCATTGTTCTTCTGCTTGGTCACATCCCTTCTGCAAGAGACCACAAGCATATCCATACATGAGGTGGAAAAATGTCTGCGGATCCTTGTGGTCTCGTGCAGAAGGGATGTGACCTGGCAGTTCCGGCTGGACTGCCCATTAAGGAATGGGACCAAGCCTTATTTGCATATGGTCTTTCCTCTTTTTGTAATGGCTGGGCAGGTGAACAACGATGGTCTGAAGGATTGCCCAGAGCGATTTCCAGTGGTTAAAGATTAATTAGTACCCAGCTGGGGGCAGGAGAGGCTGGCAGCCTCCCAGCTAATGTGGAGGCTTGGAACGGAGGAATTGCCACATGGTAATCCCCCCTCTACAAGCCTCCTCACAGCTGGAGGCTGCCATCTTCCCCGCCAGGTATTCAGGTAAGTGCTCCCCTCCCTCCCTCTGCCCCCTACCCTCATCAGATTTCCCTTACCCTCCTTCCCTCCACTTATCTGCATTTTTGCTCCTCATCAGGAGCGGACGCACTTGAAACACTTCTTTTTCCAGCATGCCCGCTCCAGATCTGCAACAAGCTGCCATGAAAAGGAAGAAGAGACTACACATAGTCCGTTCTCTCTGCTCTATGGCAGCCACATTTTTTGTTTTCTTTTCTTCTTATTTTTTTGAATGGCTGCCATGGAAAGGGAAAAGGGACTATGTGTAGTCCCTTCTCTGTAGTCGTTTCTCCCTGTCCATGGCGGCCATTTTTTTGTTTGCTTTTTTTACTATTTTCAATGGCCGCCATGGAAAGGGAACACAGACGTTGTTTTTCCTTCCCCGGTGGCCATTTTTTCTTTTCTTTTTCTTCCTTTCTGAAACGACACAGTGTTTCAGAAAGGAAGAAAACAATCTTTTAGTACCACAGTCCACCAGGCCAGGGGGACTAATAGCAATAATCCCCTCACTAGGGGGGCATTACTGAGTCGTTACCTATGGAGCCCGGGACATTACCTGACTCGGTAATGCCCCCCAGGCTTGGGGATTATTGCTTAATTCTAAACCTTCCAGCCATCACCGCTTTGTTTTTGCCAGGAAACTATTGAAGCAGAAGGCGAGGACAAGTTTACGGCTGTGTTCTCATGGGTGCCTACCTGGCTAGGTAATGCGTTCAAAATACTAATAGCAGTGCTGATATTGGCACTAGCAGGTCTCTGCATCCTGCAAATAATATTAGCACAATGTAGGAAAACTGGCAAAAGATAACATGGTGCACATACACACTTAAACAGATGAACCACATGAAATGCACATCATTAAACAATGGATAGGATCACCAGCCACTTTGTTTGAGCCCCCTCCCAACCCTAAAAAGTATATACAGAGGACTGGGTTGATTGTGAAGGAGATGGGGGGTGTTGTTTCATGATATGTTGACCAGTAGAGTATGTGGAAAAGGGAGGCAGCCTGAGAGGAAGAGGGGCAAATATGGATACCCAAAGATGAGTATGACAGGATGAAGAACAATGAAGGCATGGTCAATAAATTGATTAGAGTGCAGAGTGTGGTAATGGAGATAAGAGTTGCCCCACCTGCTCCCAATTATGAACCAAAATACAAGCCGAGCAATGTTCAGTAAACTGTTAGTGAAACACTAGTGGCAGTCACCATTGAGTAGAGTAGGTTGTGCGATACAAGTAGGGCGCAAAGTAGTTTGCATTCACATAAGTAGGAGGGTTGCAGAATACCCAGACAGGGATACACAGGTAGTATAGACATTAGTCAGTAGGAGGAGGGTTCAGGTTGCAGTATGCACAGGCAGGGAACAATGAATTGTGGCATGCATACAAGACACAAATAACTCAACATGGCGGAGAATGAACAGAAGTACCGCTATTGCTCAGACAAAACGCAGCAATGCCTCAATTCTAAAATACTGCAGCCTGACATAAACTTGCTTAAAACAAGTCTCCAAGCTTCACGATGCTCAGACATGCTCCAGACACCAAGGTAGTGCACTGAGGGGAGTTATGCTAAGCAAGCTGAAACCACATCAGATAACGTTTCCATGAATGTATAGCATGCAATTTCATTTAACTTATTGAATTTATAAAGCGACTTCTGCCAAAAGCGCCATTACAAAATATTAGAAAATGGTACAATTTACTTGATAATGTAAAAAACAACTAAAAACAGAAGGAGAGGGAGAGAAACAGAAAGTCACTAAGTAAAAAGAAGGTAGAGAAGATGAATTTATAGGTTAGATTGGAAAATACAAATAGATGAAGAGCGGATAGAGATAGGGAGAGAATTCCAGTTTTAGGGGCTAAGAGGACAAAAAATCAGAAATGGGAAGATGCACAGGGAGGTTTGGGGACAGTGAGAATAAGCAGAGTCAGAAAGTATGAACCAAAAGAAGTAAAAATGGTAGAGAAGGCGTGATTCGTAGTTAAAGGAATGGTTCGCCCAAAAAATGTTATTGCCCAAAAAGGTGGGCAATAATAATACAAATATACTCGCACTTTTTTTTACGTTCCTATGTAAAATTTTGAGCAATTCAAGCTCAAAAATTGGAAAAGCAAGCACATGGGCGCATCCATTCTGTGAAATGGATGCCCGTCTGTGCTGGCTTTTGCTTTTGCGGCACTAATGAAGGAAAAGCCAGCCAGCTGTAGTAAACAAAAGCTACCACTGGGTGGCTTTTCCTTCATTGGTGCCGGGACTCGGAGGACGCGGACCGGAGACCACAGGCAGAAAAGCTGTAGCTGCATCTCGGTAAGTGCCATTTTATTTTTTAAATAAGCACTAGCTGCGTTTTTTTTTCTAAGTTTTCCGGGCTGGAGGAGCCCGGAAAACTTAGAAATAAAACTGCAGCTTTAAAAACGTTGTATTTATGTTTGTGGTAGCTTTTGAAGCGACCGCAAACATAAATACAACGTTAATGTGTTTGAAAACGCTGCGGTTTTTCTGCCTGTAGTCTCCGGTCCGCGTCCTCCGAGTCCCGGCACCAATGAAGGAAAAGCCACCCAGTGGTAGCTTTTGTTTAATACAGCTGGCTGGCTTTTCCTTCATTAGTGCCGCAAAAGCAAAAGCCAGCACAGACGGGCATCCATTTCACAAAATGGATGCGCCCATGTGCTTGCTTTTCCAATTTTTGAGCTTGAATTGCTCAAAATTTTACATAGGAACTTAAAAAAAAGTGCGAGTATATTTGTTTTATTATTGCCCATCTTTTTCTGCAATAAAAGTTTTTGGGCGAACCATTCTTTTAAGCAGTGAAATAGACAGTTAACAAGATGTGATAGAACAGTAAAAGGGTAATGAGAAGAGAAGACGACAAAAGAATTATAAACAGTTGGAGAAGAAGAAGATGTGAGGCACGAAGGTCAAAAAGAAGAGAAGAGCAGTAGTCGATACGAGAAAAGACCAGGCAGAACAGAAGAAGTTGAGTAGCATGAAATGAGGGACAGGAGCAAGCGATAGAAGAGATATGCAGTTTAAAGGAAAGCGAGGGAAGAAATATAACCCCCAAATTGCATATAGAAGAGGAAAAGGGGAGAGAGGAAGAAGTAAAAAAGAGAAATGGAGGAGGAAGTGTAGATGGAATAGTTGAAGCCAGAAAAAAACAAATCTCCGTCTTAGAAGAATTGAGGTGCGGAAAATGAGAAGACATCCAATTTTGGACAGCAGAAAGGCAAATTGATACAGTGGAGTGCAGAATAGAGTCAAAGGAATAAGAAAAAAAAAGATGTGTGCATCATCTGTGTACAGATGAAAGGAAAGATTAAATAAAGAAATAAGAGCGGAGAGTGGAGCAGTGTGCAGAACCTTGAGGGACACTGTACAGAAGAGGAAGTGAGAAAAAGTTGTGTCCAGCCCAAGTTACAGAATGGGACTGCTGAGAAAGATAGGAGCAGAATCATTCAAGAACAGACCCAGTAATACCCAAAGAAGAAAGGGAGGAAATGAGAAGAGTGTGATCAACAGCATCGAGTGTCGCAGATAGATCCAGAAGAATAAATATACAGGAAAGCTTAGAATGACGAGCAGAGAGAAGAAATTTAGAGACATGCAAAAGAGGAGTCTCAGTAGAATGAAAAGGATGGAATCCAGATTGGAGAGTTGGTAGAAGGGAATTAAGATTTTGGAAACTAGCAACCTGGGCATATGCAGCCCACTCAAGAATGTTAGATAGAAAGTGAAGAAGTGATATTGCGTAGCAGGAGTGGAAGGGTCAAGAGTAATTTCTTTTAGAATCAGAAGAATAAGAGCATGCTTACAGGTAGCAGGGAAACATGAGTTAGAAAGAGAGGAATTAATGAGTGAAGTAAGATAAGGAAGAAAATGGGGATAGACATGTGAAATAAAAAAAGAGGGAAGAGGATCAGAAGGAGATGCTGTTGGATGAAAACGGGTAAGAAGGGCGGAAGTATCCGAATTGGGAAGAGGAGAGAATGAGGATAAAGAGTATAAAGGTAAAATGGAAGAAGAGGAAGGATGAGGAGTGGGAGAAGAAGCAAAAGCAGAACAACGATTAGCAACTTTAGATATGAAGTAACTAGCAAATTCAGAAGAAGAAAGAGATGAAAGGATAGATGGGTCAGGATATTTAGGAGACAGGATGTTGTGGAGAAGTTGGAAAAGACAATGAGGGTGGTGAGAAAGAGAAAAAATAAGATCTGAAAAGTACGATTTGTTTGCCACAAGTAAGTCAGAGTCGAAAGAAAGGTGTAAAGGCGAAAGTGCCGCAAGATCCGATGGTGATCTAGATTATTTTCAGTGCCACTCAGCTTTACGCAGATGGCAGCGGAGGGAGATATGGTCAGATCTAAGCCAAGGCTGAGGAGTTTTACGAGTGGGAGTAAAAGAACAAAGGGGAGAGACAGAATCAAGTACAGACCGCAAAATAGAATGGAGAGTACTAGCAGCCACATCAGGGGACTGATAGCAAACCCTGTTCCCCTTATTGACTAGTGTAGTAGAATGCCAACCAACAGAATGTTATATTGAATGTATCATTTGTAGAAGATTGAACCCAGGAGGAGTTATTCGTTCTAGAAGAACCAATCATAAAAAGGTTCACTTATAGATAACTATATGTTCTATATTCCAAAAAGTACAGAAATAGATGTTTGTTATGATTATACTAACTATAGTGACAGTTATGACAATTTCTTATATAAACACGTGTTGTTCCTAACACCATTTGAGATTGTCTTTTGTACGGTCTCCCAGTGGCCGTTGTATCGGAATAAAACTGGGTTTTCTCGTGCACTTGGAGTTACTCCATTATTATTTCTTCTTATTGGTATATTGAGGCCTAGGTTAACACCAGCAACCAATCAATTCTTTTTAAACCCTAATAGAATTGTGATGTGGTGCCCCACCACCCAAAATGTCCATTGCAAGGAATAGGGACAGTGTTGGTGTACAGAGTTGTCTGATGAAAACGTAACAAAATCCATGTCTAGGACTATTTGACTGTTGTAAATAACCAGAAACAGACAGTCCAGGATGCCAGGTGGCCACAGAGAGGAAGACAGTGCTCCCATTATGTTGTGCTCACCATTCACACTTAGGCCAAGACCGGCACAATTTACAGGTGGTAATGGAGGGCCCTGGCCTCATTATGAGGTAACTGCCAGTATTGTGGTAACTGATGTAGGTTCTCAACCACATCATATGCTGCATTTCCGAAAATCCATTTGCTTTATGGAAGGAAGGAGCTCACACAATATATAGTGTAAGAGTAGCAAGGAAAGGAGACAGTCTATTACATTGCAATGTTATCAAAATATAAACTGACAGCATTTAAATTCATTCTATTTTTGCAGCAGCAACCTGGCCCCACCTCTAACACCCCGATATTTATGGGCTCCAATAAAATGACAAGGAGGAAAATTAATCTTAGGATAAAGATACAGAATGACCTTGACCGGTCCTGGGAATATGCTATGATTTGGTCCACGTGCACCATCCTTTCCGTGTCTTCCCTAGTCCATCGTTGCGTTCGATGCACCTGCTATACCAATCACATGCCGAGGAATCTTCTGGCCATGTTCAAGCTCTTTGGCAATCTTGGGGCACCAGCCACCCTACTCACATACCAGTACTTTTACTGCCTACAGACCCTTGAAAGAGTTACCTCTTTGCACATGAGTACTGGACTCCAGGAGCTTCCCAGTGCCAAGGACTCAAGGTGCTAAGTCAACATTCAGTGGCAGCTGCCTATAGCCACACTGGCCTCAGCTCTAATAAGCGAGGCTTTTTATAGCCCTACAGACATAACAAACCGAAGCAGCCGTAAAACATTATCAAATGAGTGCACATACCTATATTAGCGTATCCATGCTGATTGAGTACGGTTACGAGTCATAGAAAGCAATACCTGAAAATTGAGTATTTAGATTTGTAAAGAGCTAGGGATGCATAAAACGGTGAAACAGAATTAGCATCTCACAATTGCCCTGTTTTGCAATTTATGTACACTCACACTCTTCATTAAAACGGTCCCACTGCCCTCTTAAAAACTTGGTTTAATTGGGACTGGGTCAAAGTGAACTGCTCTTTATTGACCCCCTAACGTAATTGTTATTAGCTATCTATAACACTTACTAACACTTATTACCCAGAGGTTTCTGAGCGTGGATGGGGATCGAACCTGGATTGCCCCATCGTCTTGCTTTCCTGGAGAGCCATTGCCCCAGAGCTATCCTCCCAAGACTACCATTTAAACGTATGATTTAGGTATTTATATTCATCAGGCCATCAATCTCAACTTGTAACGAATCAGCGACATCACTATTTATTCAATAATAACTTCTGTTTGAGTCATAGTTATATCCTTTGGGGTAGGTGTGTCACTAGAAAACAAAAGGACCTGTTAACATTGTGTAAATCCCTCTCTGTGTTGCAATAACCGGGAACTGCCACTGAAAAATACAATTAGCAACACAGTATGAAATGAAATCTGTAACATGTCATGGCTTTTGCACCTTAATTCATCAGGCAAAATAGTAGTCATTTGAATAGTAACAGGGGCAGTTGAGTTCGCTTGTGGAGCAGCTCTTTGCAGTTTAACAGTGGCAGCCAGTTTCTTTACATCTGAAATCCAGTTTTGGAGGAGCACAGCAAGGAGGAATGGCTTGGCCCTCGTTGTACTTGTTTATAGATGAAATTAACCCCCAAATCAAGTCCACACCAGACTGCGAAGCTGCAAGAAAAGCACAGGTCTCAGCTGTCCAGGCCATGAAATTGTGCTTCCGCCACCAGGCCCAATTGTGCACTTCAGCCGTAGTGATAACATTGCACAAATTGATCCCATTCATTTTCCTGACTAAGAGTCCCAACTGGGCCTCGATGACAGAATGCCATCAGTGAGGGTGTATTAGCCTGAGCTTTTTTGAATTGTATTCCATATAAGAATTATATTTAATGTTCATAAACCAAGAACATTTGAGTGCCAACATCTACATACAAAGAGCTCAATGTTGTGTCGTAACCCTTTTGCATAGCCGCTGGTGAGAACCCAGAACATCACATAATTTTATCCTTGCGATGGCAAACCTGGAGACCTTAAATCCACTGCCTCTCTTCAATACTTGAATGGACAGAATACTCATACACTGGAAGAAAAATGAAACAAACCGAAAAAACAACCCTAATCCCCAGCAACACTGCTATTCCACCCCTGCATCCTTCCCACATCCCCTTGCCTGGCATACATTAGGTGACAACCTGGTTTCCATTCTGTGCTTTCCTTGGATATTCCAAATGCCTCTCCAGAAAGGGTGACCACTCTTCTTCAATGTTGCAGGGAGATTCACGTATTACGTGCATCCTTATTTCCATAGTATAAATGTCCCATTCTTTCATGGAAGGGAGCAGAGGCATTTTGCACACTGTAACCAAACATGGCCTCATGTTGTGAACCAAGCCCCCCAAATCATGCCCTTCCTCCTCTTCCTCACACATACCCAGAAGCAACAGGAGGGGACTTATTGTTTTCTGAATCCCATTCAGATCTTTTATCCAGGAAAGGACTGCTCCCTAACTATATCTAGACTTGCACACATGCCCACCACATATTCTAGTATGTACCCTCTTTCCGCCACATCCCCTCCAGCACAAGAGACTAATATCTGTGAACATCTTGGATAGTTTTTATGGGAGGGTGTTGGCACCTATGTAGGAGCTTCACTGCATGCATGTTATATTGGGGGCTATCAAGGTATCAAACATTTTTCAACAAAGCTGGTTCCAGAGACTATCTAATATCTTTTACGCTCGGTTCCGTTGCAATGGTGAAATGGATATCCCTGTACAGTACCACGATGCAGGAAAACTTTATCCGATCAAACCCCATTCACAACAACCATCGCTGAGGGAGTAGAGGAAAGGGCGCCTAATCAGGACTTCCATCTTTCCCAATCCAGAAAGTAGGCAGTGGGGCTTTTGTTGTGTTTGGAGTGCCATACACAGTTTCTTTACCACATCACTAGTAAAGTGCATTCCTTATTACTGTTTATGATGACAGGTACTCTGAATTAAGGTACGAAACGTTTGATCAAATGTTTTCAGTTTCACAGAGTCCACCTTGTGTCATGGGAATGCTTGCATCCAACCTGAGAAAGTGGCCACCAGCCCAGCATGAAGTGATGTGTGTTCCATTTCTGAAACTGTATGATGTCAACCTTGATATTTACTAAGGGGCCATAGGGGTGAGGGTGAGTTCTTGGGACTTCCTTGATGGTTTTTCCAACATTACTTTACTGGAAGATACCAAATTGTTAATAGTAGGCCTCTAGCATGGTAGAAGAGTCTGCTACATACCAATCCTGATTCAGATGGCAACCATACCTCCTATCCTTTCCTACATGGGCGTGTCTGTGGTAACTGTGAGCTGGGTGGGATAGTAGTACCTTTGGTGTGACTAGGCAACAATGTCTATCTTGCCAAAGGTTATCAGAATGCAGGCGACAACCCATCCTAGACCAAACCCTTTTTCTGATTCTGGGGATGTATTTTGTATAAATACTATTTTTTCAAGGCAAGTGAATGGAGGGGTGTGTACTTGACTTATTTACTCTTAATACATATTCATCCAGAGAGCCAGAAACAGCTGCCTATTTAGCAGCTGCTTCCGCTAAACCATTCCACTGGAAATCTCATCCCTAAGTGGTTGGTGTCCTGCACATCTTCCAATTTCTAACTGCCTGTGTTGCATTATGGCATCTCAAAGTGCTGCTATTTACTAATGTTTCTTTTTTGGGAACCTGAGGATATGTGAAACCTTCTCTGTTCCACAGCTAATCAAAGTCATGTGTCAAACCAAAGGCATACCAGTAGTCTGCGTATACAAATTACTCTATTACTCAGTTGATCTGCTAATATACATGCTTGGGCCAATGCAACAGATTTTGCAGCCTGTGCAGAGAATGCATTGGGTAGTATCTCACTTTCTCAACAGCTTAGGGGAAACACACAATATATTCTGCACACAATTTCCCTGTTTCATTTTGGGAACACAATCCAGCTGCAAAATATACAAAACTTGATGTATGTAAAGGAGTGTCAAAAGATCATTCCTAGGTTGTAAGAGTTCATCTGTAATATTTAAACAATCATAGGTGAACTAGGCAACAGGAACCCGATTCAGAATTAGACAGTGTGTTAATGTGATGTGTTGGGTGCTTAGGTGCAGCATCTCATATTTAGGTCAGGGAGAAAGTGAAAGGCATGGTGTCTTTTTTTAACAATAACACAGAGATGATATGAGGGTAAGGTACTTTCAAAAGACAACCTAAAACAATACACTTGCATTATTGCATTGCTAGTGCGTCTGCAGTCACAGATTTAAGACAAGGAAAACAACCTCTGTTGAATTCAGTTTTGTGAATGGTTTCAATGGTTTAACCAATTATTCATTACCTAAGATTAATCGCTGACAGTATCCTGGCTGCCCCACAAATGGGTGCATCTATGTATATAGATTTAAGTACCTTAAGGATAGCCTCAGTGCGTATGTTAGTCAGAAGTCGGCAAGCTGCCATGAAGTTATGTAATAGATAATGGACTTTTCCCTACATAATTGTAACTTCTACTTCAATGCTTTGTGGCCTTTCTGGACTCAAACACTGAGCAAGACAAGGGTATCTTCCTTGAAGGCACCATAAGATATTGAGGCTAATATTAGTTATTAATACATGGCAAGAGTCAACCAGAATGTAAAACACATTGGGCCTCATTACGACCCAGGCGGTAAGTTATCGCCTGGGTCGTACCTTTACCACCATGGCGTAAACTATGTTTACGCCATGGTGGTTGGCGGATTTACCGCCCCATTCCGAGGTTGGCAGGGCGGTAAGTCCCCAATCCCCATTTACCCTTCCCCATTCCCATTTTTGCCCCATAGGGCATAATGGGAGTGGGGAAGGTGTAATTTACGGTGGCGTAATTAACAACAAGGTCCCTTAGCGCCATGGATTTTAACACCTGCTAAAAACAGGTGTTAAATCCTCCATGGCGCTAAGGGACCTCGGAATCAGGCGGTAAGGGTCGGCGCTGTTTACGCTGCCGTAAACCCCTTACCGCCTGGGTCGTAATGAGGCCCATTATGATTGGCTCTCGCTGGGTCGTTACTGTCCAGAGAGGGGGGCATGGCAGCCTCCAGCCATGTGGAGGCTCGAAGTGGGGCCATCCACTCTCTCAGCCTCTACATGGCTGGAGGCTGCCATCGTCCCCCGCCGGGGACTTAGGTATGTTTTTAGTTTTTCTTCTTTTTTTCCCCTCCCAATCCCACTTATCTTCATTTTTTTTGGAGTGGACACGCTGGGGCTCCATTTTCCCTTCCCTGGTGGCCATTTTCTGTGTCATTTCTTTTCTTTTTTTTGTGCAGCATTTCGGGATAGAAAAAACTGCTTTTAGTACCCCGGTTTTGCAGTTTTGCGGGCCGGGGTACTAATAGCAATATTCCCCTCGCGGCAGGGGCATTACCTGACTCGGTAATGCCCATGCCGCGAGGGGCATATTGCTTAAATATGCATACTGGACTAACACAGATTTTCCTGGAAACTTTATATTATCTAGGTTTTTCAGTAACTGTTAGGAAAATATGGTCAGGCACTCAGTGTTCCTCTGTAGAATGTGGGTCCAGATGTACTGTATGCAATGGTACGAAAAAGGCGAAAATGTTCCGAATATCTGGGTGCACTGGTTTAGAGACGAAAGGAGAGCAAAGACCTACAACAGTGATGGTGGAAAGCAAGTCAATATAGTAGCTGGGTTAGGGACTAGAGGGATGCAGTGAACTGATAAATGCCATATGTAAATGCTTAGATGGATCAACTCGAACATGTTCAAAGTTACATATCATGTGAGGGCTCTAGGGATACAGGGATCTTGGACAATAATTCAATGAATTTGGGTCTAAAATGGGCTTCTTGGGGATCTGGAACTAAAGGGAGAGCTTCCTTCAGTGTTTCCAATACAGCTTCAGTGTTTTTGTCGATAATATCTTCAAATACCCTACCTGGTGTACAGTAAATATTGCAATACAAGTTAAATATTTGGTCTAGACCTAATCAGTTAACTAGAGGAATGGCTCAGCAAAAACACATGTTTGTTTGTGATTGTACTTAGTGTAACGGATAGAGTATTAGTGACGGGATAAGGGATATGTGTATTAGAGATACTGACTGCATTAATGGGAGTGGAAGACAAAGGGATGTCAGGGAAACAGTCTGACCATATGGCTGATTTGCGGGCTTCTGTGACTACCAAACATGAAATGGGTTGCCCTTCATTTTATAACCAAGTGAACATAGGGAACTTCTAGATCTATAGGTGCCAATTGATTCATGAGTAGATTCTCTCTCGGCCAGTGCTAATATTGATCTTCCTCTGAAGCACTAGATGCTATCTAATTTGGTTGAAATACTGGTGCCCCTGCATTTGAGAGAGAGAGGGCGGATTTGGCACTGTGTGCTGAAAATGTCCTTGGGGTTGATTGGGACATTCATTGCTCCATTAGAACCTGCTTAAGATGAATACAGGCTGTGGAACCCACACACTAATTTCCATGGAGATCCTGTACAGGCCTTCTAAATCCAGCCATGCCCTGCACCCTACTACCTTCCCTTTGAAACCATCTCCCTCCTATTTGGAACGTCTGTTCATTGAGATTCTGCAACTGCAAGGCCATCAACCTATGTTCTCTTTTGTTCTTGGTACGCAAGACAGTGGTTTGCTACCCAGTCAATTCTTGTGAGGCCTTTGTTTGCCACTCAATTCAGATAATTTTGAGCTGCTGTTGCAACTTTGTTTGTAGTGACAAATCACTTCTGGGGTACCAGTCGCGCCGTGATGAATATCGGTTTCTTAACCATCAATCAGCTCCATACCTCAAACACACTAGAAGGTATCTGAACAGATTGGAATAACAAGCAAATTATAAACCTCCTTGTCCAATTTTGGTAACGTGGACGGAATGGCAGGCTTATCTCATAAAGGTTTTGGATCGTTGGTCAGTTGCAACACAGCGAAAATAAGGTGATTACCCAATGATAAAAAGAGGTCCAGTCAAGGTTATATTATGAATATCTACTTTATTAATCACAATAGTCTAACAACACTACGAAATACAACCCATCCTGTAAAGGAATTCACAGAAGAGAATGTTTCAAAGAAAGAAAAGGGATTCATTCAAGATACTGACAGGAGGGTAGTCAGTATGGTTAATAACTCTAACAGAACAGTTTTTTAAGGTTTCTTAGCTTTGGAGCAAAGGGTCTTAAAATGTCTCTAAGGGGCTTCTGTGAAGGGTCAGGGGGAAAGCACCACAATATACCTTTGGTTGTTGGTGTTCTTGGTGCTCAACAGGGTCGAGTCAGCTTCAGGGTGATTTGCAGGTTTCTGTGACAGAGTTAGAGACGGGAGTTACCTGCGGCTATCAGGCGGCAAGACGGTTTGATGAGTGAAGCTGGATGAAGAGCTGCAGGCTGGCCTTCACAGAGGCACAGGGTCAGGAATCATTGTCTCAGTGCTGATCCGCGGTTCTGAAGCACTGGTTGAGATGTCTCAGATGTCTTTAAGCAATGGCAGCTTGACAATGGTCAGCAAAGCCGTCGGATGTGGATCGAGGAACTCAACTGGCGTGAAAATGTCCTTTACGACGGGTGGTGGTAGAGGCATGTTGAGGCACTTGTCCCAGCTTCTTGAATTGGCTCATTTTGTCCTGTAAGGCAGACGGCCCACAGCTGTGGAGTGTGTAGGGGAGGGATCTTGCTTCCATCTTGGTATCCTGGCCTTCCTTCAATGGCAGAAGATGTAAGGCAGACTGTACCTTAAGTCAGTGTCCGAGGTTGAGTTCTTCATTCTTACTTCTTGTGAAGTCTTCAGATGATCTGCCAAATGAGGGGCTCGGTACTCTTTAAAAGCCAAGGGGGGGGCGCAGTGATTCGTGTAGTTTAAGCCTACCTTAGCGAACCAATCCTTTGGTCCCTACCAGCAATCTCCTGTCTGCGTGAAGTCATAACCAGAGTGCTTTGCAGTAGAAAAGGTAGAGGGGTGAAAACAGGAACAAGGTGTGCCCCAGAACTAAAATGACAAAATCTTTCTTTCAACAGAAAGAGGTCTGAGATTAGTCCCTTGTGCTACTAGGTGCCACCCATCTTCCTGTCTGTTGTGTTCATAGAGTCTCTCTGGTTTATGGTCCTCCCTGTGTGGTTCCTGTTAAAGCGGCAGGTCTCCCTTGAAGCTGCGGCAAGACCAGACTCCCTGGCTCCTGCAAACCACATTCTCGTACCTTATGAATCAGCTCCCCCTAGTCAGGTGGCCTACTGTAATCAACAGACCCAGACATGACAGTTCACTGCCACTGATACTGAGAGGCGGGAGCTGTCTTCAGGTTGACACAGTTGTATATGATGTATATGAAAAAAATATTGTTTGAGTTTCCTGCCAACTTTGTTATCCTGTGCAGCCAGGTCCTGTGTGGGCCTGTTTGAAACACCCCCTGCTGCCAGCTGCAGGGCCTAACAAAAGAGCCGGGCACATCCATGGAGCCTTTATCATTCAATTAGACTGACCATGGCATGGGAGATGACATTGTGCACTCCTAGGCTGTCACATTCCAACTAAATATGACAGGGGCAGATGAGATCGTCCTGTAGGCATTGCCAAGCCTGGAGTACACGTGTCTATGCTTTGTCATGGTGTGAGAACAGGAAAATGTGTGTGGATCAGCCCCACACATTTTCCTGAGGTTGGTCGACCATCATTCCATTTAATTAAAAATGTCAAAAAAGCCCAGGTGAGCGCATGCCCACCATGCAGATGGTAGAATTCCTCACAGTTGCACTCCTGTAAGGAAGGCATTTGCCACTTCTTACTCTCCAGTGTCTATTTTTTATATTCCTGAATTTCTATTCACCCCGATGGGCCCGGGATCTTCCTGGGGCCATACTTCAGCTCTGAGGTCAGAGCTGCTGCTGCAGCAGCATCCAGCCACCGCAGGTGCTCCGGGTATGTGCCAGGGATGCCTGCGCGCGTTGGCCGGCAGGCGCTCACCTCCTTTCTTTCCCCAGGGGCAGCGCAAACTCTCTCCCACGGCGGGAGGTCTCTTTTGTTCTTGCGGCTGCTGTCGCTTCATTCCTTTGTTGTGGGAGGGCTGATCAGGCTCACCCCCTCACCTCTCTCCTGCTGGCAGGCATCTGCTTCTCGCAGGGGGGAAACCAGGCACTCCCCTCCATCTCCTTTTGCGGCAGATGCTGCATAGCTGGGGGCATGGAAAACCGTGCAGGCAATACTGCTTCTGGTGGGGTTCGCTCCGCATCGGAGCACATATTGGTCAGTGCCCAGCGGCCTGACCAATATGTATCCACTTCTGTGGATACGCCGACAGCTGTGCTCCTTCCTGGCTCTTATGGGGGAACTGGTGTTACACCCACCCTGAGGTGGCTTTCCTCCGGTGGCTTGAGCAATCCAATGCTGCTTAAGGACAATACCACAGGGCTGCAGGCCGCCCCTCTCTCCGGCCGCACAAGCACCCTCTCTGCAGATGGCCGTGACCACCTCCTCTCTCACGCTCACGCTCACGACGATGGAGGCTGCATGCTGCTTTCTCTCCCGCAGCAGGGGACAACTCCTCTCACTAATTCCTTCATCGAAGAAAAAAAAGTAAAGAAGAAAGAAGAAAAAACAGAACCGCAGGGACAGGGAACCGCGCATGGATCCTTCCTCATTGCCATTGTTGCATGGGGGGGGCTGCTATGGACATCCAGCAGGCCCCAGGGTGCTATAGGGCATCCACACCATCTTGAGTGGGGGCCATACCCCTGACCATGCGGACCTCTGACCCCATACTGGCACGAGGGTCCCACGGCATCATGGCCTGCAGGCCCATGCTCACACGGTGTGGGCCTGCAGGCCTAAATGAGAGACAGACCAATCGTACCTCTTTGGGAGTCAGCAGCCATTCTAATGCATGTGCCTGCAGGGGCTCATTTTATTAGCTTGGGCCACGACACTTAAGAAAAGCACTTCACAAAGAAAAAGAAAAAAACTTGTTTACAGTTTTTATCTCGACTTCTTCGGTGGAAGTAAACATTGTATTTAATTCTAAGAGGTATTTCGGGTTGGGGGAATTTCAAGTTCTCTGTGCTAAGTTGGACGTTTTTAGTCAGTGCTGTGGAGCTTGTCTCTGGAGAAGCTCTGAGCGCAGGTCATTCTCCGTAGTTCATAGGAAGAGTGGTCCACCAAGGACTTATTCCCCCAGACGGGGGAAGCCACCACAGTCTTGAAGGAATGTGTGGCCTATACCTTCAAGGTGAGCCAAGAACTTTGGGGGATTTATTTGTTTGGTGATTGTATAATGAAACACATAATGCTCACACCACAACCTCATAGACGAACACAAACTGGACTTTATGGCAATCACTGAGACCTGGCTACACAGTGCAGCAGGACCCTCCCTCTCTCTTGTCTTGCCACCTAACTACTCCATCCTTAGAACAGATCGAGTAGACAAAATAGGAGGTGATGTTGCATTGATCAGTAAAAACTCTTTGGCCTTCAGAGAAACCCCCTGTTCCCCTTCTACTCGGCTACGTATTTCTCCTCTCCACGCTTTTCATCATCTAGCAAGCCACCATTAATTTCCTCTTCATCTACTGCCAACCTAACCACCAGACCTGCCCAGAACTAGACATCTCCTGCTTCGTCTACCCTTTATCAAACCAGCTACCAAGTTCCTTGTTGAAGGGGACTTTAACCTAGGTTTCAACAATGCATCATATGGCCCGGCCAACAACCTTTCCAATTCTATCATGGAGATGCAATTCACCAAACTGATCCACTCCCCTGCCCACTGCAAAGGTCGCACCTTAGACTGGCTCGCTACCCTGAACACTTCAATGGCTATCACGTCTATCATGGCAGTACCTTGGTCTGACCACACACTCATTGATTCTGTTGTTCACATACCAAAGTATCTCCTATTTCAGCTACCAAATCTCCTCCAACCTTCTCCCATCACACACGAAAACACACTGAAGCCAACCTAGCTCCTTCTTTGGTGAAACACCTCTCAGAACACACACACCTCCCAGACGACAGATACGCTCACTCCTCTTTGATTCTCACTGCCCTCACACACACCATTGACCAACACGCTCCTCTCAAACTTAGAACACCGAAACAAGGTTAAAAAAAAACTTCTGGTTTTCTAACAAGCTCATTACCCTGCACAGTCATAAACATGCTTTGAAGCACACCTGGAGGAAATCCCCCACCCACACTATCTAACCATGACGCCTCATTATGAACATTCAACACAAGGATAGCCAAAGCCAGTTCCAATTCCAAAGAACTCTTCACCATCCTTCAAGAACTCCCTTGCCCACACCCTCCACCATCCACATTGACAAAGCATGGTGTTCCACAATCCAGGCAGGCCTCTCTAATAAAACCAATCAAATTAAAAACACCACTGCCACTAAAAAACAACAACTCCTAGCCAAACCCCCAGCACCCCCACAACCCATTCCTCCCACACTACCGCCTCCATTCCGCTGCAGTTCCACTTCTCCTTTGTTACCATGAAAGACATTGCCACCACCATCTAACACCTCAAGACCTCGAATTGCAGAGGCGACGACTGCCCGCACACATAATCAAACTTTGCGCTGAAACCCTAGCACTGCCATAGCCGACTTTGTTAATGCCTCATTTGCTTCTAATAACATACTTAGCTGCCTCATAACAACCTGGGTCCCACCACTTATGAAAAAACCTGCCCTTGACCCCACCGTCCCCACTAACTGCCCACCCTTTACCACTGTCTCTTTCGTCCTCAAGATCCTAGACTGTGTAGCCTACTCACAGATCTAAACCCACTTAGATTAATACCAACTCTTAGGCTCAAAACAATCCGGATTCAGACCCAAGAATAGTGCTGAAACAGCACTTTTGAACCTTAAAATCCAGCTAGATGCCATCCGCGACTCGGGCAAGTTAACAATCCTTCTTCTTTTAGATCTCTCTGCAGCGTTCGACCTCGTGGAACATGATATCCTCTGCCAACACCTCCTGACCAACTTCCACTTCTCCCAGCATGTGGCACTATGGATTAAATAATTCCTTTTTGAATGTACCTCCAGGGTTTTTATAGGTGACCACGCTGCTGATCCCATCCCTGTCCCTTGTGGTGTTATCCAAGGCACCTGCATCTCCCCTGCCCTTAACAGCACATACACCAAACCGCTCTTCGACCACCTCAATGACCTGGACATCCCATATACCAACTTTGCTGCCAATGCCCAAGTTCGATTGTCTCTATCAGGAAACTACGCCCAAGATGTCGATCTGATAATCCGAGCGTACATTGTTATACAGAACTGGATTGCCTTCCAGAACCTCTGTCTCAACAATGAGAAAACTGAGCTTCTCATTGTGGGCTCTTCTTACCGCATTACTGCCCTTGACTCATCTTACTCTGCCATCCCCCCATTAACAAACCACCTTCCAAGTCTCTAAACATGAAAAAACCTGTGTCATTAGAAGTATGGCAGAGCAGGAAAAAATTGGAGGTAACTGAATTACTGCCAATCACCCGCTCCGCCATACTACGAGTATGGCCCTGGAGTTTAATCCTCCACTCTCAGATGAAAAATCGACAAAGTCTGGGGAATTACCACACCAGAATTACTGCTGCAGTAATTATGCCAGAAAAGCCCCATAGAGTCTTATGGACTCATAAACAATTGGGATTTACACCACCACAACAACTTGTAATTCAGTTGGGCGGTATTCTGGTGATTTACCACTGGAATATCACCCAAATCGTAATGAGGCCCTTGGTGTTTACCTTGCCGCTGAACTTAACATGTCCCACCAACTCAATGCAATGGCATCATCCACCACCTATACTGCCAAGTTCAACTTCATGACCCAGAATTAATCCCCCCCACTAACCGTCTTACTCTTGCACTGTCCATTATTGGTAGTAAGCTTGATTACTGCAATCTGTTACTCTCAGGCCGCTCTTACAAAACTGCTAATCCTGCAAAACAAGGCCCTGAGGGCCACTCTAGGCCTAACCTCCTCTGACCACATTTCAGAAATAAGAAGAGGGGTACAATGGCTGCCAATTAGAACACGAATCGAATTCAAAACAATTACCATCGCTCACCATTTCCTTGCACAAGGAGGCCCTGCTTATCCCATCTCCAGCACCTCACCAAAACCAGTGACTTGAGCCCTCCAGTCCTCTGCCAGCCGTGCTCTGCTTACGCCTACATTCAACCTAAAGCATGCAGTGGGCTCCAGCTTCTGTGCTACTACTCCCAGCCCCTGGAACTCTCTTACCGGCCACATGACAAATGAGCCATTTTACCACGTCTTTAAAAAAAATAATAAAAACTTGGCTATTTAGCAAATATGCTTATCCTTTTTACCATCAACTTTTGTTTTGTCCTACTATGCGCTATGTTGATAGCTACTCTGTTCGAGCGCTGTGATACCTCCGGCTCTGGGCGCTATACAAATGTATGAATAAAAAACAAAATTCCTCTTATTCCCTGGTGATTTGTTCGAGGTGATGATTAAACCTGTTCTGTGCAGTACTTGACTGTGGGTGGTTTGTTCATGCGGTGTGTGATAATACAGTCTTGTTAATAGGAAAATTGTGTTAATTGATGGTTGTGGCTCTTTTAGTGTTATGCGGGTAATGAGAGGTGTCCTGTGTGAGAGAGAGATGTGCTGCGATCGTGTTGGTGCATTCTTGTGTCTTATGCACAATTATTTAGGAGCAGACAATCACATGACAAATTAATAAAAAATTCCTGCATGTGAAGAGGTGCAGGAGCTGAAGGATGTGTGCGCGGTGGATGTTCTATGCGTGGACGGATAGTGTCAGATGTCACACTTGAGGGTCGAGGAGGACCTTAGAGTACAATACTGGGCGTCTGCCACCAGAAATAATTCACACATTATTTCTAGTGACTCGCCCTGCCCCGGTACCACAGATGATACTGGGCACACTGTTCTGGTGAACCACGGGACAAGGACCCAGGGAGGAGGATAGCTCAGGGGCAAAATGCTCACCATGGAAGCAAGACGACATGGAGCACCGCAGGTTCAATCCCCGGCTTTGCGTTTAGAAACCTCTGGGTATTAAGCATGTTATGAATATCATGTCATGTCATAAATTTATGAACTCTCACATGCGATGGAGTTTTGTCACTCTGCCGCTTGTGTTTCTTAAAGGAGCACCACACTACTCCTTTTCCATAACAACAAACAAAATGAAGAACTAGGTCACCACATAAACACAATGGTAATTAACATGCAAACAGCCAACCTAGTTACTCAGTCACTGGGGGGGGCAGTATCCAATGTTCGGTTCATCAAATTAGAATGTGCGAAACACTGGATATATTTAGGAAGGAACTGAAAACCTTCCTATTTAAATAAGGAGGAAAATGGTAGAACTAGAGTTATACTTCTGCCCTTACTCTGTATTCCAACACTTCAGCAATAGTTAACATCTGTGCCCGAATACAGTTCATTCTGTCTGGTGCACTTTATAAATCCTTTAAAATCAGAAAATCTAAATCAAAATCATGTGTCCAGCACATAATCCTCCAGGTGAGCAGGTCTCCCCCTACATGTACGTTGTAGATACCACTGTCCCCCTTCCCACCTCGGCCTCTCTTCACCTGCTTCCCCTGGATCCAGGGGAATCTGAGAACAAACAGTCCCTCCACCTTCATCAGACTCTACTGCATGACTTCTTCCAGGGGATATCCCTAATTCTCTTGAAGAATTAAGCCCGAATAAGCTTGCATTCCTTGTGACAGTTGCAGGCCCATCAGAGGCAGTTCCCATGGATCCCATGGGGTTGGGTTCATACAGCAAGGGCAGCTTCCCTTGGGGGTGCCTGTTTCTCATGATCACCTCGTCTCCTAGCTGATATGGTCTGAGTCCTCTTCTAGCATTCTCACTCTCATGCTTGGACCTCCTTTCCTTCGCCTCTCAATCGTCTTCGATCACTGCTGACTCCCTTTCCCCTGTATCTGGCGAGAGACCTCTCGAACATCGCTTGAACACTGACTTTACCAGCGCCACCCCTATGAAGCAGTGGGGCGTCAACCGATGCTCCCTCAGGACCCGATAGAGGGCTCTTCTGAGGCAAAGTCTGTGGCCGTGGGCGATGCAGCATACCTTGTTAAGGGGCCTCACAAATCGTTCTCCCTCCCCATTCGCTCTTAGACAGATTGGTGTGATCTTCCGATGGTGTATCCCCTACTTCTTCATGAGTTGGCTGACACGTTCTCCTTGAAATGATGGTCCATTATCAGAACACAACACCTGGGGAAGCGCGTGAGTTGCAAAGATCTTTTCTAATGCCGCTGCCACAACACCAAACGACACAGATTCCAGGAACTCGACCTCTGGTTATCTCGACCACTGATCCACCACAACCAGAAAATGTGTGTCTCTCCCAGTAGAACCGAAGTCCACATGTACAGCCTCTCACGGTTGCATGCCTCAAGGCATGGACTCAAACAGGGGCTCCCTCTGTATCGGGGCTGGTGCCTGGCACCATATGCATACCGTCACAAACTCCTCGACTTTTATTTCTAGGTTGGGAAACCAAACTTTCTGCCTTAGGCAGGCTTCTGTTTTGGCCATCCCCTGATGACCCTTGTGGGCCAGCTCATTCACCTGATGGATCTTGCTTGCAGGTATGATCATCCAGTCCCCGCGCAGCAGCAGACCTGAGTCAGCAAACGTAAACTCGTCTCGGACACTGCATAACTGTTCCAACGTCGTGCGGGCCTCTTGAGTGCTTTTTCCAAGACCTTCCAGAACAGTATTTCACTCCCCTTTTTGAAGGGCTCCTCAGAGAAGGCTGAAACATTCATTGATTTCAGTCGCTTTCTCCAACTCCTTTAAAGGCATGGAGTTCGGAGTGGCAGATTCAATGATTACTTGCACATTACTTGTTCCTTGGCCTCTTCCATGTTGCTCGCCTTGCCAGCTTCCCTGCTCTGGGGTGTCTCAACAGGTAGTTGGCTGCATTCTTCACACCCGGTCGGTACACCAACGACACTCCATACTCCAATAGAGCCAGCATTAATCGCTCAATCCTGACTCAGGGCTTGGAAGACGACCCTGCCATGATTTGCAGCAGGGATTTGTGATCTATCCCAACCGTTGCGGGCCTGCCTAATATATATATGCAAAAATGCCTACACCCCCAGAGTATGCGAGAGCCTTGTGCTCAATCTGTGAATATCTTTGCTTCATGTCACCCTTGACGTCTACCTGTGTTAGGACCTCTCCAAGGCCAAACGGACTTGCATCGAGCACAATTTAGGATAGAATGGATGGATCAAAGCATGCCATTGTGTCTTTAGCCGTGAGGGCCATCTTCATGTCATCGAATGCTGCTTGCTTGAGAGGACCCCATTGCCAGGTGGTATCTTTTCTCGTGAGGCTCCTCAGTGGCTCCGATCGTGTGGCCAGGTTACTTATAAATCGCTCGCAATACGTTAACATCCCCATGAAACTGCAAACCTCAGTCACAGTCTCTAGGGGTCTGGCCTCCATGTTGTCTTTAACTTTCCGGGGATCAGGCGACACACATCCTTCCTTGAACTGAAAGCCAAATAATTCAATACTGGTTTTCAGGAACTCACACTTCTCTCTGTGGAGCGTGAAGCCCAGTGCCTGGATGCGTTGAAGAGTCTTGACTAATAGTAACATGTGTTCCACCTCTAATCCTGCAAACATCAGGATATCATCGCTGACATTTATGATCCCTTCTAGGTCAGCCAATGCGCCCCTGATAATGTTTTGAACCACCTCGGTTGCAGACGACACACCAAAGCGGAAATGTTTGTACCTGCACAAGCTTTGGTGCATTGTGAATGTGGTAATGTACCTGGATTCGGGATGTTGCACTACCTGGTGGTACCCAGCCCTCAGATCAAGCTTTGAGAAGGATCTTGCACCTTGCAATTCGGCTATGATGTCATCAATTGTGGGAGTTAGATGTCTTTCCCTCTTTATCGCCTTGTTGGGCAGCCGCATGTCCAAACAGATGCTGACGGAGTCAGGTTGTTTAGGCTTCTGTACAATGACAATGGGTGACACCCACGGCATTGGACCTTCAACCATCTCGCTGATATCAATGTTGATGACATTCTCTAGTTCTTTGTCCACCAACTCCCTTAGATGAAAAGGGACCCTCCGATGTTTCTGTTTCAGGGCGACAGGCCAGATGAAATCATCTATGTGCAGCCTGATCGGCTCACCTACCATCTGTCCAAATCCGATGAATACCTCTGCAAACCTCTCAGGCAACTCGGGCACATCCTCCACATACACATTGTATGAAAAACTCACGGTTGCCAGGGCCTCAGCTGCAGCACAGCTCAATAGGGTGTTGGCACTCACATCTGTGACTAAGAACCTGCCCTTGATTGAACTGGTACCATGTTCCACCTGTGACACAAATGCACCCATAAGCGGGATAAGTTAGTCTCCTCCAAATGTGAAAATGTGTGCTTTTGGACGCTTCATTGCCGGGGGATCCTGCATTGGATCATAGTGCACACTTGCCATGACATTGACAGAGGCACCTGTATCCACAAACACCAGAACCAGTGATTCATCCACTTGCATCATACACTTTGGCTGTCTTTTAGCCTTTGCCTTCATCACGCTCACGTTAGAGATTGCATTTTATTTCTCTTAATCATCTTCTTCTTCAACCTCTTTGCTTGCTCCCTCCTCCTGATCAATGAGGGCTACATTTGGTGGATGTTGCTGCCTGAAAAATGCGGCTCTGACAGGACTTCTCCGGACCACTACCGGAAGCAGTGCTCTACACATACCGACGTAGTGGTTGACATTACAGCACCTCACCTTGCCCTTCGCTGTGCACTCCATTCGATGCAGAAGGTCGTACCCACACATCAAGCACAATTCTGGTGATCTTGTGCTTCTTTCCTCTGGCTGCACTGTAGTACGCTGGGCCCCTCTCGCCCCTTGGTTACGACCTATCTCACATACCTCTTCAATCTTGAGCGAGTGTATCACTGTGTCCATCTTGGAGGCACATGTTTCCGACCACCTCATGGGATCATCCAAGTTCGAGGAATCGGGGCAGGGTTAGGCCTGGTTCCTGTAGCACTTGACAACATAGCTTGCCAGATGCACACCCCTGGATTAACTGGTTACGAAACATGCCTTGCTAATTTTCCCATGCGCATGTTGCCACCCTACGTCGGAGACGGACATGAAAAGAGTCTAGGGATTCATCGTCTTTCTGCCTCACATTTCACATCACAAACCTCTCATAATCCATGTTAGCGAGGGGCATGACATTTTCCTGCAGTGCATTCTTTGCTGCCACATAGGAATCGTCCACTGGCTGCAAAGTCTTAAAGATCTGATTTACCACCAGGCCAGCCGAGTATAACAGGGTCACCACCTTGCTTTAATCGTCAGTCTCCCCTATGGCCTTGATATATATGTCCATGGGTCAATCCATGAGGTCCAGACTGGACGGTGCCCCTGAAATGTCAAACTCGGGCATCAGAGCCAGGGCTCCCTGTTGGCGTGGTATCCGCACTCCCACCTGTGTGACTCCACCAGCAGTGCCTCCGCCATTCTGATTACCCAGCATGTTAGTGGCACTCACGGGCAACCAACCTTGGGTAGACTGGCCTATGTTCTCCTCCTATGCGTGACTCACTGTGCTCGTGGGTGCACAAGCACCCTTCTCAGCCCTGGGGCAGCAAACCACACAGGAAGCAGATGAAAATTGGAGCGTCCTCCACCACTGGCCAATTGGTGGCCTGATGCCAGGTCAGACCCCCCTCGACACACCTCAAAGAGGCTGTAGCCGAAATGGGTGAACCGCAGCAAATGCTGGATAAAACCCCAATGTCAAAAACTAAAATTCCCACTGGCACTCCTCCAGAAGCAATAAAGAAACAGTCTCTTACTTGTAACAACATGGAATTTCAGGCCCTTTTGTGTTGACCTCTGTGTCCTCTTCACTCTGGCAGGCAAAACGACATCAGAGGACAAGGAAAAATGCCTCCACACCACAGAAAATGTCCACATGTCTGTGGATGGTCCAAGAATTAGTCAGGGAGGCGCCCGAGCACTCCCCTAAGGACCTGCAAACTCCATGACTCGAGCAACAAATATGGCGGTCGTCACACTGCATTTGTCGGCTCCTCGGCTGGTGAACGTTCTTCTCCCCAAGTTGCAACTCGGAATCACTGCCACCTGGCCCAGCGCGTCCATGCCATAGCAGAGGACCTCCTCATCGCCAATGTTGTATTGACCACCGTGGGATTGTACAAACCACAAGCCAACCCGGCCATACAGATGACACTGGGCACACTGTTCTCCAATTGGGCTCTGCATGTGCTCTGGAGCACCACAGGACATGCCCCATTTATTAATTCTCACGTGCAATGCAATTATGTCACTCTGCCGCATGTGTTTCTTAAATGAACACCTCACTGATGTGAATTAAAAACATACAATATTCACACGAAGGGGAACATGGTACGTTCAGCTTCTGAAAGAGATTATGCTTATTTTCAACACCTGTTCTGCTAGGGTTCCCCAAAACGATCCCCTTGAATCTTCCTGGCCAAAAATGGCTTTCAAGATCTCACCTGTTGGGCAACATCCTGGAAATTGTGAGCCGCAATCTATCTGAATTGTATTACTGGTAAAAGGGCTGAGCGGGTTGAGCGCTCCTGTGATCTGTGCAGGTCTGCAAATTCGAACCACATGAAGGGCAACTCAGCCTTTCATCCTTCCACAGTTCATAAATAAGTACCTACTTCCGTTAAGTGTTAATTTTGTGTAAATACGTTCTATGTACAGCGCCTCAGTGAGAGTGCTATATATAAATAACATATGTAACACATGGTGGTTTCGTTTTTGGTGAAATGTGTTGCAAATTGTCAATATTAAAGAATATGTGTTCGGCAGCACCCTTCAAAACTACTATCTGCAGTGAAGCAACTGATCAAACTGGCCACACTGACCAACAAAAACGAACTCATTAACATGTTGGGGCTGCATTTTGGACATTTCCCTATAGCCCTATTGGGCGGTCTGAGTCGGGGGACATGTTCCTTTCGATAGCTTGTCCTTATCCATGCTTTTAGGGCAATCTCCAAAGACCTGCTCCATATATTGCAAACCCCATCAAAAATGGGGTGCGATCTGAACTCGAAAATGAGTGATCCACCAACCTGTGTTCAGGAGGGCGGTCATATCCCAGTTGCCGCATTAGGAGTTGGGATTATTTTTTTTTAAAAAGGGGACGGGATTCACCAGTTGAGAAAAAAGGTATTCATTTTTTATGACTGGTATGATTCCGTCATCAGCGCAGTTGCATACTGAGGGGCCTGTTGGAGGCATGTATAGGTGTCACACATGACATAATATGAGACATGGATTACACATACAAGGAGAGTGTATTTCATTTTAAGTGCAATAGAAGCTATTGAAGCTCTTCAGTCTCATTTTCCAGACAAGCTCTGGCAATGCCAACAGTTTTAGCTTTTGTAGGCATGTGAAAGGCATTTGTAACGCACTGCCATAATGGTATTAACTGGCCATTGATAGTAGCAGCTGAAAAATGGTGTGAGGCACTAACCATATAATTGCAATACCTATACACAAATCCAAACATTTGGCTTTGCCAATGCCTGTTTTTAACAGGGCTTCAGGGAAGGGCACATAGTGCTTATCAATCGAGTGGCTCAAGGCAGATCTGGGTAAAACATTTTATTACACCAGCAGCCAGTTTACAGCTCCATTTAAGTTATTAACTCTCAGAAAAATGCTTTAAAAAACACTGGCAGGCACTTCCATTGTAAAGTGTGATGGTAAGACTTGATAAAGGTAGCTCAAAGAATTCCAAGGACGATGTGCTTTTAGCGGGGCATGGTAGGATGTGGGTGGGAATGGCCTTAGGGATTAGCATGGCCATGGGCAGTGAATGGGTGAGCCTTGTGTCCCTCCACACATGCCATTTCTCCCTAGCTGTACTCTAATGCAATGGATTTGGCTAATAGGTGACGCTAGCGCCACCTAATAGTCAAAACTAAAAATGGTGATTGAATGAAAATGTACGACTTCACCAGACGGAGGGTAGAAGGATAGATTAAAAGTGTGGCAAACACGCTTTTACTTTGATTTTCCCAGTCCGCCTTGTGTACAATTAAACATTTATTCCAGAAAAATGTGCACAACTTCAATTTTGTTTTAGAGTCAATGAAAATCCCTATGGGAGTAATTTTATTTTAAGTGGTAATTGTATTAGCACTTAAGTGCAGTTGGGTTCCCTGCACGTGACTTGTGCAAAAGGACAGAGTGAAACCCTGACTCTCCTCTCATGTTCTATTTTGTACAAAATGTAAAGCCCCCTGCAAATTATGTTCTTACGGTTTTAGCAATGGAATCTTATTAAGTCTGCATACTTTTAGCAGTGGCTAATTGCAGGCTGATGTGAAAGCATCCGTTAGTTTTACAGCATGCTCATTACAATGGAGAGGTTCTGCAGGTGGGGTGGGAAGCACGAGGCGGAAAATTATTTCTCCTCCCTTTTCTCCACTCAGCCTACAAAACCTTTGTAAAAAAACTAACAGAGTGTTATAGAAAACTATAAACGGCTATGCGCCTTGTTATGACGCCTTATTCTTAGGTGTTGCTATGCCACTGTGTTAGATTTAATATGATCCCTTTTACTTTCAGGCTCAGTCTTTTACAAAAGAAAATGTCACCTGCAAATTATGCTTTGCAGTGGTCGTTTACCAATGTGTGGTGAAAGGAGGCAGATTCCATAGGAATGCATTCATTTTACACCTGCATGAACATCTCATGTCCGTGAGGGTCAAACACGGGAACTTAATTTCACCAAAATGCTAGGGCTAGCGGAAGTGACATCACATGACCCTTCACCTCTGATGACATTACAGGAAGTGATGTCATTTGATCCCACCCTAAAGTGACATCACGGGAAGTGATGGAACACGGCCGTTTACCCCTTGACAAAACAGGAAGTGGCCACACATAGCATTGTTTCTAAGTACACTATGAAAAATATGGTTACGATATCACTGTAACGTGATATACATTTCATATAAGAATGGATCACCATATGCATCAGCAGAAAAAAACATGCCATAACTACAACTTGCAAAAAGCAAAATACATAGTTCGGAATGGATGCCTATTCTACTCCAAATGTTTTTTGGAGGATTTTATCTGCATTGTGAATTTAAGGTGTTTAAGAACAGGATAAATAAGTGACTCACCCCTGGAGTGTGCCTTTTTTCTTCTTTTTAGGGGTAGCAAGGGAGACCTCAGGGGTGGCAAGTGCGACCCCTGGCAACCCCTAGATGACGTCCCTGGTCAAATGAATGCATTGTCATACGCAGAAGAGTATCACAGCAGAGATCTCAACTCGGCTTCGTGTCCCACCTTAAAGGCAATTGAAAATGGGGCGGAGATGTAAATGAACGCATGAAAGCATTTCGCCTTGCTTTTACGCCTCCATTCCCTGCTCAGCACCATATGAAATGAACCCATATAGACGCTATTGAAATGCTGTTCTGTCTAGCGCTCGGTTATATCAGCACTCCATTTGCAAAAAGTGCAATTTGCATGCAATGGAAACCGAACATTAGCACATACCTGCGGTTGGGCATGCAACTATGCACATTTACAAAACAGTGCGGAAAATGAAAGGGCAAAAACAGGTCAAACCACCTTTTCTCATTCTGTTTGGTAAATAAATATAAACGCGGGCTGCATAATGGAGCTAACTGTGGAGGCGGACTCCAAAGGAACCCAATTGAATTGCTCCTGCATGAAATAGAAAGGAAATCACTAGACCACCCATAGTCTTTGTTTCCGAGATGTCCATCAAGCGCCTCTAGCCTTGTGTGCGGGATTCCTACTACAGCCTCATCATGGGATGATTCCCCGTCTGCTCTTCTACTGCTTTAAGTAAGGCAATACCCTTTGCTACCCATATCCTCTGCACCCTCCCGCGATCCACACCCAAACCCATCCGCGGCCTTCACGCGGGATCGCCATCCAGGCAAAATGGTTCCCTATTTAAATTCTGTCTTCTTGTGTTTAACAGCATCCATGGGCTAGGCATCCCTTCCATGGCACAATTTATCGTCCGCTACTCTTCCAAAATATCAATCCCTCTTCATCCCAAAAATATCCCATTCACCTTGTGCGCCCTTACACTTTTGCTCCTTCACCCTCCTGGTTCCCATCAGTGGAGCTCCTTCCCCGTATAAATGATGGGCATTTCACAGCGACTTCTTCAAGGTTGCTCTTCCGAGAGACTTTTAATAGTATAACCCTCTGTTCCATTGGTCCGAAAGCACCGTCACCACTGGTGATAGTGTAATTACTGAAGATACCCTCCTATATGTCTGAGTGATCCTTCTCTATCTCATGGGATTCCAGCACCTCCTCCCTGACACCACTCCCAGTGAACCTTTCTCAAGCATCAGTCCTGTGCCCTCTTCTCTTCACTCTGCATACCACCACCTCACAAGCAAAAAAAAACAAAAAATCTCTTTTGGCTTTAACTATCTGCACTTTGACAATGAAAATTAGATCTTCTCCTTACCCCTTCTTCACCCCTGCAATTTTCGAACGCATAACTAACTGTCTATCCACCATCTGCCACTGGATGGTTATATGGATCCTCATACTCAACTCCTCAAGACAGAAGTCATCTTTCTGACTGCCTCCAATGCCAACCAACTCTTCCCTTGCCCATTTCTTTCTCCCTTCATGTCCTCTCCCCCTCTTCCAGGGCTCACAACATTATGGTTCTCTTTGACAGTGACCTGACTTTTTTGCAGTTCATCATGGCTACTGCCACTGCAGTCAAATTCAACCTTTTACACACTAGAAAATTCCACCCACACTTGACGCACCACTCAACTATAACATGTATCTCTACAATTGTGCTAATAAAACTGAACTACTCGGTTATCCTATTTCTTGGTCTACCCATCTACTCTTTTGCACCCCTCAAAAAAGTCCTCAGATTTGTGACACACACCCTTTTCAAACTACACAGATCCGCCCCCACCTCTACCTGGC
Source organism: Ambystoma mexicanum (assembly GCF_040938575.1). Lineage (NCBI taxonomy): Eukaryota > Metazoa > Chordata > Amphibia > Caudata > Ambystomatidae > Ambystoma > Ambystoma mexicanum. The sequence goes on from NC_090928.1 coordinate 867,338,960, forward strand.
GTCACCACACTGGAAGGCCCTACATGTAAAATCAATGTCTCTGTACGTTTCTGCTAAATTCTATAAACCCACCTATGCTCTTGCCCCCACACAAGCTAGCAGACTGCTGGCTGCATCTCATTGTACTCTCCCTCTTGGACTCTCCACTCCTTGTCTCTTCACCACCTCTCAGTCCCTAATCCACCAATGCTTGCTCCCGCATTCGCTCCTTTACCTCACTTTCCTCACTCCACTGGAATTCTCTCCCAACGGCCATCAAAGCCTTCTCTTCAGTCCAACTCTTCAAACCATGTCTCAAACACAACTTGCTAGTGATGGAAGGAGACCTGCAAAACTTTCCAACTTGCTGTCCAGACTAACGGCCCAACCCACCTCTCTTGAATTCTTCGCTGTAGTCCACTCTCTGTAATGTGAAAATATGTATTTATTTATTTATTATTTCTTTATTTTTATATACAGGAGGAACAATGATCTTTTGATCTCAAAAGAACGTACAGTAGATAAAAAATCAGGTTTGATGTGAAGCAATGTGCTTCTTACAATGGGGTGAGTTTGAGGGACATTCTGACCAGGTTGTGGAGGGAGTAAATGGAACAATCACTGGGGCCAATTCATAAATGAAGATGTGACCAAGCAGTTCGGGCTGACTGACCACTTTGGGGGTGTGACCAAGCCTGATTTGCATATGGTCTTTCCCCTTTTGCAATGGCTTGGCAGGCGAATAACAATGGTCTGGAGGGTTGCCCAGAGTGATGCCAGAGGTTAAGATTCATTTTAAACCTTCCAGCCATCACATCTTTTGTTTTGCTATTGTCACCCCGATAGGGACGGGTATGCCCAGACGTGGGTCCCGTGCCTGCTGGGCCTAGAGACCCAAGCTACTCCTCACTGATGATGCCCAACAAGGCTGAAACATGTCTGGGGATGCTTGTGGTCTCGTGCAGAAGGGATGTGACCTAGCAGTTCGGGCTGAACGACCCCTTTGGGGGTGGGACCAAGCCTGATTTTATTATGGTCTTTCCCCTTTTGTAATGGCTTGGCAGACGAAGAACGATGGTCTGGAGGGTTGCCCAGAGTGACGCCAGAGGTTAAGATTCATTCTAAACCTTCCAGCCATCACATCTTTTGTTTTGCTATTGTCACCCCGAGTGGGACGGGTATACCCAGACGTGGGTCCCGTGCCTACTGGGCCTAGAGACCCAAGCTACTCCTCACTGATGATGCCCAACAAGGCTGAAACATATCTGGGGATGCTTGTGGTCTCGTGCAGAAGGGATGTGACCTAGCAGTTCGGACTGAACGACCCCTTTGGGGGTGGGACCAAGCCTGATTTGCATATGTATTTCCCTTATTGTAATGGCTTGCCAGGTGAAGAACGATGGTCTGGAGGGTTGCCCAGAGTGATGCCAGAGGTTAAGATTCATTCTAAACCTTCCAGCCATCACATCTTTTGTTTTGCTATTGTCACCCCGATTGGGACGGGTATGCCCAGACGTGGGTCCCGTGCCTGCTGGGCCTAGAGACCCAAGCTACTCCTCACTGATGATGCCCAACAAGGCTGAAACATGTCTGGGGATGCTTGTGGTCTCGTGCAGAAGGGATGTGACCTAGCAGTTCGGGCTGAACGACCCCTCTGGGGGTGGGACCAAGCCTGATTTGCATATGGTCTTTCCCCTTTTGTAATGGCTTGGCAGGCGAAGAACGATGGTCTGGAGGGTTGCCCAGAGTGATGCCAGAGGTTAAGATTCATTCTAAACCTTCCAGCCATCACATCTTTTGTTTTGCCATTGTCACCCCGATTGGGACGGGTATGCCCAGACTTGGGTCCCGTGCCTGCTGGGCCTAGAGACCCAAGCTACTCCTCCCTGATGACGCCCAACAAGGCTGAAACATGTCTAGGGATGCTTGTGGTCTCGTGCAGAAGGGGTGTGACCTAGCAGTTCAGGCTGAACGACCCCCTTTGGGGGTGGGACCAAGCCTGATTTGCATATGGTCTTTCTCCTTTTGTAATGGCTTGGCAGGTGAAGAACGATGGTCTGGAGGGTTGCCCAGAGTGATGCCAGAGGTTAAGATTCATTCTAAACCTTCCAGCCATCACATCTTTTGTTTTGCTATTGTCACCCCGGGTGGGACGGGTATGCCCAGACGTGGGTCCCGTGCCTGCTGGGCCTAGAGACCCAAGCTACTCCTCACTGATGACGCCCAACAAGGCTGAAACATATCTAGGGATGCTTGTGGTCTCGTGCAGAAGGGATGTGACCTAGCAGTTCGGACTGAACGACCCCTTTGGGGGTGGGACCAAGCCTGATTTGCATATGTATTTCCCCTTTTGTAATGGCTTGCCAGGTGAAGAACGATGGTCTGGAGGGTTGCCCAGAGTGATGCCAGAGGTTAAGATTCATTCTAAACCTTCCAGCCATCACATCTTTTGTTTTGCTATTGTCACCCCGGGTGGGACGGGTATGCCCAGACGTGGGTCCCGTGCCTGCTGGGCCTAGAGACCCAAGCTACTCCTCACTGATGACGCCCAACAAGGCTGAAACATATCTGGGGATGCTTGTGGTCTCGTGCAGAAGGGATGTGACCTAGCAGTTCGGACTGAACGACCCCTTTGGGGGTGGGATCAAGCCTGATTTGCATATGTATTTCCCCTTTTGTAATGGCTTGCCAGGTGAAGAACAATGGTCTGGAGGGTTGCCCAGAGTGATGCCAGAGGTTAAGATTCATTCTAAACCTTCCAGCCATCACATCTTTTGTTTTGCTATTGTCACCCCGATTGGGACGGGTATGCCCAGACGTGGGTCCCGTGCCTGCTGGGCCTAGAGACCCAAGCTACTCCTCACTGATGATGCCCAACAAGGCTGAAACATGTCTGGGGATGCTTGTGGTCTCGTGCAGAAGGGATGTGACCTAGCAGTTCGGGCTGAACGACCCCTCTGGGGGTGGGACCAAGCCTGATTTGCATATGGTCTTTCCCCTTTTGTAATGGCTTGGCAGGCGAAGAACGATGGTCTGGAGGGTTGCCCAGAGTGATGCCAGAGGTTAAGATTCATTCTAAACCTTCCAGCCATCACATCTTTTGTTTTGCCATTGTCACCCCGATTGGGACGGGTATGCCCAGACTTGGGTCCCGTGCCTGCTGGGCCTAGAGACCCAAGCTACTCCTCCCTGATGACGCCCAACAAGGCTGAAACATGTCTAGGGATGCTTGTGGTCTCGTGCAGAAGGGGTGTGACCTAGCAGTTCGGGCTGAACGACCCCCTTTGGGGGTGGGACCAAGCCTGATTTGCATATGGTCTTTCCCCTTTTGTAATGGCTTGGCAGGTGAAGAACGATGGTCTGGAGGGTTGCCCAGAGTGATGCCAGAGGTTAAGATTCATTCTAAACCTTCCAGCCATCACATCTTTTGTTTTGCTATTGTCACCCCGGGTGGGACGGGTATGCCCAGACGTGGGTCCCGTGCCTGCTGGGCCTAGAGACCCAAGCTACTCCTCACTGATGACGCCCAACAAGGCTGAAACATATCTAGGGATGCTTGTGGTCTAGTGCAGAAGGGATGTGACCTAGCAGTTCGGACTGAACGACCCCTTTGGGGGTGGGACCAAGCCTGATTTGCATATGTATTTCCCCTTTTGTAATGGCTTGCCAGGTGAAGAACGATGGTCTGGAGGGTTGCCCAGAGTGATGCCAGAGGTTAAGATTCATTCTAAACCTTCCAGCCATCACATCTTTTGTTTTGCTATTGTCACGCCGATTGGGACGGGTATGCCCAGACGTGGGTCCCATGCCTGCTGGGCCTAGAGAGCCAAGATACTCCTCACTGATGATGCCCAACAAGGCTGAAACATGTCTGGGGATGCTTGTGGTCTCGTGCAGAAGGGATGTGACCTAGCAGTCTGGGCTGAACAACCCCTTTGGGGGTGGGACCAAGCCTGATTTGCATATGGTCTTTCCCCTTTTGTAATGACTTGGCAGGCGAAGAACGATGGTCTGGAGGGTTGCCCAGAGTGATGCAAGAGGTTAAGATTCATTCTAAACCTACAGACATCACATCTTTTGTTTTGCTATTGTCACCCCGAGTGGGATGGGTATGCCCAGACATGGGTCCCGTGCCTGCTGGGCCTAGAGACCCAAGCTACTCCTCACTGATGACGCCCAACAAGGCTGAAACATGTCTGGGGATGCTTGTGGTCTCGTGCAGAAGGGATGTGATCTAGCAGTTCGGGCTGAACGACCCCTTTGGGGGTGGGACCAAGCCTGATTTGCATATGGTCTTTCCCCTTTTGTAATGGCTTGGCAGGCAAAGAACGATGGTCTGGAGGGTTGCCCAGAGTGATGCCAGAGGTTAAGATTCATTCTAAACCTTCCAGCCATCACATCTTTTATTTTGCTATTGTCACCCCGGGTGGGATGGGTATGCCCAGACGGGGGTCCCGTGCCTGCTGGGCCTAGAGACCCAAGCTACTCCTCCCTGATGACGCCCAACAAGGCTGAAACATGTCTAGGGATGCTTGTGGTCTCGTGCAGAAGGGGTGTGACCTAGCAGTTCGGGCTGAAAGACCCCCTTTGGGGGTGGGACCAAGCCTGATTTGCATATGGTCTTTCCCCTTTTGTAATGGCTTGGCAGGTGAAGAACGATGGTCTGGAGGGTTGCCCAGAGTGATGCCAGAGGTTAAGATTTATTCTAAACCTTCCAGCCATCACATCTTTTGTTTTGCTATTGTCACCCCGGGTGGGACGGGTATGCCCAGACGTGGGTCCCGTGCCTGCTGGGCCTAGAGACCCAAGCTACTCCTCACTGATGACGCCCAACAAGGCTGAAACATGTCTAGGGATGCTTGTGGTCTCGTGCAGAAGGGGTGTGACCTAGCAGTTCGGGCTGAAAGACCCCCTTTGGGGGTGGGACCAAGCCTGATTTGCATATGGTCTTTCCCCTTTTGTAATGGCTTGGCAGGTGAAGAACGATGGTCTGGAGGGTTGCCCAGAGTGATGCCAGAGGTTAAGATTCATTCTAAACCTTCCAGCCATCACATCTTTTGTTTTGCTATTGTCACCCCGAGTGGGACGGGTATGCCCAGACGTGGGTCCCGTGCCAGCTGGGCCTAGAGACCCAAGCTACTCCTCACTGATGACGCCCAACAAGGCTGAAACATGTCTGGGGATGCTTGTGGTCTCGTGCAGTAGGGATGTGACCTAGCAGTTCGGGCTGAATGACCCCTTTGGGGGTGGGACCAAGCCTGATTTGCATATGGTCTTTACTCTTTTGTAATGGCTTGGCAGGCGAAGAACGATGGTCTGGAGGGTTGCCCAGAGTGATGCCAGAGGTTGAGATTCATTCTAAACCTTCCAGCCATCACATCTTTTGTTTTGCTATTGTCACCCCGAGTGGGACGGGTATGCCCAGACGTGGGTCGCGTGCCTGCTGGGCCTAGAGACCCAAGCTACTCCTCACTGATGACACCCAAAAAGGCTGAAACATGTCTGGGGATGCTTGTGGTCTCATGCAGTAGGGATGTGATCTAGCAGTTCGGGCTGAATGACCCCTTTGGGGGTGGGACCAAGCCTGATTTGCATATGGTCTTTCCCCTTTTGTAATGGCATGGCAGTCGAAGAACGATGGTCTGGATGTTGCCCAGAGTTATGCCAGAGGTTAAGATTCATTCTAAACCTTCCAGCCATCACATCTTTTGTGTTGCTATTGTCACCCCGAGTGGGACGGGTATGCCCAGATGTGGGTCCCGTGCCAGCTGGGCCTAGAGACCCAAGCTACTCCTCACTGATGACGCCCAACAAGGCTGAAACATGTCTGGGGATGCTTGTGGTCTCGTGCAGTAGGGATGTGACCTAGCAGTTCGGGCTGAATGACCCCTTTGGGGGTGGGACCAAGCCTGATTTGCATATGGTCTTTACTCTTTTGTAATGGCTTGGCAGGCGAAGAACGATGGTCTGGAGGGTTGCCCAGAGTGATGCCAGAGGTTAAGGTTCATTCTAAACCTTCCAGCCATCACATCTTTTGTTTTGCTATTGTCACCCCGAGTGGGACGGGTACACCCAGACGTGGGGTCCGTGCCTCCTGGGCCTAGAGAGCCAAGCTACTCCTCACTGGTGATGCCCAACAAGGCTGAAACATGTCTGGGGATGCTTGTGGTCTCGTGCAGAAGGGATGTGACCTAGCAGTTTAGGCGGAACAACATCTTTGGGGGTGGGACCAAGACTGATTTGCATATGGTCTTTCCCCTTTTGTAATGGCTTGGCAGGCGAAGAACAATGGTCTGGAGGGTTGCCCAGAGTGATGCCAGAGGTTAAGATTCATTCTAAACCTTCCGGCCATCACATCCTTTGTTTTGCTATTGTCACCCTGAGTGGGACGGGTATGCCCAGACGTGGTTCCCGTGCCTGCTGGGCCTAAAGACCCAAGCTACTCCTCACTGATGACGCCCAACAAGGCTGAAACATGTCTGGGGATGCTTGTGGTCTCATGCAGTAGGGATGTGACCAAGCAGTTCGGGCTGAATGACCCCTTTGGGGGTGGGACCAAGCCTGATTTGCATATGGTATTTCCCCTTTTGTAATGGCTTGACAGGCGAAGAAAGATGGTCTGGAGGGGTTGCCCACAGTGATGCCAGAGGTTAAGATTCATTCTAAACCTTCCAGCCATCACATCTTTTGTTTTGCTATTGTCACCCCGAGTGGGACGGGTATACCCAGACGTGGGTCCCGTGCCTGCTGGGCCTAGAGACCCAAGCTACTCCTCACTGATGATGCCCAACAAGGCTGAAACATATCTGGGGATGCTTGTGGTCTCATGCAGAAGGGATGTGACCTAGCAGTTCAGGCTGAACGACCCCTTTGGGGGTGGGACCAAGCCTGATTTGCATATGGTCTTTCCCTTTTTGTAATGGCTTGGCAGGTGAAGAAAGATGGTCTGGAGGGTTGCCCAGAGTGATGCCAGAGGTTAAGATTCATTCTAAACCTTACAGCCATCACATCTTTTGTTTTTCTATTGTCACCCCGAGTGGGACGGGTATGCCCAGACGTGGGTCCCGTGCTTGCTGGGCCTAGAGACCCGATCTACTCCTCACTGATGACGCCCAACAAGGCTGAAACATGTCTGCGGATGTTTGTGGTCTTGTGCAGAAAGGATGTGACCTAGCAGTTCGGGCTGAATGACCCCTTTGGGAGTGGGACCAAGCCTGATTTGCATATGGTCTTTCCCCTTTTGTAATGGCTTGGCAGGCGAAGAACGATGGTCTGGAGGGTTGCCCAGAGTGATGCCAGAGGTTAAGATTCATTCTAAACCTTCCAGCCATCACATCTTTTGTTTTGCTATTGCTATTGTCACCCCGAGTGGGACGGGCATGCCCAGACGTGGGGCCCGTGCCTGCTGGGCCTAGAGACCCAAGCTACTCCTCACTGATGACGCCCAACAAGGCTGAAACATGTCTGGGGATGCTTGTGGTCTCATGGAGTAGGGATGTGACCTAGCAGTTCGGGCTGAATGACCCCTTTGGGGGTGGGACCAAGCCTGATTTGCATATGGTCTTTCCCCTTTTGTAATGGCTTGGCAGGCAAAGAACGATGGTCTGGAGGGTTGCCCAGAGTGATGCCAGAGGTTAAGATTAATTCTAAACCTTACAGCCATCACATCTTTTGTTTTTCTATTGTCACCCCGAGTGGGACGGGTATGCCCAGACATGGGTCCCGTGCCTGCTGGGCCTAGAGACCCAAGCTACTCCTCACTGATGACGCCCAACAAGGCTGAAACATGTCTGGGGATGCTTGTGGTCTCGTGCAGAAGGGATGTGACCTAGCAGTTCGGGCTGAACAACCCCTTTGGGGATGGGACCAAGCCTGATTTGCATATAGTCTTTCCCCTTTTGTAATGGCTTGGCAGGCGAAGAACGATGGTCTGGAGGGTTGCCCAGAGTGATGCCAGAGGTTAAGATTCATTCTAAACCTTCCAGCCAGCACATCTTTTGTTTTTCTATTGTCACCCCAATAGGGCGGGTATGCCCAGACGTGGGTCCCGTGCCTACTGGGCCTAGTGACCCAAGCTACTCCTCACTGATGACGCCCAACAAAGCTGAAAAATATCTGGGGATGCTTGTGGTCTCGTGCAGAAGGGATGTGACCTAGTAGTTCGGACTGAACGACCCCTTTGGGGGTGGGACCAAGCCTGATTTGCATATGTATTTCCCCTTTTGTAATGGAGGCGAAGAACGATGGTCTGGAGGGTTACCCAGAGTGATGCCAGAGGTTAAGATTCATTCTAAACCTTCCAGCCATCACATCTTTTGTTTTGCTATTGTCACCCCGATTGGGACGGGTATGCCCAGACGTGGGTCCCCTGCCTGTTGGGCCTAGAGACCTAAGCTACTCCTCACTGATGACGCCCAACAAGGCTGAAACATGTCTGGGGATGCTTGTGGTCTTGTGCAGAAAGGATGTGACCTAGCAGTTCGGGCTGAACGACCCCTTTGGTGGTGGGACTAAGCCTGATTTGCATATGGCCTTTCCCCTTTTGTAATGGCTTGGCAGGCGAAGAACGATGGTCTGGAGGGTTGCCCAGAGTGATGCCAGAGGTTAAGATTCATTCTAAACCTTCCAGCCATCACATTTTTTGTTTTGCTATTGTCACCCCGAGTGGGACGGGTATGCCCAGACCTGGGTCGCGTGCCTGCTGGGCCTAGAGGCCCAAGCTACTCCTCACTTATGATGCCCAACAAGGCTGAAACATGTCTGGGGATGCTTGTGGTCTCGTGCAGAAGGGATGTGACCTAGCAGTTCGGGCTGAATGACCCCTTTGGGGGTGGGACCAAGCCTGATTTGCATATGGTCTTTCCCCTTTTGTAATGGCTTGGCAGGCGAAGAACGATGGTCTGCAGGGTTGTTCAGAGTGATGCCAGAGGTTTAGATTCAATCTAAACGTTCCAGCCATCACATCTTGTGTTTTGCTATTGTCACCCCGAATGGGACGGGTATGCCCAGACGTGGGTCCCGTGCTTGCTGGGCCTAGAGACCCGATCTACTCCTCACTGATGACGCCCAACAAGGCTGAAACATGTCTGCGGATGATTGTGGTCTTGTGCAGAAAGGATGTGACCTAGCAGTTCGGGCTGAATGACCCCTTTCGGAGTGGGACCAAGCCTGATTTGCATATGGTCTTTCCCCTTTTGTAATGGCTTGGCAGGCGAAGAACGATGGTCTGGAGGGTTGCCCAGAGTGATGCCAGAGGTTAAGATTCATTCTAAACCTTCCAGCCATCACATCTTTTGTTTTGCTATTGCTATTGTCATCCCGAGTGGGACGGGCATGCCCAGACGTGGGTCCCGTGCCTGCTGGGCCTAGAGAGCCAAGATATGCCTCACTGATGACACCCAACAAGGCTGAAACATGTCTGGGGATGCTTGTGGTCTCGTGCAGAAGGGATGTGACCTAGCAGTTCGGGCTGAACGACCCCTTTGGGGGTGGGACCAAGCCTGCTTTGCATAAGGTCTTTCCCCTTTGTAATGGCTTGGCAGGCGAAGAACGATGGTCTGGAGGGTTGCCCAGAGTGACGCCAGAGGTTTAGATTCATTCTAAACGTTCCAGCCATCACATCCTCTGTTTTGCAATTCATAAGTGGACATACATAATTTAAGTACAATCAACTTTGGCCATTTTTAAATGGAGGTATTTGGTACGGCCAGCTGTGCTCAGGATTTGACCATGATGGGTGAAGTGCTACAGTGGAGGCAGAGGAAGTGAGGGACAGAGGAAGGTTAGAGGTGAAAGAAAAATGTTACCTAGCAGGCAGATGAGAGGGTAAAAAAGAGGTGAGAAGGTCGGCTTTTAGCTCGGTTTTGAAAAAATCTGTGTGTACTGTTTCCCGCATGACTGGGGGAAGAGAATTCCATGCAGGTGGAGCAAAAAGAAAGAACAGAAGTGAGAGATAGCACTGCAAGTAGTTGAGGAGGCAGAGCAGAGATTACGAGAAGGCTTGTAGAGTTGGATAGATACAGAGGTGCCCTACCATGGATAGATTTGTGAACCAGGAGAAGACATTTACATCTGGCCCTGTTTTGCATCATTAGCCATCGAGCCTGGTGATGGTATGAGGAAGTAGGTGTGAAGTGAGGGAGTTCAAAGAGAGACCTGGTAGTGAAGTTAATGATCTTGTTAAGAGGACAGAAAGCATACTTGGGGAGTACCATACCAAAGAAGATGCTGGCACAGTAGACCAGTTTAGAGAAGACAAGGGTAGTTAAGAGTTGCTTGGTGCTGTTGAAAGGAAATACTGGCCTCTTTTCACAATCGTAACCTCTCACCACCTGGCATATGTCACTAAATCAAACAATGCTCTTATGTAAAGGCACCTTGCCCTAGTACTGCCTCGACTCTCTGCTATTGCCTACACTGAAAGTCATTACTGTACTGAATCACATCCTGTTCCTCAATAAATACAAATAAATATGTGTGTATTGCCTGCTTGTACCTTCTCTATTAAATGATTCAAACTCCACCCCAACTCCAGCAGGTTCATCAAATTAGCTACTTTATCCTGACTTCGCAAAGCACCCAGCAGTTCAGAGAATTTGTGAGGCACATCCTGGGCTGTGGATTTTCTTGGAAGGCCTTCCAATGCTTGTGTAGAAGAATTTATGAACACAGTCTCCCACCAGTAGTCTCATACTAGCCAATGCAGGGCAGAACATGATAGTGGAAGAGACATCCTTAGGAGTCCGTTGTGGAGGCCTCAAACCCGCCCCCCAGCATACCACCTAGATGGCAGATACCACTCACTGATGCAGCCCCACACACCATAACTGGATGACATAACCAAGGTAATCATGAGGAGGCAGCATGGCTGAACACATGTGCGTAGATGCATTAGACACAGAGCACACTCATTCCTGCACAAAGCTATGCAGACATGTAAACCACATTACTTTTAGGCACAAAAAGCATGCTTATAAATCACTTAGCTAGTTGCATAAGAACACCCATGCACTGCTCGCTGACGCCTAAAAGCAACAAACATGAACAGCCATATAAATAAAAATGGAAGAAACAGCTGCATTGAAATGAGTGGAAGACACTGGAAGGCTCAAGGGACAGAGAGAGGCCTGACATACTGATTTCCCTGACAAATGCAGAGAGAGCTGGCAGTGCAGCTATATTTGTATTATAAATTGTGCCCAACCTTGCCAAGGACACTGAGAGAGAGTGTTCAGAGTCAACAGAAAAGAGGCAAGGGAAGGGAGCTGAAATTCTTCATAAATGCAAGCAGAGAAACTCAAATCTACGGTCCCTAGACATGTGATCTGAACCTGGTAAACAAGGCCCATTTATTCGAGGCATGCAGAGACCGTTGTTCCCATTAAAAGACAGAAGATACAAAATGTAACACAGCATGACGTTGGAGGCTGGAATGTCCTTGCTCAGGGCCAGAGGAGGCAGAGAAGTGGTGACCTTATTGGGAAACAGGCGGTACCCTGAAGCCATTCAGCCCCTTCATTGTGCTCATGTGCTGGAAATTTGCCAAGCTGAAAAGGCTCACGCTGGCCCCTTCTGGGTGGTCCCAGGAAGTGCTACCCAATATGGCCGGACCATTTAGATAATTTATCCCCTATAGAACATATGTTTACATATACCGTTCTTCCACTGCTGTTCCACCTGAAGGCTCAGAATGTATCATTTGGTTTTGATGTCATTGTGCAGTAAAAACCCAGTTACCAGTCTGTAATGAGTTGAGAGTACATTGGAATCTGCAGAGGTCTGTGTGCCTATCCCTGCTTTTGAAATCTATTAATAAAGCAGTCGTTTGTCACATTTCTGGACTCCTCCATTTCTTGGGCATGGGTGACTTCCCTCGAGCCGACCTCTGGTTTCTCACTCTGCCTCAAGTCTAACCCTGGTAAGTATCATGGGCAAACCATGGCCATAAGGGAGCACTGAGAAACCACAGACAACACTGATTTGTAAATGATCATAAACACTTCACACACACACACACACACACACACACATACACACATCATAAACTGATGTCTGCTGGCACAGGAGCAATGGCAATCATTCTGCCAGTATATGTCACTTTCTAACTTTCATTATAAAAAACCTGTCTTGATCCTAGAGAGTTTCTGTAAAATAGATATTAAAAACAATGTAATTAAAGGGCTTCTAGCTTCCGGGGTACATGGAATCAAAAGTGGTCCATGATGCTGCAAATTCCCACATTCTGTGTGGGATGTGTTAGAGGATTTGAAGGTTGTTCATGTTGTGAGTAGTCACATTTTGATTCAGGGCATTAATGCCCTTTCAGTATAAGTAGCTAAGATAAATATCTGAAGTAATAAATTGCTCATCATAAAATCCCAGGTGCACGTATTTCTTTTTCAGAAAGAACGCTACTCGGATGAATGAAAAGTGCTGTATATATACTTTATATATATTCCACAGTAGTTTGGGAACCTATCATATTCCATCTTAGGCCTTGTTGTGGTCCGCCATGAGTAAAGAGGCGCACTCGAACAAGCACGAGGGGCCAGTAATGCTTGCTATCTCCTTCTTTATGATATGATAGGTTATTTATAACGTGTTTAATACCCAGAGGTTTCTAAGTGCGGACACAGAGATCGAACCTGTGTTGCTCCGTGTCGTCTTGCTTCCAAGGCGAGCACGTTGAACCCTGAGCTATCCTCCCGAGACTATTATTGAGATTCATACTGTCCTTCCATCCATCACTCATCCCTTTCCTTTTGCCATCTTTCATGTTCCAGTCCCCGCGTGATCCCCCCCCCCATATAATAATGAGGATGGGCTTACGTGGGACAATACGACCTCCCCCTGTCTTTTTATGGAGATGTATTTCTCCGTTTTCGCAATTCAGCGTACATTTCAGTGCTGCCATGTGTACATTGGCTCCAAGTTTGCCCATAATCATGCCATATCTACCGATAACTCCCGCTGATTGTACTTCATCAAACATCCATAAACCCCATTGTTTTTGGAGGTGTCCTCTGGCTGATGACTCTTGTAAGGAACCCTCAAAAGGCAATGGAAGTGGCATATTAAGAGGCACACGTCAGGACCAGGCCGTGTACAGAGCATACCCTTGACCTACTGAAGGGAAGGTTTCAGTGCCATCAGACTGGCGGTGGGGGGCTTATGCACAGTCCAGATAAAGTGGGAACAAATATTCATTCAGTGTGACATGCTGCACAACATGAGCATCCAGAGACATGCCTCTGGGTGGTGACATGCCACCACCGGAGGAAAATGACACAATAAATGCTGGAACCAGGAATGGATGTGTTGTGTTTCAGGAGCTCAGAGAATCATGGATATTTGATTAGACCTGCTTCACATGATTGTATATAGTCACAGAGTAAATATATGACACCCGATCAATGATGACTACTCTCACCTTCATTAATGTTTAAATTTGACTTTGTCTGTCTTTATAACTCCCTTGCCCCCTCCACCCTCATGTACAACTCCCTTGCCCTACCTCCATCTTCAACCCCAACTCCAGTGCACTCACTCCACCATCATTGCCAACTTCGTTGCCCTCACTCCACCCTTACCCCAAACTTCTTCCCCATCATGAATGTTGCTGGAATGGAAGCCGTATTTACATTACTCATTTCCTAGGCCAGATTTCTCTGCTAGTAAGTGTGCAGGATACTCATGGGATGCATGTGGTACTGGGAAATGTGGGTGCCTTAAGGCCATGGCTTGCCCTGATGGATGCATCTCTGAATTGCAAGAGGTCACATAGCCATAGGTGTAATGGTAGTAATAATGTATAGATGGCAGACTTCTACTGGCGAATTGGGAAATAGTAGACCAGGTCAAGGAAACATAGAAACCAACATATATTCACATTTTATTAATATACTAGACATCATTTTAAACATTTTTCTTTTTTAGAAGATACTGAAATATTCATTCCATAATTCATTGAAACATCAAGTATTGTATAAAAACTTGCTAATATTGTATTGCACTGACAGAAAAACATCATTCTAGACAAGAAGAACCACATATATATTCTCCCGGAATTTTTAGATGTACGGACAAACTATTCCATATATACCACTAAGTTGTGGGGGAGGAAAAGAGCTATCTCCATGTGATCAATGGTTCACATAGGGTTTAGTATCATCCTCCGGGGCATCTAATAAAGTGCAGAACTAGTGCAAGACATACTTCTATTGTAATCGAAAGGTGTTGTGTGTCGACTACAGATTTCAGGGGAAAAAGGCTGTTTGACAAGCCACCCAAATATCCTACTATAGGTCGTTTCGACGATTCGTTGAATCTAGTCAAAAAAAGGGCTAATAATCGTCTTCCTCGGGACAAAGCACTGCAAATTGTACATAAACCAATAACACACTCAAATCAATAACACATACAAATCAATGTTGGCTGCCATTGTGAGGTCCCGACTTGTTCTTGTAAAGCGATATTCCTATGGCAGTGTTCAATGGAATAGGAGCATACATTCCTTGTTTCAACAGAATGGGAGCTTGAGAAACAATTGCTTCAATGACCCAAGCTCAAACCAAAATCATATGCAATCTTAGCTCCCTATGCCAGTCAATGCAATAGAGAAGCATCTAATTCCAAGAAAAAGTGATTGTGGCCCAATAGACTGCATATGACATTCATCGGTTTTGATATGAGATGCAGTCACAAAAGGAAATGTAGTTAGGGACCCGTCCCATGCAAGGATACGAAGAAACATACTTGCTGGCATTCTACGCCTCCATGATTTTGGATTGAGCTTGGGTCTTTGAAGCAATTGTTTGTCAAGCTCCCATTCGGTTGAAGCGAGGAATGTATGGTCGTGTTCGGCTTAAAATAAATGGAATATGGAATGAAGCACACATGATTGATATTAAAACTGAAAGTTTTTAATCCAGTGCATTTAGAATTCATTTGCACTCTGGCCCCTGAGTTTGTTTGTTCTCCCCTTATCGACATGCATTATAATGTTCACAAGTAGATAAACAGAGAGGTACTTTAGGAAACCTGATTGAAGTTTGCGAGCCTTTCTTCTGGTATCTGTCACTGTTCTTCTCGGGGGGGGAGGGGCTGGGGGGCGAACTCTGTGGGACATTTTTTGATGGATTACGATGCCAACTCATGAATATGATGGATTATGCCAAGATCCTAGATGATGACTGTGGGGTCTGCCTTTGCCTACAGGATGTAGCCCAATACGTCCACTGGTATTCTAACGTGTGTTTCCTCATGCATAAAACCAACTTTGGCTTCAATGCAAATGGCCAGTAGTATGCATTTGTTGTACTACAGTACGGGATAGATTTCAAACACGAATGACCACTAGAAGATTGAACCATTCCTGTTATGGATACCCCCTGCTGTGATCTGAAAACTCCTCAGTGATGGCCTTGTCTGTTAGGTAGGAGGGAGTGTGCAAATTGACAGCTTTCTAGATTAATTATAATTATAACTGCTCTTTTATAACACGCTTAATACCATCTAGTGGTTTCTAAGCACAGGATCGGGATTCAAACTTATGTTGTGCTGCTTTGTCTTGCTTCCAAAACAAACACGTTGCCCCTGCGCTATCCTTCTTCCCCTGATGATGATGAAGTTGGTTTTGAAGGCAATGAATGCTTGAAGAAGCAACCAATAGAGTTTGATGAGTGTGGGTTTAATTTGGTCTATTGTGCTGAGGCATTTGATAATGCAGGCCATGGTTTGACGGTTGTTTCTCATTGTTGCCAGGGTCGAGATGGCAGGGCAGCGAGTAGGGCATTTCGACCAGCCAGGCACTGGACCTGTACTGTGGATCAGAGGCTATTGTCTTGGAGAAGGGGCTTGATTTTCCACAAAAGAGAGAGTTGTACCAAGCTGCCTTGGCTTTCTTTGCTATGTGTATTTTAAAAGTGAGGTGGCTGTAAGTGTGGAATCCTAAGGACTTGGGTCATGTCAGCAGAGACATGGAGCCCTCTAGGTTCGTGGCCGACAGCCAGGTCTGGATGTGGGTGTGTTCTGTCTTATTGCACATGAGGAGGACTTTGGTTTGGTTTTTGTGTGGTTGAGTTGAGTTGCGTTATACCGTGGACATCCAGGTTTGTATCAGTGTAAGGCAGGTCTTGAGATGGTGGATGTCCTTGATGGATGACATTTTGAGGTAGACTTGAGATCCATCTGCATATTGGTGCTTAGGAATGTTGTGGCTGCCAAGGTGGATTCCAGAGGTTCCATGTAGGGGTTGTAGATCAAGGCTGAGAGGATGGATCATTGTGAGGCACCACAGTGACAGATATGGGTTATCTGAAGATATCCATCTGTATGAAGGTAACCACTGTAGTCTCACCAATCCCCTGGTGATTGTGTAGTATGTAGAGGGCTTGATGATCTACTGCAGGGTTGTCCACCTTCAGGCCCAATGGGCTGGACTCCTGATGGGTTTTCAGGAAATGCCTCATTAATATTCATGTCTCGTGAATATTGATGAGGCATATACCAAAAATCTGACATGTTTTCCAGCCCTCGAGGCCTGGAGTTGAGCAACCCTGATCTACTGAGTCAAAGGCTGCAGAGAGCTCAAGCAGGGGCAGGGGTGGCCATCATCAAAGATGCAGAGGCCATTGTCTAGCACTTGGATTGTGAAAGTATCCATGCTGCATCTGGGTCTGAAGCCAGATTGGTTTGTCTGAAGGTGGTTGCTGGTGGGGTCAATGTGTGCTCGAAGTTCAATGGCCATGGCTCTTCCTGCATTTCAGGAAGGCATTAAAATCCCATCCCTTAACTATCTCAGCAAATCATGGACTTGAATTTCAGCCACTAGGGATTTCACTACCTCAGGCCCTCGTCCATGAGAGGCATATAAGCTTTTCGAACCATACCTCCTTCCACCTCTACCCGACCTAAGAAGATTTGCCTTCTCAGAACTTACCTCTGAACTACCACTGGATCTTCAACAATGTGGCCTCTGGTCTGTTGTGAATGATGTGTGACATAGCTCAATGGAGTGAAAGCAACCATTTCAGAGATGTGGCTGCGTCATGCACCTCATAGGTTTGAATCCTGGTGGGTCCACTCAACCTCTCACCCTTCAAAAGCCGATAAAATGCGTACCATTTGCTGGGCGACAATATGCTCGCTATTTCATTAAAAAGCGCCAACAAACCCCAAAGGGGTGAACGTATCACCCTTCATCTGATTCTCATTTCTTTTAACTTCTCCCCGGCCCCCAGTGACGTACCGACTTGGGGGCCAGGGTGGCAGCTTGCCGCCCCAGTGGCCCTTTCAGTAGCTACGCAAGGACATTTGGGCTGGCGACTGGCACAATAATTCATTGTCCTCCTGGCAGCGGGAAACGTTTCACATTCAGCACCCTGGGTGCCGAGCGGGAGGTGTCCTGCTGCTAGGAAAAGGACAGTGCTGCGCAGGAGCACACCACACTGCAAACAGGTGTCCGTGCCCCACCCCGCTCCGAGCCACTGCAGCAGTGTGGGACACGGACACCAGGCCACGCTCCTGTGTCATACTTACAACAAGGCCTTCACACAGATCACAATGTTGACACTTGGACTACTGGGGAGGGGCACACACTCACAGAGAATACGGGAGGCCCACTCACAGAGCACTGGGAAGGGACACGAGCAGGCCACGGACGGGCACGCTCGCACAAGAGAGGGGGAACCACACTTGCAGACCATGGGTGGAGGCCAACTCGCAGAGGATGGTGGGAGGCGTATTTGTGGAGTAAGCAGCAAAAAGTCACAGAGAGCACATTAAAGTCACACGATGCAGAGTGGGGGGAATACTTACAGACCACAGGGAGGCACACAGTAAACATGTGAGTCGCAACCACGGAACGCAGTGGCAGAGGGAGACACACACAGCACCTACAAGTAGCACTGACAGCCCCTGGGGAATGGCACACTCAGGGCATCAGAGGGCCCATGTACAGCACCAGGTGATCCTCACAAGACAGTGGGCAATAGCACTTTCATTTATGGCATTAATTAAGCACATAGAATTCAATACAAACAATAGAGGCATTCCCTGGGCAGAGTGCCTTTACAATACAGGATGACTGATTGGGTGGTAGTGTGTGGAATGTAAACGGATGCTAATGGCGAGGAAACAGACACAAATAGGATAGGCACATTACACATCAATGGCCTATTGCCAGAGTCTATCGAACCATGTACATATTTACTCATGTGTGTGACATTGTTAAGAGAGGTAGGCCGGGGTCAGTTATTTAGGAGCCGAGAGTGGGGGCAAGGGATGACCCATCAGTGACTAGAGTACTAGTGGACCAAGAGTCTGATAGACTGCCTTTGCTTGCCAGAGGGCGAGCATTCCACTTCTGGGGGATAATAGAAAGAAGGAGCAAAAGTAGGGGAATGTTTTGTGTGTGGGGGGAGCGGTTGTGGGTTCAGCGGGAAATGGAAAAGTTGAGAGAAGAGAACAGCACAGGGTGAATACTGAGAGATGCTTAAGCAATCTAGTGGAGGGGGTGGGGGTAGACCAATGGTAGATTTTAAGATGAAGAGTAGGAACTTGAAGGCGGAGGGATTTTACAGGGAGAGACATCAGAGGACTTAAGGATGGAGGCTAGGAAGAAGAGATAAAAAGAGCTCTCTTGGGTGTGGGTAGGCAGGCCATGTAGGTTGTCCAGTGAGGAGTCAGAGAGTGTAGTGTAGTTGTAGTTCATGGGCCTTAGTCATGGACATATTTACCACAAGGCTGACTAGGCACAGACATTGCCAGAGGAGCAGCATTTTGTTGCAGTTTATTTTCCATTTACTGGTTGTCATATTTTAAATACAAAGCCAATTTTGTTTCTCCTAGTCCGGCTGATGCACAACCCTGCAAGTAGTTTTGAGCTGTTAGTAGTCATTCCACTCTAAAAGCTAAACATTCTGAAGACCAAACATGTATATATGCTTGAAATGTACAAACCTGTTAGGCTATATTTCCAGCCACACCTTAACTCGAGTATCATCGTGCAGCATCACAATTGTTTTTAGCAATATGGGAGCAATGCCCCAGATAATCAGTTTCCCCCAAAGTCTTGCTCTGTCAACCATATCAAAGCTATAAATTATTTCTAATGTTGGCGTATGTATATTTTTTGTGTGAAAAGGAAACATCAAATTGTATTGTCCCCTGTGTTTTCCGGGTAGGTTGCTGCTTCCAGGTATGTTCGCGGACACAATTTATAGTCTGCGGATTTTCATCTGCTGCATGGTGGGTAGAATAATGTTTTAATGTAAATGATGTTCATATCACTTTCATATGTGTTTAAAGAGGAATTATCAATAACATCCATACATGGTAAGCTATGGAACCATGTCTCATGCCACCACCACCATGCGCTGCTAAGACTAATACCCAGGACATCAAAGATGACATCAGTAACGGCATAATTATATATATATATATATGGTTAAGTTGCTAATCCCATAGGAAGAGCACTTTTTGGGTGGTTTATAACTTCGCTCTCCCTGGACGAATCCTCACCAAACTTTGCAGAAAAAGTATATGGCCCACTCTGAATTTTTTTTGCAAAGTTTGGTGAGGTTTGGTCCAGGGGAGGCAAAGTTATAGGGGTCCCAAAATGTATTTTTTTCCCATAGACTGAATGGGGAAAAAACTTTGCGCATGCCTACAGCACCAACAGCTGGACGGATGTTCACCAAATTTGCGGCAGGAGCAGTGGCTTGGTCCCAAAAACGTGCTTTTGTAAATTTGGTGAAAAGCCGTCCTGTAGTTTTTTAAAAAAATGATCAAAAAATAGGTCTAAAAAAATTTGTGATATCTATGTCCGCTCTGCAGACACACTTCCTGTTCGCTCCGCGGGCAGGACACCGATTGGCTCATCTGCTCGCGTCATGTCTGCGGACATGTGACGCGTTCACTGATTGGATGGTGAAGAGCGTGAAGTGCGTCAGATTGTTCCGATGCGTCTGCCATCTTGGATCCTCCGACAGCGCGGCGGCGAACAGAGGCGAAATGTCGTTTTGGGGAGTGTTTTTGTGTGCAAGAGTGCTTGGGGAGGTTTGGGGAGTAAGAGATGGGTCAAATACTGTATTTGTTTAGGTGGCAGGTGCTACTGATATATTCGCCATGCCCGTGCTGTCCGGGATGTCCGTAATTAGTAAAAATGAGGGGTGTCTCAAGGACAGTATTCCCGTCCGTGCTGTCCGCAGGCAAGTTGAAACTGTTCTAAGGACACGCGCGGTGTACGCGGACATAAAAATTGCCCATATGCCACAGTTAAAATGTTTGATTCTATGGGTGTGATATGCTGCCAAAGGCCATGCACCCAAGACTGAAGTTATAAGCCACCATGGGTGTGATATGCTGTGGTGGTTGTGGCCAGGGTCTAGAGTCTTGGGTGCAAGGCCGCAGGCCATTCACCCAAGACCGAAGTTATAAGCACTGAAGTTATAAACCAACATGGGTGTGATATGTTGCGGTGGTTGTGGCCAGGGCCTAGAGCAGTGGTATTCAAACTGTGGGTCGCGACCCCCTAGGGGTCCGCGGGTGCATCCCAGGGGGGCCCTGAGAGCTCAGCATGAAAAAAGATTTTTTTTTTTTTTTTTTTTTTTTTTTTAGATTGGAAGAAATGGGCAGGGGTGGCCCACATGGGCGGGCTGAAGCATGAAACTGTCTCAGGCAACAATGAAAAAGTGGCCCACAGTTGTAAATGGATATTCATTCCTTTAGTCACAGACTGGGCCTCATTACTACTATGGCGGACCAGTAACAACGGTGCTGGTAAGCTACCGGCACCGTTGCTACCGTTCCGCCATAGTAAGAGTTGTGCTCGTGGGTGCTTGACAGCCCCCGCCAGGTCTGACCTCAGCTCGTCGGATGCACCGGCACCGTTATTAACGGTGCCGGTGCATCCGAGCTCCCCCTTCCCATTTGAGCCATATGGGGCTCAAATGGGAATGGGGATCTACCGGCACCTTCGAAAGGGCAATTATCATGTCCGCCTAACTCGGCATGACCTAGTAATTGCCCATTCGCGGGTGCCAGACCCGGATGCAACTCCAGTGGCAGCCGTGCCGGTTTTACCGGCACAGCTACCGCCAGAGTAGTTATGAAGCCCACTGTTTCAATAGTACCCAAAGGGGTGCTTTGTGTTAAAATGTAAGTAAATTGTGATATATTCAGCAACAATGGTCAACATTACTAACTGCATAGTGGCCCCTCACCCATTATGGAGGAGCTAAGGAGCCAGCCCGGTGAAACAGTGAGCACTCCCTCAGCTGCTTTATCCAGCTAATGGAGTGCTCCTGGGCTGGCTGAACTGTCAAAGGGAAACACTGTTTCCCTTTGACAGTTCAGTTTAGTTCCCCAGCCGCACATGCTCACTGAGCCATGCAAGTGCTGGGGCGTTTTGCTTCGCCAGCATTGCATAGCTCATTGGAAATGCTGGCTGGGGCACTGCATGTCTGTATGTCCGAGGGGGAGCTCCTGCGCCTCCTCGCACATACGGACAGAGCAGCTGGAGCAGCACCCACACACAGGCCAATGCAGAAGGTACGTTTATGTTCATTGTTTTTATTTAAACATGTGTATGGATGCGTTATGAGTGAGTGTATGGTGATGGATGCTCATGTGAATGACAGAGTGATTGCTGTATGAATGTGCAGCGCCTTGCATATACACATAATCATGTTCATTGTGTTAGGACCAGTGGGGCCCAGGGGACAGGGATGGTATCTTTTTACCGGACATCTATCATTCAAAACCCTCTGCCTTGTCCACAAGGCTTTCTGGGGCCTCGGTCCAAAATACCTTCAGCTATTCCTCCGCAAATACCTCCCCTCTCGAGCTCTTCACTCCTCTACCTCCAACTCCCTCAGGGTCAGTCGTTTATCAAAGAAACGAGCTGGGGGTAGATCTCTGTCTTCGGCTGGGGCCTCCCTCTGGAACAGCGCCCTGCCACTCTAAAACTTGAGGAGAACCACCTTTCTTCCTGCACTTATCAGACCTACCCTGTCTGCTGCCTTAAACGTAGCACTTGCAAATTGCTGGCTGCACTACCACTGTTTGTTGCCTTTATTATTTATTTATTGTTATTTATCTGTTTCTCCTCTGCTTCGCACTTTCCGCTTCTCCCCCCTTCCATGCACTTTTCCCCTCACACTTGCGCGTTCTCAATGTCACTGGGCCTAGTAAGATCGCTGTTTTATTCTCCTCTGTTCCCCTCCCTTGCCTTGTCACGCTCTGAAACACTTGTGTACGAGCACGATAGAAATAAAATATCAATGCCTGCCCCCTGGACTCCCAGCAACAATTGCAAACTGTTTGGCTATTTACCCATTTTTTGTTAAAAGTATGCTCTACAATGCAACATTTTAACCTATTATTTAAAATAAAATTCACAGGGGGAAACCCCCCCGAACCTCCCCTTAATGCCCCTCCACTTAAAAAAGATTCACCAGCCGCCACTGGCCCTCAGACTGTGTTGGGAACTGGATGGGGGAACCGAGGGACTATGGTGGGAGCACAATGGGCGGGAACCATGGGATAGTGATGGGAGCAGAGTGGGGAGAGCCCTGGGTGTGTGATGGGGTGGGGAGAGACCAGCGACTGGGTAGGAGTGGGATGAGGGAGCCCAGCGACTTTGATGGGAGCAGGTGACGGCGCGCAATATATACTGTCCATTTGGCATTTCTGGGGGGTCCCAACCTGCCCAAATTTTGCTCAGGGGGGCCCTGGCCAAAAAAGTTTGAAGACCACTGGCCTAGAGTAAGACAGTATTTATGCGTTGTATTAGAATATAGTTACTGTTTGATTTTTTGAGATTGGATATATTTTTTTCATGAGTTGGGTAACTGGAGCACATATTCTTTTTCAATTTCTGTGATAAAAGAAAAGAGCATGTTAGTGTATGTATTTTATAAAAACCTCTTACATTGCATAATAGACATTTCAACTTTTTTTCGACCCTCATATTTAGTAGTTTACAAACCCGTGTACTGTGCAATTTGCTCAGTTTCTGTGTTTGTTTTTCAAATCATTGGGTCTGTGGGAAAAAAAATCCATGTCGGATTAAAAAAAAAACTTTTTTTGTTATGCTACAGTCTATTTGTTTGTTTGTTTTCAGTGTTAACTTGTTGTTTCTGGCTAATGTTCTATCTGTGGGCTTGTTGCAGATTTCTGGAGCAGTTAGATACCTGTTGGCATATTCTGTCTATTTATTGTTATAATTTAGTGGTATTGATTTATCTGTTTAGTTGTTGCAAAATATTGGGGCAGTTAGATACATGTTATAGTTTTTTAATTGAAGTTTTTTTTAATGTTTAAGTACAGATTAGTTATTAAATTTTGGTTTCAAGAAGAATAAATAAGCGTTTGTAAGATTTGCTGGTAATCTCTGCTTTACAGTAATGGTTCTATCATTACATTCGAACCATCCACATTTCTTTTTTATATATGCAGTGTAGTGACCTGCATTGGTTGTGACTCCTGCGTTGTAGATTATGCCTATTTTTGTGAAGTTTTTCTTACCAAGTTATACTTGACCATGTGTGAATCCAGTCAGCTTGCAGTTGTTTTTGGTACCATCTGCATTGTAACTTAGAAGTATTAGTATTACGTATTTACTATGTGCTTGTATTAGTAAGGTGGAGCGATTATCTGAATTGCAGGTAGTGCATAATCTACCATGGTTTGCATTTTGTAGAAGTTGCTGAAATGGAACAGATTCACAATTAGGTACGGATCCATACATGAAGCGCTCATTAGGGATTTGTTCCTGTGCCACATTGTTGCAGAGAGTGCATGTATGTTTCCACATGTATGAAATCTGGAAGATTTCATTTATAGGTATGTTTTTGTTTTCCAGTACTTGTAGTAAGTACATTAGAAATTCTTGTGGATCTTCTTGTGAGTTTATAGTGAATTTCACCATTCCAGCACAGTAGTCCAATTCTTGTCTTATTCCATGAACACTATACGTGTTGTCAGGATTGTTTGTTGCGTTTCTATGACGGACTAACATTTGCAAACACAATTGGTTTGTACTGTGTAAGTAAATGTTGTCAACAATTGGTGGCAATTAAAGTAGAACATTCATTGCTACATTTGCGTAGCAACTTACAGCAGTTATATTTGACAATTTGAATGGACCAGATAGTTTTGTGTCCAAGTCATTTTTTCAGGGTGCGTGTTGAAGAAGTCCCTGAGTTACCTTGAGTAATAGGTTATTCTTTGGTTGTGGTAATTGATGAAGTATTAGCTTCTTTTACTCTCTTTGGAGGATTTGCAGTGAGATCCTGTTGCATTTCTGTTTGAATTAGTTTTCTTTTACAACATTTTCCTTTTTGTGGAACAGGATATGTTTTTAGATGGGGGTGTGTAGTGAACGTAGTCTATTGTATACTAAAATGCAAGGAATATCAGCGTTTACTTTACTTGCATCAAGGTTGATTAGAAATAGACCCTCAAGTGTACGTAAGCGTGATAGTGCTACGTAGCTCATTCCTTCTTTAGAGACTGTGTTCCCAATATCTATCAATGCTTTGTCTAGGGTAAGAGCTTGTGATTTGTGAATGGTGACTGCGTATGCTAGAGTTAGAGAAAATTGTTCTCTGCGTACATACATGCCTTTGAAGAGAAGGAATCGAGCTGTCGAGTGCCCTATCCTTTTTACTTCTGAAAGTTTGTCAAAGAGAATATTGACAAACTGAATGTTGTGGTCACGTGGGTATGTTTGAAAGCCAACAACCGTACCCAGTGCTCCATTAACTAGTTCTTGCTCCACGTCAAGGTTACGTTTAAGCATTACTCTACAGTTTAAGGATAATTTTAATATTTTCTCCAAACCAGCTGTGTTGCAGATAGAATTTTCTAAGGTATTTAATCTTGTTGTGGCTTGTTGACACATGGGTAGTGTCATACCATGTATGTCCAGTTTGTCTGTGAAGCAAATTTCAATTGTTGGTTGCATTTCTTTTTTCAGCATTGTTTCATTGAATTTGGAACAGCTTGCAAGAGTTGGCATTAAGGACATAAAATTGACATTTTTGTGTGCTAATTGTTCCATGACATCAGTAGCACATGAATTATGGCCATAAAGTGCACGGATGTGCCAGGTTTTTAATATTGCTTGTGCTTCTTGAGATAGTACACTAACTCTAATACTTTTAAAAATGTTGGCGTATGTGAGGTCTGCAGATTGGCACATGTTTTCTGTTAATTCTCTGTATTGGAAATGTTGACAAAGGTTGACATTTCCTATGCTGCCAACAGTTTTACGGCAGAGTTTGTGTTCTAAGGTTTTAAAAATAGGTTCACTTTTCACTGGTGTCAATTGAAGAAGATCTCCGGACACAATAATGTGTTTTCCTCCAAAGAGCTCTTTGTAGTTTGTTTTAAGTACTTCTTGCAATCTAAGGTGAATCAAAGCTAACATTAGGTTGGAGACCATGCTAATTTCATCAATTAGAAGCATTTTAATTTGTTTTAACACTCTGCGTAGTTCCATTGCAGCTTCTGTAGAAAGTTTGTAATATTCTAATTTGTTTTGGTGTTCTACTGAAAGGAGTAGTAATCGGCGTAAAGTGACACCGCCCATGTTGTAGACAGCTAAACCTGTGGGGGCAGTTACACCAGCTGACAGTTTGTTGTTTGTCAATTGTTGGAGGAACTTGCTGATGATTTTTTTTTATTTTAATGATTTTTATTGTTCAGGATACAGATATTGTTACATATGTTAGCACATTATTTAAACCTGGATTAACATAATACATATCTGTAATGAGTAACTGATATGGAGATATGAGTAGAGAAATGGGGAGACAAAACAGGGAAACAGACAGCTAACATACCAGATACAGAAGGGAGCAAGGTGAAGGGGGGAAGATGGGTATAACAGATTATTTCATAAAACTGATTCTTCTATTATAGTAATAATTAAAAACAAGCATTTGTATATAAATATAATCATTCGGTTAGTAAAGTAAGCGTAGGAATGTAGATTCAGGAGCCATGAGCAGTTGCATTGAAACAGTTGAGATAATATGTGAAATAGTACCATTTAGCGTTGTATTTAGGGATTGTATTAAGATTTTTAGCCATGCACATTTCCAATTTGTGAGTTTGACATAAAGCATTCCACCATGCTCTGGTAGAGAGCGATCGAAAGTCTTTCCAGTTTGCTGTAATACATTTTAATGCTACGCATATGAGTAGGTCGTATAATCTAGCAGAGTCCGGTGGAATATATGTTGTAATGGCCACTCTACCCAAAAATATACTTATAGGAGAAAACGGAACATCTACAGAGAAGATGCGCTGAATGCATTTCCAAATATCGTACCAAAATTTGACAATATATGAACATTCAAAGAACATATGCATATAAGTGGCAGGAGATAGGCCACATGACCAACATTTAGCGTCATAATTCGGATTGGCCTTCGCTAATTTAGCCGGAGTAATGAATGCTCTATGTATAAAGAAATAATAGTGTTGTGTAATGTTAGCTGAGACCGATACTTGTTTGATTTTAGAAAACAGGTGGAGCCATATGTGGTCTTCAAACTTATATCCTAAGTCAAGTTCCCATTTCAGACGAATTGGACAAATATTAAATGTTGAGGTTAGCATATGATATATTTTTGAGGCTCTGACCTCACCTGTCATGGTTAGCTGTAGTAGTCTAAAGGCATCTGGAGAAAGAATCTCATAGGAGAAATGATCTAGTGCATCAAGACAGGAGTTGATTAACTTATTGTAAAACTGAAAGTCAGTCTTCGGTATGGCGAATATGGTAGAGAGTTGTTGGAAAGAGAGAATAGATGGACCATCTATAATGTGTTGGATGAATCTAATTCCCTTTCCAATCCATGCTTTGCGATTGAGGATATTTTTTATTAATAACTATATTCTTATTATGCCATAGTAAAGGGGATAGGTATTTATTGGGGTTTTTGGTATGGGGGAAGAGAAAGGATTGTAGAGCTGAAACAGATGCTTTAATAGGTTCCGAAATGTTCTTAGAAGAATACTTAAATATGTATATATGGTTAGTAATATTGTGTGGATGAACTATATGTTTCTCTATTGTACACCATATAGGGATATCGGCAAATTCGGGGTCTGTGAACCATTGGCGAGATTGTTTTATGAGAAATGCAGAGTGGTATAGCTTAAAGTCAGGGAATTTAACACCACCCATTTCATAAGGTGCTTTGAGTTTAGTTAGCGCAATTCTTCTGCTTTTCCCTATTCCCCAAAGAAAATTTAGTTGTATGGAATATATAGATTTGAAAAAGGAAAGGGATAGTGGAACGGAGAGAAGCTCAAGATAGTAAAGTACAATAGGGGACAGCATCATTTTAATAGTATCCAACCCGCCCCCACCAGGAGAGGTAAAGAGGGGACCATTTGGATGTAAGGTCTTTCAGGGTGTCCAATAGTGTTTTAGTATTGAGCTTGATGGTTTCTTGAATTGTAGGGGCAAAACGAAGTCCTAAATATTTGATGGATCCACTACACCATTTGAGGCCAAAAGATTCAATGTCATGCTTGAGGCAATAGGGATTTAATGGCACAATTTCTGATTTTTGTCTGTTAAGTTTATATCCTGATACATGGCCAAACTGAGATAGAGTATCTAAGAGGTTAGGTATATGGAATTTAGGATTTTTGATTAGGATAAGAATATCGTCGGCATAAGCAGCAATTTTGGTTATTGAGGTGCCTGCTTGAATCCTGGGATATTTTTGTTTAATCTTATTGATTCCAGCAACGGTTCAAGTGAGGGAATATATAATAACGGTGAGAAGGGGCAGCCTTGCCGTGTGCCTCTGAGTAAGGTAAAGAATGAAGAAGTTTGTCCATTTAAATATATAGCGGATTTGGGGGCTGAATATAGAAGTTTTACCAGTGAGATAAATTTCTCACCAAATCCGTGCCAGCGTAGGGATTGGAACATAAAATTCCAATCTACACGGTCGAAAGCTTTTTCCGCGTCCAAAGCAATGGCAGCATATCCTTGTCTGTCTTTTTTGTCGTTGGCTACTAGACTAATGGCATTCAGTAGGAGTCTAGCATTTGAGAATATATTACATCCTTTTACATAACCTGTTTGATCCGCTTTAATCAAATTTGGGAGGGAAGATTCAATTCTATTAGCAAGTATTTTAGCAAACATTTTGCTTTCTATGTTGATAAGAGAAATGGGTCGATAGTTACTGGGGAGGGAAGGGTCTTTGTCAGGTTTAAGGAAATCGATAAGTAGAGCTTCTGAAAATGATCCAGAGGTGGATTTTTGTGATATAAAGTATGAAAATAGTGTTTTGAGTTTAGGTGTTAATATTTGGGATAAATTGATGTAGAATTCGGTTGATAATCCATCTGGGCCGGGTGCTTTGCCTTTGCCCAGGCTGTGGATGGCTTTAGTGATCTCTGAGGAGGTAATATCGCTATCAAGGTGAGAAAGGTCTGATCTGGGGTATGAAGTACGACTAATATTTTTAAAAAAGGAATCAATTTCATCTTTTGGAATATAACTTTCTGGAGTGTATAAATCAGTATAACATTTTCTGAAGCATTCAAGTATTTTGTCAGGAAGGTGATGAGATATGCCTTGAGTGTCTTTGATATGTGAAATTTGAACTCTTTCTTTTTTGGTTTTTAGATATGAAGCCAGCATTTTGCCCGCTTTATTTGAAGTTTGGTATATCTTTGTTTTATATTTAAGTATGGTTCCTGCTGCAAGTTCTGTTATTTCTTTATTAATTTCAAAACATAGTTTTATTACTTGTCGTAAGTTTGTTGAGTTAGTGTCCGCATAATAGCTTTGTTCTGGAAGGGTGAGTTTCGAGTAAAGGTCATCTAGATGTTTTTTCCTAAGTTTTTTGTTCTTACCGGAGAGGGCCATTATGTGACCTCTCAAGGCGGCTTTGAATGCATCCCAATTATTGACAACCGAGGTATCACTATCAAGATTGTTAGCAAAGTATTGTTGGATGAAAGCTTGAACCGATTGATTAACCTGTGGATCATTTAGAAGGAAGTTATTGAGTTTCCATCTAGTAGGAGTTTTATTCGTCCCAGCGAGGCAGAAGGAAGTAATAACCGGTGCATGATCTGATATGATAATATTAGCGATTTTAGAGTCAATATTGGATCCAGATAGGGTTTTGGTTGCAAAAATATAGTCCAATTGGGATAGTATATTATGTGGGGGTGAATGGAAGGTATAGTCTAGTTGTGTGGGATGGGATGGTCTCCAGGTGTCAATTAATCCTGTCTCCGCTAGGCAATTAGTAAAAGATTTATGAGATTTATTTGATATGAACATGCAGCTGGATTTTCTTTCTAAAAAAGGATCAAGGACCTGATTGACATCCCCGCACATTATCAGATTGATGAAGTTATTTTTGAGTATAATTTGTTTGATTGCGGTCCAGAAGGGGGGATCTGGTAGTGTGGGACCATAGACGTTAAGAATAGATACTTGTGTAGAGTCAATTAAAAGTTTTACCCAGACCCATCTGCCATTTGTATCTGCCTCTTGATCAAGGATTTTGCAGGGTTGTTTTTTACTAATTAGTATAGCCACTCCATTTTTCTTGGAAATAGCAGGACTGGAAATAACCTCCTTAACTCAAAGAGATTTAAGTTTCATAGATTCTTTGTTAGATAAGTGTGTTTCTTGTAGGCAAGCTACCGTTGGCTTAAATTTGTTTAAATGAGATATTACTTTGCAACTTTTGATAGGATTTTTACATCCTTTGATATTCCAGGTTATGCACTTGAAGGTCATTTAGTCAGATATATAATGATAAACATGCAACCTATGGCTGTGGTACGATAATAGAATCAGATCTTTAGTAATGTTGTTAAAAACATATATAACCAAGCAGTGATACAGAAGGATAAAACATTGAGGGTCAGGAAGGGGAGAAAGGGGTTTGATCATATGTTGGGAGAATTCAGGCAATGAAATACAAAAGGTTATAGAGATCAACAGGACATAGGAGAAGGATTCAGGAGGAAAGAGATACCGGTGATAGGTAATGCCAACTGGGTTGCCAAAAGGAAAAGAGCGACCATCAGTGGAAGAGGGACACCTGAACGGTACCCACCTCATTTAATTAGAGTAATTGGGTTATAACTACATTAGATAATTGCTAGTATAAACAAACAGTATAATAAAACACCTTTATCAAGAATTGAAACCAAGATTTCAGGTTGTAGTTGATGTTGAGGTACTCGGCGGATTGGAGGTATCCATGCCATCACATTTTAGGGATTGTATGAAGGATCTCAAATCAGCTGGATCATCAAATATAGCTGTGCGACCTTCATGAGTTATCTTAAAGGAGCATGGATGGTATAAGCCATATCGGATATTTAATTGTTTTAGAGCAGGGCGGAAGGATAGAAAAACCTTTCTTCTCTGAGACGTGCTTCTGGCTACATCCTGCGAGATATATATCTTACTGCCATGCCAGATAAGTGATTTTCGCTCCCTTGCTGTTGAAACAATGAGTTGTAGTTGCGAATATTCCAATAGGTAGAATATCATTGTTCTAGGCAGCTGACGAGATGTGGAGGAAACTGAGGGTTGACCTATTCTGTGAGCCCGTTGTATGTTGAATTTTGTGTCCAAGGGCAAATGTAGAATAGCTGGTAAGAATTGTTGTAGGAAGATAATAGGGTCAGATCCCTCAGCTCCTTCTGTTAAACCTGAAATGCGTAGATTATTGCGCCTACTGCGATTTTCCAAGTCTTCGTTATGCTTTTGGAGGTCTTTAATAGCTTTTTCTAACTGTGCTACTTTAGGGGATATATCTTCAAGAACACCAACTCTTTTCTCTACTTCATCCACTCTGTTATTAACACCCATCCACCTTTCATCTAGTTGCTGTAGCTTAGTGTTGGTATTTTCAATGAAGGGTTTAAGTGCCCTAATTTCCGCTAGGATGACTTCAATGGCAGGATCAGAAATTCCTAGTGGGGGTGGTGATTCACTTTTGGGTCTTTTCAGATTTGTTGTGGAGGAGGTGGTGTCTTTAGCAGAGGATGCATTTTTTTGGTTAGCTTTATTTGCTGCCATAATTGGAAATTGTAAGCTGAACCTTGTAATTAGAGCATTGACTGCTGCGTAGAATTGTAGATGAGTTTGAATATGTCAGCTCAGTGGATAGTTTGCATTCAGTTGTATTACCTCCTTGTTGTAAAAAGATAGATAGGTTTGTTGATTTGAAGGCGTTTAGCAAGTCCTCTTTATGAGTATTGTCTAG
Organism: Ambystoma mexicanum; assembly: GCF_040938575.1. NCBI lineage: Eukaryota > Metazoa > Chordata > Amphibia > Caudata > Ambystomatidae > Ambystoma > Ambystoma mexicanum. The sequence goes on from NC_090928.1 coordinate 867,370,219, forward strand.
GACGGCCTATAGTATACAATTATTACGTCCATATTGTTTGTACTATGTTACTCTTATGTAAAGGGACCAAAATGGAAACACAGAAGAACAATAAGGCGTATACTACAGAACCTTAAACTTTTGAAAATGTCTTGCAGGTATAAATGGTAAAATAAAGGAGTCCAGAAGCAATCCTTCAGTGCAATGTATAGTATGAAGAGGAGTCTGCCTGTATAGTTATGGAGGTGAGGAGGTTGGGGGTTGGGGATCAATATTGAAAGTCGTGGCGCTTACAGATAAGGGTTGTTGAAGTGATTGTGGCAAAATATAGAGATTTCTGTTGTGGTTTGTAATAATTTTCTGACTGTACACCTCCACTTATTTCCTTCTCCCCTTTTTACATTCCCTTCCTCCTCCACTATTTCTTTTCACTTTGTTCCTCCTTTTTAATGTCCATCTGTCCTCAGCAATCCTTTGTTAGCTTTAAAGTTTCTTCCTCTTTTTTTTTTTGTTTTTTTACATGTGCCCACCAGGTGGCAGCATCTTCTTAGGCGCCCGTGATGTTGGGCCCAGGCCGGCGCGTCACGTGAAGCGCGACGCCGAGCTTCTCTTCATGCGGGGTGGCGCACCTCCCACACTGCCACAGAGTCTTCTTGTTGGTGCGCGGTGCGGCTGGCAGAGCGACTCCTACAGGAGTCGCGAAAATCACCTGGTTCTGTTCCCTGCCACTTCGCCAGATGCAACGCGGAAGAAAAGGTAAGTTTTATTTTTATAAATATGTACCTAATGCTTTGTTTATATAATTGTGAGGCGGAGTAGCGCAGTCAGCCGGCCATCTTCTACGGCGCTTAGCCATGCCCCCCTTGCTGATGATTTTGATTAAGAATGTTTTGCCTGAACCAGCTTCACCACTGACGTATAGTAGTATAGGTTTGTAATTTCGGCAGGTACATTCTTTATTTTCATGTTGTACACCATGTGCAATTTCTTTTGTTACTTCTTGAAAAATGGTATGCTGCTCTTTGTTCAGTTTTGATTGTAGTACAGTTAAATCTTCTGTATCTTCTTGATAGTGACACATGGCGTTCTCTACTTCTGTCATAGCTAATTCTGCCTCATTTGCTATTATTGGCTGTCCCAGTGGTTCTAGACTTCCTGTTACAGCAGGTTGACTACTGCAGGGCGTGTCCTTATCTAGTTGGGCCTGGAGTTCTTCTTCGTGTTGCTATTCATTGTGCAACATTGTTTTGTACTGCGTAAAGTTTATATCGGTGATAGTGCTTTCATTTGCTTTGAAAGCGTCTTCATAGGAGTCATAATTTTCTAGTACCTCTTCTTCTTTTCTCCATGGTTTAAAAAGTTGTAGCAGGGACATGGAATATAGTTTTTTTATATTGAGGAGTTTTTAATGACAATTTGATATGATTAATTAAGCTTCACTAAGCTGCCTTCACAATCTGTCACTCTATAACTACCTTCTTTTTTCATCGGGTTTTATATTATTTTTGTATGGGAAGTTTTGGGCTATGTGGAATAGACATCTGGTTTCCAAAGTGGTACTCCTGTTTGGGTAGTATGTGTCTAGTAAATTGTTTTTCAAAATGTCTTGGCTGTTGCGATCATTTTTGGCTTTTGTTTCTATATCGTTGTATGATTTGAGAACTATTTTTCTAGATTTAGCAGGACCAAGACTTAGCCATACTATATTTTCAGATTTTCCATACAAAGCAGTACCAGTTAAATGATCTGCAGCTTCATAGGAGCCACATTCTCTACGAGAGAGCATTTTTATGCCTAAGCTGTACAATTTCTGAGATAGTGTTTTGTCCGATGATAGGTCATTCCAGAGGTCTTGAAGCTCTGTTTTTTCTGCTTTTGTTAAGCAAGCTGTAACATATTGTGCAACTGCAGTGAAATTGTCTGCAATGTACTGCACATCTATGTTTGCATTCCATAAGAGGGCAATGATTGCATTGTAATCATTGATATATTTTGATTCTTCTGTTCTTTTTATGTAATACGTGTTCTTAGATGATTTACCTTTAACACTATGTCTAACTGAAGACATGAAGTTGTTCACTTCACATGTTTCTGTAACTGGTCTAGGGAAACCAAAACGGCATAGTGTAGTATTTCCCTTTGTTTTTGTATTTGCGACGACAATATTTTCCACATTTGTGTCTTTGAAATTGTACAATTTGTGCATGAAGATCACTATTTGTTATTTTCGATGGAATTTCACAAGTGACATATTTTTCAACAAACTGTAAAACAGTGGCATCACTGTCTTGACCAAATTTATGAGCATCTTTAATCCATAAAAGCACGTGAATATGTGGTGCTCCTCTGGCTTGGTATTCTTTTCTCCAAAAGAAGTGTTGCACTTCCCCGAGGGGAGGAGCAGTTTTATTACAAATAAAGTGTAACATAGCAATGAAACGATGATGGAAATATCTTGAAACATTAATAGGATCTGGAGAGCAAAGTTCTCCAGGTGTTAGTATATCTATGTTTGTTTTATTTTTGTTTGATATGCGTAGGAAATCATGTAAATCTTCCCATGCATATTTTGCACAGCTTAATGTAACAAACCAAGTGGGTGGGCCAAGGTTTCTTATCATACAACATACATCTCTGTGATGTCGGAACCAGTACTCTTTCGTACCACGCATGTTTAGTAAAAGATTTATAATGCTTGATTGTAAAACCTCATCTTTTCTTTTAGTATTTTTGTATTAATTGCATAGCTGACATATTTTGAAGTGAGTTCCTGATTTCAATATGTGTGCAACCCCGTAACATAGTGTTGCTAGTTCACCTTCAAAGAGTAGGTGGAATATGTATTCCACATTTTGTCTAAATATGGGATATTCAGAATACATTTGTAATGGGCGGTATTCTGATGCTGTTATCTGAGTGGGTCTATCATCGTACCTTCCTCCTTTGCCAGTAGGAAAGAGTAGAAGAAAAGCATGTGCTTCTATACTTTTTCCCATATGCTGATTGGTGATCCTTTGGTTTGTCGCCTTTGGTGCATTTCTAGTGCATCATCTATGGTGTCATTAGAGTGTAATGGATGAATTGTATAATGGTCTAAAATATTGGATACTGTAGCAGGATCTAGAAGTTCAAATTGACCAGTTTCTGTTGACTCTTGAATTATTTCAGTTGTTTCCCTTAAGTTTTCTTCAATATTTATTTCTTTGCAGTATTCATTATTGTCTTTTAGATATTGCAAGGCTTGTCTAACTTTATGTAAGTCTACGAGTTGTTGCCAAATTCTTTTGTCTTTTGTTGGTACACCATTTACTAAGACAATTAAAGATGTCTCTATTGGACGTTGCACTCCCAGAGTGTGCAAGTTTTCTTTCAGATCTAATGGTAAATAAACTACTTTGCCACGCATGCCTTTCACAAATCCAGAGGGAGGTAATTTAGGTGTTTTTGGTTGAAGGTGTATTATTGCTTGAAATGGGTGCACTGTTTGAATTATACTGCTCTCATATAAATTGAGTTGTTGCAGGGGTTTTGGTAGTGGGAATAATTCCAAGTTATTTGTGATAGCATGTGAAGGAGCTTGGTTGTTGTCAAGTTTTGTAGTGCAGTAACTGCAAAGTATTAAGGTGTCAGTTATTTCGTGTTTGTTTTCTGCTATAAGGTAGAGAGCTAATTCAAAGCATTCGGAATCTTCATTGTCTTCTATTTTGTATGTTACGTCTACAGTTTTTGTGTTAACTTTATAAAAAGTTCTGCGGCAACACACACACACATGGTTTGGTACTTCAGCGGATATACTTTTAAATTTTAGTATTTCTTTTTTGTATGTGTGTAGTAGAAGGTTGCCATGTGCAGAATTGTTGGTAGTCTGTTGTAAAGCTATTGCATTTTGTAAGTGGCTTTCACTTCCAAAATATGTTCTCTGGATATGGCGATTTCTTTGAGTAGGTCTTTGGGTGTACCATGTAGAAGAGTGTTAAATTGGCTTGTGCTAAAGCAGGACTTTTAGCATAGTACAGTTCATAGACTAGATTTCTTATAGTTGAATGATGTGTTGATATCATTTTGATATGATGGAAGGTGCTTTTGCAAATAGGTCCTGAAATGCAGCCTAATGAATGTCCTTGTAGTCCTGTGTATTAGCGCACTGGACAGGTATCCATATTTTGCAGCACTTTCATTTTGATTTTGTCTTTGCCTTTCACATACTGATTGAGGAACTGGCGTAAAGATTTGAAAGATTTTTTGGGAATGTTACACATTGTCGTGCATGGCCATTTGTATACTGGGCGTTCTGGTTCAGTTGAATGGAGAGGTAATTCTGAGTTTTCTGGGGATATTTTTGTAAGCAGTATTTCTTGTTCCATTATGGTATAATTCATTTTTTCATAACCTCGTCGACTGCTATGTATGGCAAGTGTGTTTGTTTGGTTTTGTTTGCATGCTTCTTCATTAAAATATGGTTCTGTGCTTGTGGTGTGACTCCATTCACCTCCACAGATATTTAAGAAGTTATTTTTGTTGACATTCCATTTATTGAGAAGTTTTTTTGTAATTTAGTAGTTAGTTTTGTTAGTGCTTTCATTCTGTTTAACACTAAAATGAATAACTTTCTTTTGAGAAGGATTGTGCTGTCAATCAAAGCTTCTAAGATTAATTTTCTACGGTAGGTTTGAAGGGTTGTGGATGATTTGTCTCCTGTTTTCATAAGATTCCTAAGGACTCTGTGGCGGAACATTTCTGCTAAAATACTTTTTTGGTATGGTTACTTGCTAGTATATCAAGATTTATAGGAGCAGTTTTAGCAGTAGTGGTAGCCGAATTCTTGTTAATCATTTTCTGTTTCGTTTTACATTTTGATAGAGGAGGCAAAGTTTCTGTACTGGAAGCTTGTTTTGTTTCGATAAATGACTATATTAGCTGTTTTGTTTGAACTTTTTGTACAAACTCTGGTAGAGATGGATGCTTATTTTGGACACTTTTATTTATATTTGCTGTACTTCTGCATTGCTTTCTATGGACTTGCTTTTTGGTAGGCATTCTTTGGGGTCTGTTGAAAATAAAAAAGAAGGTATGGGTTGCTGTGCAATGTATGTGTGCTGTGTGCATGAGTGTCTGGGTATGATGGGAAAGATGTATGTGGTGGCGTGTGATTGTGCATTGGGCAGCTACATTTAGTTGGGAAGGCTATTCTTCTATTTGTGTGTTACTATACTGCGGTTCAGATGAGAGTAGAAAGTGAGCTAGTAGTGAGGAAAGGCATTAATAGTAAACCTAATGGTATAAAATTAAAACAGTTCTTTGTTTTGTAATACTAACATTCTAGGGGTTGAGTATGTTATTTGTGTTCCAAAAAAACAGGGATTTGTGTGCCATTCTGCCTGCTAATCCCTGTTTAATAAATGGGGATTTGTGGGCAGAATGTTTCAGATATGTTGTTTGTAGTTCAGATGCTGCTGATTTTCAGGAGAGTGGTCTTCACTGCAATTGTAAAAGAAAGAAGTTAGTAATTTTGTGTGTTTATAGCACTGATGTTAATGTAGACGTCGATTTTTATGTTTTTGTAGTAGTATTCTTGTTTGATATCTGAACATAGTGTATGCATGCATTTCATTTGACTATGTGCAGCCTTTATATTTTATTTACAATATGTTAGTTCAATATGCTTTGCAAATGAGTAGAATTTTAAGTGTATGAAATTCACTTGGTTTTTTAAAGGTGTGTTGTAGATAGCAGACAGGTTTGGAAGTGACAGTTGATTATAGTAGATGGGAAAAATGTCAATATGTTTATTTTATAGGTTATGGAGGTTCAGTGGTATTATTCTGTTTATCTGCATTCATAAGAGTTGTACATGTACATACATGCCAACATTTTGTAGCAGCTGGGAGCGAGATTCTCTCCAAGCAATTGGGAGAGCTGGATTTCTCCATTAGAATGCATTGGGATTAGAATTATTTTACGAGGGAGGCACTACAAAACAGCAACATTTTTGCTAATGAAATCGGGAGTCTCCCACCTAAATCGGGAGGGTTGGCATGTATGCATGTACTGTGAATTCAATAGTGCGATTTTTTAAATGAAAAATCGGGAGTCTCACACCTAAATCGGGACAGTTGGCATGTATGTACAGGTTATATGGGAGACAGTAAAAATAGTGCAATTTTTCAATGAAAATTCAGGAGTCTCGCACCTAAATCGGGATGGTTGGCATGTATGTATAGGTTATGCAGGTTTAGCGGCATTACTCTGTTTATATGGATTCATAAGAGTTGTACATGTACTGTGAATAAACTATGCATACCTGTAGTTTGTATTCATGCATGTGCATATGAATGCAGCTGTAAGTAGAAATCTTGGAGAGTTGTAGAGTAGTTTTTGTAGTAGGTGCTTTCGATTGATATGAGACTTGTACTCGGAGTGATCAACAGTACATTTGAAGTCCGGAACTCTGATCATGGAGTTAGATGTAGAGGTCTTGGATGTGATTGGTGGATGGTTGTGTGACGGCTTAGCTTTATCCAATGAGGGAATGGCACCGAGAGTGATGTGGAAAGGGTAGAAGGGCTGGTAAGAGTTACGCGCAACGCGGACACCGCAGATGTTCACGGATAGGGAGTGCCACATCCAGGGTTTTCTAGCAAATCCAGTATGGAAAGGGGACTTTAGGGATCAGCCAATCAGATGTTAACATTGTGGATTTGTGTACAAAGAGACTGTGTGTAGTGAAGATGGCAGAGGTGGAGAAAGTCAGGGTGTTGGTGCTCGGAGATATCTTTGTGCATGCTTTACAGCAGTAGGCTCAATGTAGACATGTGGCAAACAATTTCGATGTTAAAGGAGTGGAGGTGGTGTGGAGCGCTGTGCCTGATTGCAATGTAGAGCAAATTCTACATGTTTGTGAAGATATGGGCAGGAAGAACAGTCCCCATCTGGTAGTTTAGCACTATGGTGCTTTCCATTTGGGCTACGTCAGTGCCCCTACTTTGTTGGCAGATTTGGAACAGTTGGTTCAAGCAGTAATGAACATCCTTCCAAATGCAAAAGTAATTTTGTCTGGATTACTACCCAGAGCAATATGGGACAATAGTTCTGTTTTTTGACCTCAGCAAAACATTGCTAAGTGTGCAGTCAACCGAGGCATGACTGCTTTCATGCTTAGAGCTGGTATGTTTTTCTGTAATAATGAGAATATTGATTCGAGTAATGCTGTTTATTTTGAAGAAGATGGCATTTCCTTATCTTTTTTGGGTAATGCCATGCTGTTTTGGAATGTAAGGGTTGCTTTGGAGAAGGTTATGTGAAGATTTTAGCAGTAAAGTGAGAAGAAAAAACCCCCAAAAAATGCTAAATACCAGGTGTCTGTCAGGCATCTGCAAAACATTTTTTTTTAAATGGCTCTTTTCAGAGCCAACCTCAAAGTGGAAATGGGGCACACTATTTAAATTTACATTCACCACGCTGAGATTTTCGATATGTCCACGGACATGGCGGTAGTCCGCGGCCTGCGCGTATTACATATGGGGATTCTGGGGTGGAGAGGCATGCAAATGAGAATGAGCCGACCTAGGGCTTGGTCAGTAAAGTTTACTGGGTGTGTTGTGTAAGGAGAGATTTTGTCAGAACATCTTTTTCCTGAGAATAGAACAGATAACTATGGCTGTGGGTTTCCGAAAACAGATTATCTGTATTTTGGGAGACTCATGGATAAATTGGTTGGAGGTGCATGCAGAACGTTGTGGAGTAGTTGCAGATCTTGGATTCCCTTGTGTGGAAGTGCACTGGCATGGAGTGCGTGGAATGAAGTGGCTGGACTTGGTACCTCTCTGTGCTACTTTAGAGACAGAGCATCATCCAGACATAATTATAATTCATTGTGGAGGGAACAGTTTAGGACATGTGTCTGCAATTTCTTTGCAATTTGCAATGAAAGAAGGACTTGGGAAGGTTATGGACATGTTTCCAAATTCCCAAGTAATTTTTTCTCTTATTGCGCAAAGACAAATGTGGCTGCGTTCTTCTTCATTTGGTCCACAATGGAGAAAGTGAGGCACAATGTCAATAAGGCTGTTTGTGCCTTTCTAAGAGATGTTGGCATGTCCTCTTTTCACAATGAAAATATTACGTTTCGTAGCACATACATTTTTCGCAGAGATGGAGTCCATCTTACCTATGCTGGCAATCAGATGTTTCTGAGAAATGTACAAAAATGCATTACAACCTTTTTGGGAATTACAGTAATCTATTTTGCTGTAGATGTTGACAATTTCGAGTTTTACAAAAACACAAAAACACCACCAAAAGGCTCTTTTCAGAGCCACCACTTCCTCCCAGAGAAAAGTGCATTGGTTTTGCTAGGGCAGCACCCTAAAACTTTATGTCCTAGGACTGTCCGCGGACTTCCAAAAAATGCATAGGGCCCTACACTGTTTATTTGCCACTTTTATTTTTAAACTGTGAAATGCAGCTCTGAAAAGAGCCTTTTTTATTTTTGTTGTTTTATAATTTTTGGGTTTTTTACACACGACACACTAGGAGAGGAGGGGAAAGGAGGGTAAGGAAGGGACACCAACCACGGGGATAAGAAAGGGCAGGTGGAGAGAGGAAGATGTAGGGTGGGCCTTACTTAGGTAGGTAGCAGGTCTTCTGGTGCTCCGTGACCGCAGTCTCGAAAGCACTTTGAAGACTCTTCCCCCTGCAGAGTACTGCATCGCAGTACATACACAATATTGTGACCCTCGAAAGGTAAGGGCCAACAGCATCGCAAATGGCCTGTGAAGCAGCTGGAGGGATGCGCTTTCCCACAGGAGTGTCTCTTGTGGTGAGAGGAGCGGAAACAGGGGATGCTGTAGAGGAGCTCAACCTACTACGTTTATCACAAGGTACAACCTTGCAAATGTCCCCACTGTGGAACAACGTTAGGTGCCACTTCATGGATGTCGTACCAAAGCTGTACAAACCACGTCTCCCACGACTCAGCACCATGTTGCACTATTTGCAGGTGACCTTGTTCGCACATGCTTTTGGTACGTTACCATGAATGGTAAACAACCATCACACCCAAGACTCCTGGTGAGTGCTGGTAGTAGGGAGTTCCTCGACCTCATTCTCTTCATCCTCTTCATCCTCGTACTCTACATCCTCACTTTCACCATTTTGTTCAGTTACGGACATCCTGGACACCAGGTGTGTTCTGAGAACAGTTCCATCTTGGTTGCGAACAGTACGGACAGGTATAGTGTCCTTTGGGCATCCCCATTTTGTTCATTTACGGACATCCCAGACATCAGGTGTGTTCTAAAAACAGTTCCATCTTGGTTGTGAACGGTACGGACAGGTATAGCGTCCTTAGGACACCCCCATTTTGTTCACCTCCATTTTGTTCATTTACGGACATCCCAGACACCGGATGTGTTCTAAGAACAGTTCCATCTTTGCTTGCAAATGGTAAGTACAGGTATAGTGTCCTTAGGATATCCCCATTTTGTCAATTACAGACATTCCGGACAGGCGTGCTGTCCGCTGACATTTTAACTGCTTTTAAAAAAAAATAAGACACAAAGGATTTTATTAAAAGAAACATAATTTTTTTTTATTATATACATATACACAATTTATGAAAGAGAGGAGGAAGCAGAAACTGATACAAAAATAGGGTGATTAGGGATTTGGAGAGGGTGGATGGGAGGGGATGAAATCTCATTAAAACGTTTTTCTTGGTGTTGAGGGTTTGGGGATAGTTGACTGGGACTTGGAGAGGGGGAACAGGTACATGTGGGACAATGGTATTTAATTTTTTCTTTTATGTGGTTCTCCACAAACTGTTTCAAAACATTTAAATTTTCCTTGAGCATGTCCATTTTCTGTTCCATGCATTGCAGAGTCTTTTTCAATGTGTCTTTTGGTGTATTGTTTTCAATGTTTGCATGGTCTGTTAAAAATAAATATATATATGTTAAGTACATATAAAGTAATGATTATTAATTTGCTTATATAGAGAAGTGTGTACCATTAGTATCACTGTCTTCAGACATTTCTTCACGTGGAAAATTTTTCTCAAGCCATTCCAAAGTACTGCACATTTCTGTGTGAAAAACAAAAATATATTAATTTTAGTGTAGCTAATACAAAAGGTTTAGAAATATATAAGAAAAATGAAGTTTACTTACTAGTTTTGGTAAGTTGTATTCGTACTGTGGTGTGGTCTACTGTTGCTTCTAGCTCTGCAGTTTCTGTGAGGTAATTATGTTGGAGGGATATCTTTTTTGTTTTGGTATATTCCATTTTACTACATTTGGTATTTAAATGGATGGTTGATGTGTTAGATATATGTTCCAATTCTTATTTATTATTACATATAATGTGTTTATGTGCTGCTTTTTGAACTCGTGCAGTGTTTAAAAGGCATGATAGAACAATACAAGATACCCCCTGAGTTTTTGGGTAGTGTTGTTGTCCGCGTCCGTTTGCGGACATACGCACAGTCCGCGAACATCAAAATCACTAACAGGGGGTTCAGCATGTTCTATGTTACATGTGGATGAAGTAAGGGAAACCTATACCAAATTCATTCTATCAAAATGTATATTCAGTAAAAAAAACTTTGATAAAGGGAGGTTATGGTTAAGTTGCGCTACTAAAAACCTATGAAATTCAGTAAAAAAACGTTGTTAAAGTGACATTATGGTTAACTTGCACTACTAAAAACCTATGAAATTCAGTAAAAAAATGTTGTTAAAGTGACATTATGGTTAACTTGCACTACTAAAAACCTATGAAATTCAGTAAAAAAACTTTGTTAAAGGGACGTTAGGGTTCGAAGTAAAACCGAAAAACCCCTGAAATTCGCCAGTTATGGTAAGCTAAGCAACCATAACTCGCGCCACCACCGTGCACTGCTAAGACTAGCACCCAGGACATCAAAGACATCAAACATATTGAAAAACACAACATTGCACTTGTCAAACTTATAAAACAATCTATGGGGAGCTGAGGGGTGATGAGGATGGGAAGAGATATGGCCATAAAAGTCCTGTGATGTTCGCGAACACTTAAGATGTTCAGGGACATCTGTGCCTATTTATGCATTACATGGTTGGTGAAAAGCAATTGTTGGATGGCTTATAACTTCGGCGCCACTCAATGAAACTGCATGAAAATTTGGAATGTTATTCTAAACTTGATTCTGAATGGTTTCTGAGTTGTTTTGTCAAGAGGAAACAAATTTAGAGGGGGGGTCCCAAAATCTTCTAAAGGCTTATAAATGTGGTGCCATTTGATGAAACTACACAAACATTTGCAAAAAGATTTTAGATCTAAATATACATGTTTTTGTAAAGTTCGGTGGGATTTTGACAGGAGTGAGCTAAATTAGAGGGAGGGTCTCAACATTTTTAGATGGCTTATAACTTTGTTGCCGTTTGACGAATGTGGACAAAAGTTTTCAGAATGATTATAGACCCAACCTTCAATGTTTGTGTAATGTCTGAATGGACGTTGTCAAGTGGGGGCTAAGTTATATGACTTTTGCATTCATTTTGAAACTTTTGAACAAATAAAACATGGGCTGATTTCAAGCAAACTCATTTAAGAAGCATTGGCAAGGACCTTAAAGCATGGTTTTGCAAATGTGCCAGTGTTTTATTTTTTGACAAGTGTCATAATGTAGGTACAAAACATAGTGATATACCGTTGGTGACTGAGGTATAGCCTGTGGCCCAGGGCAGTAGATAGATTGTCCGTGTCATGGTATAAGGTCATAACCGGACAATCTGGCTATGACCGCGAGGGACAAAAAATGGTGTTAAAGTGGCCATGTCTACCTTGGACCGGCTATGTGGTAAAGTTATTCGAAAGTGGGATATATTTGATAGGAAAAAAAAATATGCTTGTGGTAATATGGTCATAGGGTTATGTCTTCGCCTTCTGCAGGCTGCCATCGAAAGGGAAGAAGGGCTCTGTGCGGAGCCCCGCCTTCCCTTTTCATGGTGGCCATCTTGGAAAAGGATTGGAAGATAAATCTATTTATTAGCATCCCGGGTTCCCGCTTTGGGGGCTGTAATGGAGGATAATGGTCTGCAGCCCTCGTTATTTATTTACTTATTTGTTTGTAACGCGCCGAAGCCCACAGGCATCAGGGCGCACACAGACACACTCTGCCTAAGCCGATAACTTGGGCTGCCAGAAGAACACCACATCATTCCCATTAGCATAACACAAAATGCTAATGGAAATGTTGGAAAAACGTATTGAGTCTATGCACTTTACTGAGAAATCTAAAGTAGATGGAGTCTATAAGATTTTTTTAGTTCTATTTTTTAACTGTGAAAGGTGGTTCCTAAACAAATCTTTCTTTTGTTGTTTAAACAAAAATGTGCAGGAGAGGTTAGAATATAAGGTGAGGAGGGAAATGAGGGAAGAGGCACCAAACACTAATATGGAGGGGCAGGTGGACAGGGGAAGATGTTGCGCGTGTGTTACTTCTAAGGTTGTGGGCAGTGTTTCTCATGCTGCTTGATTACAGCTTCAAACACACTTTGAAATTGCTTCCCCCTGCAGAGTGGTGTAGTATATACAGAAGACTGTTGTCTTCCAAAGATATGGATCAACAGCCTCTTTTATTGCTTGCAAGGTAGCTGGTGGGATTTTGTGTCGGACAGAACTAGACTGTGTGGTTATAGTATTGGTTGAGGAAGTTGATGTGGAGGAAGACAGCCTACTACTTGCTAAGAAAGGAACAATCTTTCTTAGGGCATTGCGGTAGTTGGATTTGGTGTGGCCATACTTGGAGATGGTCCCGTAGGAGTAATGTCCAGGTAGTTTGCGACTGAGTGCTCAGTGCATTTCACCTTTATAGCTTTAGCCTTTGGTACATTCCGAACAGTGGTAAGGGAACTGCCACACCCATGATTCCCTCTGGGTGCTAGACGTAGGCACTTCCTCTACCTCATCTTCTTGGTCCTCTTCATTGGCCCTCATCACGAGGTTGGCGCTAAAAATCAGCCCGTACCGGCATTACGTTAATAACATGTCCGGCTTGGCACCAACCCGCAAATAGCGGGCGATCAAGAGTGCACAAGCACGCGCACCGCTGCATGCCGATAAAGGCCGTACCAGCATGCCGGTAACGACCCTCAAACCCCCAGATAGCGGCATCAACCAATACGCACAGAACGCCTCCGCCCTCAGCAACCCCTAAATAGCGGTACCGGTATGAACATAATGCTAATAACGGGCCCGTTAATACCAGACCCGGGAGTAACATCATCATGCCGGAACGGAAAATGCCATCGCGGCCATCTTCAAAAACACAATCCATTGCCATCCTCCACCTACAGGACCTTCAACACCACAACTCCTAGGCCACCACGGACAACATGTCGAAGGCCACCCGGAAAGGAACGGCCCGCCTGCGCAAACCACGTTTCACGGCCGATGAGCTGAACATGTTAGCTGACACCCTAATGGCAAATGCTGAAGTGGTGTTCTGCAACGACCTCAGGCATCCAGCCCAGCTGTAGAAGAAGGACATCTGGGAAGAAGTTGCCCAGAAAGTAAGTGCAGTCGGCACCACAGCACGCACAATGCGCAATTGTAAAAAAACGGTGGGACGACCTCAGGCTGAGCGTCCGGCACATATTGTCGGCCAATCGGAGCCAGGGGCTGGCAACAGGAGGAGCACCACACTCACCACTGAAATTGTCCAGATGGCAGGAGACCTGCAGCTCTGTCATAGACGTGGAGTAAATCGAAGGAGTCGGTGGAGCAGAGTTTGGCGTGCCAACATCAGCAGATGAAGGTGAGTGTCCCTACAAAAAAAAGATAATTAATCAACTTCATTGCCCTCCAAATGTGGCAGCAACGCCAGCCGATACATGGCCCATCATGCACACCTACACATATCCATATACACATGCCGGGGCCGCCACTATCCCATCCCAATGCATGCTGCGCCCATACACGAATACACACCCGACACACAGATTATGTGCACGTGTCACCCAGGACGACACTCCCAACACACATCAAGGCCCAACAGCAGCCAACATGGTGTACATGTGAACATCGGTATGATTTCAAAATGCACCCTCCAACATTGCGTGTACACAGTCCCCTACAAAGCAAGGCATGCAACTGATCAGATGGCGCCACATGCCCAAACACTAATGCATGCATAATGCAAGGGCCACCATCACTGATTCCCTGCCACTCTCTGTCCCCCACAGGTACGGATGCAGACAGTGATGAAGCACATGGGAGTGCACATTGCACAACAGCAGCCAAAAGGCCTAGGAGGCAAAGTGATGGCACAGGACCATCAACCTCAAGTGGACCAAGGATGGGCCAAGTGGGAAGCGGGTCAACAATCGGTGCCAATACAACCACACAGACACCCACACAGGACGAGCAGACACCTGCCCCTGCACCATCCACACTGGCTGAGGACACAACAGGCATGGAGGATAGCACACAGTCTGCTGCTGCCAGCACAATTGGGGAGATGGCTGCATCGGCAGATCATAGTGTTGATGAGGGAGCTGACCCGGACAATGAGGGCGATGCAGGACTTGTCCACTCGGAGCCTGTAGTTCACACACCAAGCCCGCAGGCCACCCCAACAGGAAAGACCTCGGCGGGACTCATCCGACCAAGGCAGCCATGGAGAGTGGTCTCCGGCAATGCACAGCCCCATGATTCATGCAGTTCCACCACATCACCCACCGACCACAACCCACACTGCTATACGGGACCTTGAGGGACGTCTGTCCAGGATGGAGGCCCGGAAGGAGGCAATGCAAGGCTATGTGTAGCAGTACCTTGCTGAAGGGGAGACAACACGCCACATTATCCAGGACAGCACTGCGGCCGTAATCCAGGCCATCAACTCAAGTGCACAGCAAGCGGGCGATGGCTTCAATGCCTTGGGTCAGATGCTCACCAGGATTGCTGACAGCATGGACCAACGGCAAACCCTGCCCCTGGGCTCAAAACCATCTGGCTCATCTGCATCAACCACGCCAGCGACTTCGAGGCAGACCAGCCTGTGCGCATGTCCCTGCGGAGTTTGCGGTGCTCAGACATCCAACCCCCACCTTTGAAGGGGGCTCCACACTAGCAGGGCCACCCTGCAGAATCTCTTTGGGTATACATCCAGACACATGTCGTGCTGCAATAGTTGACTTTGGGCGTTAGGGGGTGGATGGAGGGTGGTGGTGGGTGTAGTGTGTAGTACTGGGGTGTTCAGGGGCATGGAAGTAGGGTGGGGGGGAGGTGGAGCGGTGGTGGGGGCGTGGATTGTTGAATCATGTCATACAAAATATCTCATGAATACACCTGCTGTGTAGCAAACATCACATGAGTGGACATTGCTGATTTGTTGTATGTCAATTTATGGCTTCATGGTGATTCATGCACATGTGCCCACACACCCAGTGCCCACAGTTCCCAACACATGGCACCCTCTGCAACAAAGTACATCAGAATGATTGGTCTATGACCATTTGCCGCACTGCGCAACCCTCATGTGTTTCGCGTCCTGGCCTATGTTCTTCTTCTACTCCTTCCTCTCCTTCTACTTCACCAGGTGGTGGCAGCTCCACGTCAGGTGGCAGGGGTATGTTCCGCCGGATGCACATGTTATGCTGCATTGCACATGCCGTGAATATCTTGCCCACCTTCTCAGGAGAGTGCCCCTCCCGACCTGCTGATGCAGTGAAACCGTGCCTTGAAAAGGCCAAACGTCTGCTCAATGACCACATGCGTACATGTATGTGCACGATTGAAGTCCTCCTCGTCCCTGTTCTGCGGGATCCTGACAGGGGTGAGTAGCCATGCCTTCAGAGGATATCCAGCATCACCTACATGGGAGCAGAAGGAGGTATGTGTGAGGATGAGGCTCAGTTGACAAGTGTGCTCAGCCTGTACATCATTCAAGTTCATATGTACAATCTCGTCAATGGCAGCTACATCCACATGACTGTCAGCCCTGTACAGTGCACGCCAATCCATAGAGGGAGCCTTGGGTGACATACACGACCTAGGGTCCTAGGCTTGTAAACCACCAGGCCACCCAATGTATGTCTTGGCTAGGGGCATTTTGTATGCAAATGTGAGGGCTGTGTGTCGGCGGATGACTCAAGAAACTTCCATTCCCCCCAATCCATCTGCTCGCATGGCCCTAAGGGCATTCCCCTTGCATATGCATGTAGCCCCCCCAATCCATCTGCTCCCATGGCCCAGAGGGCATTCCCCTTGCATATGCATGTAGACCCCCAATCCATCTGCTCCCATGGCCCAGAGGGCATTCCCCTTGCATATGCATGTAGCCCCCCCAATCCGTCTGCTCTCATGGCCCAGAGGGAATTCCCCTTGCATATGCATGTAGCCCCCCCAATCCATCTGCTCCCCTGGCCCAGAGGTCAGACTCACCCAACAGCCAGCCATTTCGTACAACGTCTCCTTCCATGTAGCGGGGTAGTGAGGAGTTCCGCAGCACCATGGCATCATGCGTGGATCCTGGGTATCTGGCACAGCAATGTGTTATTATATGGCTGGCATCACACACCATCTGCACATTGATGGAATGGTCTAGCTTCCGATTGCGGTACACCGCCTCCACGGCATGTGGGACTACCAACTCTACATGGGTGCAGTCGAGGGCATCAATTACATTGGGCATGCCTGCCAGTGCATGGAATGCTATTTTGGTGGCATTTGCCTCCTGTGGTGTCCTTGGTAGGGATATGTGGGCACTTGCGTGCTTCAGTAGTGCATCCAACACTTGGTTTAACACAACAGAGAAGCATGATTGGGACATGCCATGCATTTGGCCCACTGTGTGTTGGTAAGTGCCTGTGGCCAGGAAATGGAGCACAGATGCCACCTTCAGCAAAGGGGCAATGGCTGTGCAGATGTTGATGAGGCTGACCAAGTCATCCTGTATTAATTCCACTATGTTGGTGATGGTATCTCTGTCCAGGCGGTACAGGGTGTGGATCTGTGCTGGGGTTAAGTCAAATGGATTGGCCCTTATTCGTGGAATTGTTGGCTGTCTGCGGGGCGTGACTGCCTGCACTGGTGGGATTTGCTGGGCATGTCTCACCCTCCTTCTCCTCCTGCGTCTCCTCTGTGTTTCCTGTTGTATTGTCTGCTGAAGGAGTAGCAGTGCAGGTATGTCCTCCAGGCCCAGTATGACAAGTACAAGTGGTAGCATTTTGTCTTGGAGGGGGTGTGGTGTGTTTGTGTGCTCCTTTTGTGCTGACCCTGACTCCATTGCCTCCACCTGTGCTGATTGTGTGCACCTGTGGCACTTAGTTACACAGCAGTTTGCTGTTTACAGGTGGTCCGCGATGCCGGTATTGTCGGCATCATGGTGGCCCTTGTTACCGGCATCTCGATGCCGGTATGTACTTGTCCGTGCGACCCGTGGTGTCCCCTTCTTAGCGGGATGCTGGTATTAAGGCCTCCCCATCTGCGCGCGTGCCCGCATGCCGGTACGGTGGTGCACGGCCACAGTGGGTCCTTGACGATGGCGGTAGCACCGGCATCTAGGGTCATGATACACCGCCCCGGTAATGGATGCCGGTATTGCCTTACCGGTGCCGTTCTTAACGGAGCGCCAACCTTGTGATGAGGGCCATTGTCTTTGAAAATACTGCGCTTTTTTTGTTGTGTGGGTCCTCCTGCTGGTAGTAGCTCTTCGGGTGGAGGGATGGCAATAGCTGATGCCATTTGTAAGATAAATAGCAGTTTTGCTACTATTCTTCCAAGTATGTGCTTTGTACTAGATTGTGGATGGATAATGAGTAAGAATATGTGTAGAAGCTGTGCAAGGGTACATTTTGAGCTTGAAAGTTCCTAGATCAGTAGAAAATGTTGTTGTTTTATGTACAAAGTTGTTCAATTGTACAGCGCTTTGGCATAAAGCGCTATATAAACAAATAGATACAGATACAAATACAAATACAAAATGCAGTTCTGAAATGTCCTCGAATCAAGGACCCGAACGCGAAGTGCAAATGCGTTAATGGACTCGTAAACATGCCCCGCGCGAGCCATGGTCACGTGGCACTGTCCGGAAGGTCCGCAATGACTTCAGATGTTCGCAGACATCCATGGAAGCAAAAAAGTTGCAAAAAGTATAGAAGTGTTAAAAATGATGCTAGAAAGTGGCAAATGGCAGAGTTTTAAGGTGAAACTTGTAAATTGGACAACATTTTTGCTATATTGGGGTAAGTATGATATTAGTAAGTTGTAGGAAAATAACATGCACTGGTAAAAACCCATGAAATTCTCTGAAAAAAACTTTGTTAAAGAGACATTATGGTTAAGTAGCACCAATAAAAACCTATAAAATTCACTGAAAAAATGTTGTTAAAGGGACATTATGGTTAAGTTGCACTAATAAAAACCTATGAAATTCAATTACAAAACATTGTTAAAGTGACATTATGGTTAAGTTGCACTGATCAAAACCTATGAAATTCAATGAAAAAACGTTGTTAAAGGGACGTTACGGTTAAGGTGCACTAATAAAAGCCTATGAAATTCAATGAAAAAACATTGTTAAAGGGACGTTATGGTTTCAAGTAAAACCAAAAAACCTCAGAAATTTGCCAGTTATGGTAAGCTAAGCAACCGTATCTCACGCCACCACCGTGCACTGCTAAGACTAACACCCAGGACAACAAAGATGACATCACAAATGTCATTGATGACATACCATATGAAATTAATTTTGATGAAAAGCCCCTACAAGGAGTTATGTTTATAATGTTGGTAACAAGATGTCAGGGTTAATTGTGTAATGTTAAACATGTAATAACTAGCTAACAATTCAAGACTTACTACACATTTGTGCTAGTACAAACAATACATATGAAGACCCCCAATGCATACAAATCAGAAGCACATACATGGATACTAAAATAAGGCAGAAAGAAACAGCATCATCAAAAAATGTTAATAGCGTTAAAGTTTATCTTCTTATATACAAATTAATTGTGTCTTTGAGGCCTGCCTACTGGTCCATGTACATGCACCATGAGCTGAGACCAAACCCTAAGGAAAGTACTTTAAGAATATAGGACAAGGTTAACGTCTAAATATACAGCACCTTTTGAATTTTAATATTCTGAATTTCAGTGAACAAAACCACCTGGCCTAGATATATCAGTGAACAAAAACAACTGGGCCAGATATGTGATGTCATCTCTGATGTCATCAATGACACCATTTGACAAGACAGGATGTAGAAATGTATTCATGTTGCATTCAAATTACAGACCATTCTAGGTGATTCTCATAGAGTGACATCAGGCAATGTAAGTGAAACCAGATATTAGCATTGAGACCATCATTTCTCGTTCCAATCTTCTCTTACTTGTGTGCAGTTGGCTGATAGCTTACGTTCTTATGGCTGCCTCTAAAAGATTATTTTCTGACCTAACCGAAAGTAGAAAATTAGCCGCAACAATTACCTCTCGTGCACTCAACTGTTGAACACACTGCCTTCTCCAAATCTTGGGCAGCATAGATCTGAAAACACTCTTTCAACCAGGGGTGTTGCTTGGTCTGGAAAAGATCAGGGGCTAAGCTAATGTTGGGACTGTCAGGACTTGGGGCTAGCTAGCCTTTTGGTTGTAGCCCTTGAGCTTCTATGCGGGGTAACAACCAAAAGACCCATTGCTATAGCCCCCCAAGCCCACCCCTAGCAATGCCTCTGCTTCCAACTAACATAACATAGAAGATCATAGGCTTGAATTAATTGAGAGGATGCAATGACTTTCTAATCCTTGCAACCTCAGAAACACCCCTATAATGTTAAGGAGCAAGAATGGGAGACAAAATGGGAGGGAATGAGCGTAATCTGCACAACGCTGTCAGATTCTGTTGAAGGGGCAGAATCAGGTGAAGGTGCAGAGTCTGGCAGAGGTGTAGTAAAGTTGGGGGGGTCGCATTGCACTTATTTGGGCCTACAGCAGCAGAAAGCCTAAATATGCACTGCATTTGTGCCCCTCCAGCTCCAATCCTGAGCGCATTCACTAGTTCGACTTCAGAAAGAAGTCAGATCATTTATTTCTGGAGTCAGAAGGAAATGATCTGACGTCTTTCTGAAGTCGGACTAGTGAGTGCACTCAGGACTGGAGATGGAGGGACACACAGGAGCTCTGTCTAGTGACGTTTGTTTCTGGTCATCTATGATAAACTGTTGGTTTATCATACATGCCCATAACAAATGTCATATCACAGTAAGAAAGGGCTCAAATGGCTGCCCTCAAATCTCAGCCTAGCCAAGCAAAAACGCATATCATATGTGTTATTATTTGGCTAGACTACATTTGGGGGCAGCGTCAGAGACTTTCAACTGTTTCAAATGAAAGGGGCTTCGAGGTCCAGTGGGGCCCCATCAACTGTCCCCATGTTGCCAGTCAGCAGTCTTATAAAACGGCAATAGATGAAATTCTCTATTTTCTTTCTTGTTTTTAAAATGTGCGCTTTGCAGCGCCCGCATTACAGCCTGATTTTTCCCTTTGCACAGGATATACAGAAGTGTTATCACCTCATTGCCTTCTAACACTGGTTCCTCCACATCAGACACTTGCTGCCAAACAACGGCTGAGAGCTCTTCAGTGGGCATTTAGGGTTTAAGCTCTCTGCCGGCTGGCCGTCTCGTGATAATCGGCAGCTTATCTTTGTTGCCATCATAATATATACACCCCACGGGTGCCTTGGACTGTTTTTGCTCTAAGCAGTGGGCCCCAAACCATCAAGTTGAAATGGGCCTCCACACATCTTCAGCCGGGCCTGGGACAGCCAGACTTGTCCTTTCTTATTGAGGAGTGAAATGTTTTCTGGGCATCCATGATCAACTAAATACGGTATGTGTTATTACTTGCCCAGTCTGGCATTTTGGGGCAGCCAGTCAAGCCCTTTCTTACTGTGGCATGACTTTTGTTCTGGGCATCCTGTCCGGAACAGCAGTATTTCCATATGCTCCTGCTCTGCACCGTCTATGCACAATGGGGGCATAGCAGGAGCACAGTCTATGTCCCACTCGAGGCTGACTGCACTGTAGGCCCAATACGGGGCAGATGCGGAGCAGGAGCACACAATTCCATGTCCCACTCTTGTCCGAATGCTGCAGGGAGAGGGTACGGAGTCAAGTCATTATATGTGGGGAGGGGGGGCAGGAACGATTGTGTGCCCGTTTAGCATTCATTTTCCATGGTGTATTTGTGGGGGAAAGTACCAGACCAGAACATTTTTCGTGGCTTGCCCCCCGCCCCCACTATTTCAATGCTGGATACTCCCCTGCCCACCCCCTTCACGTGCTCATGCACACGGCTCTCTAAAGGCATTTCCAGGCTGCAAGCTGCGTTGTACAAAACACCTAAAACACATCATGTAATGAAATAGTTGCATCCACGTGGACTGGTGGTACGTCATTAGGGCTGTTATGGAAGACCACGACGAGGGGGGTATTTCCATCTTTCTGAACTTTATATCTGTAGGATGTCCACACTACTGCGGCGGCGTTTTCTTTTTGTTCTGGATGTTACCTTGCTGTTTATTTTATTCTTTTCCGGACCCTTCCTAAGTTGAATATTCTTATATGTTAGCTTCCTAGCCCAGTTTGCCTACAAAGCTACGGTGGTGCCTGCACGGAGAGACCTAAGAACTGCGATTATATCGAGATGCCATCAAATGGCTCAGTCACTTCACATTCCAATCAAGAAATGTCAATGGAAAAGATACTAGACCAAGGCGGAAACCA
Source organism: Ambystoma mexicanum (assembly GCF_040938575.1). Lineage (NCBI taxonomy): Eukaryota > Metazoa > Chordata > Amphibia > Caudata > Ambystomatidae > Ambystoma > Ambystoma mexicanum. Next base: position 867,391,970 of record NC_090928.1, read on the forward strand.
CATAACGAAGAGGTGTGGGTTGCATACTGTTACCTTTGGTGTGCAGGGAACGAGGGTTTTGGACGGTAAACCAATGAACGACTTGAGGGGAGGAACTGAGCCGGCTTATTGGTTGCTGAGCTTCCAAATGGGCGGTTACAATATGAGAGCTGCCCCACGGCACGCGTGAAGATGCGCAGAGGGACAGCGGGAGCATCCAGTGGACATGGTGGGGTCTGGCTCAGGAAACCTGCACTCCAGCAGTGCACTGTGCACAGGTGGGTGACAGCCCTCATATGCATCATTCATTGTAACACGTGTTAACACCTGTCGTGTTGACCCACTGCACAGCATTGCTGTGTCAAGTTTACTAGTGAACGTGCAGTGCATTCGTGTGCCTTGAGGCTGCGTTGTACGGTAATGCGTGGTGTCCAGTACGGTAGTATATGCCTTTATTGACTCATCTAATTATGCGCATGCAATCAGAATTGCTTCGTGTTTAAGATGGTGGCACTTGTACCTCGAAGCGCTGTAACGCTCCATGTCCCTGGAATACAAGCTTGCAACTCACAAGTTGTACCGAGATCTCTGCGGCAGATGCATTAACCATACAAGCTATCTCACTAAAGCGTTTGGTCTAGCAAGATTGTTCCTATGCATATTCGTGCGTGGAGAGGTCTTCGAAGCATTATACAGCATTGTGATTTGTGTAACAGCGTAAGATAAACGATTAAATATGTCCTTGAATTAATGTCATTTTAAAAAAAAGGTCTTCTATTGCAACTGATGTTTTCGCAGTAACCATGCACCAGTTTTGCAAACCGTTTCCCAGAAGTTTCCAAATGTATTCGTACATGTGTCAAAAAGTCACCTTTCTTGGCAACTTCGAACTGCTGCAGAGCTCCTTTTTTGACACTTTCTTGACTTTTGCCAACCTTTCCTTGCTTGCTGCAGATTTGTTAAAATTATTTTATAGCCGACTTTCATTATTTGTAAATACGTCTCACGGCAAGAATGGCTTCAGTGAAACACGATCTCAGACACTACGTGCTTAACGCGGCTGTAACTGCTGCAGGCTACATACCACGAGCTGCTTTTTTCCTGTATGCAAAACCACAGCACTTCGACAGATGACTGCACTCACGTAGATCACGGCACGCACGTAGCATGCCACTGCTACGTGACTGCTACGGTTTACGCTGGTACATTATTGTAAAGGGGGCGCAACGAAACCTACATTTCAGGGGGGTGGGGACCCTTCAAATGTTGGGAGAGATGCTAACTTCAGAGACAGTGGTGGAGGGGCAAACTTATTTGTTTGGGGGACATCTAACTTCTTTACGAATTCTAATAAGACTATTGTAGTACCCCTACGATGTTACAAGCAGTTAACTCTCTCATGAAAAAAACAGCCACTTAAGGACTGCTGTGAGAATGAGCGGTCTCCTGTCTCTTCTGTACCCTTCTAGTCACTCCCCAGGCATGCAAGTAGTAACCAGCACATCACGATTTCAATTGCCTACAAATGTATGCATATGAATGCAGGTGCTAACAGTGGAATGCTTTACGTTCGTAATTTCAGGGCCTTTGTTAACAGGGAAGCCCAAGTGCTGTTTAATATCTGTGTCCTGTTCTGTCCAGCCACAACTCTATAGGTCAGCCAGGTCGAGTCAACACAGCCCAAAATTGCAGGTGGATGGGGCGTGGCCTGAAGCCCGGTCAGTTCAATGGAGTTGCACCACTGATTGTAAATATTAATTATAACCCACGCATTTGTTTCCCCAAAAAGTCATTGTTATATATAGGCCCACACTGACATATAGCCTGAGTAACAGGGCAATGACCGGCCGTTCTGGTTAACGTGAGACCATTTTGTGGAACAAGGTGGGGTTAGTCTTTTTGAGGCATGCTATTTGACCAATGTGCTTCAAATGCACTAGTTACCAAACATTTTAGCGAAAACATGTTTCAGGACAAGCTCGGTTTCTGAATAAACCGAGCTTGTCCTGAACCGAGCTTGCGATTCTGAGAAACTTTTTTGCTTGAGCTGTTCTGCTTATAAGCAGAAACTATTGCATTAGAGTACAGGTAGGGAGAAATGGCATATGAGGAGGGACACAAAGCTTGTAGGAGTTGTTTGGTTATTTACACATCCATTGACTGCTCATGGCCATGATAATCCCTATGGCCATTCGGACCCAATTCCTGCCCCTACCCGCCCAAAACACCATCTCATGGGAACTCTTTGAGCTCGCTTTAATGAAGCCTTACCATCAAACCTTGCACTCAAAGCGCCTGCCAGTGTTTTCCCAAAGCAGTCTCCTGAGAATTAATGACTTAATTGGAGCTGCAAACCTGCTACTCGTGTAATACAAATGTGTTAACGTGGCCTGCCTTCAGCCACCCGATTTATAAGCACTATTTGTGTAGTTCACTAAAGTCCTGTTAAAAACAAGCATTGGCAAAGGCACACGTTTTGGCTTGTGTATACTTATTATTAATTTGTCAGGCACTACTGTTAGATGCCCAAGTACTCGCACCATTTTGCACCTGCTTCCATCGATGCAAGTTAATACCACTATGCCAGTGCCCGTCGGTGCCTTTACCATAAATTATGTGTACATGTTTTACTTACAACACAACATGATGTACACTGTCAATATCTATTTTGAGAGACCATCGTTTACATTTTTTATTAACATTGCTGTTATGTTCATTTTGTGAACTTGTGAGGGCATGCAAACACACTGGTTCAACTACTCTTTGGTATTCTAATAGCCACATGTATTAACCGTTCAATACGCGCAGTCTTGATCTATGAAACATGTACTACCAGCTGGGAGAGAAGCAGCGGTGGACGTGGAAAAAAGGAAAGTAGAGGTACTCTGGCTGCATCCAAAAAGGAGGGAGTGGGATGGCCGGACAGATTGGGGGTGTGGAACTAGGAGATGGACAGGGTGGGGCAGGTTGGGGCTTGACCTTTGGTTTGCAATCTGCAATAGATCTTTTTCAGTTGTGGCCAGACTGGACATTGGCTGGAACAATAAACAAATGGCACTAGATTCTTCCCTGACAGAAACATCAAAACAATATATTCATAAATGGAAATCTTTGGTACAATGTGGATGTAAACTAAACAAGAAACTATTTGAGGTTAAAACAATTAAGGATAAAGCCGCTGGTGGGTGCTCTCTGGCCCTCAAAAAAGTGTCAGTTATAGCCTGCTGTGTCTCCAACACAGAGGCACTACTACAGACCTCCAAAAAAGAATGTCAAGTTTATCTGTTTAGGTTGGCCAAGTGCGATTCTCCAACCTAAACAACTAAAAAAGATACTATTTGACGCACATCTTTTTAGAACATGTTTATTGCTATCTGTGAATCGTCATTTACACTAAAACACTCAATTACAAATATAGTGTAAGCATATTTTGATTGGCAATACAATGGGCTCTGTACATTGTCAGTAGCTAAAATGCTATTTTCCTACATGAATAGTACAGTTAATTCATTTATGACAGGTGACAGTTTGTTCATTTTAAATTACTGTATCCTTTCTATTAATGAATACTTTAATTTGTAAGTAACAGTAATTGAGCAAAACAGGAATGCAGTACTTTGAGCAAGCCCATACCTGTACCCTAAACTCAATAAACCATGAAGTTGCCAGTAATCATCAGGCTGCAGTCACTTCCATTGAATCCAAACATTGACAAACACAACAGGTTTGGCTTTTGTGTAGGCATTTTCAAGCCACTGCCATTATGGTACAACCTGACCATAAGATGCAGCACCTGCAACATGGTGTGATTATCTAGGCATGTGAGTGTCTGGCATGTGCCTATCTAATACCTATACACAAGCCAAAACTGTTGTCTTTGGCAGTGTTTGTTTAGGCAGGAGCTGAATGCAAGGAACATATATAAATCAGGTGGTTCAAGGCACGCTTGTTTAAGACATTTCTATCAAATCTGTTGCTCTTTTGCAGCTGCAATTAAGCCAGGGCATAGCAAAGAGTTTCACTCATTCCCCTCTGGGGTAGTGCTTTGCATGGTCCAATCAATGTTTATGAGTGGCAGCAATAGGGGAGACAAATACCGTTGACTCTGCCACAGTTAGTGTACCGCTGACTGGCTGCTAAGACTATACATTTGCCTGTCAAATAAAGTGATCTAGGACTAAGAGAGGGCCAGTGCACCAATAGTGAAATTCTAGGTGACGGTTTTGGGGTCCACTAACAGAGGAGCACGAGTGCACACTATTATCCTCCTACCCATTAAATCTGTGCCATTGCAAGGGTGTCATTTTTTCAAATAGTGTGATTAAGTTAACAGTATTTGAAATAAGGACTCCACATTTTGCAGTTAAATCAGAGTGGGATTAAATAATTGAGTAGGATTGCACACTATGGCTAAACATTAAGGCAGGGATTTTAACCTACTTTGCAAATTTGACCACATATCGTCCAAGCTTTCCTTGGTACACATATGTATCTTTTGTATTTCAAAGACTTCAATAATACTGTCTTATAGAGTTTACTTACAAAACACAAAAATTGCATAGTAAAGCCACATGACAACATATACATGTACATCTTTATAGCAACATGTTAAGCCAGAATAATATTGTTGTGGCTTTAATTTTCACATCCTATCTGATGCACTAAAAGTCCCAGAATGCAAGAGCACGCACACCGGAGAGATCTATTTGACCCTAGTGTACTTTCAGTGATTCTATTTGACCCTAGTGTACTTTCAGTGATTTAAGACACACAATAAAAGTAGTTGTGTAACAAACTCTGACAGATTTGCAGATTCTTTGTTACAAACGCCAGCTCATTATTCATGATGTTGGGGACATTTGATTAGTGACATAAAGCGACTACATTTTTTGCATGTCAGGTTGGTAGAACTTATGAATAAAAACAAATCTTGAAAAGGGTGCTTTGTGTTGCTCACTTTAACTATCATAGATTAGTAGGTAACTGGTGCTTTTCGAGGTCTTCCAGTTGGAATTGTGTCATCAGGTATATGAAAGGCTCTGCCACTGATAAAATCAATGTTTTTCCAGGTCGTTGAGGTGCTCAGGCTGCAGAGCCACGGATGGACGCTCTGTGTGTCTGTGCCTGCCCGTGACTTTGCAAATTGGCAAAACTTAAATGTCCGGTCCGAGCTGATTCTATATTTGGCTTGGGAGAAAGAAAAAGCATCCAGGACCTTTTTCTTGGGCCTTCAAACTAAAGCTGCGCTCTGTCAAAAGAAAAAAAACTAGTGGTATAGCGTACCAATGATTTATATTACCCTTCCATCTCTGGAGATGAGCGTTTAAGGGAAGACTTACATTCGGTTATTCTGTAATGACACCCAGTGCATGTTTATAGTTCACGTTTATTACTATGTCTAGGATGATTCAAAGTCTGGGATTTCAGGATGAGAATTTCTCGAGTTTCTGATTTGTTCTGGCTTCTTCAACTATACATGTGCCTTTAGAAGTGAATCAATGCCTTACGCTTCACTTGTTATTGTTTACAGTGACATCACACTAAACGTCATCAAATTGTACTGATAACGTATTTATGTACTCGATAATACAATTGTAGGCAGCTTCTATAACTATATCCACTTGGAGTAGTATCAAAAGACAGTATTTTAAATGGTATTAGACTAGGGACAGGATATGATTTAGTTGTGTTTACATTCTCATGCAATTTTTTCACTGTGCGGTGCAGAGTGTGAGGTCATCGGCCCCTGCGTGATGACATCACAATGCAATGGCTTCGCAAACTGGATTTTCTGTTGAGTATGTAAACGACAGGAATAGCCATGTTGATCTTTGGCATCATAATGTCTTCGGTGGCAGCGTTCCTCCACATTCTGTACATGGTAATGACTCATTTGTAAAATAACAGAAAAACAGGGTGAAACCACACAGATTGGGGTTTTCTGATAAACTGGCAAAAGTCTAGGTTGGTTCCAACCCAAGACCTGGTGTTTGTAGGGCCCCAGTTCTGCATGACACAGGGTAAGGTCTTCTTGCATCTGGAAAGGGTTTTGCGGTTCCAACTGGTTCTATCCACAGTTTTCAGGAAGCAGTGAGTCATGGCAAGGCTCTTGCTGATTTTACAGGGGCACATGGCCCCTTGTGTTTTCCTAGTCCCATGGGCTCATCTCCATCTACAGCCACATGTCATGTATATCCTGGATCACTGGATCCCGGCTTCCCAAGCATACAAGCCATGGTTCATGGTGAAACAGGATGTGATGCCAGAGCTGGTTTGGTGGTTGGGTACAAAGCATTTCAGGAAAGGTGTGAGGTTGGTGTGGCCCATGAAGACCACCCTTACTAGGGATGCAAGTAGTCTGGGGACACTGTGGGCTTCTGGGCTTCTGGATGACACAAAGGAAATGGAACCTGGAGGGAGTTCTGTGCCACTTATCAAGCCCGGTTGACCTTTACTGGGTTCATAGAGGGCAGGGCTGTGTTGATCAGAACAGGTGACACTGCTACCCTGGCTTATTTGAACAGTCAAGGGGGCTCTGGCTCTCAGTCTCTCAATGCCTTGGCCTCAAAATAGCTTTGTGTATGGAATGTCATCTGCTCTTCCTGGAAGCATATCAATTCAGAACTGTGAACAATGTTTAGGCGCATCACCTCAGCATGTGAATTCCCTTGTCTCAGGAGTTGGTGATGTCCAACCAGATCTTTTCAGAGATCTGTTGCAGGTTCGGGTCCCAGATTCTGGATCTCTTTATCTCCCCTTCTGCAGCGAAGTTTCTGCGATTCTGCTTCAGCTTCCAGGCGGTGGGTGCCCCAGGAGTGGTACCCTGAATTTGGAAAAGCCAATGGGTCTTTTGTATGCTTTCCCTCCCATTCCCCTCAATCCTAGGGTGATACAGCAGATCAGCGGATGCAAGACAGTGGTCCTCTTGGTGGTCTCATTTTGCTCTGGAGGGGATGGTTTCCTTCTTTCCTGGAGTTCCAGTGTCAGGATCCATGGAAGATTCTAAGATGAATGCCATCTACAAGCGGGTCAAGGGAGCGACACCAGGAAAATGCAATAGGCAGTCTAGAAATTGCAAGATCTTGGCTGACTGCACAGGGAGTTTTGGATCTGGTGATTGACACAATGCTTCATGCCAGGCGGCCATCTATCATGAGAACTATAGGGTCCAATATGTATCCCCTTCAGTGTGGTCTTCCCTCTGTGCTCCAGTTTCTCCAGGAGGGTTTTGACAAGGAGCTTGCTGTGTCCATTCTTCACTCCCAGTGGTCCTCCATTAAGGCTCTCAAGGGCTCTCAAAGGGAATCAGGAGGGCAACATGATTAGAAACTCCCTGGCGGGAAGTTCCTTAAAGGCCTTGCTGCTTCTCGTCCCTGTTCTTATGGGCCTTCATCCATGGGATCTGCCTCTTGTGTTGAAATTCGTACAGGGTCCTCCTTTTAAGCACATTGGGGAGATTGGAATATGACACCTCACGCTCAAGACGGTGTTCTTGATAGCTATTACCTCAGCTCACAGATCGGGAGAAGTGGGGGCTTTGTTGTGTCGTCCTCCTTTCCTGTGAGTCCTCCCAAATGCTATTGTCTTATGCTGTGATTCTAAATTTCTTCCAAAATTGCTATCTCACACATCTCAATATCTGGTTCTCCCTGACTTTTGTTCTGAATCCTCAGAGCCCTCAAGAGGTTGCATGTGACTCTATTGTTTTGAGGTTCTTGAGTACCACTCTAGGACTAAGCATTTCAGGTGGACTCTCAGTCATATTGTGACTTTTGGGCCATCGGGTACTCTCTAGTTTCCATCAGCCATTAGAGCTGGACTGCCATTACCATGGCATATGTGTCCGCAGGTTTGCCCATTCTACAACATGTCCAGGGCCATGGCGGCATCCTGGGTGGCAGCTTCGGGGTTTCTCTGCAATAGATATGCAAGGAAGAAACATGTACCAATCAGATCATGTTTATCAAACACTACATACTTAACGTGCTTAACCACAGGGATGGTTCTTTTGGGGTGGGGTTTTTGTCTACCGGCATGGGTTGACTTGTTCTGGGGAAATAAAGGGGTGATGGGATATTGCAGCAATTCTGTCTTTCTTTGTCTTATTGGGACCTCTCCCCTTTGTCTATGCTTTGGTACTTCTCAGAGGTAAGTACTGGAATGAGGATGAGGCACGTGGAGTTAATGCTCTGATTACTTACTGGTAATCTGCATTACTCCTAGTCCTACTCTTCCTTATCAGAGTACTGACAACACTCCTGTCCCTCCCTGTGAGGGGAAGTTCCCATTATCCAGTTTGGGGTATTATGAGTTGCTAGGAAGTATTAATCCTCAGAAGGAAATAAAGTGAAAAGGGTCCCTGGAGTTGAGGCAGTGCCTCAGAGGTAAGTACGGTGACGAGGAAGACTAGGACTAGGAGTAATGCAGATTGCTGGTAAGTAATCACAGCATTCTCTACACAAGCAGTTTGCATTTGATAGCGGCTTCCCTTTCATTTGGAAATGTGGCATACTACTTACAGCACCGGCACTTTCACGAGAAATGCAAGACCACTATGGTGGTGATTGGCACAGTATGAAAGGCTTTAAAATAAATAATACAATGTGTGGGCCTGTAAAGTGTGCCGTTCACACATTACAAGCCTCTTGCTGCTGAAACAAGCCATTTCATGATAGATATGTGCAGAGGCGGAGGCAGCATTAACGTTTTGGAGGGCTGAAGGACACTTTTCAAAAGCGATTTGAGAGTGTCGATGCCTCTGGGCTGTAAGTGCGCTATACAAATGCAAATAAATAAATAAATAAATGGTGTGGTCATGAGTGATACCCTGACACCCAGCTCCTCTTAAAGGGCCTGCATGCCCACCATCCATTGTGCCTTTGCTTTGTGCATTCTAGCCTTGTTAACCTTGCACATCATCTGGTTCTCTTGTTCTAACTGCGCTGGAGAAAAATGAGGAAAATGTACTGATAAGTGACTTATGATGAGAATCAAACAGGGCCCCTTCTTGAGATGATGTGAGGTGACCACAGGTCCCAGCATAGCGTGAAAACCTGTATCAGTATCTCACCAGGAACTAGATGGGCTGCCTGCAGGCTACACATAGACAGCCACACTAGGTGCATTAACCCCAAAGACCATTGACTCCTCGTACCTCTCTTCCTCTGAGGAGTGACCATTAATGCTGAATAGATATTTGGCCCATTAGATATCTCTTTTACATCAATTAAGATGTTATGTAGTTGCACAAAGAGATGCTAACCATTGGGAAGTGTGAGCCATCTCAAATCTGAGCAAAGCAGCTACGTCTTTGACCTTCTTCATGTGGGACTATATCTACAGGCTGAACAGGCTTCTGTCTGCTGCTACCTGTTGCAGTTCGAGCATTTTTGGATTATCAGGGGAATCTCACAAGATTCCTGTGGTAAGTGGTAATAATGCAGGACGTGCTTGGAAAAGAGAATGCGTCATACAAGGCAAACAGTGAAGGGGTGGTGGGAGAGGGCTGGGGAGGGAGACAGCGGCTGTGGATTTTGGGGGTCCATGGAAAGAGGAGGGGGCTCTTGGTGTGTGCCAGTGAGGGCAGGGAAGAGTTTTTTTTATTGTCAAACATTTTCACATTATCGGGGGATCCAGCGGGAATCGGAAGAGAGTGAAAATAACAAGCAATTTTATACCTAGAGGGCCCAAAAGAAGCTATCGGTGCAGCATGTACGGTGGCCACGACTGAGGGCCATGGCTGGTGGGCCCCAAAGAAACCTATTGGTGCAACATGTTGTGGTAGGTCAGAAGAAGGAAGCAGACCAAATGGTGGTACTCTTACAATTCTTTTTATTAAAATAATAAGAAAAGGCCTATCTGCCCTATTAAAGTTTGGCCCTACCTAACATAAAAATAACTATGGGCCTTGTCATCAGTATGGCAGTCAAAAGTAATGATCCGTCCTCCGTCAAAAAGCTATCCTATTCTAACCCTACCACTAATTAAATATCAAAGGAAATCAAAGGGGTCCAGGAGAATGACTCCCTTCTCCCAGACAGGCTTCTCCTAGCCTCAATAGTCTATTTTCAAAGAATTCTTGGTAACCATGTGAATAAATGGATTTTACTCTTCTACAGGATTTTTTCACCTTTTCTGCTTCCCCTTTAATGCTTTCAATAGAGTTCCTTGGTTTCTCATAATAGGGTTTTTACCCTTATCTCTTTTCATATTCTTGTACCGTCTCAAGATGGATTTCTGTCTTTGGATTATGCCTCAACTCTCCTTCACTCCTTTTAAGGTATTCACAACCACTGGGACAAGTATGGTGAGTCCCCTTATATTCTTCTCTTTTTCTTTAAGGTATTCACAACCACTGGGATGAGTATGATTGGTCCTCTGAGGCTCTTCCTGTCGTGGTCCCTCCCGGGACCCCCCGCCGCTCCTGTTACCTCTATTCTGCCACCTTCGATACCATTGAGCACACCATACTTAACGACAGGCTCCATTCTTCCATTCTCTAGGGATCAGAGACTCTGCTCTAACATGGATCTCCTCCTTCCTTTCGAACCGCTCACAAATCATGCTCTTCCCCCATTTCTCCTCTGCCTCACACACTGTTCTGAAAGGGGTCCTGCACCGAATATCCCTGCCTCCTCTCCTCTTCAATCTCTACCTTAGTCCACTCCTGGCACTCATCCGCTCTCATAACCCTATCTGCTATAATTATGCAGATGATACCCAGATTATTTTCGAAATCCCTAAAACGCCAGCCTCCCCTCACCCTGACCTCTCCTCCTGCCTTTCTGAAGTTCACCACTGGATGACGGCCAACCACCTCCTCCTCAACCTGGGAAAAACTGAAGTCCTAATATGTGACAAAACCTCTCCCCTTCCTCAACCAATCCCCTGGCCACACTCATTAGGACCCACTCCTGCTTCTTCCACTCTGTAAAAAATCTCGGATGCATGCTGTCTCCCACCTACGTATCCTCAGGCAACTCTTCCCTTACCTCTCCTACCCACAGCAATCTTTGCCATCATCCTCCCGCTCTTAAACTATGCCAACTCCCTCTAGTTGTGCACTCTGGGTACCAGCTGAGGAAACTCCAAAGAATCCAAAATTCTGCTGACCGTCTGCTCCTTGTCCTCTCACCAAGAGAACATATTAGCCCTGCACTCAGAGTACTACACTGGCTCCCTATCAGCTGACAGGCTACCTTTAAAGCGATGTGCATTGCTCTCCATGCCCTCCACAATACCGTACCAGAATTCCACCAGGACAAGCTCACACGCTACCAACCCACTAGAAACCTCAGCTCTGGGTCAGCTCCTCTCCTTAGTATCGCTCATTACAACTCCATCAGAATGGGAGGAGCCCTTCCACTCCACATCCACTGAATAATAACTATCTCGCCTTCAGAAAGGCCCTCAAAACCTGGCTATTCCCCACAGCAACCTGAATCTTCTTCCCTATCCTTATTTCTATCATCACGGATTCACTCGCCTCCATCAGTTGAGCTCAGATCAGAATATTTCGCATTGCAAGGTAAAACAAGACAATACCTCTGACCTGTTTGGCATCACCAAATTTGAAAGACACCAACAATTCATGTGGTCACACATCTACATGTGTTTGCCGGCCGAAGTCGCAGCGGATCACCCATGTACTCTCAAAACCACACTCTACTCAGTGTACACTAATACAAAACACACATCTACCATCATACTGCGGATACGATTGATAACTAATCTCAGACCAGTGGGACACACAACAAAACCCAGGCACCAAATACATCTTGAACCACGTCAAAAGTAAGGAATGGTGGCCACATAATGAAACTTCTTCACCCCTCACTCTGTATACCTGACGATTCAGGACTGCTTAGTTTGGAGGGTGGCCAGCCTTGCTCCCTCACTCAGCCTTGTGTGCACCAGCATCCTGTATATAGCGCCTGACAGTTTGAGAGTAGCTGTTATACTTTACATTAAATGTATCAGAATAGCCTGCCCATGGCATGAAATGAGCACTGGGTTTCCTGTCTGTTGACCTCTACCTTGACTCCACACTTAGAAGATCCTTGTTTTCAGCCTGTCTGCAGTCAGAAGATTTATGGGGATTGCTGATAATTGCACTCAGAAGATCATTGAAATTGTAATCAGAAATCTTAGGACGACAGGCTGTCTATTGCGCTCAGAGAATACATAAGGCCAGCATATTCTGTTGCACCTAGAGATGACACAGCCTTTTTTTCAGATGACCTTAGCACTCAACTACTTCAAAGACTAGGCTCTGTCTGAGCCTCAAGGCACGTATGCACACACCTCTTCAGTGAACTTTGGCCACAGACACGGCTACCCACCCGCACACATTAGAATGCAGCAATGACCTACGACAAAAATTCAGGTGTAGCTGGACACATAACACTACTCCCAGCTAAAACACAGTGCACAAAACCTCTTCCATCAGAATGCAGCTGCGACCTACGACAACATTCGGTCTAGCTTGAAACTTAACAAATCTTTCTTGCTATCACACATATTCCTCTCCACTCAATCATGGGTAGCTTTACAGAGCCTGGCCAGCTCTCCTAATACTGTGTCTTGGGCAAATGCACACACACATTCTAGCCTTCACACTACTTTGCACACCCTGGACTTCGTTCCCCGAGGGACAAGCGCGTTGAGGCCATATTGATGGGATAAAGGTGCAATATAAATGACGTCTACTGCTACTAGTACTTAAACACTCTGATGGCACAGTTAGAGAGATTTGCCAGGCTCTTGCTGTAATGCCACTTTCCAACTGCTGCCCCAGGCTGAGCATCAGAGCACAGTGCTCCCTTCTGCTTCAAATTCCTGAATTTGGGAGGGCTCAGGCCCTCCCAAGCAAGTGGCTGGCTCAGCCAATAATTATGCAGCCTTTGGGTTATGGAAGCTTAGAAAACACTGAAGCCTGCACATGCTCCTTAAAAGAGAGGTGAGAGCGGAAGGGGTCTATGTCCGTCAGGAGCCATTTCTAGATTCGTGCAGCATGTGTCCTCTGTTGCATACTTTCTTTATTATGATTCAATTAGTGAGCACCACTTTACCTAACTGAGGCCTCGCTGGAATCATTTTGAAAGACATTTGGCTGATATTCATGGATACTCTGTCCTGTGGAAAGCCAAAGCAGAGAGCACACAGCTTTCAAAGAAGACGAAGAGCTTGGGTGCCCAGAAAGGATCCAGGCAGCAGGCCACTTGACTCCCCGGACTCCATCTGCCACGTGCGTTCAATATTCCAGGGTTGATGCTAAATGTGATTAACTTGCTGTTCAGTATAACTGGACTATATTCAGTATGCCAGGTTGCTGCTCTTTGTGTCAAGAGCGTTGCTCAATGTGACAGAGTGATAATCAAAACAACAAGGTTCTGCTACATACGCCAGGTGGCGTCTTAATATACCAAGGTATTGTTCAGAATTCTAGGCTGCTTATAAATATACCATTGAAGCAGTACAATGTATCAGGGTGCTGATTGGTGTGCCATGGTTGTTGCTTAATTTGCCAAGTGTGTCAATTAGTACTTCAGTAATGCTGCTCAATATACAAGACACGCTTTTCAATGTTTCTGTGCCGCTGCAAAGGGTGTCGTAGTTACTTCTCGATACTCCAGGCTGCTGCCTCATAGGATAGAGCTATGCTCAGGATACAGTGCTGCGAAACCGACCAGATGATGATCACTTTTCCAGTATAATGGTGGTAGATGTGCCAGTTTTGCAGCTGAATATATTAGTTCATTATTCAAAGAGACTTCAATGCTGCTTAAAATTGCATGGGAAAGTCTCGGTGTGCTACAGATCTTGTCCCTGGAACCGCTTTGAATTTCAGGTTATCTGAGGTGCTTCTCAATATACCATATGGCTGCACGTTATGCCACAGTTCCTCTCACTATGATAGGGGTCCTCCCAATCATACAATTCTGCTTATTGTGCATGGGGTTCTACCTCATGTGCCCAAGTGCTATTTCATGTACCAGGGCTGCTATTCTAAATGTCAGGGTGCTGCACAATGTGCCAAAGATTCTGCTAAATGTTCCATATGCTGCCCAACATGGCAGGGCGTGGATCAGTATGCCAGTGTACTGTTGCTTGTGCTAGGATGTTACTATGTTAGAGTGCGTCTTCACACCCGCCTCTGCTTCTCTGATCTTGACCACTTATTTGAAACATTCCCAGCTCATGTCTGTTACGAAGTGACTCCCAGCCTTCTTATGGTTGACTTGCCAGGTTTATTAACAGCTTCACAAGTATCTTTACAGGCAGTCATTTAAATTACATAAAGGACATTGACACTAGCAGCCCATCACCCAGGCAGGGGTTCACCAACTGACCAGGGCTGGAACCTTCACCCACACATTCCAACACTCAGACATCAACACTCCACATGACATCACAACATTCCTGCTCACCCAGGCAAGACATATACAACACATCTCCCCCCTAACCTTAACACACTGCACACACTAAGCACTACACACAACACATCTCCCCTGCTTACCGAAACACCTACACAAACAACAAGCACATTACTGACAGGCAAGTCACACTACCATCCACCATACAAACTTCACAAGATACTCTTACAGCAATGCGATTCCAAACTTCACCTACAAATCCAGGTCACCCTCAATAATAACAACAAATCACCTTCTGCCTGTCCCTCCCACAAACAGACTCTAGACTCACACTCTAGACACATAACAGTCCATGCACAAGGCTAAGACTACCCTACAAACCAAACCATGACTAAAATAACATATATCCTTTCGCTCGCCCCCGCCAAAGGCGAGCCTCCAGGCTGCCACCCTGAAGCACAGCTTGCCATCCTGACGCAATACTAGTCATCCAGAATGACAACAGAATCACCATACCTGTCAAGAGACCACATAAACCGCTAAAAACACTGCTACCAGATATCGCCAACTATGCCTGCATCAGAAACATACAAACAGTTACATATATGGACTATGCCAACAGAGCCCACCCAACCACACCAAGATATACAGATCCTGCAACAGCTTGAAGATGCTGGCCAGCCATCTCCAAGACCACCAACAAAACATGGGGTTGACCTAACTACTTAACTCAATGGCAGCACTAACAAGTCCAATGGTCGACAACAACTAAATACAGGCACACTCTAAACCCTGAAAGGTGGAACGAGTCTTCAATAGGCATGCAGTGCAGCCAGGAACAACAGCCTGCGCGTAATAAAAGAAAAACATTAGTGGTACACGACCACAAGATAGAAGTACATGTGTGACCTTTCATGTCCATCACCAACAGACATGCTCCTACAAACACCGGGGCGCTACCACCCGCACACATACCTCTTTAGCCATGTGTGACTGTAATAACGGTCACACCCCAGCCAACTAGGGGCGCTACCGCCCAGCACGATAGCTATAACGCAAGCAGGACTATACACACAGTCGCACCTTGTATGGATGGAGTTACTACCACCCAGAACAACTATTACCCTGCATGACTATATCACAGTCACGCCCTGACTGTAATGATACCACCATGCACAAATATACGTGCCCTCACCATGCATCTCAATTTTTGCAGACACTTCCACACAGAAGTGGTGGCGCTGCCACCACAATCCAACGTATACCGTTAACCCATGTACGCCCCTACCACAGACGCACCCATACCATACCATACTTAAAATTACTGCTGGGATCACCACCCATCTCAGCATATGGTAGGTCAAACATGTCGGCTAGGCACACCCACCATCAGCCATTCTACGCTTCTAACATGTATATAAGCACCATCCACAACCAGGATTAAAGGCACTCATAACCGCTCACATCCATACCCAACCATACATCATGTAACACATAATGCAGATTACATCGCATTGTTCTTCACATTCGAATTGACATATTTCTTAAACACCATATATCTTTTCATGAAGCTTAAACAATATAACTTCCAAAAACATTAGATGCGGCAAATCCATCCCACAACCAAAGCTAAAAGTCCATGTCACGGAAAAGTGACCTAACAGCTGAAATTCCTCAAATTGTTAGTTCTAGGCGATGCATCCATATGTTATGAGACCCATTCCAAAATCATATTGCAAAAACATTTCTGACATATCAAAATCTAAAAGCGAGATTCCATGTGATAAACCAGACCAAACTTTTTAACTTTTAAAAATGGGTATCCAAACCTAAAAGTCCATAACCTATTATGGTTCTAACCTGGATAAACACTTACCTACCAGACCATATTACTCTTGTTGGAAGTCAATACATACATTACCCTAAGAGTCATGTTGCAGTAAGCAACGTACTCGCTGAAATGCCTCAGTAAACGTTAGGTCTAACCATACTAAACACACATACATACTTCCACACCGCATTTAACTAACGCACTATATTTTTATAGACTGTACTCATACTAATATGACTAAAAGTCCATGGGTTGTAATAGACACCCAAACCATGGCAAGCCTCAAGCAAAAACGAGCCAAGCATGCTCCTTACTTATAGCACTATCACACCAATATACAATATGCAATAGACCAATTACATTTTCTAATCATGGCTCATCAGCAAAAAGGATACATGTGCGAAAGTCTGCTCTGATAAACAGCATCACCAGTTCACCAATTCTGGCTGCCGATCCGTTTGTTTCGGTGACAGATAACAGATCCAAAAGGATTTCAGCATGAATCAACATCACCTCGCTTAGTTCCAAGCTTCATCAGTATGTAATAAACCATCTTGATGACCTTTCCCAACCGAAGACCTTGTCCATCCCGTATAAAAGTCACCGCACCATTCCAGACTAGATTACGTTGCGGGCAGCTCCAGCTGTACATCCGATGGGCATTTAAGCTATACAATCGGCATACCTTGGGCACAACTCCTATCTGATGGGCACGGATATGGTACAATCCGCATAGCAGCCCCCAGGACTAGCTGCTCTGCTCTCTCACTGTCCATTTTGCAGTTCATGTTCGCGACAGTAATAGGGATGCAGACACCCACTTCCTTAACACGTAGATCGCGTCCTAGGGTTCCTTACTCTAAAGTCCCCGTTTCCTTGTTTATATTGACAGTGGACGAGTAACGCTCATCGGGACCGTGCACCGCTATTCGCACCGTCACACAGCAGGTGAGCGAATCTGGTATTCGGCGGAATTCTACGCTTCCACCAACTCCTTTGACAGCTTACTGACGTCACCATTCTCAGGCGGACCATGAGATAACACGGGCTGTGCCTCTCTCAACCGTCAACCAGTCCCGTGCCACGCACCCATAGCGTTGAGCACCACTGGGCCCCCTTGAACTCTTATTCCATACGGGACACACTTTGGGCCTTCAGAGCCGCATAATCTTGCACAGAACTCCTCACAGCTGCTCCTGCCCTATCATCATATATGTCCCATCAGTTGGATAGCACTGAGACCACTGCTCCTACTGCATAACCACATAATCCAATCACGCTTACTTAGCTTTAGGGCTTGGATTCCCTTTCCCAGTTCCTTCCCTCCTCCAGCTTACAGGGAATTGCCCATCTGCACCAAGAGGCTGTACTGCCGCCAGAACATGACATGTGTCCTTCCCATATGGATATACTCTCCTCCTCCCCCTTTTTGCCGACCTGGGTGATGGGCCTTACTTATCTTGTTTTGTGGGAGCAGCGTCGTCCTCTTCCTTCTTCCTGCACCCCCCGCAGCAGGTTGTCCGGCATTAGCACACAGGTTCCTTGTCAGAAAGACCGACTCATCGCCATTGTTACAAAGTGACTCCCAGCCTTCTTATGGTTGACATGCCAGGTTTATTAACAGCTTCACAAGTATCTTTACAGGCAGTCATTTAAGTTACATAAAGGACATTGACACTGGCAGCCCATCACCCAGGCAGGGGTTCACCAACTGACCAGGGCTGGAACCTTCACTCACACATTCCAACACTCAGACATCAACACTCCACATGACATCACAACATTCCTGCTCACCCAGGCAAGACATATACAGCAATGTCCCTGTCATCATAATTGGCCATCTTAGCCATTGCAGTGTGATTAATGTCCAACAGATCCAACTTGACTCCATTCTTCCTGGGAACTCACGAATCAACCTACATAACCTTCCAGAGCACACCCAACACAAATCTCTCAATTATTATATTCCTATCTCCACCCTGGTCTCATCTGCTCCTATAACTGACCCTTACCTCTCTGACCACTCTCTTATTCACTTTTACCTCTCTATTCATCCATCATCTATCAAGAAAAATAAATTCAAGCCCAGCCCCATGGTCTCATAAATCAACCAAGTCAATATCTCCCTCTAAGTTTTCTCTCCTCTTTCTCACTCCTTCGAACTCGCCTTTACCGAATTCAAGTCTGCACTGTTTTCCCTGCTGTTGTGTGTTGTTTCTTTGCTCTCAACTTTTCAGTTCTCCCCCCTGCACTTTCTCCCTTCCCTCTCCCCTGCACTTGAACATTCTCAATGTCACTGGGCCTAGTAAGATCTCTGTTTTCGTTCTCACTTGTTTCCTTCCTTGCCTCGCCGTGCACTGAAACACTTGTGTATGAGCGCGATACAAATAAAATATCAGTATCAATATCAATGATCATTACCCTTCCTACCCATTTACCCCAACCTGCCTGTATCCTCCACCATGGAGCTCCACCGCCATTCAGCTTCTGAGGATAACAGTGCGTTGCTGATTATGCCATTGATGCAAAGACCGATTCCCAATTCTTTTCACTGCCTCAACAGACTATGTACATACCCTGATCACTGCTCTCAGCACAGCCCAACCCTTCTATTACAATATTCGTCTTTCCTCTATTTTCTCACACCCTCGATATCTATCCTCAAACCAGCAGGCTATGCTTACCCCTCCCCCACCCCCAAGAAGTGTTTCATTTCCTCCTCTCGCTCATCTGATACCTTCTTCACTGTATCCCATCTTTCCCACACTTTCATCTCTACCTCACTTCTCCCACACTTCCCCCGCTGAACCTATAGGTATTCTTTGTTCTTCCAACCCATTGGGTACTCCAATGGACCTTTTTGCACCACAAATGAAGTAACGCACCCATCACCTCTGCTCACCTTTCCACCATTACGCCTTTTTCAACTGATCTCTCTCAACTGGTATCTTTCCAGAAACAACATTCTGTCCTCCACTACAGAAACCAGCTGCTGACCTCAATAACCCCTCATGTTACAGACGTGTCTCACTCCTTCCCTACCACTCTAAAATCCTTTAGAGGGCTATCTTTAAATGCATAGTCAACTATCTCTATCTCAAGGTACACTCACTGGTTGACACCCTCTTTACTGTGGTCCAAACATTCCACTGAGACTGTGTTCCTTTGCATCAGCCATTTTTGTGCCCCGGCACCCAACTCTCATTTCTCCTCCTTCCTCGCTGTTCTCGACCTTTCAGCTGGATTTGACACTGTAGATTATCCCGTTTGCTGTCCAACTCTTTCCCTTCTTGGCTTTACTTCAAGGACACTGTATCCAACTGGGTGTCCTCCTACCTCTGTTACCGCTCCTACTCCATCTCTTGGGACTCCATCACCTCCTCTCCAACCCCCCTGCCAATGGGTTTTCCTCATGGATCAGTCGTAGGCTCACTCCCCTTCACTCTGTATACTTCCTCCCTCTGCAAACTCACTTCCTCCTTTGGCATTAACTATCAACTCTTCCCGGACAACACTCAAATCTTCTTCTCCTTCCCCTCCATCACCCAAACAACCAGCACAATCAACTGCCTAACTGCCACCTGCCACTGGCTGTACACTGCTTCATGCAAAACCCCAACGCCAACCCCACACTCCCCTCTTCCATCACTTTCCCCAATGAATGCCTCACCGCTAAACCCATGGCTCACAACCTTGGGTGTTCTGTTTGACTGAGACCTGAAACTCTAGCATTTCATCACACCTCCACTGAAGCTAGAGTCAACTTTGTAAGCAATAAACCTCATGCAAACTGGACTATTGTGCAAGCCTACTTCTTGGTCTCCCCTTCTACAGTTTTGCTCCTCTCAATAAAGTGCTTATCTTTGCGACACACCAACTTTACAACCTACCCAGATATTCCATATCCTTTACCTGCCATCACCACGCTGCAATCTCTATTTAAATGTCTGCTACTCATATACAAAGCAGTTGTAAAGTATGGTAGTAGCATTTTTGGGTTCGGGTGGAACCAGGAACTGCAAGCTATTAAAAATGCTTTTACTGAGGTATGTCTAGCTCTCCCACAGTCAGCCCCCAATTTTCCTGCACACAAAGAACCTTTACGCCTTGGCAGCTGCTCCTAGCTTGCTATGCCTATCGATTGGTAATGACACTGAAGCCCTCCTTCCTAAACACATCTTATTGAATGTCTGCACTAGTGATCGAGGCCTTAGAATTGCATGGCTAAGCGGGGCGCATA